>NC_137675.1:58462729-59128128 GCF_963989245.1 Nansenia antarctica | reverse complement strand
AACGTGTCTCTCTCAGCTGGAGGACCTGGTGTTCTCAGACTGGTGTGCTGCTGGTCTCTCTAACGTGTCTCTCTCAGCTGGAGGACCTGGTGTTCTCAGACTGGTGTGCTGCTGGTCTCTCTAACGTGTCTCTCTCTGCTGGAGGACCTGGTGTTCTCAGACTGGTGTGCGGAGGTGGGCGTGGCCAACGTCAGGCAGTACGAGCAGGAGCACCTGGGAGACCAGCAGGAGACGGACAGGAGGAGGTAATACCACTCTGTTACCATGACGACCACGCCACCCTGTTACCGCGACAACTACATCACTCTGTTACCTGTTACCGTGACAACTACACCACTCTGTTACCATGACGACTACACTACAGATGCTTTAGAAGAGTCTCAACTCAACTACACTACACATACTAATTTGGGTGACTTGTGTGAATCGTGGAGATTTTTTATTTGTTTTTATTTTCCCTCAACTACACCACTCCCCTCTCCCCTCTCTCTCTCCCCTCTCCCCTCTCTCTCTCTCTCCCCTCTCCCCTCTCTCTTTCCCCCCCCCCAGGCTGGAGTTTGAGAGCCAGTCCACGCGTCTGGGAGCCCAGCTGGAGTACGAGCAGGGTCAGCTGGAGCAGCTGAGGAAGAAGCAGAGGAAGCTGGAGGAGACCATCACCACGGAGGAGCAGAAGATGGAGGAGCAGAAGAAGGTGAAACCACACCCCTCCCTCCCTCCCTCCCTCCTTTCTTTCTTTCTCACTTTCCCTCCCCTCTGCTCTGTCTGCGGCTCGTCAGAAGGTTCCAGATATGTGACACGGTCTGGTCAATAACGCCAACAAACGAACAAACAGTTCTGTTCAGTGTCAACACCACAATAAAACATGCTAGCTAATGTTTGCTAGCTAGCGTGGCTAATCACAAACAACACAAACACTAAAACAATCAAACACCAGAAAACAATTAGCTAAAAACAGGGTATCCGCGGTGTCTTGAAAAGTATTAAAAGTTGATAAATCAATTTTGGGAAAATCAAGACCCTTAGTATTAAAAAGTCTTATCACGATTTTATGAGGTCTTGATTATTTATTTATTTTTTCTGAATTAGACTCTGTCCAAAGAGTTTGAGTCCTACAAACTTTTAGTGAACTTATTTGTTTTAATAAAAAACAAAGATGAACCGGAAATTCTGTTGTATGATCGTGGTCTAGTCTATTGCAAACTAAAACTGTTAAGTTAAAGGTGTCACTGATGTAAACGGTTACAGCTCCAAGTGGCGGTGAGGTCTGGAAAAATATTGACACGGTCTTTAAAAAGTCTTAGAAAGGTATTGAAATTAACCTCAAGATTCCTGTATATACCCTGTCCTGTGAATTGAATATGATGTCTGGGAAAACCTATTTTTTTAGGCACTTGTTTTGTGCTTTGATTCATTACTGAACAAGTCAATCTTGTAATGTAATGTAAGCACAATACGTTACACCCCACCCATTGCGCCCCCGCCCCCCCAAAAACCCCAGTCTAAAGCCCAGTATGTCTGTTCTCTCTCTCTCTCTCTCTCTCTCTCTCTCTCTGTCTCTCTCTCTCTCTCTTTCTCTCTCTGTCTCTCTCTCTCTCTCTCTCTGTCTCTCTCTCTTTCTCTCTCTCTCTCTCTCTCCCTCTCTTTCTCTCTCTCTCTCTCTGTCTCTCTCTGTCTCTCTCTCTCCCTCTCTTTCTCTCTCTGTCTCTCTCTCTCCCTCTCTTTCTCTCTCTGTCTCTCTCTCTGTCTCTCTCTCTCTCTCTTTCTGTCTCTCTCTCTCTCTCTCTCTGTCTCTGTCTCTCTGTCTCTCTCTCTCTCTGTCTGTCTGTCTCTCTCTGTCTCTCTGTCTCTCTCTCTCTCTCTCTCTCTCTCTCTCTCTCTGTCTCTCTCTCTCTCTCTCTCTCTCTCTCTCTCTCTCTCTCTCTCTCTCTCTCTCTCTGTCTCTCTGTCTCTCAGGAGGAGGAGAGTTGCTGGTGGTGGTGGAGGAGAGCCAGTCCAAAGCCCTGGAGCTGAAGAACTGTCTGCTGGGTAAGAAGGTCCAGCTGGCCGACTCCAAGGCTGAGCTGGACCAGAAGACCAAGAGCCTCCAGGGCAGCTCCAGGTAACCAGTCTGTTTTGTATTTTTTTTACATGTGCTTAAGCTACAGATTGTAAGCTTTCAAATGATGTGTCATACATTGAAATCGGAGAAAAATGTAACAGGACAGGCGTATTTGAACGCTGCTAACAGCTAGCGGCTAACAGCTAGCGGCTAACAAAGCACATCGCTACGAAGGTCTAAAGTCTAAACTGTATTGTCAATTCATATATATCGCTATTCCCCCTAAAGCTTTTCTGTTTGGAATGTGGATCCCTCTCTCACCCCCCCTCCCCTGCCTCCCTCTCTCACCCCCCCTCCCTGCCTCCTTCTCTCACCCCCCCTCCCCTGCCTCCCTCTCTCACCCCCCCTCCCTGCCTCCCTCTCTCATCCCCCCTCCCCTGCCTCCCTCTCTCACCCCCCCCTCCCTGCCTCCCTCTCTCACCCCCCCCCCTCCCTGCCTCCCTCTCTCATCCCCCCCCTCCCTGCCTCCCTCTCTCATCCCCCCCCCTCCCTGCCTCCCTCTCTCACCCCCCCTCCCCTGCCTCCCTCTCTCACCCCCCCTCCCCTGCCTCCCTCTCTCACCCCCCCCCCTCCCTGCCTCCCTCTCTCATCCCCCCCCCCTCCCTGCCTCCCTCTCTCACCCCCCCTCCCCTGCCTCCCTCTCTCATCACCCCCCCTCCCTGCCTCCCTCTCTCACCCCCCCCTCCCTGCCTCCCTCTCTCATCCCCCCCCCTCCCTGCCTCCCTCTCTCATCCCCCCCTCCCCTGCCTCCCTCTCTCATCCCCCCCCCTCCCTGCCTCCCTCTCTCATCCCCCCCCCTCCCTGCCTCCCTCTCTCACCCCCCCCTCCCTGCCTCCCTCTCTCATCCCCCCCCCCTCCCTGCCTCCCTCTCTCACCCCCCCTCCCCTGCCTCCCTCTCTCATCCCCCCCCCTCCCTGCCTCCCTCTCTCATCCCCCCCCCTCCCTGCCTCCCTCTCTCACCCCCCCTCCCCTGCCTCCCTCTCTCATCCCCCCCCCCTCCCTGCCTCCCTCTCTCATCCCCCCCCCTCCCTGCCTCCCTCTCCCCCCCCCCCCCCCCTCCCTGCCTCCCTCTCCCCCTCCCCTCCCCTCCCCCCCCCCCTTCCTCTCTCACCCCCCCCCCCCAGGGCACTGGTGAAGCTGCAGAGGGAGGTGATCACCGTGGAGACGGCCTTGGAGCAGAAGCACCTGGCCAAACACAACCTGCTGCTGGCCTGTAAGATCCAGGGCCTCGACATCACCCTGCTGTCTGGACACCTGGACGACATCAGCCAGGTGCAGGTAAGATCCAGGGCCTGGAGGTCACGCTGCTGGCAGGGAACAGGGACCAGATCTCTGAGATGCAGGTAGGACAGAGAGACCAGATCTCTGAGATGCAGGTAGGACAGAGAGACCAGATCTCTGAGATGCAGGTAGGACAGAGAGACCAGATCTCTGAGATGCAGGTAGGACAGAGAGACCAGATCTCTGAGATGCAGGTAGGACAGAGAGACAGAGAGACAGAGAGACAGAGAGACAGAGACGAGACCGGTGGCCCAGCTGTATAAACAGTTAAAAACAAAGTTAAGACTGGTCTTGGGGCGGCTGGGGTTCAGGAGGTAGAGCCACTGTCTAATGATCGCAAGGTTGGCAGATCGGTGGTTCAAGCCCCGGCTGGCCACATGTCGAAGTGTCCTTGGGCAAGACACTGAACCACAAATTGCTCCCAGTGAGCGGGCCGGCCGGCGCCTTGCATGGTAGCTTGCTGCCATTGGTGTGTGAATGTGTGTGTGAACGGGTGAATGAGAGGCCGTTGTAAAGCGCTTTGGAATAAGGCATAGCTATATAAGTCAGTCCATTAGATGTCTAGGTATTCTATACAGTGGGGGGAATACGTATTTACCATTTAGCATTAACAACAAGCTGTCACCACCTGACCCCTGACCTCTATGATGCTGTGGTTGTGTCTGCAGCTGGACTCTGAGAGCTCCTGCCCCTCCACCATGGACGTGTACGAGAGAGAGGCACTCATGGTCATCGACTACTCTGGCCTGCCAGAGGAACTGAAGGTAGGGGGAGGTGGAGGTTGTGGGTTACTGTTAACACGCATGGTCATCGACTACTCTGGCCTGCCAGAGGAACTGAAGGTAGGGGGAGGTGAAGGTGGTGGGTTACTGTTAACACGCATGGTCATCGACTACTCTGGCCTGCCAGAGGAACTGAAGGTAGGGGGAGGTGGAGGTGGTGGGTTACTGTTAAGCAGGTAGAGAAGAAGGTAGGGGGAGGTGGCTAAGACACACCTCTTCTCCCTGGCCTTTGACCTGAGGTGAGCCTGCCTCCCGACAACTGCACTTTTCTGCACTTTTATTTCTGCACCTGTTGTTATTCTGTACTTGACTTGTGTCACGTGTGTTCAGGGTCTAGCAGGAGGGGAGGTGGAGGGCCAGCTGGAGAGGCTGGCAGCAGAGGCGTCCTGTGTGTTATAACAGTGTTGTGTAGTGTGTTATAACAGTGTTGTGTGTGTTATAACAGTGTTGTGTAGTGTGTTATAACAGTGTTGTAGTGTGTTATAACAGTGTTGTGTAGTGTGTTATAACAGTGTTGTGTGTGTTATAACAGTGTTATAACAGTGTAGTAGTGTGTTATAACAGTGTTATGTGTTCAGGGTCTAGCAGGAGGGGAGGTGGAGGGCCAGCTGGAGAGGCTGGCAGCAGAGGCGTCCTGTGTGGACCTGGCTCTGCAGCGCTCCACGGTGCCCAACCTCAAAGCCCTGCACAGGATGAGGGAGGACAGGGACCGCTTCCAGCTGGTGACGGACGGTACGGCTACTCTGGATGAAGCAGAGAGACGCCTGTTCACAAATTAAATGAGCATTTCTCTCCACATGTATGCATACAGTGGAGAAAATAAGTATTTCACCCCCTGCTGATTTTGTGAGTTTAACCCCTTACAAAGAAATTAACAGTCTATCATTTACCAACTAACGTCTGACTGCTGTGCTTGCCGACAAGGGTTTCTCCACCAAGTACTGAGTCATGTTTTGCTAGGGGGTGAAATACTTATTTTACTCAATAAAACACTTTTTTTTCCCTTCAAAATTCATATTACGTGATTTTCTGGGAATTCTTTTGATATTCTGTCTCACTGTTGAAATGAACCTAACATTAAAATGATAGACTGTTCATTTCTTTGTAAGGGGGTAAACTCACAAAATCAGCAGGGGGTGAAATACTTATTTTCCCCACTGTATGTACTCGAACACTTCCTTCTGCACACGTCAAACCGGTGTGTTTTTTGTAGTGTTAAGCCCTATTTGGAGGACAGGATTAGTATTACCTAGGGACCTCTGGTCATTTCTAATAATTACGGAGACGGTCGTCTGTGGTCTAAATCCCGTGCCATGTCCGTAAAACCTCACAGTTTTGACCATGTCTCCCCTCTGTCCTGTGCTGCAGCGTTCGAGGCCAGCACCAAGGCCACCCGGCAGCGCCACCAGGAGTTTGAGGAGGTCAAGGCCCGGTGCTTCCGCCTCTTCAGCCAGTGCTTCGAGCACGTGTCCACGGCCATCGACCAGATCTACAAGCAGCTGTGCAGGAACACCAGCGCCCAGGTGAGACCAGGTACACCACTCACACCTCACACAGCCGGGGCGGCTGTGTCTCAGGAGGTAGAGGCTGTGTCTCAGGAGGTAGAGGCTGTGTCTCAGGAGGTAGAGGCTGTGTCTCAGGAGGTAGAGGCTGTGTCTCAGGAGGTAGAGGCTGTGTCTCAGGAGGTAGAGGTGTCTGTGTCTCAGGAGGTAGAGGCTGTGTCGCAGGAGGTAGAGCCTGTGTCTCAGGAGGTAGAGGCTGTGTCTCAGGAGGTAGAGGTGTCTGTGTCTCAGGAGGTAGAGGCTGTGTCTCAGGAGGTAGAGGCTGTGTCTCAGGAGGTAGAGGCTGTGTCTCAGGAGGTAGAGGCTGTGTCGCAGGAGGTAGAGGCTGTGTCTCAGGAGGTAGAGGCTGTGTCTCAGGAGGTAGAGGTGTCTGTGTCTCAGGAGGTAGAGGCTGTGTCTCAGGAGGTAGAGGCTGTGTCTCAGGAGGTAGAGCCGCCGTCTAATGATCGCAAGGTTGGCAGATCGGTGGTTCGAGCCCCGGCTGGCCACATGTCGAAGTGTCCTTGGGCAAGACACTGAACCCTAAATTGCTCCCAGTGAGCGAGGCCGGCGCCTTGCATGGCAGCTTGCCGCCATTGGTGTGTGAATGTGTGTGTGAATGGGTGAATGAGAGGCCGTTGTAAAGAGCTTTGGAATAAGGCGCTATATAAATCAGTCTGTATAAGTCAGTCTGTTTACCATTCTTGGTCCTGGTTCTCTCTACTACCCTCAGGCCATCCTGAGTGCTGAGAACCCAGAGGAGCCTTACCTGGACGGCATCAACTACCACTGCGTGGCTCCGGGGAAGAGGTTCATGGCCATGGACAACCTGTCTGGAGGGGAGAAGGCCATCGCTGCCCTGGCTCTGGTCTTCGCCATCCACAGGTTTGTTTGTTTGTTAGTTTGTTTATTAGGATCCCCGTTAGCTAACGCCACGACATTAGCTAGTCTTCCTGGGGTCTGACACAACAATCACATTTGGACAATTGTCAACATTCTATACATACAGACAATTGTCAACATTCTATACATACAGACAATTGTCAACATTCTATACATATAGACAATTGTCAACATTCTATACATACAGACAATTGTCAACATTCTATACATACAGACAATTGTCAACATTCTATACATACAGACAATTGTCAACATTCTATACATACAGACAATTGTCAACATTCTATACATACAGACAATTGTCAACATTCTATACATACAGACAATTGTCAACATTCTATACATACAGACATCATAATAACAAAAGAAAGGAATAAAATAACAGGTAACATCAGGAAGGCAGACATTCACAGCTAACATGGGAGGCAGACACAACACCCATATGTATGTGTTGTGTATGTTGATGGCTTGTCTGTCAGGTGTGTCATGTGGAAAAGGACCACAGCGGAAATAAGTCTCTGACTTCTCTGTGTTTTATCGTCATTAGTTATGGGTTAGGGTTAGGGTTACGCTGTGATTTGATGTTTGTGTCTCTTTTTAACTTAAATAAATCTAATCAAATCAAACCCAAGACAAAATTGTCATTGTTGTATATATGTTACGGTACATGTGGGAAAACGGTTTATGCCGGCATTTTCCGGCACATGCTAGCATAAACCGTCGACTTGGTACATGCTAGCATGTCCCGGGAAATGCCACCATAAACCGTTTTCCCACATGTACCGTAACATATATATGTGACAAGTTGACAACTGACAATGAAAAGGGCTACCTGTAGGCGAAATCATTTTTACTGCTTAAACTTCAGACTGTAAGCTTTCAAATGATGCATCATACATTGAAATCGGAAACAAATTGAAGACGACATGAGTATTTGAAAGTTGCTACACCTGAAATCACTAAGCACAGAAAATGCCATTCAAAGATAATGTTTTTTCTCACCTTCACAGCCAGGTAATGGGCGGTAACAATGTCTGGTTAACCCCACCCCCAACCACTCAGCTGTCAATATCTGTCAGTGTTACTCACTGGGTCAGACAGCTATAGCTAACATTATTACCTAGCAAGGTATTACCTAAGCTAATTAGCCAGCTTATCATTATGGAGGCTTTATGGTTGTTGTAACTATTATTCTTTTAATGAAAAGTCTTGAATCAGAATCAGAATTTATTTTACAGTACACAATAATACAAATCTTTGGCTGTGGTTCTTCAACATTAGCTTTGCAGCAAGGTACATAATCACAACAATACCATCACAATAATCACAAGTAAATAAGTAAAGTAAGTAATGATAAGTAATAAAGTGATAAGTGATGGTAGTCGCACTACAGCAGAATTAAAGTGCAATCAATAGTGTAACATGCTGTGCAAAGTTCAACAAGATGAAAATGAAAGTGTTCAGGTATTTCTCAAGTAGTCAGGTAGTGTGCAATTCCTGTGTCCTAATGTTTTCAACATTAGCATTGCAGCAAGGTACATAATCACAATAATAAGTAAATGAGTAAAGTAAGTAATGATAAGTAATACAGTTTTCTGAGGTGCTGTGGCGTCTGGTGGGCATGTGGTGTCTTTTGCCTCATCTGAACAGAATTCTCTGATCAAAAATATACTTCTGTCTTCTGAAACAGACAAACATAAACACAGTTAGCTAGCTGTACACGGTATCAACAACACAACTTATAAGAACAGCATAATGCTATGCGATTGTTTTAGAAAGTCTTACGCAATACCACACAACTTACTAGCTAATGCTAGCTAGCTAACACGGCTAGCCCAACCCAAGTAACAAAAGAAAACAGTTAACTAACTGTACACAGTAGCAACAACACACCTTATAAGAACAGCATAATGTGCTACTATGCGATTGTTTTAGAAAGTCTTTCAAAGGCAATACGACGACACATAACGTACTAGCTAATGTTCGCTAGCTAACGCGGCTAGCCCAACAAACAAACAAAGGACTGTAGGCTACTTACTTGTGGTATGTTGATCCCGTGAAATCCGTATGTTGTCCTAGTAAAGTTTCTGTTGTGTACCTACTGTGGCTAGTAGGCTACTCAAATAAACACGGAGAACCGGACGGTAGTTTACTAGTTTCTTTACTTGGAGAAATGACCACGTTACATTGCAAGTCACTTCCTACATAGGAAAGCTGGGAGGTACGTAATCACGTAGTGACGTAACATACTCAGGCCAGGTAGAATAAACAATGCTAGAGCAATAGATGCAAACCCAAATACTCTACAACTCCTCCCCTTCTAGATAACAACAACATTAACACCATAGCATTTACTAGGTTGAACATAACTAACAATACCCTTGCTTTAAACGGATAACTAAACACACTAGTGTCTTATTCAGAGAGATAGTTTGTCTGGAGGTCTGTGGGTGCGTGTTGGATAACGTCTCTCCTCCGGGGGTGTGACCCCCGGGCTCGCACCACCAGCAGGGAGACCCAGGCGTGGGGTCAGGGGCCGACCAGGGCTAGGCAGACACCCCGTTACACGGTCGGAGGTCGGCAGGCCCAGGCTCTCCTGAGCAGTGTTGGAGGTAGGCAGGCTCAGGCTCTCCTGAGCAGCGGTGATACGTGCAGCAGGATCCACCACCTCTTCTGCAGTGCGTACCTCTGACCTCCGTAGTTGGTCAAGGTGGTGTCGCCAGACAGTGTCAGGAGCTACTTCTACAGTGTAGGACAAGGGCCCTTGTCTTTCTTTGATTATGCCGGGCACCCACTTGTGTTCTCCACGGTAATCCCTGGCCAGCACAGTCTGTCCAATCTCTAGTTGACGTGTTTCCCTGTCGTGCGCCCTTAGACCCTGTCTGATCTGCCGATCCATTACAGTCCGCCGCAGATTTGGCTTAAGCAAGTCCAGTCTTGAGCGTAACCCACGTCCCAGGAACAGCATGGCGGGTGTCCGGTTAGTAGTAGCGTGAGTGGCGTTACGGTAGGCAAACAGGACATTGGCCAGCTTCTGACGTAGAGAGAGAGAGGCATCTGCCATAGCTCGCAGACCTTGTTTTAGGGTTTGTACGAACCTCTCGGCGAGCCCGTTGGTAGCCGGATGATAGGGGGCTGATGTTATGTGGCGAATTCCATTGAGCTTCAGGAACATCTGGAATTCATTAGCCGTGAATTGAGGACCATTGTCACTCACCAACTGTTCGGGGATACCAGTTCTTGCAAAGAGGCTTCTCAACACGTCGATCGTGTGGGCTGTTGTCGTGGAGCTCATGGTGAACACTTCTGGCCACTTTGAGCATGCATCGACCACCACTAGGAATGTTGTCCCCATGAATGGACCGGCGAAATCAATGTGGATACGTTGCCATGGGGATGCAGGCCATTCCCAGGCATGGAGAGGTGCAACTGTCGGCTCATTCTGTACACGCTGGCAGCCAGAGCAATGCATGGCGAGCTGTTCTATCTGTTGGTCAATCCCCGGCCACCAGACGTAGCTCCTGGCGAGTGCTTTCATCTTCACCACTCCCAGGTGGCCACTGTGTAGCTCTTCCAGCACCCTGGACCTGAGCTTGGTGGGGATGACGATCCTCATTCCCCACATAAGGCATCCAGAGTCAATGGTGAGCTCGTCCCTACGTCGGTAATAGGGAGTGAGGGGAGACCCTTCATGGGTTGTCCAGCCAGTCTGCGTTGCTCTGTACACTTGTGAGAGAGTTGCCTCTTTCCGGGTCTCTCTCTCAATCATTTCCGCCGTCACCGGGAGGCTTTCGAGTTGCATGAGTGTGAACATCTCCACCGGTTCCTTGTCCCCCTTTGTCGTTGTTGCTGTGTCAAGTGGCAGCCGGGACAACCCGTCTGCGTTGGCGTGTTGCAGTGTTCTCTTGAATTCGATCTTGTACCGGTGCCCTCCTAGGAACAGGGCCCAGCGTTGCATCCGTGCTGCAGCTGTCACGGGAATCGCCTTCTGGGGGTTGAATATCGAGACCAGCGGTTGATGGTCAGTCACCAGGATGAACTCCCTGCCGTACAGGTACTGGTTAAACCGTTTTACGCCCCAGACCAGGCCCAACGCCTCCTTGTCTATTTGAGAGTAATTCTTCTCGGCCGGGGCCAGGGAGCGTGAGGCGAATGCTATTGGTCTTTCGGTCCCATCCCGCATCACATGTGACATAACGGCTCCTATACCATACGGCGAAGCGTCGCATGCTAACTTCACAGGCAAGGAGGGGTCGTAGTGTGTGAGTACTGTCTCCGATGTCACAAGCTTCTTCACTTCCTGGAAGGCCTGTTCACATTCTGTGGTCCATTTCCATTTCCGTTCTGCCTGAAGTAGTTGGTTCAACGGGTAGAGCACCGTGGACAGGTTAGGCATGAACCGGTTGTAGTAGTTGATGAATCCGAGAAACGACCTCAGCTGCTGTACATCCTGTGGCTGAGGAGCCTCCATGACGGCCTCGATTTTCTCTTTGCATCTATGCAAGCCCTGTGCATCGATGGTGTGGCCACAGTATGTGATACATGATTTTAAAAACTCACACTTGTCACGTCTGGCCCGGAGTCCGTAGTCTTGAAGTCTCTGTAAGACCTTCTGGAGGTTCTCCAGGTGTTCGTTATCGTTGGCCCCCGTCACAATGATATCATCTAAGTAGCACTGTGTGCCTGGAATCCCTTGTAACACCTGATCCATGGCTCGCTGCCATATGGCCGGGGCAGAGGCCACTCCGAAGACCAGCCTGTTGTATCGGTACAGGCCTTTCAAAGTGTTTATCGTCAGGAACATCTTTGAGTCTTCTTCTATCTCCATCTGTAGATAGGCTTCAGCCAGGTCCACCTTGGTGAACCGTTTTCCACCGGCCAGGTTTGCGAAGATGTCCTCAATCCTGGGTAATGGATATTGTTCTGCTTGTAGCACAGGATTGATGGTGATCTTGAAGTCTCCACACAGCCTCACTGCCCCTGACTTCTTTGCTACTGGGACAACGGGTGTGGCCCATGGACTCCAGTCTACCTTGGACAGGATCCCATCAGCTTCCAGGCGGTCCAGCTCAGCTTCCACTTTCTGTCGTATGGCGTATGGAACTGGGCGTGCTTTGTGGAAACGTGGGTTGGCTCCGTCTTGGAGAACGATTTTTCCCTTGATGTGTTTTAATGTCCCGATGCCGTCTTGGAATACAGGTGCTGCGGCATTCAAGACTTTCTCCAGTTTCACCTCTGTGGACTTGTGAGTGGGGTTTGGCGCCACCTGCAGGCTCTTAATGGATTTCCAGTCCAGCTGCAGCTTCCTCAGCCAGTCTCGCCCCCACAACGCTGGTCCTCCTCTTCTTACGACGTACAAGTCCAAAATGCGTTGTTGACCATTGTGTTGTACATCCACAGGCAGTACTCCGAGGGGCTTGATTTTCTCTCCAGTGTATGTTTTTAGGAGGATAGATGATGGGTTCAGCTTCTGGTCTCCAAAGTACTTCACAAAGTCAATGTGTGCCATCACTGACACTGCAGAGCCGGTATCCAGTTCCATTTGTACTTGTTTGCCATTCACCTGTGGTGCAAGCCAGATAGCTTCCCTGCCGCCTCCTTTGACATGGTAAACATCCAAGCTATTGGTATGTTCACTCTCCTCGTCTGACTCGTCGTCTGCAGCCTCCTCCATGTTGTGCACTTTCCTGTTCTTTTGCGCACTCCACTGTGTCTTTTTTTTATTTTTGTACACTCTTGATTTTCCAGAGCGACACACCCTCTGGATATGTCCAGTTTTGTTACATAGTCTGCAGACTTCGTCTTTAAACCTACACTGTGATGGGGAATGTGAGCCCCTCCCACACCTGTAACACAGTTCTTGCTCTCTTGTTTGTGTGACGGTTGCCATTTTGTTTACATTTACTGCCTTTACTCCTGTCTGCAGTTCAACAGCATCCCTGGCTGCTGTTTCCATTGAGACTGCGATTTCCACTGCCCTTTTGAACGTGAGGCCGGCCTCTGTTAGCAGTCTCTTCTGTATGGCCTCACCAAGAATGCCACATACCAAATGGTCTCTCAACGCATCATTCAGTCCATTTGCAAATTCACAATGTTCAGTGAGTCTCTTCAGCTCAGCCACGTAACTGACTATGGATTCACCCTCATGTTGATTTCGTCTATGGAATCTGAAACGTTCAGCAATTAGTAGTGGTTTTGGGGATAAATGTTCTTTCATTACCTCCACCAGTTGCTGGAATGTTTTTACGGAAGGCTTTTCTGGGGCGGTTAAGCTGCGCAACAGGCCATATGATTTCCCCCCCATCGCACTCAGCAACACTGCAACATGTTTGTCATCCTCAATGTCATTTGCCTTGAAATACTGTGAAATGCGTTCCGTATATTCGACCCAGTCATCCGTCGCGCCGTCAAACGGGTCAATTGATCAAATTCTAGCCATCTTGCCACGCTGTATAACTGGACTTTCACATTCACTTTCACATTCACTACTCACGTCGGAGTCACTAGTCTCCGTTTGTTGTTCCCGCGAAACAAGTTCGGTCATCTCAGAGACAGGGTTCACTTTCCAACCACCTCGTCGCCACTGTTGTGTCCCTACTGTGGTTAGTAGGCTACTCAAATAAACACGGAGAACCGGACGGTAGTTTACTAGTTTCTTTACTTGGAGAAATGACCACGTTACATTGCAAGTCACTTCCTACATAGGAAAGCTGGGAGGTACGTAATCACGTAGTGACGTAACATACTCAGGCCAGGTAGAATAAACAATGCTAGAGCAATAGATGCAAACCCAAATACTCTACAGTTTCATTTATTGGGGACTTTCTTTGTGCCGTCAGTCATTACTGAATAATTGATGAGCTAGATTTATGAAACACAGGATAAGATGTAAATTCCTTTGTGCAGGCACGTACGTGAGAGTGTGTGTGTGTGCGTGTGTGTCGTCTTGGTGGTGAGTGGTTCATGCAGGGGGGGGGCGGGGCTGGGGTTAGGTTTAATTTCGTGTTCATCTATGAACAAACTCAGAACACATTCTCATTGTAAACATTAAAACACGGCTTCCTTTGTCCCTCCCCCTTGAGCTCAACAGCCAATCACACCCAAGTGAAAGCGTATGTTATTTCATGACAAACAAGCCTATTTTGTTGCTAGATTACACTTATTTAATGAACGTAAAACTGTTCGGAAAAATAACGAGTGGGTACTTCACATCTTCAAGTTGAATGTTAGCTGAAAAAACGAAAATCTGAGTTTTAGGTCAGAAATACTTTGAAGACGAATTTGACGTATTTCTGTTTTCCGAGAGGTGTCTGTTTACATCGTCAGTCGACACATATATTGTCTGTCTGCCTTCAAGTTTGTTGTTGTTGTTGCTAATGACTTCTCTAATGACTTCTCTAATGACTTTCCTCTCAGCTTCCATCCTGCTCCTTTCTTTGTTCTGGACGAGGTTGATGCTTCTCTGGACAACACCAACATCGGCAAGGCAAGACATGTTGATTATAACTAGGGTTAAGGCTTAGTGTTAGGGGTTAGGGGTTAGGGGTTAAGGCTTAGTGTTAGGGGTTAGTGGTTAGTGTTAGGGGTTAGGGTTAAGGCTTAGTGTTAGGGGTTAGGGTTAGGGTTAAGGCTTAGTGTTAGGGGTTAGGGTTAAGGCTTAGTGTTAGGGGTTAGGGGTTAGGGGTTAAGGCTTAGTGTTAGGGGTTAAGGCTTAGTGTTAGGGGTTAAGGCTTAGTGTTAGGGGTTAGGGTTAGGGTTAAGGCTTAGTGTTAGGGATTAGGGTTAAGGCTTAGTGTTAGGGGTTAGGGGTTAGGGGTTAAGGCTTAGTGTTAGGGGTTAGTGGTTAGTGTTAGGGGTTAGGGTTAAGGCTTAGTGTTAGGGGTTAGGGTTAGGGTTAAGGCTTAGTGTTAGGGGTTAGGGTTAAGGCTTAGTGTTAGGGGTTAGGGGTTAAGGCTTAGTGTTAGGGGTTAGGGGTTAGTGTTAGGGGTTAGGGTTAGGGTTAGGGGTTAGTGTTAGGGGTTAGGGGTTAAGGCTTAGTGTTAGGGGTTAGTGGTTAGGGTTAAAGCTTAGTGTTAGGGGTTAGGGGTTAGGGTTAGGGTTAAGGCTTAGTGTTAGGGGTTAGGGTTAAGGCTTAGTGTTAGGGGTTAGGGGTTAGGGTTAGGGGTTAGGGTTAAGGCTTAGTGTTAGGGTTAAGGTTAGGGGTTAGGGTTAAAGCTTAGTGTTAGGGGTTAGGGGTTAGTGTTAGGGGTTAGGGTTAAAGCTTAGTGTTAGAGGTTAGGGGTTCGGGTTAGGGTTAGGGATGCACCGAAATGAAAGTTCTTGGCCGAAGCCCAAAACTTAAATTAAGGAAACACTTGGCTGAATACCGACTACTGAATGCGTATCGGCAGTTTTTAATTTCTTTAGCCAATTTTTTTTTATGCTTGTATGAGGTTGTTCGATCATGTCCATGCTGTTAAAAAAAATAATCATTGGGTCATCTGGCATTCAGTGTTTTATTCTCATAATCTATAATGTCATGCGTGGAACAGTGGTGATTGATTCATGATGATGAGGAGGATGGTAGTGTAGTGATGATGAGGAGGGTAGTGTAGTGATGATGAGGAGGGTAGTGTAGTGATGATGAGGATGGTAGTACAGTGTTCATAACGTCCCTGGGGCTTCCCCCGTCTCTGCAGGTGATGTCCTTCTTCAGGGATCTGTCCAGGGAGAACCTCCAGATCATCGTCATCTCCCTGAAGAAGGAGTTCTACTCCAGGTCCGACGCTCTGCTGGGGGTTTACTCTGAGGTACCGGTCCACTACGCCCATCCAGTGGGTCACTCTCTCTATAAGCCTTCTCTTTACACTTCCTTATGTTGGTGGCTCTTGTGGTGCTGGGAGTTTAGACAGCTGTTTGTTTCCAAAGTTAAGAGATCATAAAGTGTATGATGATAACTTCATCTGTTAATCTACCTATCCCTTCAATAAGTAATGTATGTTGTTGTTGTTTGTCACATGTCTGTCTGTATTTTGTCATAATTATACTCTTTATTATTTTGACACTCTGTTGTTATGATTGTGATATTATGTTGGGACGCTGTCTAAAACAAGATGACACATCTCAAGGGGTTTATCCTAATAAAGACATTTAAATGTAAATGTTTTATCTCTATTCTCCCTCTCTTTCTCGCTCAGTTTAACGACTGCATGGTCAGCCGCATGCTGACCTTTGACCTGACTCCCTACCCTCTGAATGAAGACAACGAACAGGAGGGAGAGAAGGCCATGTGAGAGAGGGAGGAAGAGAAAGAGAGAAGAGAGAGAGAGAGAGGGAGAGAAGTCTTGTGGAAGAATACTTGTTAGAGATCCTTTTGGTTTAGTTTGTTAGTTATGTTCTGTGTTAGTGATCTTGTTAAGTGATACCATGTTTGAAACCTTTTTATTGTTATTGTTTATTTTAACCATCCACGGGATGAGTTTATTGTTTATTTGAATAGGAGGCATTTGTTATAGTTTTAATTCTGTTTATCTGACCCATTATGACGTTAATTAATCCTTGCCGTAATAAATATCTTTACTTACTCATAACACCTGTATTTTGTTACTTCTTATTCTCCCTGTCTGTTCTGGCAGTTTCCTTGGGCATGTGGTATTTAAACTTGAGGGGTGAGTTTCCCATCTACAAACATAACTTGTGTTCCTAATGTTATGTAATGTCAGAGTCCCAAGCCACTAAGACAGTGAACATGCTTGTAGCAGTCGTTGTTTAACATAAATAAATTAAAGAATATGACGTGTTTTTATCAAAAAAAAAATCAAAATCAAATTTTATTTGTATAGCGCATTTCTTACAAGATGCAACTCAATGCGCTTCACACAATGAAAATGTTCAGTCAATCAATCAATCAATGCTGACAGAGCCGCGAGCATGCAAAAATAAAAACCTGTACACTATGTAGCCAGGAAAATTCCCTTGCAGCCCTCTACACATAGAGCGACTACTAGCCAGTTTGCCTACCAGTACCCAGCGGTGGGTCCCCACACCCCCCCCCGGGGAGCCCCCGCCGCCCCACGCACCCAGCCCGCCCCACCACCAGCACACCCGGCCCAGCCAAGCAAGCACAGACCAAAGAGGCCCCGCACAAGGACGACCAAGCAGGTGCCCCGGCGGCGGAACAGACCAGGCACACGGGGCAGCTGGGGGGCCCCAAGGGGAGGCCAAGGACCACCGGCACAAATTCATTATATGAATACTAATAACTAATTGCGGTCTTGTGGAATCCGAGTTGAGTTGTTGATGTTCCATGTTCATATCCGCTGTGGCCTGGGGAGGTCAGTGGCTCATTATACAACGGATAGATCCCGTCCAGTGTCTCTATTGGTCAGTTTGGTCCAGTGTCTCTATTGGTCAGTTTGGTCCATTGTCTCTATTGGTCAGTTTGGTCCATTGTCTCTATTGGTCAGTTTGCGATATACGCACGGCTAAATGGAATGTTGACACATCTTTTCATATTACTCTGCGTTTGTTTATATTACCGTTATTTCGAAGTTACATTCTTACCATTGCTTAGCAACCGATAAACAACTGTTCAGCGGAAGAATAGACTTACAATAAAACACAGTTCCATTAAAATACATTAATTAAAATGTTGTCTTGTCTTTCTTTTGTGAAATATTGATAGATAAATACCTTCTTTTATCTATTTTGTGGTTTCTTTTTATTTTACTACTTGATCTTTTGTAAAGCGTCTTTGAGTGTCTATTGGCTGCCCTTCCAATGGTCTAAACATGACCATGTGCGCCATAGTTGAAAACATCGCGCTAACGTGATCTACTGGGATTTTCTCACACAACCATCTCTAGTGTTTACAGAGAATGGTCAGAAAAAGACAAAACTATCCTGTGACGTCAGTTCTCTGGGCGGAAATGGTGGTGGTGGTGTAATGGTGTGGGGAATATTTTCTTGGCACAAATCTGCAGCAATTGTGTGATGCTAGAATGTCAATATGGACCAAAATCTCAGAGGAATGTTTCCAGCACCTTGTTGAATCTATGCCACGAAGAATGAAGGCAAACGAGGGGGTCCAACCCGGTAATAGCAAGGTGTACCGGTGCAAGTGGCTGGTGAGTGAACGATGAATTGAGAATCAAGGACCCCAATTGAAATAAGCCAGTGGCTTTCTTGGGTTTTTATCCTGTTAGTTGACCTTGTATGTAATATGTACTTTCATGTACCTACTTCTGCAAATCTTCTAATAAAGTTTTCAATCAATCAAGTGTATGTTAGTGCAAATAACTAATTTGACTACTATTGATTTAATAATAATAATAATTTTGCCATTTAGCAGACGCTTTTATCCAAAGCGACTTACAATTACGAATTACAGGGACATTCCCCCTGGAGTAACTGAGGGCTAAGTGCCTTACCCAAGGGCACACTAGTAGTGGTGTGGCTTCAGGCGGGATTTTGAACTCACAACCTTCCGATCCCAAGTCCAACTCACTATCCACTAGACCAGCGTTTCCCAAACTGTGGGGCGCGCCCCCCCCCCCTAGTGGGCGCGGGGGTACTACAGGGGGGGGGGGCAGAAATAAAAAGATAATAATAAAATAAAAAAAACTGTGGGAATACTGCTGCCTTTTGCAACATCGTACCTGTGTGAGATAGGCTTTTCTGCTGTTGCTGCTATCAAAAGCAAATACAGGTCGAAGTTGAACATTGGGAATGAACTGAGAGTGGCAGTCTCAAAACAACAACCCCGCTTTGAGAAGATTTGCAAGGCAAAGCAAGCACACACAAGTCATTGATCGTAATTGTGATAGGAATGTGTAGAGTAAGAATAGTGATGCAGTAGAAATTAGTTAATGTTGATATGTTGAATATTTCAGTGGCACAGGATCATTTGCCAAGCACTTATGTTCCTTTTCAACCCATAATAAAATATAAAACTATAGTTGGATATATGTGTCTTGTTATTATTAGAAGAGAAAATGTAATGTTTGTACAACTTTATACAATTAATTATATCAATCTAGGTGGGGACCGGGTTAGGGGGGGCTCGAAAATATTTCCAATTACCCAAGGGGGGCCTGATTGAAAAAGTTTGGGAACCGCTGCACTAGACCACCACTACCCCACAACTTTGATTTGATTTTGATTTGATAATGATGTATCATTTATATAAAAAGCCTTAATGTTGAGCCCTGGTATAAGTGTTCTCCAGTGACTTTTGTCCTCTATAAGGTGGTAGTAAGTTCAGGTTTGTGGTGTCGCTGCAAAAAAAGTGCCAGATTTTCCAGCGCGCCATGCACGCATTTCATTACCCGTCTGGGCTAAGCCCCGGATCTCCTACAACCTAAATCCGCCCCTGGTTAGCAATGAAAAAATGTGTTGCAAATACATAGTATTTTGCAAGTGGGGGAGTTTGAATGAGAGAAGTGTTATGGCATTTGGAGAACGTAGTCATTGAATGCATTCTGTATGAAAGCAATGCACAAATCACAGAGAAAGAGTCACAGTTTTGTTCACATGGGTTTCTGCTCTGCTGACTGTATGAAGAGTTGTGAAACTGTGGTTTCAGTATTGGACATGGTGAGTTAGCGACCGTAAAAAGTTGAATTTCAGTTGTGACCCTAAAAACATGTATTGGCCTAAAAATGTAATCTCAAACTAAACAACCTGTGGCAACTGTTCAACTGTTGTGTATAGTATAATGACATTAATATTGATATTACTGTTGATATTGAATAATGATATATAGTGCGTGATCCGAGTTCTTTAACAACATTAGCACGGATTTGTGACACAATATTGCCATCTATTGACTGTTCTTGATAAATCATTTGGGGAAGGAGGATAATCAGATAGCATTTAACAGATGACAGGCAAGATTTTCGCCTGCTAGATTGTAGCGCAGGTTGGATGAGTTGGGGTTAACATACTGACAACAATATGCAACACTCTGGTAATCGGAGCTATGTATCGGGTCCGGACGGGTGCACTCGTGTCATTTACCTGGGATTGGAGCGTTTCAAGCATTTCATCCACTAACCGCTACTTTAGTTTCCCGTGGTTCTGCCTATCGCCGCCTCTCGTCTGCTCCTGGTCCTACACCCACCTTACCTGGGTCCACAGTGTGGACTCCACAAAACACTGCAAACCCTTACAATGCAGGTGCATACAGAGCACTGGATCCTGGAAAAGTTATCAAGTAGGCCCCTATGCCTCTGGACACAGATGGATCGCATTAGCATTGAATGAAAAGGTAACAGCTATGCTAGATAATCCTTGAAACATTACTTATTTAAGGCCATTCAAGTTTGGAATATATGATGGTGTATTGTCAACAACCAACATTCATGTAGACTAATTCATGTCATGTCAGTGAGTCTACATGGACATGGTTGAACCCGGACAGAACACTGCCCTCTCCATGGATAATAATAACACACACACACACACACACACGCACACACACACACGCACGCACGCACGCACGCACACACACACACACACACACACACACACACACACACACACACACACACACACACACACACACACACACACACACACAATCAACCTATTGCACCCACATTTGGCCATTATTAGACTTCAATGGTGTCTGTAGCCTAGTGTGAATGTCCCTTTACTTGAACACTTTAATTAAACATGGTCAGCATTAATTTTCAGATGTTTCGTGAACATTTTAGCCTCTTCTGTGTTTCCAGGCTGTAGTGTGGATCATTCATTGCAACATTTAACCACATTCTCTTCTTGAGATATCATTTAGGCTACTGCTGATGTGTTTTTAAAGTTATTATTGTTATCCAATTTTTGCTCTCCAAACGTCTTAAAATTGACATATTTAGATGAAAAAAATCAGGCGAGCATGCCCCCGAATGCCCCCTAGCGATCTTTTTGGACCTCTGTATTTCTAAAACCCTGCTTCAGACATTATTAAAACTACAGATTATATTTAGAGAGAATGTTCATCTCACGGATGGACAGAAGTCAGACCACAGTATTCAGCATTCTAAGTCTGTAGCATTTGCATGGACCACTCTATTTATCTCAAGTTAAATAACTCAACAGCTAGTCTGAGCTGAGCAGGTCTTCAGTGATAAAACAGACAGACAGTTGACTGTTAGGTGCAGGGTTGGGGTCAATGATAACCTTTCACTATGTCCTGTGTTTGCCCTGTGCCCGGATGGTAAGGACGTTGTGTTGTTTACATACAAGTGGTGTGACTGTGAGACCAGATTTGTCCACACTCAATCTCACCCCTTCTCCATAAATCATAAAGATGCTTCCTGTTCAATTGAATACAATCTCATTATATATACAAATACTGCGTACCCAAAATACAAATATCGTTTTTATGAATGTGAATGTGTGTGTGTGTGTGTGTGTGTGTGTGTGTGTGTGTGTGTGTGTGTGTGTGTGTGTGTGTGTGAGTGTGTGTGTGTGTGTGTGTGTGTGTGTATTCTTTAGACTGTTCAATGTTAATGTTACCTCATCTCACATCCTGTGTGACGCATGAGGCATGCAGATAAACAAGCTACATGGCTGTGGGTCAGTTCTATCTACCAGTGTTATCTCACTATCTGTAACAGGGTCAACATGGATCTATAGTCAGTCTCTATCTATGTTTCATCCTCAATGCATGGACCCGCAGAATGATGTAGCAAAAGCACCCTCTGGTGGTATTCAGCTGTACATGTTGGAGTATGTTCTATTCAAGTGGTGTCAATGGTAATGTCCATGATGAAATCCAACTGTGAAATAAGAAAAGACAAGGAAAACAATAGATGTTTGAATGAAAATGAAACAACAAAAACACATTTACTGAATCATTTAGATCTTCCTGGAGGTCTTAAAGGGGTTACACAGGCTGACACCACCCTCCTGAAGAGGGCTGCTAAAGACACAGGGAGAAAGATTAACTTCAAGGCATTCTGTCTAATACTGGATTGATACTTGTAGTAACATTATTGATTAGCTGATTCATGTAGTTGAACTCATATCAAGAAGGATCTTCCTATGAGGCCTTGCCTATGAGGGATGCAGCCTTCAGCCTCCTGCTCCTGTGCTCCTCTGGGGCCTGGCTCTCCTTGCTGCTGCTCTTCTTGGGGAGCTGTGAAAGTAACAAGTATTACAATAACATGGCAGTGATAGGCCTGTAATGAATTGAATTGGTAAGATACCATCACTTCTAAAAATTGTGTAGACAGATAACATTTCACATTATTGTTACGTTATCACGTTATAATCTTTACAAAAAGTCAAACTTGGACTGGAATGTATGGAAATAGTATAGCAACATCTGGGTTACCTTGAAGCTGGCCTTAAGCTGGCTGATTTTAGGCAGGAATCTGCAGAACCTTCTCTTTCCTTTCGGCTCAGCCTGGACCTTCTCAGCCTCACCCACATACCCAGCCGCTGTCTGAACCTGATACTAAAGAGCTACTAGCCTACATGCTACTGTGGCACCCACCGGTACCAAAGAGCGTGGGGCAGGGGGAACATGTGACATGTGACAGCTGTTAACCATCTCACCCAGGGGGGTCGCCCTGCCTGGCTTCTCCCAGGGGACTGACTCAAGAGAGACCGTGTCCATGACTTGGTGGACCTTGGCCCTTGTTTAAAGATTCACAGTCCGGTTGTAGGTCTGTGAGCTAATCTTGGAGTCCATGGAGGTTCTGCAGCTGGGGGGAGACACTGAAGGAGGAGGCTTTGTGATCTTTTTTCTCCAAACGTTCCTCTTGCAATCACTCTGGTACATGATCATATTCGTCTTATCTGTCCACAAGACCATTTTCCAGAGCTTTTTATGTACTTTTTTAGCAATATGACTAAATATGAAACTATGGGGGATTAGTCATCGTCATATCATTAATTAATAGACAAAACACAGACATATAGATACAGGTCTGTCGATCAGTGGTAGCGGCTAGGGGTTGTTTCTCAAGTAAGTAAACATTGTCTCAAGTAAGTAAACACAGTGGAAAAAGCACTGAAGCCCTTAGCAGACACAGGGGAAATCCAGAACAGTATGCATAAGCTTTACTTACAGTATAGACACAAATGTACAGAAGCAGGACTTATTATGTGTCATTCAACATAATTGTGTACTGTCTAATTGTGCTAAATGAGACATAATAAGTGTTGTCCAGTTTCCTCTATATTATATACAACATTACACCTCCACCAGCCTCCCCTGTTGCACAGTAATGAGTGATAAGGACACCTGATGACAAGGACTACCATTTGAAGATTTTCTGAGATTCAAGTTTAGCGCTTAACACCTCGTGGCCAATCATGAGTAGAAGATACAAGTATATCCAGCTGCGTCCGACACGCGCTTCACCCGGACGCATGTCGACCCATTTGGATGTTCCTGCGTACAGATTTGGCGCCTTGTCTCTGACGTATTTCTCAAACGTGTACGATGCATTATGGGATACGCAGTTCTTAGCACAGCTGTAGAATTATCATTGTTCTCCTGTTTCTATGGAAAGTGTACAGTTATTTGCTGTTTAACCCGTTGGTTTTTCATGATTCTCCCTCTCTCATGTTACCATGACACAACTATTATGATTATTTCTTGTAACACTTGGACTATGGAATTGGTAACGTTGCTAAAAAGCTTGAATATGAAATCAATTAGGTATTTTTGAATACTCAAGTGGAAATGGTAAAACACAGGTCAGCATTACTTACGGCCTCAGGGGCCTCATTTATTAAAATACGTAAGCCTTATTTATAAAACGGGCTGAGATGGTTTAAAGTTGCGTACGTGCTTCCTTCTATAAATACCAAATATACTTGGAATTGAACAGGTGAATGAGGTTTGTATTAACGCCCTGTGATAGAGGCTCAATTATAGCGGCTGAATTAAGACAAGTGCTATAATATAGGGTAGGCGTTCGTCTGGAAGCGGGAGAGGGCAGAGAAGAGTGGCTTCTCGGTAAGTTGCGTTTGTAACGTTTGATCATGACAACTAACCAGGCACATGCTTATACTCAGTACTCAAGTTGTAAAAGAAAATCAGGGGGGATGGTGGATTTTATGGTGGATTTTACGGGGGTTTTCTTTACCATGTAAAGGATCCTGTGATCATCCACCACTCTTGTCTTCCATGGACGTCCAGACCTTTTTGTGGTGCCGAGCTCACCAGTGCGTTCTTTTTTTCTCAGAATGTACCAAACAGTTAATTTGGCCAGTATTAATGTTCCCACTATCTCTCTGATGGATTTTTGTTTTGTTTTTACAGCCTAAGGATGGCCTGTTTCACTTGCATTGAGAGCTCTGTTGACTACATGTTGTGCGTATACAGCAACAGCTTCCAAATGCAAATGCCACACTTGGAATCAACTCAGACCTTTTACCTGCTTACAGTTTTTTACGATTGCTAACTCACCATGTTCAATACTGAAACCACAGTTTCACAACTCTTCATACAGTCTGCATTCGTAACACTCATGTTGGCCAATGACTTCATTCATGTCTCAAAAGAAGCTCGTTCAACCACACACTGGCAACAATGTTCACTCAGAAGCATACACTGTCATTCATAACATTCTGACTTACAAAACACTAACAACAGGGAGCATTACATAGTTTTCACGATTTTCACAAGAATGAATATTTCATTATAAAAATTGTTTGATTTATAGTAATCATAGACAGAATAGTTGACTGTACAACTGTAAAGTATTAGGCAACAAGAATGAATCAGAAATGCTTTTTTTGCTTCTATCCTTTATTCTATGTTTTGCTTCTATCCTTTATTCTATGTTTTATCCTTTTTTTTCAGTATCTTTGCAGAAAGTAAGTTACGGTACATTTACTTCAAAGTACACTACATTTACTTGTGTAAAATGAAAAGTGAAAAATAAAGTGGAAGATGCAAAGTTCAAACAAAAAAGAAAAACAGAAATTCCAGGGCTACAATACAATAGCAATCACACCAAAAATGTCTCACTCCTGAGGGTTTTGGTCCACCCTCTGGTCTGCATCTGGTCACATCTAATGTCTTCCCTGGCAATGCATCTAGTCTATTTCATTTCATTGTATATATTCTGCTAATATTTTCTAGACATTTCAATATGATTACTGCAAATAGTGAAAATACCACCGCTCATCCTTTATCAGACTTTGCTGAGGTTCTGGAACTGAAGAGTATCAATAGAGTGCAAAATAACAGCATCTGCACACTCAAACACTGTGCAAAAAAACAGTTTATTGCGAGCTTTCTGCAGTATGTTAGCAATGAAAAAATGTGTTGCAAATACATAGTATTTTGCAAGTGGGGAGTTTGAATGAGAGAAGTGTTATGGCATTTGGAGAACGGAGTCATTGAATGCATTCTGTATGAAAGCAATGCACAAATCACAGAGAAAGAGTCACAGTTTTGTTCACATGGGTTTCTGCTCTGCTGACTGTATGAAGAGTTGTGAAACTGTGGTTTCAGTATTGAACATGGTGAGGAAGCCGGAAGCCAGGGTACTAAGTACCTTCTCTTCCAGTTGTTTGTAGTGTTGCTGCTGTCTTCTCAAGTCACTCCGGTCTACTGAGTGCGCTTAGCTAGTCCTAGTTCTGTTGGTTCCTTAGCCCTCTTCCCCTCTACAGACTTTTGCCACAATGTGCTTTCTCCCTATCCCTGTTCTTCTGACACTCAGGAGGACACCCAGATGCTACATCCCCCTCGCAAACCTTCCAATCTCATCTACCCACCTCTTTCTACTGACCATGACTTTATCGCCGCAGGCGGTCTCTGGAATTGCCAGTCGGCGGTCCGGAAAGCTGACGCTATCTCAGCTTATGCATCTCTTATGGCCCTCAATTTCCTTGCTCTCACTGAAACCTGGATCACACCAGAAAACACAGCTACACCGGCAGCCCTCTCTGCCGCCTACTCCTTTTCTCATTCCCCTAGACCCTCTGGTCGAGGGGGAGGCACAGGACTCCTCATCTCGCCCAAGTGGTCACACACTGTCCTTCCCCTGGCACACTTGTATCCTCCTTTGAATTTCATGATGCTTTTGTCTCCTCCCCGGTCAAACTCCACATTGTTGTCATCTATCGCCCCCCAGGCCAACTCGGTGTCTTCCTAGGCGAGATGGATGGCCTTCTCAGCTCTTTCCCTGATGATGGCACTCCGCTCGTACTACTAGGTGACTTCAATTTCCAATCTGAGAAGCTTCTCTCATCTGGAGTACTTGACCTTCTCCTCTCCTTCGGCCTTACCCTGTCCCCCTCTCCTCCGACTCATAAGGCAGGCAATCAGCTCGACCTTGTCTTCACCAGATCTTCCCACACTTCCAACCTTACCGTTACCCCTCTTCCAGTTTCTGATCACCACTTAATATCCTTCTCCCTTCCCCTCAAAACTTCCTCTTCCCTCTCAGCCTCTAACCACTTAAGACCCTCTCGTCGTAACCTACGTACCCTGTCCCCCAGCGCCCTCTCTTCTTCTGTCCTATCCTCCCTACCCTCTGTCGAATCCTTCTCCCTTCTATCCACTGATGCGGCATCCTCAACCCTCCTGTCCGCTCTCACCTCATCCTTCGACACCCTCTGTCCACTAACCTTGAAGCCAGCTCAATCCTCTCCTCGAGCTCCCTGGCTCTCTGAAACGCTACATGCTTGTAGACTAGAGCTCAGAGCAGCTGAGAGGAAATGGAGAAAAACTGGCCTTTCTGATGACCTTAACCTCTATCACTCTCTCCTTGCCAACTACGCCCCCTCGGCATCAGCTGCTAAAACATCCTACTATCATTCAAAAATACATTCTTCTGCCTCTAATCCTAGAAAACTGTTCTCCACTTTCTCTTCACTCCTTAATCCACCTCCTCCCCCTCCTCCTTCCTCCCTGTCCGCCGATGACTTTGTCACCTACTTTGAAAAAAAGGTGGACGACATCAGCAGCACCTTTCTCCCCCCACCGCTCCCTCCTCCCACTAACAATGCTAACACTGTTCCCACTAACAATGCTAACACCCCTTCCAAACTCTCCCCTCGACACTCGATCTCTGGATTGTCATCTTTTTCCCCCCTCTCCCCCGATGAGATTCTCACACTTATCACATCAAAGCGGGCAACCACATGCCCTCTTGACCCCATCCCCACCCCTCTTCTCCAATCCATTTCCGCCGACATCCTTCCTTACCTTACCACCCTAATCGACTCCTCCCTATCCACTGGATCTGTCCCAGCGGCCTTCAAAATAGCCAGAGTCAAGCCTCTCCTCAAGAAACCTACCCTTGACCCATCATCTGTCCACAATTACAGACCGGTATCCCTTCTCTCCTTCCCTTCCAAAACCCTTGAACGCGCGGCATCTAAACAACTGACTGACTATCTCCGGAAGATGGATCACTTAGACCCCCACCAATCCGGCTTCAAGGCTGGGCATTCCACTGAGACTGCGCTCCTTGCTGTCACGGAAGCCCTCCACTCTGCCCAAGCTTCCTCCCTCTCCTCTGTTCTCATTCTCCTTGACCTGTCTGCTGCCTTCGACACAGTCAATCACCAGATCCTTCTCTCCATCCTCTCAGACCTGGGCATCTCTGGCACCGCACACTCCTGGTTTTCTTCCTACCTGGCGGGCCGCTCCTACCAGGTGACCTGGAGAGAATCGCTATCTTCTCCACGAACCCTCTCCACTGGAGTTCCCCAGGGTTCCGTCCTAGGGCCCCTACTCTTCTCCCTCTACACCAAGTCTCTTGGCTCGGTAATCTCTTCACATGGGCTCTCCTACCACAGCTACGCAGACGACACTCAACTCTTCCTGTCCTTCCCCCCGTCTGATGTACACGTGGCAACCCGTATCTCAGCATGTCTCGCTGACATTTCAACTTGGATGGCTGACCGCCATCTCAAGCTCAATCTTAACAAGACCGAGCTCCTCTTCATCTCCGGGAAAGCCTGCCCTCTCCAAGACTTCTCCATCACAGTGGAGAACTCTACTGTAACCCCCTCCCTGACAGCCAAGAACCTTGGAGTGATCCTGGATAACCGACTATCCTGTGCGGAGAACATTGCAGCAACGGCTCGCTCCTGCAGATTCCTCCTCTACAACATCAGAAGGATACGACCATTCCTTACCAGAGAGGCAGCGCAACTCTTGACCCAGGCACTGGTCATCTCCCGCCTGGATTACTGCAATGTACTCCTGGCTGGGCTCCCCGCTTCAGCCATTAGACCTCTGCAGCTCATCCAGAATGCTGCTGCCCGGCTGGTATTCAACCTCCCCAAATACTCGCATGTCACCCCTCTCCTTCGCACACTGCACTGGCTCCCGATAGCAGCTCGCATCAGATTCAAGACCCTGGTGCTTGCATACCCGGCAGCTAAAGGGACAGCCCCTGCCTACCTGAAGGAAATGGTAACCCCCCAAACCCCTGCCCGCTCACTCCGTTCCTCCACCTCGGCTGGCCGACTGGCCCCACCTCCTCTACACAGCAGTCGGGCTGCCCGATGACGTCTCTTCACAACACTGGCTCCCCGCTGGTGGAATGAGCTCCCCACGGCTGTCAGAACGGCAGAGTCACTACCCATCTTCCGTCGTAGACTGAAGACCCATCTCTTCAGGTTACATCTTAACTGCTCCTCCTGAGACATCTTCTGACCCTCA
The DNA here is from genome assembly GCF_963989245.1 of Nansenia antarctica. Lineage (NCBI taxonomy): Eukaryota > Metazoa > Chordata > Actinopteri > Argentiniformes > Microstomatidae > Nansenia > Nansenia antarctica. The sequence goes on along the minus strand of NC_137675.1, from coordinate 59,099,901 downwards.
CCACTACGTCTCCTAAAGACACCCGCTTTCCCCTCTACTGTGTCCCTAAGAACTTCTATTGCCCCCCTTGTACTGTTTCTCAGTTTCTCCAGTAATATAAAAAAATTAAAAATAAAAAGTTTTAGTAGAAGGCGATAATAGGGAGAAGGTTTTTCCTTCTATCAGTGGCCCCGGGCCCGAGCTAGAGTACTCTTCCTGTCCTTCCCCCCGTCTGATGTACACGTGGCAACCCGTATCTCAGCATGTCTTGCTGACATTTCAACTTGGATGGCTGACCGCCATCTCAAGCTCAATCTTAACAAGACCGAGCTCCTCTTCATCCCCGGGAAAGCCTGCCCTCTCCAAGACTTCTCCATCACAGTGGAGAACTCTACTGTAACCCCCTCCCTGACAGCCAAGAACCTTGGAGTGATCCTGGATAACCGACTATCCTGTGCGGAGAACATTGCAGCAACGGCTCGCTCCTGCAGATTCCTCCTCTACAACATCAGAAGGATACGACCATTCCTTACCAGAGAGGCAGCGCAACTCTTGACCCAGGCACTGGTCATCTCCCGCCTGGATTACTGCAATGTACTCCTGGCTGGGCTCCCCGCTTCAGCCATTAGACCTCTGCAGCTCATCCAGAATGCTGCTGCCCGGCTGGTATTCAACCTCCCCAAATACTCGCATGTCACCCCTCTCCTTCGCACACTGCACTGGCTCCCGATAGCAGCTCGCATCAGATTCAAGACCCTGGTGCTTGCATACCCGGCAGCTAAAGGGACAGCCCCTGCCTACCTGAAGGAAATGGTAACCCCCCAAACCCCTGCCCGCTCACTCCGTTCCTCCACCTCGGCTGGCCGACTGGCCCCACCTCCTCTACACAGCAGTCGGGCTGCCCGATGACGTCTCTTCACAACACTGGCTCCCCGCTGGTGGAATGAGCTCCCCACGGCTGTCAGAACGGCAGAGTCACTACCCATCTTCCGTCGTAGACTGAAGACCCATCTCTTCAGGTTACATCTTAACTGCTCCTCCTGAGACATCTTCTGACCCTCACCACTACGTCTCCTAAAGACACCCGCTTTCCCCTCTACTGTGTCCCTAAGAACTTCTATTGCCCCCCTTGTACTGTTTCTCAGTTTCTCCAGTAATATAAAAAAATTAAAAATAAAAAGTTTTAGTAGAAGGCGATAATAGGGAGAAGGTTTTTCCTTCTATCAGTGGCCCCGGGCCCGAGCTAGAGTACTCTTCCTGTCCTTCCCCCCGTCTGATGTACACGTGGCAACCCATATCTCAGCATGTCTCGCTGACATTTCAACTTGGATGGCTGACCGCCATCTCAAGCTCAATCTTAACAAGACCGAGCTCCTCTTCATCCCCGGGAAAGCCTGCCCTCTCCAAGACTTCTCCATCACAGTGGAGAACTCTACTGTAACCCCCTCCCTGACAGCCAAGAACCTTGGAGTGATCCTGGATAACCGACTATCCTGTGCGGAGAACATTGCAGCAACGGCTCGCTCCTGCAGATTCCTCCTCTACAACATCAGAAGGATACGACCATTCCTTACCAGAGAGGCAGCGCAACTCTTGACCCAGGCACTGGTCATCTCCCGCCTGGATTACTGCAATGTACTCCTGGCTGGGCTCCCCGCTTCAGCCATTAGACCTCTGCAGCTCATCCAGAATGCTGCTGCCCGGCTGGTATTCAACCTCCCCAAATACTCGCATGTCACCCCTCTCCTTTGCACACTGCACTGGCTCCCGATAGCAGCTCGCATCAGATTCAAGACCCTGGTGCTTGCATACCCGGCAGCTAAAGGGACAGCCCCTGCCTACCTGAAGGAAATGGTAACCCCCCAAACCCCTGCCCGCTCACTCCGTTCCTCCACCTCGGCTGGCCGACTGGCCCCACCTCCTCTACACAGCAGTCGGGCTACCCGATGACGTCTCTTCACAACACTGGCTCCCCGCTGGTGGAATGAGCTCCCCACGGCTGTCAGAACGGCAGAGTCACTACCCATCTTCCGTCGTAGACTGAAGACCCATCTCTTCAGGTTACATCTTAACTGCTCCTCCTGAGACATCTTCTGACCCTCACCACTACGTCTCCTAAAGACACCCGCTTTCCCCTCTACTGTGTCCCTAAGAACTTCTATTGCCCCCCTTGTACTGTTTCTCAGTTTCTCCAGTAATATAAAAAAATAAAAAATAAAAAGTTTTAGTAGAAGGCGATAATAGGGAGAAGGTTTTTCCTTCTATCAGTGGCCCCGGGCCCGAGCTAGAGTACTCTTCCTGTCCTTCCCCCCGTCTGATGTACACGTGGCAACCCGTATCTCAGCATGTCTCGCTGACATTTCAACTTGGATGGCTGACCGCCATCTCAAGCTCAATCTTAACAAGACCGAGCTCCTCTTCATCCCCGGGAAAGCCTGCCCTCTCCAAGACTTCTCCATCACAGTGGAGAACTCTACTGTAACCCCCTCCCTGACAGCCAAGAACCTTGGAGTGATCCTGGATAACCGACTATCCTGTGCGGAGAACATTGCAGCAACGGCTCGCTCCTGCAGATTCCTCCTCTACAACATCAGAAGGATACGACCATTCCTTACCAGAGAGGCAGCGCAACTCTTGACCCAGGCACTGGTCATCTCCCGCCTGGATTACTGCAATGTACTCCTGGCTGGGCTCCCCGCTTCAGCCATTAGACCTCTGCAGCTCATCCAGAATGCTGCTGCCTGGCTGGTATTCAACCTCCCCAAATACTCGCATGTCACCCCTCTCCTTTGCACACTGCACTGGCTCCCGATAGCAGCTCGCATCAGATTCAAGACCCTGGTGCTTGCATACCCGGCAGCTAAAGGGACAGCCCCTGCCTACCTGAAGGAAATGGTAACCCCCCAAACCCCTGCCCGCTCACTCCGTTCCTCCACCTCGGCTGGCCGACTGGCCCCACCTCCTCTACACAGCAGTCGGGCTACCCGATGACGTCTCTTCACAACACTGGCTCCCCGCTGGTGGAATGAGCTCCCCACGGCTGTCAGAACGGCAGAGTCACTACCCATCTTCCGTCGTAGACTGAAGACCCATCTCTTCAGGTTACATCTTAACTGCTCCTCCTGAGACATCTTCTGACCCTCACCACTACGTCTCCTAAAGACACCCGCGTTCCCCTCTACTGTGTCCCTAAGAACTTCTATTGCCCCCCTTGTACTGTTTCTCAGTTTCTCCAGTAATATTAAAAAAAAAAAAAAGTTTTAGTAGAAGGCGATAATAGGGAGAAGGTTTTTCCTTCTATCAGTGGCCCCGGGCCCGAGCTAGAGTACTCTTCCTGCAACGAATAGTGGACTGCTGATTCACATGCTTAGTATTCAAATGTATTGATTGTAAGTCGCTTTGGAATAAGGCGTCTGCTAAATGCCAAAAATGTAAATGTAAATGTAAATGAGTTAGCAATCGTAAAAAACTGTAATTGATAAAGAAATAATGAAGGAATAAATAGCCCACACTGGCCCATGAAACAGCTTTTGAGTCAATTGTCTAATTACTTTGGGTTATTATATATAAAAGAGCTATAATTCATAAACCCTTCCTTCAATTTGGATGTGAATACCCTTAACCTAAAGCTGAGAGTCTGCACTTTAAGCCCAGTAAATTCTGTTGGAAATCTCATATAAGATACGTTAGATCCAAAGTATCAAGGAGTATTGCAGTATTGTGCAGGGCAAAACATATTCTGGAACAGAGGATGTTGTATACTCTATATTGTTGTCTTGTCTTACCCTATTTGAGTTACTGTGTGGAGATATGGGGAAATGCATATAAAAGCACTTTAAACCCATTGATTACACTACAGAAAAAAGCTATGAGGATTGTACATAAGGTCGGATATCGTGATCACACAAATAACTTGTTCCTAATGTCAAATGCCTTAAAGCTCATGGACTTATTCAAATTTAAGTTGGACTATACCAACTAGTGGACATATTTTAGATTGGAGCAAATCGCATGTGACTAGATTATGTAAATGGAAGGTAGAGGTCTCCCCGAAATGTCCATGGTCGTAGTGATTACTGCGCCATTATACTACCAAAATATAGTTCTCTCTCCTACCCAACTGTATAGCCTATACAATGAGTATGTGTACAGTAAGACATTTGTTTTACTTCCTTTGAGTCGAAAATAATGCCTGTGTATTCAATAAATACAATATTTATAGAATTCAGTATTCTGTGAACCAATGAATGATACGAGAATTGTATTACGTGCGCAGTAATACTCAGGTTGAGAAGCCCTACAAATAACCTGATACAATTCGTATCGCAGACAGTTGAGATTTGAAAGAAGTCACTGTGTAAGTACATCTAAGGCGTTCTATGAGAAAATAGAGCTAGCTACATGATGTTTATTACCTTACATGCTGCTAGATAATCACTGTGAAAGTAATTAAAGAATATAAGCTTTTAATTGAGCCACACGAGATGGTTTCAAGTCCAGTTGCCAGTTGTGATTTTAGCGAGCTAGTTTAGTGAGGCCGCCTGTTCTAACGCGATGTTTACATTTTCAATAATATTAGCCAGTTAGTAATTAATAAATCTAAAGCAATGAATTTTAACTGTAGACTACAGAAGCAACGATGACTCCATTAGCTAATTTATGAACTACAAAGTGGTTGTTAGTTAGCTAGCTAAGTCTTGTTTCTTGCCTCGTGCAGCACTTTGCGCCAGTATGTGGTCACGACTGTGGTCACGACATGTGCTCGTGACTGTCTTTAATTGTGTTCCAAATGTACACGTGGTAGTCATGTCAAACTTTGCTATGTTAAAATTGTAGTATGAGAAGTTTAATTTGTGTGTTTCTTCCAGTTCCATTCCAGTTTTAACCCAAACCCTAAAATGACGGGTCGAGCCAGAGCAGGATCGAGGGGTCGTGCACGCGGTCAAGAGACTGGGCCACCAGGGGCGGTGTCGGTGAGTTCATTAATAATCCTTATACACATCAATACATATTGTATATATATATATACCAACATATTGTAGGAATTAACTCTGCCCACAGGATTTCGCCGTTACGCATGTCTGTACCAACATGGCTGTATGAATTTAGGCTACTGTAGGGTCTTGATGGTCAAATCTTATGTAAATGTATAAATTAAAATGTGTGATGTGAGAACCCCTGATCTTGGAGAGAGCAACAGCAAGACACAATAATTTGGGCAAGGGTGATCACAAAATGTCAGAGGTTTTCCGGTATGAAGATTTTATAAATTGTGTAGTGTATCCTCGATATAAATATAATAGGATGAGAATGGATCAGGCTAAATAATCCTATGATGGCATCTCTGCCAGAAGACAACAACTGTAATGCTGAATTTATAAGGTCACTATTGTATTCTGTCCCTGTAATAGTTTTTAGGCATATCATTAATTCAGTTCTGACTGTATTTGAATGCTCTTGCACTGCTAATTGAGTGGTTAAGATTACTTCACTTACCTTTATGAGTTTTCACAGTAATTTTGTGGAGTGTTGTTGATATCAGGGTATCCGCGGTGTCTTGAAAAGTATTAAAAGTTGATAAATCAATTTTGGGAAAATCAAGACCCTTAATAAGGGTGAATTTTGTTGGTATTTTTCTGATAACCACAGCTGATCTGCAGCTGTGGTTATCAAGTGTATGTGCATGCAATGATTGTACCCACTTAGATAGCCGTTTCCATTTACACCTGTCCTTTCATGTAGACACAATCACAATATGGACAGTATCTGGATACACAATGTTTTAATGCAAGGTTTAAATGGGGTCTCGGTGTCCACCCTGAGGGCGGGGGGGGTACATTAATTGGGTGTAAGGCCCTGCAACAGTCTAGTGTCCTGCTACACAAACGGGAGATGGGGATCCTGCGTTATGAGCCATTGCTGGTTCATGTGACCTGGTTTGCACAAGGTGTAGCCTACTTACAGTTCACATAAAAAGGTAAAGTATGCAGGTTCCCAGAGAGCTGATCTGTGTTGTGGTAAATGGTAATTTATTTATTGTGTTGTCTGTTTCAGAGTGAAAAGCCACGGGGCTTTGCCAGGAACCTTGACCCAGAGAGGATCATCGGCGCAATAAACAGGAGTGGTGAACTGATGTTCTTGATGAAATGGTGAGTCTCACATGCACAAATGCCGACCTTGTACTTGTTGTCCCCACTCAAATCACACATTCACGCGTATTGCTTTTTGTAGTCACTTTGGAACCCAACTTTGTTTGGAACCCAACTCTACATGGCAATACTTGAAATTGGGGGTGTTCATGATTAACAGTTATTAGATTACGTCTAGTGATCGCAAGGTCGGCAGATCGTTGGTTCGAACCCCGGCTGGCTACATGTCGAGGTGTCATGGGCAAGACACTGAACCCCAAATTGCTCCCAATGAGCAGGTCAGCACCTTGCATGGTAGCTTGCCACCATTGGTGTATGAATGGGTGAATGAGAGGCCATTGCAAAGCGCTATGGAATAAGGCGCTTTAAGTCAGTCCATTTACCATTTAGATTAACCGTTGACTAGAAATGTAACCGGTTATTCTTATTGATTGATTTGATTCATTTAGTAAAATAACATTGGCAGATGGTAGTGGGTTGATAAAACCAGAGGTGTAAGTTTGATAATAAAAAAATGTGACTTTCTGCTGGGTTTTTCCCTAACTGAAAAAGGGTCTTAGATGGGGGTCAGGGGAGAGTTATGGCTGCTAGGGGGGTTTTAGGACGGCTTTTAAGGCCCATTCCCGATTCCCTTCCCTACGGCTCGTTTTGGAGTGCTGCTCACTTTGGAGCCAAGGCCTCTGAACAGAGCCACAAGGCGTAGGTAGTGGTTGAAATCTTTCCCAATTAAATGGGACAACCCTTCAAGACCCTGATGGGTCATCAGTAGTGTCATAGAAAAACATTGACGTTAGTGATTAATTCACAATTTAAGTTTTACACTATCAATCGATCAAACACGTCAAATCAAGTCATCAAATAACAAATAACAATACTTCATTATCAGACCATGACAGAATAACAGTGCTCTGTAGGCTATCAACTGTGCTCATACCGTGCCAGTCTGCACTGATATAGGACAACCGTGCAACAACTTTGTGGCTTTAGTTAAATTCGGGTGTCATATGCCATCAAAGGGGGGAAATACGACATGGAAATATGTCAAAATGCATGACTATCATGCCCAAATCAGCCGTAAAATATGTAACATTAGGTAGATAACGTTAGTAGACACGGAGCGCAGTTTTAGTTTAATAAGTGCAATAGCGTCATATGCCATCAAAGGGGGGAAATGCGACATGAAATGTTAAAATGCACCACTATCATGCACAAAACATGTAACGTCAGATAGATAACATTAGACACAGAGCGCAGATTTATTTTTATGGAGTTCTAAAATCCGATATGACAGGAACGCTGGAGAAACAGCCGCTGTCCATGTTATTAGTCAGCTACATGATATAACCCATCAATAATATGGCATAATAACAACTGTTCGGATTGCGTGTTTTGGTTCAAGAAGTGCCATAGCTATAGCTTCATGCCATCGAAGGGGGAAAATGCGACATGGAAAAATGGTTGTGCTTGTTATAAAGAAAAGGTCTATAATGCATTGAAAGGACATTAAACTAAGATAATAATATGGTTATAATTTTTTAAGTAATTACAGAGAAACTAATAACATTTGTGGTTGTCTTCCACATTGCCTAGAGCAAAATCTGATTTCTGATGATTCGCAAGGCATCCTGGGAGGTAGGGCCATGGCTCTGAATGTAGTCTTGTCATGAAAAATCTCCAAACAGAGCCATACTCTAAATGAAAACAAGAATTGGGACACCCCTACACGTGAACGTTCAAAACTGAGCCGAAGGGGTGTAATGGGATTGGCCCTAAATGGTCGATTCTGGTGGCTCGTAATGAATACTGGACATTATTCACAGACAATTTGATTGGCAAGTTTTGATTTGATTTACGTTGGCTGGTATACAGGCTATATGGTTTTACATCCATACTATAGAATTACTAAAACTGAATCATAACCCATCCCTGCGTACTCCCTGCCTTTTGAAGTCCTCCTTACTACCGTACTTTTCATAATGCACTTCCAACTTTTGTTTACACTTATGTGAATCTGCCTTTTTATTAGGGACATTTTCAGAAATGTCTTAAATAAATACGCTTCTGTCCTTGCTAATTTGTAAGCTTTGGGTTGCCATGGAAATGAGAGCATGACTGACATGATGGAAGTTTATCAAACTTGCTACTAAAGGTCTATAATTAGTATGAGTCCTGAGCTATTCTTTTTCTCCCTCTGCTCTACAGGAAGAGCTCAGACGAGGCTGATCTGGTTCCGGCCCGTGAGGCAAACACTCGCTGTCCTCAGGTGGTCTTATCCTTCTATGAGGAGAGGCTCACCTGGCACTCCTTTCCTGAGGATGAGTCACAGTAGCACCCCATCACCTGACAAATGTCCCCGTGGCCCTGTTCCTGCCATGTTTTTCTCTAGATTACTACATAAGTCTGCTCAGTTTTCTACAGCTGCAGTAACTTTTTGAGAAGACCTCCAATATGAGGCAGTCTTCTTTTTTAAATTCAGTTTCCAAATGTTTGTGTTGTAATACAAATCTGATTGTTAAACCTAAGAATGAAAGTTATGGTTTGTGGAAATGCAAATAAAAAGACAAACAGAAAGAGATTGTCAGGTTGATTTATTTTCCAATGAGGAATAGGTTTAACACCCAATGTGACATATATGTATTTCAGATCTTTGCCACTAGGGGGTGGTATTTAGAAAACAATGTCAGATGTGTTCTATGTGGTCTATTTAATCTGTTTTATATCCCCCATAATTTTTCTTGAAGGAGAAATGGATCCGGGTTCTTATGGGTTAAACATGATCATGTTTATTAAGACCCAGCATGGCCAAAGTGCCATTGTCAAGATGCCTTTCAGTTTCATGTCAGCATTAACATGTTTCTCTCTGTCTGTCAGTATGGGAAGAAGGAAGCAGGATATGTTGACCATGTTCCCCCTGGCTGGGACCAGTGGCATGCCCTGGTGAGTCCTACACCATGCGCATACACACACACACACACACACACACACAAACAAAATGCCTTTGTCTCTTGATAACAAAAAAGTGTTGCTTTTTCTACATTTCTGACACCCTGGAGCTGTACTTAAATGTACTTCAGATTCAGATTATTGTGTACTTGGTGTACTTTTTTTTCTTCTTTTTTTTTGTACTTGGTGTACTTTGTGTGTGTGTGTGTGTGTGTGTGTGTGTGTGTGTGTGTGTGAGCAGGTTGGGAACTCGTACGTTTGCAGTCATATCACCACATCTTGTGTGTAGTTGCATGATTTGGATCTGCAACAGGTGCTTTTTGATGACATGATCATGAGAACTCTAAACTCTAGAGTTCTAAACTCCATAAGCTGTATGTACAATACACACACACACACACACACACACACACACACACACACACACACACACACACACACACACACACACAGTTATACAACTTGTACTTGTAGTTAATGAGTGTCAGATGGTTGTCATAGCAGCTGTCATAGAAAAAGAACAGGGAAACCAAACTGTATATAAGTTAAAATAGCATCAACACTGAAACATCAGGAGAGCTTGTGATCAAGATGATCTTTTGTTCTATTAAATGTGCAACATACAAAAGCCTGTACATCATAACTTTATTTAGCATGTTTTGTATAGATAGTCAGTGATCAGTCTTTCTGTCAGGCTAATGTATTCCACCAGTGATATGTCCTCATGTTCTGTACAGCCTGCTCCAGGAAGCATGAGCCAGCTGCTTGTCATCATCATGTGACAGTGTTGTTTCTGCTTCGCCAGCTTCCATGCTCAGGATTTAACAGCCCCGCTGGCCTTTTTACCAGCTTGTTCAGAGTTCATGTCAGTTAAATTGTCCCTCACTATACATCATTGCTTAATATAGCCATATTTTATATCGTCACCTTCTTAAAATAATGGCTTATGTCACTTTTGAGGAAAATTATGTTTTTGCCTAAATGTCATATAGATTTGGTTCAGTTTATTCCGTTTTTCGCAAAACTTGAAAATATGACGTACGCCATTATTTTAAGAAGGCGACGCTATGGTTATGAAGCTGATGCCTTCATCCAAACATGAACCTGTCATGTACGTGGCCCGTGTAGGATTCACCCAAAATACTGGTGTTTCCCATCCCATAGTCCAGCCAGCTGAACGATCTGATTCTGACCCACTTTCCAGACCAGATGTATTGCACTCGTATGAGTATTGAGTAATGAACTATCCACATGCCTTAGTTACAATCCTTTCTGTTAATTTGTGGCAATTAGCAGATGCCTTTATGCAAAGCGACTTACAACAAATACATTTGTCTAAGTAAGTGAATCGTCTATCCATCAGTCATCATAAGAAATAGTAAGCTATGCCAAAACCAGTTGCCAGGACTTGATTAAGCATTTCACTGACATCCCTCTCTTATCATCCCTCGTTTCAGCTGAACAGGACCCTTAATTTCCTGGACAACAAGAGCCCGCAGCGTTCTTCCTGATGCTGTCCCCCCCCGGCCTCTCACTCCCCCTGGACCGCAGCCCCACAGTACCAGAAATCATTCGCCGATGTCAAAGCTCCTCGAGATGGCAGCTTTGACAAGCCAGGGAAGGTAAGCTTTATAATACACACACACACACACACACACACACACACACACACACACTCCTAAACATCCTGTACACACACTGAGAACCCTCTGTGTATAATGGCATAATAGTCTATTAGTGTATATAGTAACATACCTTTTGATTATGGCAGATTTTAAATTCCCTTCTTTATCTGGTCTGCCTCTGTGCAATGTGTGTCATGTGTCTCAGGACAAGCACTGGCTGCTGCGTCAGCCCGTCAACCCCATGCCCAGCAGCTCGCTGGACTTCCTAGACAATGCCTTCAGGAAAAGGTACAATAACCAATCACCCCTCTCCACTGTTCCTGTCAATCAAATGTTTTGCATCCACTTGATAATGGTATTGCATTTTTTGCAATGTGCTACATCAATAAAGGCTCAGGTTCAAATTTGTTGGCAATATGTAATAAATGCATTGGAATTTATAGTCACAAGCTCTCATTAAAAGTACACACATACAATCCAGTCCAGACATGAGCAATAATCTACATCCTGAAACAACACCTACAGACAAAAAATCACAGGTGCATTTAAGTTCATGAAGTTAACCTGGTTGGTCAGAGTGCATTCTCTTACGGTATTGTTTCGGAATTTCTAGTGGAGTTTGTAATTTCCCTGTGTTCCTGCAGGTGGCAGACTCTTCTGTCAGTGGATGACCTGGTCGAGGCGCTGGTGAAGAAACTAGAGGACCTGAAGGAGCTCAACAACACCTACATCTTCTACACCTCAGACAACGGCTACCATACTGGTGTGTGTCTCCACACGGTTCTGTCTGTCTGACCCTGGTGTTGTTCATGCTCAGCGTTAACCCTACTTCGGGCTGGTGATTAGTGGAACCAATGGGTGTTTCCATCTTTGTTGTTGTGTACAGTGCTGTAACGATCGTTTTTTTGGTTGGGTGTTTTCTCAGGTCAGTTTTCTCTGCCCATTGATAAGAGGCAGCTATATGAGTTTGACATCAGGATCCCCCTCCTGGTCCGTGGGCCAGGCATCAAACCCAAACAGACGCTGCCGGTGAGCTCCCACCTATGCATCCGTCCCTCCAGTCTTCCGTACATTCCTTTTTGTTTATCCATATTTTTAAGTATCCATTCATCCATATACACCTATGTGATGTGTGTGTGTTCTTTCAGGCTTCAGTGTTGAATATTGACCTGGCTCCTACCCTGCTGGACATCTCAGGCTTCAATCTCTCCCACGTCAACATGGACGGACAGTCCTTCCTTGCTCAGATGGTAAGAGGACCAAACAGAACACTCTGTTTAGTTTACTTTTAGTTTATTTATTTGCATATGTGCAGTTATGGAAAAAGGGGGGGGAAAAACAGACCAAAAGGGCTTGTTGTAAATTTGACTTACAGTATTTGTACCCTCTAAAATGACACACACTCATTCTCTTTTTTCCCTACAGGCCCCTTCATTGCGTAATGGCACGGTACGGCCATACTTCCTGGTGGAGTACACAGGAGAAGGACACCCCGCCCCAGACCCTGAATGCCCAAAACTGGGACCCGGCCTGTCTGTGAGTGGGTGTATCTTCACCCCACTGTTACAGTATTATCCACCTCAGTCTCTGGTTTATCTCACTAAGTAAGACATGACTCACCCCTGTCTGTCTCTCTCTCCCTCCAGCAATGTTTCCCTGACTGTGTGTGTGAGGATGCCTATAACAACACCTACGCCTGCGTCAGGACTCTTGTTGAGCACAACCTACAATACTGCGAGTTTGCTGATAGTGAGGTGTGTGTGTGTGTGTGTGTGTGTGTGTGTATTTTCAGGCCTATGTGTGAGTGTTGCTTTTATTCCTATACCTCAGATTAGTACTTTAAGAACCCAGGAAGACTACCACCACCATACACGTTGTGTGTGTGTCTCTCACTCTCAATTCCCTGTCCTCTCTCTCTCTCTCTCTCTCTCTCTCTCTCTCTCTCTCTCTCTCTCTCTCTCTCTTTCTCAGTCATTTGTGGAGGTGTACAACCTGACCTCGGACCCCCACCAGATGGAGAACATTGTGAAAAAGGTTGACCCTGCCCTCCTGCAGACCACGAATCAACGGCTGATCAAGCTGCAGTCATGTGAAGGCGACAGCTGCCGCAACACCAAAAAATAACCAATCCACCAACAGGATGGGCGGGACCCCAGCTCTGTACCCGACACTTGAGGGGGTAGAAGTGGCCCTTCACCAGTTATTGTTTCATCCCCCTCCCTAATAATGATAAAGGTTAGGATATTCTACTGTGAGCATTCCTGTTGTCATCTGAGGAGAGATGTTAGGGTTTGGGTATCTGAATTATGCTGACTCATGTCATAGTTGGGGCCAGGAATTGTTCCTGGTCAGGTCACATGTTCAGGGCAAACTCCTTACTCACCTTACTCATAGTATGTGGATGGGCTCCACTCTGCCTGCTCTCAGCCTATCCTGGTACTATGAGATCATTTTATAGGCAGACATGCAGTTGCACTGTATAGACTCCATATTGTTATTATTTTCTTTCCATATGAGTACAGGGTCTGGAATACAATCAGAACCTTTGACCCACTAGAGACATTTAAAAGTGTCATAACCTTACAGAGGAAGGGGTTAACATTGCATGTACTCAATCAGTTTTGACCGTACAGTACGTAACCCAAAGATAACTTGTTGAGGATGAAGTTGCCCCAATGTTTATTTAAGGCCAAGTTTTCTTACCCTACAATGGATAAGGTTTGATTTTGGGGAAGGAAAGGTTATCCTAGATGTATACACAGGGGCAACTGCAATTTGTAGCAGGTTTACCAGTCTTCTCCCATAGCCTTTCTGCCTTAGAAGGTGAATGCATCCTACATTCTGTTTTTTAGCACTTTTACAGGGAACGAATGATGAAAGAATTGAAAACTGAACAAGTCCCTTGCTTGTCTTGTATTACTGTGAACCCATACAGGACTTAGTAGTTGTCCTTTATTTGTTATTTTTGTGTGCAAAGTGTCTGAGAGAAGGCAGAGTCTGCCATCATTTTCCTTTGTCTTGATTTTATATCACTCTGTTCAAATCATTTTACAATCTTAGTATTCATGAAATGCAATTGCCATGAGGCCTTCAATTCAATTCAAAGAGGGAAATTGTCCAGGATGTTGATTGGACACATTTGTTTGTGTGTGACATTTTCAAACAGCTGTTTTTTTTTACTGAATATTGCCTTATGGAAAGGAAGATATTGTCGATATATGGGGACTTTTTAACGTATCAAGGGACTTTTTCAGATTCTAACCTTAAATACGAATGAAGACATGATTAAATCCATGTGCCTTGTCTTTTTGCACTGACGCAGCTTATTCCTTTGTTCAATGTGAATGTGGCTGCATTGTGAGAAATCAATCAATCAAATGTATTTTGACTGCATTCTTGGTACATTATATAACACCAACACATGATTATTTATTAGGCAACATAACAGGAGAAATGTCAAGCCAACATGAGAGACAGGAGCACTGCATTTATACAGGATGTGTCTGTGTCTCAGAAGTCAATATGCAAGTTGTATTCATCATACAGTCAATTAATGCAGATGAACACATTTCAGACCAGTATATTCCATTTGTAAACCTCTATTCAACAATGGTAACTGGGTGGTGATTGTAACTGTGAGTAGAGTTCTAATTACATTGACACTTGGGGCTATCCTGAAAATAGTCGGCTGGACCTATGTTAAAGGGGGACATCCAGGTTTTGTACCCAGTACTCCGGCAAGTCTTTCCCATTCAAGTCCCTTGAGTCTGGCTTAAGCAGTGGCTTCTCAAAGATATTTGTAGACTGTCTTCTCCTCCAGTGTCTGAATCTCCAACTTCACAGGGCATTTGTAGAAGTGGGAGAGCAGTGCCTCTGTGTAGCCAATCAGGAAGTAGAATTTCTGTGGGGGCAGTTTCTGCAGCATCAGAGCACATTACCTCGCCTCTTTATCACAAGCTCATTGGCCAGACAGTTATGGAATGTTCCGAACATGAAGCGTCGCACAAACACATCCTCTACTGTACGATCAGCTGCTCCTCCCTCCCCTTTTGATTGAAAATTGATTGATTGATTGAAAACCTTTATTGTCCCCAATGGGGACATTTTGTTGTCAAACAGCTTAGTTAGGGCAGACAGAAAACATTCAATAAATAAATAAAACAGTGCAGGCTCAATAAGTAAAAAGTGCAAGATAAAGTGCTCAAGTGCATGTATAGTCCAAGTAGCAGTCTTAACGGCCTCTCAGCTCCAGGTCTCCCCCACCCTGCAGGGCCTGGTTGTAGAGTCGGAGTGCAGCTGGAATAAAGGACTGTCCAAATCGTTTTGTACTGTGAAGCTCTGACAAGTCAGGGTGCATGATAGCGTCGCGACCGCGCACCGGGATTTAGGGGATTTATACAGGGTGCATGATAGCGTCGCGACCGCGCACCGGGATTTAGGGGATTTATATGATATAAGGATGAGCTGTTATGTGGCAAGCGTGACGCGGGGGGTAACCAACCCCAACCCCCCCCCCCTCCCCCCCTCCTTATAGCAGCGAGAGGCCCTTTCCCGTTTTCGTGATTTCGGCCTCCCGTAAGAGAACGAACGGGCTCGGGAGAGAGAGTCACGGGCCCGCGAGCGCGGACGGCCCGCGAGCGCGGACGTCCCGGTCGCGCGGTCGCGACGCTACGGAGGCCGAAATCACGAAAACGGGAGAGAGAGCAGCGGGCCCGCGAGCGTCAACGTTTCGTGCGGTCTCACCGACGGTACGGCGGGGTCACCCTAAATCCCTAAAGGGCGCATGATAGCGTCGCGACCGCGCACCGGGATTTAGGGGATTTATACGTGAACAATCATCCTAAACGACACTTTTGACGTCAGACTTAACAAGCGGATAACAAAACAGTCTCCCTGCCACTTTTTTGGTAAACAGCTCAGGGATGAGGCTGGAGAAATGTGACCACTCTCAAATTCATAGACGGAGCTATGGATGCAAGCACTTGGCTCGGCCCGGCCTCAGATGTGTGCATCAGAGTCAGAGAGACAGGGGTGATGCTCTGGAATTTTTGTTCTGCAAACAGCTTCTCGCTGTGAATCTAGAGAATGAGAAAAACCAAACCAAGCACACAATGATGTTCCCGTACCAGCATATTTACAAATAACAAAACGGTCACACTTTACATTGTGTTGTTTTTATACCTCCTTTTATACCATTGTGTTGTTTGTAATACTCCAATAACATAATTAGAAACAATAACGTACAATTGGCATGGTAACAAATATTCTTAGGTGTCTGTCTGTATGTCTGTCTGTCTCACACACTCACACACACACACACACACACACACACACACACACACACACACACACACACACACACACACACACACACACACACACACACACACACACACACTAATAACAAAAAAATATCTTCAACATTGTTGTTACAGCAAGAGACTAATTTTGATGATTTTCTACATACATTACAATGTCTATTATAAGAAGTGTGATGATACATACAACCCTAATATATAATTACACAAAAACGATGACACACATTGTATTTTTTATTTTAAAAATGTAAGGAGAAGAAAGGAGAAGAAAGGAACAGGGTTTATCCAGCTTAGGCTTAAAGACACTACCAGTGACAGAATCTATAATCAGTGACGATGTTTGATTCTTGATATATGCCACAGTACAGTGAAAGTATATTGTAATGTTGTATTTGTTAGGATGTTTTAAAATGTACCTTTGTTGTTTTTGTACACATGTTTTATATTGTGTATACTGTGTTGTAATGACTTGCCTCTGTTTTGCCTCTTGGCCAGGTCATCATTGCAAATGAGAAACGGTTCTCAATTGACCTACCTGGTTTGATTTGATTTGATTTGATTTATTGTGGAATTAAAAAGACAGTTTCCAAGGGATAAAAACACATGATAAAGCGCAAGCGCTTATTTCCATCATGGTCCCTGATTGAGGACAGGACAGACAGTTACCATAAAACAAATGTACAGAACATGATAAAAACCATAAAAAAACAAACATAGATAGTTACACAAATTCCCTGCACTCCCTACCTATGACGTGTTTCTACTCTGTCATTTCACTGGCTAGCCAGTGCTTTGTTGCACGTCTAAAGCTTACCTCTCCCTCTAAGCTTTTTAGGGCCACTGGAAACTTGTTCCATTCTGAAGCTGCTGTAAATAAAAATGTATTAGTACCCATTGCTGTTCGGAATTTAGGTAAAATAAAGTCTGTAATTCCCTCTTCTGGTTGCATAGTTGTGCCTGAAGAGGGAATACAGACTTTATTTTACCTAAATTCCGGTTAAATAAAGGTTGAATAAAAATAAAATAAAGAAAGAGCATTTGGTGTTTTTTCTCCCGCATGTTGCTTCTGTCTTAGCTGCGTTGTGTTGGCTGTCTAATGACACATCTACATGTATTGTGTTGGCTGTACCGGTGTTGTGCCTCACACTCACATGTTGCTGAGATCTCCTTTCTCCAATCCAGGTTGATCTCAGAGACTGAACATTTCTTTGCAATCGTTTTCCCTTGGTATAAGTAGCCTTGACAACCAATGGTTCTCCAGCCTAATGGTCCTTTGGTCCTAATGGCTCCTAATGGTCCTTCTCCTGTTTCCATAGCATGAGCAGGCTTGATGTACAAGTACACCCCCCTGGACATGACACTGGTATGTCGCAGGGTCTTACCCCCAATCCAACCCTTAATGCTGAGTGCCAAGCAGGGAGGCATCGGGTACCATTTGTTATAGTCTTTGGTATGACTCGGCCGGGAGTCGAACTCACAACCTCCCAATCTCAGCGGACACTTTATTTATTTATTTTTATTGTTATTTTTTCTGAGTGGAGCAGTCCCACTCATATTTTTCATTTTTATTGACAGATACAGTAGAGAATTAGACAGGAAGGATGGGTGAGAGAGAGAGGAGGGATGACATGCAGGATATGTCCCCGGACGGAATTGAACCGGGGACCCTGCGGTTACATGGTCAACGCTTAACCCGCTACGCCACCTAAGCTCCCCTCAGCGGACACTTTAACCGCAAGGCCACTGAGCTGGTTTCCCTTGGTATGGTACTGGTAAATTGACAAGGCAGTCGATTAGCATGGCAGAGCCACTACAACAACTAGATAATGAGACAGCCGAAAGCCACCGGGGCATGATCGCTGACATGATATCAATTTGGACCGTTACATTACAAAAATAATAAGGTTTGGCTGGTGAAGTTGTTAACATTAAGGGGTAAAATGTTCAAAGGGGGGGACTGTGCTAGAAATATGATTGATAGAAATATTGTCAACATTATAATACTTATGATACTGCTGTATTGCCAATGTAATAGGCCTCATGATACTTACGATACTGCTGTATTGCCAATGTAATATGCCTGCTTTATTGAAATGTACCATGGATTCTGTTGCTGGGCACTGTACTGCTTGGAAGTACTTGCAGTACTTGGCACCTGTTGTTTATACGGTTCCCACTGTCAACATCCCTATCTCTGCCCTTGATTATGTGCTTTACGGAGGACGGTTCGGAGCTGTGCCTCAGAGATTTCACTGAACGTTGTTGAGAGTGTCTCACCACTGGCAAGTGTAATACATGTCTATAGTGAATCCAGACCTTTGACTCCTAGTCTCACCTTTACCAGAAGTAATCAGGTGGATTTCCCTCAACGCTGTTCCCTTGTTAGCGGCAACACATCTCTAGTCTGAACTAAACAGACTCTGTTTCTGCTCCATGCGAGGAGTTTATGGATCGTTGCATTAAAGATCAGCTTCTGAAAATGTCTTGATCTAAGTGGTCTTGACTGGTTAACGTAAAGGAAATATAAAGGCTATGGTTAAATTGCTGTTGCGTAAATCTGGCTCTGATATTAGCCAGTGCCTCCCCAAACAGGATTTCCTTGCAATGTCTGAGACTGTTAGATACCATGCGGTCATTTAGATTAGGGATATTCAAGAGCAGGCTTGATAGATCTTTGTCTGCTGTTTAGACAAATGATGTTTAGAGACGACTGCTGGAGTGTAGCCACAGTCTTTTGTCTTTGCTTAAGCCTTTAAACCCGATTAGTAACCATACATATTTCTGCTCCAAAAACTGTCGATGCTCATTGAAGGTGGATTTATTTTTTCTCACACTTTATATATCTACATAACAATCTGAACATCCTGTTTGGGATGCATTTAAATATACAGACTTGTTGCATTTAAATATACAGACTTATTGCATTTAAATATACAGACTTATTGCATTTAAATATACAGACTTTAAAGCTAATTCAGACACTAACTGTGATGGATGTGTTAGTGTATAACTGAGTGTGTCTCTGTGGAGCCTCCGTGGAGCGGTGTGTGTGTGTGTGTGTGTGTGTGTGTGTGTGTGTGTGTGTGTGTGTGTGTGTGTGTGTGTGTGTGTGTAAGCTGTAAGAGCTACCATAGCTCAATTCCGAGACTTGGATTCAACACTGTGATCAACCAGCCTGCTTAGCACACACACACACACACACACACACACACACACACACACACACACACACACACGCACACACACACACACACACACGCACACACTAATAACAAAAAATAATCTTCAACATTGTTGTTACAGCAAGAGACTAATTTTGATGATTTTCTACATACATTACAATGTCTATTATAAGAAGTGTGATGATACATACAACCCTAATATATAATTACACAAAAACGATGACACACATTGTATTTTTTATTTTAAAAATGTAAGGAGAAGAAAGGAACAGAACAGGGTTTATCCTAGGATCAAACAGATGTTTTTGTATCTCATCCTGTGGTGAGGTTTGCAGATAAAAAGTTGGACCAACAGTCAAAACATTTACAAAAACCTATTCTTTGCTTCTTGTGCGGCTTTCTTTTTTTTTCACATTTTGGAACCTGTGAAAAATCAGAAGCCTATTAAATTATATGCCTTTGTTGTCTGAAAACCTGTCAAATGCATGTGGAAAACAGATAAAACATGTCCAATTAATGATAATAATTGAGGACAAGATATGGAATAGATGAAAGATGTTCCAGATGTTTCAGTTACTCACCTGAGAGATTTTCTTTGCCAGTTTGCACCGTATGCCCCTCAACTCCTCCATACCTCCACTGGGACAGTTAGACCATTTGAAAATGCATGTTGGCTGCAGAATGAAATTAAATGTAAGATGGAGTGAGTTACTTAAAAACATTTTGAAATTAAGTCAATGAGAGGGTTTGAATTGCTTACCTTTCTCTGCAGCTCCCTTCTCCCACAGTTATGGTTCTCCTTCAGTGCCTGTAGAAGATAGAACACAAGTGTCTAAAAATGAGAATAACACACCCCCACCCTGTCGTCAGTGACACATACTTTAGTAAGAACCACTAAAATTAAACCTGTGTTTGTTTAGGTTATCATATCCTGTTGAGTCTGAGATGGCGGAAAAGAGCGGGTGCCACGCCCTTTTTTGCCATCTCAAACTCACGAAGCCGTGAGTTTGAGATGGCGAAAAAGGGCGGGTGCCACGCCCTTTTTCGCCATCTCAAACTCACGGCGGGCGCCGGATCATTGTGAGGACTCCACAGACTGCTCTGTTTCCCATCATCCACTAGTAAACATCCTTCCACTTATCTGTCCTGTTCATAAACACATAATATGCTACGCTAACACTAACCAACAGTCTGTTTCATTCTCACATTGGCTGAAAAATCTGAAATTAGTGAGACACTTACTGAAATAACTTCACAAAACCACAACCGTGCAACGTTTCCAAAGTTGGAATCACATGAGTAAAACCTCATCCCTTTAAACTGCTCTAATCTAAGTAACAGTGTACACACAACTCAGGCCTTAATTCCACAAACAACACCTCCAGTGTCAAATGACTGTAAGCATTTACCTTTAAGACGGACTATAACCTTTCTTTTTTTTATAGCCATACTGTCTACTCAGTACTATAGTGAATTTCAAGAGGGAAACGCTGCGAAATGAAATTGGGGGGGGCCTAAGAGACGAGCTTGCCATTTTTGTTATCAGCCACATTGTATGTTAACGAGTTGTTCTGTGTAGATAGACCGGGGAGAGTTCAAGGTCACGGACCTTGTTATCGTCCATATTTACAGGCATTTTTCTTTACCGACAGTCCTTGAGAGCTTGAGAGAGACGTGCGTCTCTGCCCTTTGCCGGTTCGAAGCGCAGTGTTTGATCGACTTATCTCCTCTCGGCTACCTTTACCGTTCGGAGGTGGTTCACAGCAGGGGCGGATTTAGGATCGTAGGAGATCCGGGGCTTAGCCCAGAGGGAGAATATAATGTGCGCGCGGAGCGTGCCGGAAAAGTTTGCCTTCAACCTTCAACTTACCACCACCTTAAAGCGGACAAAAGGCACTGGAGAACACATATACATTCACACCCTTTAATGAAGCAAACTAATTGTGGTGGTTCTGGGCACAGAGGGAGGTCAGCACACGTAGCTCCCCCTGTCAGTCACCATCATTTATATTTGTATAGAATTACATAATTGATGGGCTGAGGCTAGTTATGTTACAGTATGTATATCAGGGCAGACTCTGTGCTCACCACTTATATTGTATTTAGAGTCTTGTCCTGTGTTATATGACGATACATGTATTGTTGACCTGTGTATAGTACTGTGAAATCAAATCCCCCCTGGGACATTAAACAAACTTAGTTAGTTAGCGTTACATCTTAGGATAGATTTGAGTCATGTTCTGTATACATACATACTACCATAAGGGCATACTTAATGTGGTTACTCCATGTTTACTAGCTGTAACATTAACGTTACATCATTCTTTTTCACTTGTTACTCAGTCAACCAGAGTGCAGATATCAAAGACTATCAGCCTGTTATTCACTTTATTTGTATAAGTATTATCCTTGGTTTGATTTCTTACCATGTACCGTAACAGTACCTTGCTATGTTTCATTTTCATTATAACATAACGTTATGTTATGATAGCCAGCTAGCATTAGCAAACCGGAAAAGTAGTGTCAGTGAGTCAGTCACCTTTCTAATAAGATTCACAAACCTGAAACATCATCTATGTCATCACTGCTGGTGATGTCATTGTTGTCAGCTGCTGATACGGCTGCTGCAACAGTTCTTGGCGCTTGTTTTGTTGAAAACAACTTTCGGATATCCATCCTTACAATTTTGCAAGTCAGGCACTGATTGAGATCACTTCTTCTTCAGGGCAGGGTAGGCTACGCAGTATGCAGGCTAATGTCGCGCAGCTGCTGCCTCTCTGTTGGACTCCGGTACTGCACGTTACTCACGAGAGTTTTTTTATTTTTATTTTTATTTTTATTTTTTTTAAGTAAAACATTCGGGGCTTTTCAGAAAACATCCGGGGCTTGAGCCCCAGTAGCCACCCCCTAGCGCCGCCCCTGGTTCACAGTAAACCCAAAATCGATAACCAAACGTTAGATGCAAAACCTTCCCCACCGACCCACATCACAGTGGGTTTGATCAGTGTCACGGTGTGGGGACTGCGGAGGAAGCGCTAGACTAGTCTGCGCATGTTCTGCGGAGCCTCCTACTACGTGTCCCTTTCGTGAAGCTATCACAACCCAGTCCCCTCATCTACATCCCTCCGGCACAGAGCAGCTCCTCTATAAACAGCCGGCGGCCACGTACACGATCGCGTCGTGTCGTTCGCCGGCCGCGGACGACGTCCGAGGGACTCGCGCCGTTAAAACCCGACGTTACGTTTACCGCCGACTCTGTCGTTTCTCGTGCGGTTTTCCTCTCTCGATAAACGTCTCTCTGCGACGGCGGCGGCGGCAGTCGCGGCGGCGGCGGTACGATCGCGGACGTGAGTCTCGGCCCGAGACCTCCTCGTCTCTCTTATCGTGTTTACCGGAAGGATCGCTCGTGTTTGCGCTCCGCGTGGACGGGATTTAGGGTGACCCCGCCGTACCGTCGGTGAGACCGCACGAAACGTCGACGCTCGCGGGCCCGCTGCTCTCTCTCCCGTTTTCGTGATTTCGGCCTCCGTAGCGTCGCGACCGCGCGACCGGGACGTCCGCGCTCGCGGGCCCGTGACTCTCTCTCCCGAGCCCGTTCGTTCTCTTACGGGAGGCCGAAATCACGAAAACGGGAAAGGGCCTCTCGCTGCTATAAGGAGGGGGGGGTGTTTTTTGGCTACCCCCCGCGTCACGCTCGCCACATAACAGTCTCAAGCCGGCTCGATTACTGTAACACACTTTTTACTGGCCTTCCTAAAAAAACTACTGCAAGACTTCAGCTTATTCAAAACTCTGCAGCTCGACTTCTAACTAGAACCAAGAGGAGAGAACACATAACTCCGGTCCTAGCTACTCTGCACTGGCTGCCAGTAACATGTAGGGTTGATTTTAAGGTCCTCCTCCTTATATACAAAGCCCTTAATGGGCGAGGCCCAAAGTACATTGCTAATTCCCTTGCCAATTATGTGCCCTCAAGAACACTAAGATCATCTATCGCAGGTTTATTAGAGGTTCCCAGCAACAGTCAGAAGAAGATCGGGAGCGCAGCCTTTGCCAACTATGCCCCAAAGCTTTGGAACACATTACCTTTAGAGATCAGGGAAGCCAGCTCACTAAATATTTTTAAAAGAAAGCTAAAAACGCACTTCTTCAATATAGCCTTCAACTAGCTTATCTGCACCTGCCCACTGCTCATTTGCCAGCTATTGCACTTTAAATATTTTACTGTCCTGGATACTAGATTTCAGGGGTAACCAGGCCCGCCGAGATCCATGTTAGGCTTAAGGAAGGGACAGTAGGTCCTGGATACTAGATTTCAGGGGTAACCAGGCCCGCCGAGATCCAAGTTAGGCTTAAGGAAGGTACAGTAGGTCCTGGATACTAGATTTCAGGGGTAACCAGGCCCGCCGAGATCCAAGTTAGGCTTAAGGAAGGGACAGTAGGTCCTGGATACTAGATTTCAGGGGTAACCAGGCCCGCCGAGATCCAAGTTAGGCTTAAGGCCCTGTCCACACCTATACGTTTTTTTGATAAACGTTTTTCGTATATAAAAATATTACCGTCCACACCAGCATGTTTATAAACAATGTCTGTGTCCACATGCATACGCATGAACGCAATATAAACGCTGTCATTGAGCATTCCACACCAGTAGTCGGCGATATAATATTATCCCCATAGCCCCGCTGGCCAATCAGACGCCTCTGTCTCTCAATGTTCTCGTTCATTAACTGTGCATTTATCTGTGAACAGGTTAAAAGTCCAGTTAACAGTGAAAGAACTAGAAGCACTTTGTTCACATCCATTTTCCTCGCTTGTGTAGCCTCGAACACCGTTGCCTGTTGTAAACATAGTAGTTACTGGTGCCAGGATATGACGTTAGAGGGAACAGCAAACAGCTGCAGTGCGCATGATCATAGAAATCTACGTGCATGATGACGTGACGAATACAAAAAGCTCCGTCTATCTCGTCCACACGTCAAAAATATACAGTGAATATACAGCGTTTTTAAACACCTTCGTTTTCAGGGGGCAAAAACTCGTTTGCGTCTGGACGAACCCCCCAAAACGAATATAAAAATCCACGTTTATCAAAAAAACGTATAGGTGTGGACAGGGCCTAACTTTGACTCCAGGGCAGACAGGTAGAGGGGGGTCTGCTGTCGAGGAGGAGCAGCTGGTCATAGAAGTTCTGAAACCCAGTTAAATCCTGGATTATGTTGTGTGTTTTCCCCAATAAATCTTTGTGTTTTGCTTTTTGAGTCGATTGGTTGTGACTGGACAGCCTTGACTAAGGCGTTTTGTAAAATAAGCTGCAGTAACTTCTGTGCTGCCTAAGTGTAGAAGCTAGTAGAGGCTATCTAACATGCAGTGTGTTCAATATGGGCAAAGCATTGCACTCACTGAATCAGGATTCAGTGGGACTAATAGGGACTAATAAAAGGTTAACAAATACAGGTCAACAAAACTGTGTGTGCATACAGCCTCTTCTGTACTCCAATAAAGAAAGAACAGTGTACTGCTTAACTACTTTTATTGGCATGTACATCAAGTGACTCAATTTCAGCTAGAATACATTCAACGATTTCTATAGGGGGAAAACTCATGAGGTATTGTCACATTCAGCAATTTGAGAATGATGAAGATTAAACAGCACAGAAGTTGGAGAAGTTAGAAATGGCTCTCAACTTGTCCTCTACAAACACCTCCTGCCCACTCTCAGTGTAAGTCAGTGCCCTCCAGTTAATCACATTGCCTGGGCTGTAGTTTACATCAGCTGTGAAGTGCTGAATCTCACAAGGAGACAGGACATGGTTCCACACATTCACATCACTGATCAGCCCAACAAATGACTGACTCTTAACAAAGCCCCCCCCATAGGAGTCTTGGTCCTGACCCAGAATGACACTGGGAACACCACCATCAAGCACCCCTGTGTAGCCCGGCGTCTGCGTTGGGCTGGGCTTCCCATTGGTCCACAGCTGACCATCGGTGGAGTTCCAGGTGGCACACACTGAGACCCACACGTTGAGCTCACCTGGCACCCCCTTAAACTTGAGTGCCTTATGCCTGACGTGCAGTTCCAGTCTTCCAGTTACCCTCTTGAACAGCAGCAGGTCGTTGTCGTCTTTTCGGGAGGCCATGGAGAACAGAGTATAGTGTCGCCGCAGGTCTGTGAAATACCTTCAGGAAGAGGTTCATAAATATAGAGTTAGAACAAGAAATATTCAATATCACTATGGATTCAACATGCAGACACAACGTCAAGGTGTTTTGAGTTGTCTAAAGTTGACGACAGAAGTATTGAACACCATATTACCTGAGACATATGGTCGCAGAGCCAAGGATCTCCTATTGGTGTCAGCTTCACGTGCGCAGTGTTGGTCTCTCGTGTAAATGTAAACATTTTACCTGTGAGGTCTGGTCAGACAAAGAGGATTCAGTCCATCAAATCAAAACAAACCCTTCAAAGCACATTTGGAATTGTAATGTTAGTACTGTCTGAAGAGATTTCCAGTGCATACACAAATGTAAATGGTATGTACTTCCAGGTATGTGTGTAGTGCCATATGATTCATGAATACTGATCGTATGTCAAATGAGCATTCATGTTCAAAGTAAATCAACGGGATGTTCAGATGTCTCACCTTGAGGCTCGGCCCAGCACATGGTGAACATGACCAGCACCACAAAGAGTCTCTCCATCTGTTCACAATACATCAACAGCAATGTTTACAACAAATATGACATTAGGGTTTCAGTGTACATGCAAGTATACACTTTAAATGGGTTTGTATTCTCCTTGAATGCATTCTCTTCAATTGCAAGTGTGTCATTAATGGACAAAATGTCTTTCACCGTATGTCATGCTAGAGAACCTACCTTGTCAGTTCTACTAAACGGCAGATGTACTGTAGCTTAATTGATCCAGAAGATGTCTAGTTTAGTTCCTAAGATGTCTGGTCTCTCCTGTCCTTTTTATTGTGATCAGTGGAATAGAGAAGTGGCTCCTCCTTATCTGTGAGTCCCTAGGAGGAGGCCCAGGTGTGGCATGTGGGGCTAACGAGCCTGCAGTTCTCTTCTCTGGGCCATCCGCCTGATAGGGGAATGCGGGGCAGCTGTGCATGGTTATCAATACACCCGCTACTCTGTGGGTCACTACAATATGTAATGAACTGGATATTTGTTTTGTTACATTTGATGTTTATTTATTTAGTATATTTTTGTTGTTGTTGGGACTGGTTTCGGGTCCCTTATGGGCCCCATCTTATGGGGTGGAGTGTGATGGTCTATACGGGCTGTTGGTTGTGGGTCTGCTTGAGGCCCTGTCCACACCTATACGTTTTTTTGATAAACGTGGATTTTTATATTCGTTTTGGGGGGGTTCGTCCAGACGCAAACGAGTTTTTGCCCTCTGAAAACGAAGATGTTTAAAAGCGCCTGCCAGAGTGAAGATGTTTAAAAACGCTGTATATTCGCCGTATATTTTTGACGTGTGGACGAGATAGACGGTGCTTTTTGTATTCTCACGTCATCATGCGCGTAGATTTCTATGATCATGCGCACTGCAGCTGTTTGCTGTTCCCTCCTACGTCATATCCTGTTATTACAACAGGCAACGGTGTTCGAGGCTACACAAGCGAGGAAAATGGATGTGAACAAAGTGCTTCTAGTTCTTTCACTGTTAACTGGACTTTTAACCTGTTTACAGATAAATGCACAGTTAATGATCGAGCACATTGAGAGACAGAGGCGTCTGATTGGCCAGCGGGGCTATGGGGATAATAGTATATCCCCGACTACTGGTGTGGAATGCTCAATGACAGCGTTTATATTGCGTTCATGCGTATGCATGTGGACACAGACATTGTTTATAAACATGCTGGTGTGGACGGTCATATTTTTATATACGAAAAACGTTTATCAAAAAAACGTATCTGTGGACATAGCCTTATGTTGCAGGAGAAGCAGACTCAGGCCTTGTCCACACTAATACGTTTTTTGATAAACAAGTTTTTGCCCCCTGAATTCGAACATTTAAAAAAACTCCGGCCAGAGTGAAGATTTTTTAAAAACGCTGTATATTCGCTGTATATTTTTGATGTGTGGACGAGATAGACAGTTGTCTTTGTGTTCGTCACGTAATTATGCGCGTAGATTTCTATGATCATGCGCACTGCAGCTGTTTCATCCAACGTCATATCCTGGCACCAGTGACTACTTTGTTTAAAACAGGCAACGGTGGTCGAGGCTACACAAGCAAGGAAAATGGATGTGTACAAAGTGCTTCTAGTTCCTTCACTGTCAACTGGACTTTTAACCTGTTTACAGATGTACAAACATGTTTGTTTCTATGGTTAAGAGGTTTATCATGTGCTGAAAGAATCAAGTTTGTTATGCCGTTATAGGTGTAAGAGAGAAACTTTGACTCCAGGGCAGACAGACAGGTAGAGAGTAACTTTGACTCCAGGGGGCCATTCCACTAAAGGCGGATCAGTATAGCGGCGATATAAATAAATGCGGCGCTCAGGCAACTCGAGATTGGAATTCAAGCCTCAGGTGATTCCTCGAACGAGGATCAGCCTTGCGTGATGAGTGTTCACAGAAGACAGGCTTACAAATCTTCGATATGGGCGCGTGCACGCAGACATAAAGAGCCCAGAAGAGTCGATCTGTCGAAATGAAGATACTCCACTCTGCAGGCGTACTACATTTGCGCAGCATTCCCGAATTATTGATCTTTATGAAGACGGAAAAATAAGATGTAAAATAGTGCAATACTGCCGCAATTAACAAGGCAAGGGAAATGGTTTGGCAAGAAATTGCTGACCGATTAAATGCGTAGGTCATACTAGCCCCAGTTATTGTTATATGTTCATATTTTAATAAATGAATATTACTACTGTGGTGATATCAGCAGCAGGCTACAAACCGTCATATCGCCACAATGGCCTAGTGGTATCGACAGCTGCCACAGGATTTATTCATAATTTTTAGACGTGGTTCGAATCCCTCTTCCGACACACTTTTTACTGCAATTTCGTTGTCTGAATCTAATCTAAAATCTCATCTAAAAAAGTATGTAGGCTATAAAATTATGGTGCAGGCTAATTTACAAGAACTGACACGATTACAATGGTGTTTGAAGCCTTTGCATGAAATCTTCGGTTAAATGTAAAAAAGAAAAGAAAAAAAGACTTCGAACTCGCAACCTTTGGGACTCCAGCCGGCTGCCTTAACCACTGCGCCAACCAGACCGCTGTGATAACAGCAATGCGATAGACATACCTATTCATTTTATTTTATTTTGTACACTTTTTAATTTATGTATCCATCGATCTATCTATCTATCTATCTATCACACTTTCTAAATATCTAGTTATCTATCACACAATCAAACTATCTATCGATCGATCACACTTTCAAATTATCAAATTATCTATCTATCACACAGTCAACCTATCCATCTATCTATCTCGTGTGAAGTGGGAACTAATATTTCCTAAAAGACACATGAGGAACTGTCGTTCGGGGTTTAGTTTCCGCCTGTGAGCCTTTTTTGACGCGCGTCTTACAATAGCCTGTGTTTTAGCCTGGTCGCGACCACGCTAATTATATCTGACTCAGAAGGAGCTCAACCAAGCAGCGAATTATTTGAGCCACATTGATGGCACCGAACGCAAGCTAACATTTTCGAGGCTTAGAACTTTATCGAGGCTTAGAACTTTATCGAGCTTCGTGGAATACCCCCCAGGGCAGACAGACAGGTAGAGAGTAACTTTGACTCCAGGGCAGACAGACAGGTAGAGAGTAACTTTGACTCCAGGGCAGACATACAGGTAGAGTTTAACTTTGACTCCAGGGCAGACAGACAGGTATCCGTTCCCTCGATTTAGTCATTTGTTCCCTCGGTTTAGTAATTCGTTAGAGTTAGGGTTAGGCCCTACTAGCCAGAACGATTGCAAGGATTCTAACCCTAACCCTAACGAATTACTAAACCGAGGGAACAGATTTACTAAACCGAGGGAACAGATTCACACATCAAATAATTGTTCTCTACCATGTGACCCCAGGGGGGCTCCGTAACATACATACACAATGCTACCAGAACACACACACACACACACACACACACACACACACACACACACACACACACATGACACACACACACACACACACACACACCCAGGCCCTGTCTGGAGCTAAACGAACACTCAGTGGTAGAGTTACTATCATTAGAACTTATGAATTACTGTCATATACAATAGTAACACTTAAAGTAAGCCTAGTATCAGTTATTATGAGATTCCTTCAGAATGGACTCCCTGTTTAACTGCATAATAAATAACCAGAATAACTCAGAACTTATAGTCACTATAATAATACTACTACTACTACTACTACTACTAATAATAATAATAATAATACTAATAATAGTATACTACTAACAACACTACTAATAATGCTGGAAGCAGAATCTACATTGCACAATTGTATTAGTTGCATTACAGGGAGAAAGTTCTATGTCAAGCTTGGAGATCATGTGTCTGAGAAATATGACAGCGATTTCGGAGTCGCACAAGGGAGCTGCCTTGGTCCACTACTATTCTCACTATACATGTTACCACTCGGGGACATCATTAGAGAGCACAACGTATGTTTCCACAGCTATGCCGATGACACGCAACTGTACATTTCTGCTGAACCAAATGATACTTCAGCTATAGACTCCATTACGAACTGTCTTCTAGCAATAAATAAATGGATGAGCAATAACTTCTTGAAGCTAAACGAGGACAAAACTGA
The DNA here is from genome assembly GCF_963989245.1 of Nansenia antarctica. NCBI lineage: Eukaryota > Metazoa > Chordata > Actinopteri > Argentiniformes > Microstomatidae > Nansenia > Nansenia antarctica. The sequence continues at coordinate 59,069,896 of NC_137675.1, read as the reverse complement.
AGTCCTACTGATCGGCCCTAAAGCAAAGAGGGATATGCTGCTTAATAATCTAGGGAAACTGACATCATTGATTAAACCTGAGGTCTAGGTGTTATTTTCGACTCAGACCTAAGCTTCAAGTCCCATATTAACAAGGTGACGAAAACATAATTCTTTCACCTTAGAAACATTGCTAAAGTAAGACCACTTATAAACCAAAAAGATGCTGAAAAACTGATTCATGCCTTTGTCTCAAGCCGGCTCGATTACTGTAACACACTTTTTACTGGCCTTCCTAAAAAAACTACTGCAAGACTTCAGCTTATTCAAAACTCTGCAGCTCGACTTCTAACTAGAACCAAGAGGAGAGAACACATAACTCCGGTCCTAGCTACTCTGCACTGGCTGCCAGTAACATGTAGGGTTGATTTTAAGGTCCTCCTCCTTATATACAAAGCCCTTAATGGGCGAGGCCCAAAGTACATTGCTAATTCCCTTGCCAATTATGTGCCCTCAAGAACACTAAGATCATCTATCGCAGGTTTATTAGAGGTTCCCAGCAACAGTCAGAAGAAGATCGGGAGCGCAGCCTTTGCCAACTATGCCCCAAAGCTTTGGAACACATTACCTTTAGAGATCAGGGAAGCCAGCTCACTAAATATTTTTAAAAGAAAGCTAAAAACGCACTTCTTCAATATAGCCTTCAACTAGCTTATCTGCACCTGCCCACTGCTCATTTGCCAGCTATTGCACTTTAAATATTTTACTGTCCTGGATACTAGATTTCAGGGGTAACCAGGCCCGCCGAGATCCATGTAAGGCTTAAGGAAGGGACAGTAGGTCCTGGATACTAGATTTCAGGGGTAACCAGGCCCACCGAGATCCAAGTTAGGCTTAAGGAAGGGACAGTAGGTCCTGGATACTAGATTTCAGGGGTAACCAGGCCCGCCGAGATCCAAGTTAGGCTTAAGGCCCTGTCCACACCTATACGTTTTTTTGATAAACGTTTTTCGTATATAAAAATATTACCGTCCACACCAGCATGTTTATAAACAATGTCTGTGTCCACATGCATACGCATGAACGCAATATAAACGCTGTCATTGAGCATTCCACACCAGTAGTCGGCGATATAATATTATCCCCATAGCCCCGCTGGCCAATCAGACGCCTCTGTCTCTCAATGTTCTCGTTCATTAACTGTGCATTTATCTGTGAACAGGTTAAAAGTCCAGTTAACAGTGAAAGAACTAGAAGCACTTTGTTCACATCCATTTTCCTCGCTTGTGTAGCCTCGAACACCGTTGCCTGTTGTAAACATAGTAGTTACTGGTGCCAGGATATGACGTTAGAGGGAACAGCAAACAGCTGCAGTGCGCATGATCATAGAAATCTACGTGCATGATGACGTGACGAATACAAAAAGCTCCGTCTATCTCGTCCACACGTCAAAAATATACGGCGAATATACAGCGTTTTTAAACATCTTCACTCTGGCAGGCGTTTTTAAACATCTTCGTTTTCAGGGGGCAAAAACTCGTTTGCGTCTGGACGAACCCCCCAAAACGAATATAAAAATCCACGTTTATCAAAAAAACGTATAGGTGTGGACAGGGCCTAACTTTGACTCCAGGGCAGACAGGTAGAGGGGGGTCTGCTGTCGAGGAGGAGCAGCTGGTCATAGAAGTTCTGAAACCCAGTTAAATCCTGGATTATGTTGTGTGTTTTCCCCAATAAATCTTTGTGTTTTGCTTTTTGAGTCGATTGGTTGTGACTGGACAGCCTTGACTAAGGCGTTTTGTAAAATAAGCTGCAGTAACTTCTGTGCTGCCTAAGTGTAGAAGCTAGTAGAGGCTATCTAACATGCAGTGTGTTCAATATGGGCAAAGCATTGCACTCACTGAATCAGGATTCAGTGGGACTAATAAAAGGTTAACAAATACAGGTCAACAAAACTGTGTGTGCATACAGCCTCTTCTGTACTCCAATAAAGAAAGAACAGTGTACTGCTTAACTACTTTTATTGGCATGTACATCAAGTGACTCAATTTCAGCTAGAATACATTCAACGATTTCTATAGGGGGAAAACTCATGAGGTATTGTCACATTCAGCAATTTGAGAATGATGAAGATTAAACAGCACAGAAGTTGGAGAAGTTAGAAATGGCTCTCAACTTGTCCTCTACAAACACCTCCTGCCCACTCTCAGTGTAAGTCAGTGCCCTCCAGTTAATCACATTGCCTGGGCTGTAGTTTACATCAGCTGTGAAGTGCTGAATCTCACAAGGAGACAGGACATGGTTCCACACATTCACATCACTGATCAGCCCAACAAATGACTGACTCGTAACAAAGCCCCCCCCATAGGAGTCTTGGTCCTGACCCAGAATGACACTGGGAACACCACCATCAAGCACCCCTGTGTAGCCCGGCGTCTGCTTTGGGCTGGGCTTCCCATTGGTCCACAGCTGACCATCGGTGGAGTTCCAGGTGGCACACACTGAGACCCACACGTTGAGCTCACCTGGCACCCCCTTAAACTTGAGTGCCTTATGCCTGACGTGCAGTTCCAGTCTTCCAGTTACCCTCTTGAACAGCAGCAGGTCGTTGTCGTCTTTTCGGGAGGCCATGGAGAACAGAGTATAGTGTCGCCGCAGGTCTGTGAAATACCTTCAGGAAGAGGTTCATAAATATAGAGTTAGAACAAGAAATATTCAATATCACTATGGATTCAACATGCAGACACAACGTCAAGGTGTTTTGAGTTGTCTAAAGTTGACGACAGAAGTATTGAACACCATATTACCTGAGACATATGGTCGCAGAGCCAAGGATCTCTCCTATTGGTGTCAGCTTCACGTGCGCAGTGTTGGTCTCTCGTGTAAATGTAAACATTTTACCTGTGAGGTCTGGTCAGACAAAGAGGATTCAGTCCATCAAATCAAAACAAACCCTTCAAAGCACATTTGGAATTGTAATGTTAGTACTGTCTGAAGAGATTTCCATTGCATACACAAATGTAAATGGTATGTACTTCCAGGTATGTGTGTAGTGCCATATGATTCATGAATACTGATCGTATGTCAAATGAGCATTCATGTTCAAAGTAAATCAACGGGATGTTCAGATGTCTCACCTTGAGGCTCGGCCCAGCACATGGTGAACATGACCAGCACCACAAAGAGTCTCTCCATCTGTTCACAATACATCAACAGCAATGTTTACAACAAATATGACATTAGGGTTTCAGTGTACATGCAAGTATACACTTTAAATGGGTTTGTATTCTCCTTGAATGCATTCTCTTCAATTGCAAGTGTGTCATTAATGGACAAAATGTCTTTCACCGTATGTCATGCCAGAGAACCTACCTTGTCAGTTCTACTAAACGGCAGATGTACTGTAGCTTAATTGATCCAGAAGATGTCTAGTTTAGTTCCTAAGATGTCTGGTCTCTCCTGTCCTTTTTATTGTGATCAGTGGAATAGAGAAGTGGCTCCTCCTTATCTGTGAGTCCCTAGGAGGAGGCCCAGGTGTGGCATGTGGGGCTAACGAGCCTGCAGTTCTCTTCTCTGGGCCATCCGCCTGATAGGGGAATGCGGGGCAGCTGTGCATGGTTATCAATACACCCGCTACTCTGTGGGTCACTACAATATGTAATGAACTGGATATTTGTTTTGTTACATTTGATGTTTATTTATTTAGTATATTTTTGTTGTTGTTGTTGTTGTTGTTGTTGTTGTTGTTGTTGGGACTGGTTTCGGGTCCCTTATGGGCCCCATGTTATGGGGTGGAGTGTGATGGTCTATACGGGCTGTTGGTTGTGGGTCTGCTTGAGGCCCTGTCCACACCTATACGTTTTTTTGATAAACGTGGATTTTTATATTCGTTTTGGGGGGGTTCGTCCAGACGCAAACGAGTTTTTGCCCTCTGAAAACGAAGATGTTTAAAAGCGCCTGCCAGAGTGAAGATGTTTAAAAACGCTGTATATTCGCCGTATATTTTTGACGTGTGGACGAGATAGACGGTGCTTTTTGTATTCGTCACGTCATCATGCGCGTAGATTTCTATGATCATGCGCACTGCAGCTGTTTGCTGTTCCCTCCTACGTCATATCCTGTTATTACAACAGGCAACGGTGTTCGAGGCTACACAAGCGAGGAAAATGGATGTGAACAAAGTGCTTCTAGTTCTTTCACTGTTAACTGGACTTTTAACCTGTTTACAGATAAATGCACAGTTAATGATCGAGCACATTGAGAGACAGAGGCGTCTGATTGGCCAGCGGGGCTATGGGGATAATAGTATATCGCCGACTACTGGTGTGGAATGCTCAATGACAGCGTTTATATTGCGTTCATGCGTATGCATGTGGACACAGACATTGTTTATAAACATGATGGTGTGGACGGTCATATTTTTATATGCGAAAAACGTTTATCAAAAAAACGTATAGGTGTGGACATAGCCTTATGTTGCAGGAGAAGCAGACTCAGGCCTTGTCCACACTAATACGTTTTTTGATAAACAAGTTTTTGCCCCCTGAATTCGAACATTTAAAAAAACTCCGGCCAGAGTGAAGTTTTTTTTAAAACGCTGTATATTCGCTGTATATTTTTGATGTGTAGACGAGATAGACAGTTGTCTTTGTGTTCGTCACGTAATTATGCGCGTAGATTTCTATGATCATGCGCACTGCAGCTGTTTCATCCAACGTCATATCCTGGCACCAGTAACTACTTTGTTTAAAACAGGCAACGGTGGTCGAGGCTACACAAGCAAGGAAAATGGATGTGTACAAAGTGCTTCTAGTTCCTTCACTGTCAACTGGACTTTTAACCTGTTTACAGATGTACAAACATGTTTGTTTCTATGGTTAAGAGGTTTATCATGTGCTGAAAGAATCCAGTTTGTTATGCCGTTATAGGTGTAAGAGAGAAACTTTGACTCCAGGGCAGACAGACAGGTAGAGAGTAACTTTGACTCCAGGGGGCCATTCCACTAAAGGCGGATCAGTATAGCGGCGATATAAATAAATGCGGCGCTCAGGCAACTCGAGATTGGAATTCAAGCCTCAGGTGATTCCTCGAACGAGGATCAGCCTTGCGTGATGAGTGTTCACAGAAGACAGGCTTACAAATCTTCGATATCGGCGCGTGCACGCAGACATAAAGAGCCCAGAAGAGTCGATCTGTCGAAATGAAGATACTCCACTCTGCAGGCGTACTACATTTGCGCAGCATTCCCGAATTATTGATCTTTATGAAGACGGAAAAATAAGATGTAAAATAGTGCAATACTGCCGCAATTAACAAGGCGAGGGAAATGGTTTGGCAAGAAATTGCTGACCGATTAAATGCGTAGGTCATACTAGCCCCAGTTATTGTTATATGTTCATATTTTAATAAATGAATATTACTACTGTGGTGATATCAGCAGCAGGCTACAAACCGTCATATCGCCACAATGGCCTAGTGGTATCGACGGCTGCCACAGGATTTATTCATAATTTTTAGACGTGGTTCGAATCCCTCTTCCGACACACTTTTTACTGCAATTTCGTTGTCTGAATCTAATCTAAAATCTCATCTAAAAAAGTATGTAGGCTATAAAATTATGGTGCAGGCTAATTTACAAGAACTGACACGATTACAATGGTGTTTGAAGCCTTTGCATGAAATCTTCGGTTAAATGTAAAAAAGAAAAGAAAAAAAGACTTCGAACTCGCAACCTTTGGGACTCCAGCCGGCTGCCTTAACCACTGCGCCAACCAGACCGCTGTGATAACAGCAATGCAATAGACATACCTATTCATTTTATTTTATTTTGTACATTTTTTAATTTATGTATCCATCGATCTATCTATCTATCTATCACACTTTCTAAATATCTAGTTATCTATCACACAATCAAACTATCTATCGATCGATCACACTTTCAAATTATCAAATTATCTATCTATCACACAGTCAACCTATCCATCTATCTATCTCGTGTGAAGTGGGAACTAATATTTCCTAAAAGACACATGAGGAACTGTCGTTCGGGGTTTAGTTTCCGCCTGTGAGCCTTTTTTGACGCGCGTCTTACCATAGCCTGTGTTTTAGCCTGGTCGCGACCAGGCTAATTATATCTGACTCAGAAGGAGCTCAACCAAGCAGCGAATTATTTGAGCCACATTGATGGCACCGAACGCAAGCTAACATTTTCGAGGCTTAGAACTTTATCGAGGCTTAGAACTTTATCGAGCTTCGTGGAATACCCCCCAGGGCAGACAGACAGGTAGAGAGTAACTTTGACTCCAGGGCAGACAGACAGGTAGAGAGTAACTTTGACTCCAGGGCAGACATACAGGTAGAGTTTAACTTTGACTCCAGGGCAGACAGACAGGTATCCGTTCCCTCGATTTAGTAATTTGTTCCCTCGGTTTAGTAATTCGTTAGAGTTAGGGTTAGGCCCTACGAGCCAGAACGATTGCAAGGATTCTAACCCTAACCCTAACGAATTACTAAACCGAGGGAACAGATTTACTAAACCGAGGGAACAGATTCACACATCAAATAATTGTTCTCTACCATGTGACCCCAGGGGGGCTCCGTAACATACATACACAATGCTACCAGAACACACACACACACACACACACACACACACACACACACACACACACACACACACCCAGGCCCTGTCTGGAGCTAAACGAACACTCAGTGGTAGAGTTACTATCATTAGAACTTATGAATTACTGTCATATACAATAGTAACACTTAAAGTAAGCCTAGTATCAGTTATTATGAGATTCCTTCAGAATGGACTCCCTGTTTAACTGCATAATAAATAACCAGAATAACTCAGAACTTATAGTCACTATAATAATAATACTACTACTACTACTAATAATAATAATACTAATAATAGTATACTACTAACAACACTACTAATAATGCTGGAAGCAGAATCTACATTGCACAATTGTATTAGTTGCATTACAGGGAGAAAGTTCTATGTCAAGCTTGGAGATCATGTGTCTGAGAAATATGACAGCGATTTCGGAGTCGCACAAGGGAGCTGCCTTGGTCCACTACTATTCTCACTATACATGTTACCACTCGGGGACATCATTAGAGAGCACAACGTATGTTTCCACAGCTATGCCGATGACACGCAACTGTACATTTCTGCTGAACCAAATGATACTTCAGCTATAGACTCCATTACGAACTGTCTTCTAGCAATAAATAAATGGATGAGCAATAACTTCTTGAAGCTAAACGAGGACAAAACTGAAGTCCTACTGATCGGCCCTAAAGCAAAGAGGGATATGCTGCTTAATAATCTAGGGAAACTGACATCATTGATTAAACCTGAGGTCTAGGTGTTATTTTCGACTCAGACCTAAGCTTCAAGTCCCATATTAACAAGGTGACGAAAACATAATTCTTTCACCTTAGAAACATTGCTAAAGTAAGACCACTTATAAACCAAAAAGATGCTGAAAAACTGATTCATGCCTTTGTCTCAAGCCACTTTTTACTGGGCTTCCTAAAAAAACTACTGCAAGACTTCAGCTTATTCAAAACTCTGCAGCTCGACTTCTAACTAGAACCAAGAGGAGAGAACACATTACTCCGGTCCTAGCTACTCTGCACTGGCTGCCAGTAACATGTAGGGTTGATTTTAAGGTCCTCCTCCTTATATACAAAGCCCTTAATGGGCGAGGCCCAAAGTACATTGCTAATTCCCTTGCCAATTATGTGCCCTCAAGAACACTAAGATCATCTATCGCAGGTTTATTAGAGGTTCCCAGCAACAGTCAGAAGAAGATCGGGAGCGCAGCCTTTGCCAACTATGCCCCAAAGCTTTGGAACACATTACCTTTAGAGATCAGGGAAGCCAGCTCACTAAATATTTTTAAAAGAAAGCTAAAAACGCACTTCTTCAATATAGCCTTCAACTAGCTTATCTGCACCTGCCCACTGCTCATTTGCCAGCTATTGCACTTTAAATATTTTACTGTCCTGGATACTAGATTTCAGGGGTAACCAGGCCCGCCGAGATCCATGTTAGGCTTAAGGAAGGGACAGTAGGTCCTGGATACTAGATTTCAGGGGTAACCAGGCCCGCCGAGATCCAAGTTAGGCTTAAGGAAGGGACAGTAGGTCCTGGATACTAGATTTCAGGGGTAACCAGGCCCGCCGAGATCCAAGTTAGGCTTAAGGAAGGGACAGTAGGTCCTGGATACTAGATTTCAGGGGTAACCAGGCCCGCCGAGATCCAAGTTAGGCTTAAGGCCCTGTCCACACCTATACGTTTTTTTGATAAACGTTTTTCGTATATAAAAATATTACCGTCCACACCAGCATGTTTATAAACAATGTCTGTGTCCACATGCATACGCATGAACGCAATATAAACGCTGTCATTGAGCATTCCACACCAGTAGTCGGCGATATAATATTATCCCCATAGCCCCGCTGGCCAATCAGACGCCTCTGTCTCAATGTTCTCGTTCATTAACTGTGCATTTATCTGTGAACAGGTTAAAAGCCCAGTTAACAGTGAAAGAACTAGAAGCACTTTGTTCACATCCATTTTCCTCGCTTGTGTAGCCTCGAACACCGTTGCCTATTGTAAACATAGTAGTTACTGGTGCCAGGATATGACGTTAGAGGGAACAGCAAACAGCTGCAGTGCACATGATCATAGAAATCTACGTGCATGATGACGTGACGAATACAAAAAGCTCCGTCTATCTCGTCCACACGTCAAAAATATACGGCGAATATACAGCGTTTTTAAACATCTTCACTCTGGCAGGCGTTTTTAAACATCTTCGTTTTCAGGGGGCAAAAACTCGTTTGCGTCTGGACGAACCCCCCAAAACGAATATAAAAATCCACGTTTATCAAAAAAACGTATAGGTGTGGACAGGGCCTAACTTTGACTCCAGGGCAGACAGGTAGAGGGGGGTCTGCTGTCGAGGAGGAGCAGCTGGTCATAGAAGTTCTGAAACCCAGTTAAATCCTGGATTATGTTGTGTGTTTTCCCCAATAAATCTTTGTGTTTTGCTTTTTGAGTCGATTGGTTGTGACTGGACAGCCTTGACTAAGGCGTTTTGTAAAATAAGCTGCAGTAACTTCTGTGCTGCCTAAGTGTAGAAGCTAGTAGAGGCTATCTAACATGCAGTGTGTTCAATATGGGCAAAGCATTGCACTCACTGAATCAGGACAGGATTCAGTGGGACTAATAAAAGGTTAACAAATACAGGTCAACAAAACCGTGTGTGCATACAGCCTCTTCTGTACTCCAATAAAGAAAGAACAGTGTACTGCTTAACTACTTTTATTGGCATGTACATCAAGTGACTCAATTTCAGCTAGAATACATTCAACGATTTCTATAGGGGGAAAACTCATGAGGTATTGTCACATTCAGCAATTTGAGAATGATGAAGATTAAACAGCACAGAAGTTGGAGAAGTTAGAAATGGCTCTCAACTTGTCCTCTACAAACACCTCCTGCCCACTCTCAGTGTAAGTCAGTGCCCTCCAGTTAATCACATTGCCTGGGCTGTAGTTTACATCAGCTGTGAAGTGCTGAATCTCACAAGGAGACAGGACATGGTTCCACACATTCACATCACTGATCAGCCCAACAAATGACTGACTCGTAACAAAGCCCCCCCCATAGGAGTCTTGGTCCTGACCCAGAATGACACTGGGAACACCACCATCAAGCACCCCTGTGTAGCCCGGCGTCTGCGTTGGGCTGGGCTTCCCATTGGTCCACAGCTGACCATCGGTGGAGTTCCAGGTGGCACACACTGAGACCCACACGTTGAGCTCACCTGGCACCCCCTTAAACTTGAGTGCCTTATGCCTGACGTGCAGTTCCAGTCTTCCAGTTACCCTCTTGAACAGCAGCAGGTCGTTGTCGTCTTTTCGGGAGGCCATGGAGAACAGAGTATAGTGTCGCCGCAGGTCTGTGAAATACCTTCAGGAAGAGGTTCATAAATATAGAGTTAGAACAAGAAATATTCAATATCACTATGGATTCAACATGCAGACACAACGTCAAGGTGTTTTGAGTTGTCTAAAGTTGACGACAGAAGTATTGAACACCATATTACCTGAGACATATGGTCGCAGAGCCAAGGATCTCTCCTATTGGTGTCAGCTTCACGTGCGCAGTGTTGGTCTCTCGTGTAAATGTAAACATTTTACCTGTGAGGTCTGGTCAGACAAAGAGGATTCAGTCCATCAAATCAAAACAAACCCTTCAAAGCACATTTGGAATTGTAATGTTAGTACTGTCTGAAGAGATTTCCATTGCATACACAAATGTAAATGGTATGTACTTCCAGGTATGTGTGTAGTGCCATATGATTCATGAATACTGATCGTATGTCAAATGAGCATTCATGTTCAAAGTAAATCAACGGGATGTTCAGATGTCTCACCTTGAGGCTCGGCCCAGCACATGGTGAACATGACCAGCACCACAAAGAGTCTCTCCATCTGTTCACAATACATCAACAGCAATGTTTACAACAAATATGACATTAGGGTTTCAGTGTACATGCAAGTATACACTTTAAATGGGTTTGTATTCTCCTTGAATGCATTCTCTTCAATTGCAAGTGTGTCATTAATGGACAAAATGTCTTTCACCGTATGTCATGCTAGAGAACCTACCTTGTCAGTTCTACTAAACGGCAGATGTACTGTAGCTTAATTGATCCAGAAGATGTCTAGTTTAGTTCCTAAGATGTCTGGTCTCTCCTGTCCTTTTTATTGTGATCAGTGGAATAGAGAAGTGGCTCCTCCTTATCTGTGAGTCCCTAGGAGGAGGCCCAGGTGTGGCATGTGGGGCTAACGAGCCTGCAGTTCTCTTCTCTGGGCCATCCGCCTGATAGGGGAATGCGGGGCAGCTGTGCATGGTTATCAATACACCCGCTACTCTGTGGGTCACTACAATATGTAATGAACTGGATATTTGTTTTGTTACATTTGATGTTTATTTATTTAGTATATTTTTGTTGTTGTTGTTGTTGTTGTTGTTGTTGTTGTTGGGACTGGTTTCGGGTCCCTTATGGGCCCCATGTTATGGGGTGGAGTGTGATGGTCTATACGGGCTGTTGGTTGTGGGTCTGCTTGAGGCCCTGTCCACACCTATACGTTTTTTTGATAAACGTGGATTTTTATATTCGTTTTGGGGGGGTTCGTCCAGACGCAAACGAGTTTTTGCCCTCTGAAAACGAAGATGTTTAAAAGCGCCTGCCAGAGTGAAGATGTTTAAAAACGCTGTATATTCGCCGTATATTTTTGACGTGTGGACGAGATAGACGGTGCTTTTTGTATTCGTCACGTCATCATGCGCGTAGATTTCTATGATCATGCGCACTGCAGCTGTTTGCTGTTCCCTCCTACGTCATATCCTGTTATTACAACAGGCAACGGTGTTCGAGGCTACACAAGCGAGGAAAATGGATGTGAACAAAGTGCTTCTAGTTCTTTCACTGTTAACTGGACTTTTAACCTGTTTACAGATAAATGCACAGTTAATGATCGAGCACATTGAGAGACAGAGGCGTCTGATTGGCCAGCGGGGCTATGGGGATAATAGTATATCGCCGACTACTGGTGTGGAATGCTCAATGACAGCGTTTATATTGCGTTCATGCGTATGCATGTGGACACAGACATTGTTTATAAACATGCTGGTGCGTCATATTTTTATATGCGAAAAACGTTTATCAAAAAAACGTATAGGTGTGGACATAGCCTTATGTTGCAGGAGAAGCAGACTCAGGCCTTGTCCACACTAATACGTTTTTTGATAAACAAGTTTTTGCCCCCTGAATTCGAACATTTAAAAAAACTCCGGCCAGAGTGAAGTTTTTTTTAAAACGCTGTATATTCGCTGTATATTTTTGATGTGTGGACGAGATAGACAGTTGTCTTTGTGTTCGTCACGTAATTATGCGCGTAGATTTCTATGATCATGCGCACTGCAGCTGTTTCATCCAACGTCATATCCTGGCACCAGTAACTACTTTGTTTAAAACAGGCAACGGTGGTCGAGGCTACACAAGCAAGGAAAATGGATGTGTACAAAGTGCTTCTAGTTCCTTCACTGTCAACTGGACTTTTAACCTGTTTACAGATGTACAAACATGTTTGTTTCTATGGTTAAGAGGTTTATCATGTGCTGAAAGAATCCAGTTTGTTATGCCGTTATAGGTGTAAGAGAGAAACTTTGACTCCAGGGCAGACAGACAGGTAGAGAGTAACTTTGACTCCAGGGGGCCATTCCACTAAAGGCGGATCAGTATAGCGGCGATATAAATAAATGCGGCGCTCAGGCAACTCGAGATTGGAATTCAAGCCTCAGGTGATTCCTCGAACGAGGATCAGCCTTGCGTGATGAGTGTTCACAGAAGACAGGCTTACAAATCTTCGATATCGGCGCGTGCACGCAGACATAAAGAGCCCAGAAGAGTCGATCTGTCGAAATGAAGATACTCCACTCTGCAGGCGTACTACATTTGCGCAGCATTCCCGAATTATTGATCTTTATGAAGACGGAAAAATAAGATGTAAAATAGTGCAATACTGCCGCAATTAACAAGGCGAGGGAAATGGTTTGGCAAGAAATTGCTGACCGATTAAATGCGTAGGTCATACTAGCCCCAGTTATTGTTATATGTTCATATTTTAATAAATGAATATTACTACTGTGGTGATATCAGCAGCAGGCTACAAACCGTCATATCGCCACAATGGCCTAGTGGTATCGACGGCTGCCACAGGATTTATTCATAATTTTTAGACGTGGTTCGAATCCCTCTTCCGACACACTTTTTACTGCAATTTCGTTGTCTGAATCTAATCTAAAATCTCATCTAAAAAAGTATGTAGGCTATAAAATTATGGTGCAGGCTAATTTACAAGAACTGACACGATTACAATGGTGTTTGAAGCCTTTGCATGAAATCTTCGGTTAAATGTAAAAAAGAAAAGAAAAAAAGACTTCGAACTCGCAACCTTTGGGACTCCAGCCGGCTGCCTTAACCACTGCGCCAACCAGACCGCTGTGATAACAGCAATGCAATAGACATACCTATTCATTTTATTTTATTTTGTACATTTTTTAATTTATGTATCCATCGATCTATCTATCTATCTATCACACTTTCTAAATATCTAGTTATCTATCACACAATCAAACTATCTATCGATCGATCACACTTTCAAATTATCAAATTATCTATCTATCACACAGTCAACCTATCCATCTATCTATCTCGTGTGAAGTGGGAACTAATATTTCCTAAAAGACACATGAGGAACTGTCGTTCGGGGTTTAGTTTCCGCCTGTGAGCCTTTTTTGACGCGCGTCTTACCATAGCCTGTGTTTTAGCCTGGTCGCGACCAGGCTAATTATATCTGACTCAGAAGGAGCTCAACCAAGCAGCGAATTATTTGAGCCACATTGATGGCACCGAACGCAAGCTAACATTTTCGAGGCTTAGAACTTTATCGAGGCTTAGAACTTTATCGAGCTTCGTGGAATACCCCCCAGGGCAGACAGACAGGTAGAGAGTAACTTTGACTCCAGGGCAGACAGACAGGTAGAGAGTAACTTTGACTCCAGGGCAGACATACAGGTAGAGTTTAACTTTGACTCCAGGGCAGACAGACAGGTATCCGTTCCCTCGATTTAGTAATTTGTTCCCTCGGTTTAGTAATTCGTTAGAGTTAGGGTTAGGCCCTACGAGCCAGAACGATTGCAAGGATTCTAACCCTAACCCTAACGAATTACTAAACCGAGGGAACAGATTTACTAAACCGAGGGAACAGATTCACACATCAAATAATTGTTCTCTACCATGTGACCCCAGGGGGGCTCCGTAACATACATACACAATGCTACCAGAACACACACACACACACACACACACACACACACACACACACACACACACACACACACACACACACCCAGGCCCTGTCTGGAGCTAAACGAACACTCAGTGGTAGAGTTACTATCATTAGAACTTATGAATTACTGTCATATACAATAGTAACACTTAAAGTAAGCCTAGTATCAGTTATTATGAGATTCCTTCAGAATGGACTCCCTGTTTAACTGCATAATAAATAACCAGAATAACTCAGAACTTATAGTCACTATAATAATAATACTACTACTACTACTAATAATAATAATACTAATAATAGTATACTACTAACAACACTACTAATAATGCTGGAAGCAGAATCTACATTGCACAATTGTATTAGTTGCATTACAGGGAGAAAGTTCTATGTCAAGCTTGGAGATCATGTGTCTGAGAAATATGACAGCGATTTCGGAGTCGCACAAGGGAGCTGCCTTGGTCCACTACTATTCTCACTATACATGTTACCACTCGGGGACATCATTAGAGAGCACAACGTATGTTTCCACAGCTATGCCGATGACACGCAACTGTACATTTCTGCTGAACCAAATGATACTTCAGCTATAGACTCCATTACGAACTGTCTTCTAGCAATAAATAAATGGATGAGCAATAACTTCTTGAAGCTAAACGAGGACAAAACTGAAGTCCTACTGATCGGCCCTAAAGCAAAGAGGGATATGCTGCTTAATAATCTAGGGAAACTGACATCATTGATTAAACCTGAGGTCTAGGTGTTATTTTCGACTCAGACCTAAGCTTCAAGTCCCATATTAACAAGGTGACGAAAACATAATTCTTTCACCTTAGAAACATTGCTAAAGTAAGACCACTTATAAACCAAAAAGATGCTGAAAAACTGATTCATGCCTTTGTCTCAAGCCACTTTTTACTGGGCTTCCTAAAAAAACTACTGCAAGACTTCAGCTTATTCAAAACTCTGCAGCTCGACTTCTAACTAGAACCAAGAGGAGAGAACACATTACTCCGGTCCTAGCTACTCTGCACTGGCTGCCAGTAACATGTAGGGTTGATTTTAAGGTCCTCCTCCTTATATACAAAGCCCTTAATGGGCGAGGCCCAAAGTACATTGCTAATTCCCTTGCCAATTATGTGCCCTCAAGAACACTAAGATCATCTATCGCAGGTTTATTAGAGGTTCCCAGCAACAGTCAGAAGAAGATCGGGAGCGCAGCCTTTGCCAACTATGCCCCAAAGCTTTGGAACACATTACCTTTAGAGATCAGGGAAGCCAGCTCACTAAATATTTTTAAAAGAAAGCTAAAAACGCACTTCTTCAATATAGCCTTCAACTAGCTTATCTGCACCTGCCCACTGCTCATTTGCCAGCTATTGCACTTTAAATATTTTACTGTCCTGGATACTAGATTTCAGGGGTAACCAGGCCCGCCGAGATCCATGTTAGGCTTAAGGAAGGGACAGTAGGTCCTGGATACTAGATTTCAGGGGTAACCAGGCCCGCCGAGATCCAAGTTAGGCTTAAGGAAGGGACAGTAGGTCCTGGATACTAGATTTCAGGGGTAACCAGGCCCGCCGAGATCCAAGTTAGGCTTAAGGAAGGGACAGTAGGTCCTGGATACTAGATTTCAGGGGTAACCAGGCCCGCCGAGATCCAAGTTAGGCTTAAGGCCCTGTCCACACCTATACGTTTTTTTGATAAACGTTTTTCGTATATAAAAATATTACCGTCCACACCAGCATGTTTATAAACAATGTCTGTGTCCACATGCATACGCATGAACGCAATATAAACGCTGTCATTGAGCATTCCACACCAGTAGTCGGCGATATAATATTATCCCCATAGCCCCGCTGGCCAATCAGACGCCTCTGTCTCAATGTTCTCGTTCATTAACTGTGCATTTATCTGTGAACAGGTTAAAAGCCCAGTTAACAGTGAAAGAACTAGAAGCACTTTGTTCACATCCATTTTCCTCGCTTGTGTAGCCTCGAACACCGTTGCCTATTGTAAACATAGTAGTTACTGGTGCCAGGATATGACGTTAGAGGGAACAGCAAACAGCTGCAGTGCGCATGATCATAGAAATCTACGTGCATGATGACGTGACGAATACAAAAAGCTCCGTCTATCTCGTCCACACGTCAAAAATATACGGCGAATATACAGCGTTTTTAAACATCTTCACTCTGGCAGGCGTTTTTAAACATCTTCGTTTTCAGGGGGCAAAAACTCGTTTGCGTCTGGACGAACCCCCCAAAACGAATATAAAAATCCACGTTTATCAAAAAAACGTATAGGTGTGGACAGGGCCTAACTTTGACTCCAGGGCAGACAGGTAGAGGGGGGTCTGCTGTCGAGGAGGAGCAGCTGGTCATAGAAGTTCTGAAACCCAGTTAAATCCTGGATTATGTTGTGTGTTTTCCCCAATAAATCTTTGTGTTTTGCTTTTTGAGTCGATTGGTTGTGACTGGACAGCCTTGACTAAGGCGTTTTGTAAAATAAGCTGCAGTAACTTCTGTGCTGCCTAAGTGTAGAAGCTAGTAGAGGCTATCTAACATGCAGTGTGTTCAATATGGGCAAAGCATTGCACTCACTGAATCAGGATTCAGTGGGACTAATAAAAGGTTAACAAATACAGGTCAACAAAACTGTGTGTGCATACAGCCTCTTCTGTACTCCAATAAAGAAAGAACAGTGTACTGCTTAACTACTTTTATTGGCATGTACATCAAGTGACTCAATTTCAGCTAGAATACATTCAACGATTTCTATAGGGGGAAAACTCATGAGGTATTGTCACATTCAGCAATTTGAGAATGATGAAGATTAAACAGCACAGAAGTTGGAGAAGTTAGAAATGGCTCTCAACTTGTCCTCTACAAACACCTCCTGCCCACTCTCAGTGTAAGTCAGTGCCCTCCAGTTAATCACATTGCCTGGGCTGTAGTTTACATCAGCTGTGAAGTGCTGAATCTCACAAGGAGACAGGACATGGTTCCACACATTCACATCACTGATCAGCCCAACAAATGACTGACTCGTAACAAAGCCCCCCCCATAGGAGTCTTGGTCCTGACCCAGAATGACACTGGGAACACCACCATCAAGCACCCCTGTGTAGCCCGGCGTCTGCGTTGGGCTGGGCTTCCCATTGGTCCACAGCTGACCATCGGTGGAGTTCCAGGTGGCACACACTGAGACCCACACGTTGAGCTCACCTGGCACCCCCTTAAACTTGAGTGCCTTATGCCTGACGTGCAGTTCCAGTCTTCCAGTTACCCTCTTGAACAGCAGCAGGTCGTTGTCGTCTTTTCGGGAGGCCATGGAGAACAGAGTATAGTGTCGCCGCAGGTCTGTGAAATACCTTCAGGAAGAGGTTCATAAATATAGAGTTAGAACAAGAAATATTCAATATCACTATGGATTCAACATGCAGACACAACGTCAAGGTGTTTTGAGTTGTCTAAAGTTGACGACAGAAGTATTGAACACCATATTACCTGAGACATATGGTCGCAGAGCCAAGGATCTCTCCTATTGGTGTCAGCTTCACGTGCGCAGTGTTGGTCTCTCGTGTAAATGTAAACATTTTACCTGTGAGGTCTGGTCAGACAAAGAGGATTCAGTCCATCAAATCAAAACAAACCCTTCAAAGCACATTTGGAATTGTAATGTTAGTACTGTCTGAAGAGATTTCCATTGCATACACAAATGTAAATGGTATGTACTTCCAGGTATGTGTGTAGTGCCATATGATTCATGAATACTGATCGTATGTCAAATGAGCATTCATGTTCAAAGTAAATCAACGGGATGTTCAGATGTCTCACCTTGAGGCTCGGCCCAGCACATGGTGAACATGACCAGCACCACAAAGAGTCTCTCCATCTGTTCACAATACATCAACAGCAATGTTTACAACAAATATGACATTAGGGTTTCAGTGTACATGCAAGTATACACTTTAAATGGGTTTGTATTCTCCTTGAATGCATTCTCTTCAATTGCAAGTGTGTCATTAATGGACAAAATGTCTTTCACCGTATGTCATGCTAGAGAACCTACCTTGTCAGTTCTACTAAACGGCAGATGTACTGTAGCTTAATTGATCCAGAAGATGTCTAGTTTAGTTCCTAAGATGTCTGGTCTCTCCTGTCCTTTTTATTGTGATCAGTGGAATAGAGAAGTGGCTCCTCCTTATCTGTGAGTCCCTAGGAGGAGGCCCAGGTGTGGCATGTGGGGCTAACGAGCCTGCAGTTCTCTTCTCTGGGCCATCCGCCTGATAGGGGAATGCGGGGCAGCTGTGCATGGTTATCAATACACCCGCTACTCTGTGGGTCACTACAATATGTAATGAACTGGATATTTGTTTTGTTACATTTGATGTTTATTTATTTAGTATATTTTTGTTGTTGTTGTTGTTGTTGTTGTTGTTGTTGTTGGGACTGGTTTCGGGTCCCTTATGGGCCCCATGTTATGGGGTGGAGTGTGATGGTCTATACGGGCTGTTGGTTGTGGGTCTGCTTGAGGCCCTGTCCACACCTATACGTTTTTTTGATAAACGTGGATTTTTATATTCGTTTTGGGGGGGTTCGTCCAGACGCAAACGAGTTTTTGCCCTCTGAAAACGAAGATGTTTAAAAGCGCCTGCCAGAGTGAAGATGTTTAAAAACGCTGTATATTCGCCGTATATTTTTGACGTGTGGACGAGATAGACGGTGCTTTTTGTATTCGTCACGTCATCATGCGCGTAGATTTCTATGATCATGCGCACTGCAGCTGTTTGCTGTTCCCTCCTACGTCATATCCTGTTATTACAACAGGCAACGGTGTTCGAGGCTACACAAGCGAGGAAAATGGATGTGAACAAAGTGCTTCTAGTTCTTTCACTGTTAACTGGACTTTTAACCTGTTTACAGATAAATGCACAGTTAATGATCGAGCACATTGAGAGACAGAGGCGTCTGATTGGCCAGCGGGGCTATGGGGATAATAGTATATCGCCGACTACTGGTGTGGAATGCTCAATGACAGCGTTTATATTGCGTTCATGCGTATGCATGTGGACACAGACATTGTTTATAAACATGCTGGTGCGTCATATTTTTATATGCGAAAAACGTTTATCAAAAAAACGTATAGGTGTGGACATAGCCTTATGTTGCAGGAGAAGCAGACTCAGGCCTTGTCCACACTAATACGTTTTTTGATAAACAAGTTTTTGCCCCCTGAATTCGAACATTTAAAAAAACTCCGGCCAGAGTGAAGTTTTTTTTAAAACGCTGTATATTCGCTGTATATTTTTGATGTGTGGACGAGATAGACAGTTGTCTTTGTGTTCGTCACGTAATTATGCGCGTAGATTTCTATGATCATGCGCACTGCAGCTGTTTCATCCAACGTCATATCCTGGCACCAGTAACTACTTTGTTTAAAACAGGCAACGGTGGTCGAGGCTACACAAGCAAGGAAAATGGATGTGTACAAAGTGCTTCTAGTTCCTTCACTGTCAACTGGACTTTTAACCTGTTTACAGATGTACAAACATGTTTGTTTCTATGGTTAAGAGGTTTATCATGTGCTGAAAGAATCCAGTTTGTTATGCCGTTATAGGTGTAAGAGAGAAACTTTGACTCCAGGGCAGACAGACAGGTAGAGAGTAACTTTGACTCCAGGGGGCCATTCCACTAAAGGCGGATCAGTATAGCGGCGATATAAATAAATGCGGCGCTCAGGCAACTCGAGATTGGAATTCAAGCCTCAGGTGATTCCTCGAACGAGGATCAGCCTTGCGTGATGAGTGTTCACAGAAGACAGGCTTACAAATCTTCGATATCGGCGCGTGCACGCAGACATAAAGAGCCCAGAAGAGTCGATCTGTCGAAATGAAGATACTCCACTCTGCAGGCGTACTACATTTGCGCAGCATTCCCGAATTATTGATCTTTATGAAGACGGAAAAATAAGATGTAAAATAGTGCAATACTGCCGCAATTAACAAGGCGAGGGAAATGGTTTGGCAAGAAATTGCTGACCGATTAAATGCGTAGGTCATACTAGCCCCAGTTATTGTTATATGTTCATATTTTAATAAATGAATATTACTACTGTGGTGATATCAGCAGCAGGCTACAAACCGTCATATCGCCACAATGGCCTAGTGGTATCGACGGCTGCCACAGGATTTATTCATAATTTTTAGACGTGGTTCGAATCCCTCTTCCGACACACTTTTTACTGCAATTTCGTTGTCTGAATCTAATCTAAAATCTCATCTAAAAAAGTATGTAGGCTATAAAATTATGGTGCAGGCTAATTTACAAGAACTGACACGATTACAATGGTGTTTGAAGCCTTTGCATGAAATCTTCGGTTAAATGTAAAAAAGAAAAGAAAAAAAGACTTCGAACTCGCAACCTTTGGGACTCCAGCCGGCTGCCTTAACCACTGCGCCAACCAGACCGCTGTGATAACAGCAATGCAATAGACATACCTATTCATTTTATTTTATTTTGTACATTTTTTAATTTATGTATCCATCGATCTATCTATCTATCTATCACACTTTCTAAATATCTAGTTATCTATCACACAATCAAACTATCTATCGATCGATCACACTTTCAAATTATCAAATTATCTATCTATCACACAGTCAACCTATCCATCTATCTATCTCGTGTGAAGTGGGAACTAATATTTCCTAAAAGACACATGAGGAACTGTCGTTCGGGGTTTAGTTTCCGCCTGTGAGCCTTTTTTGACGCGCGTCTTACCATAGCCTGTGTTTTAGCCTGGTCGCGACCAGGCTAATTATATCTGACTCAGAAGGAGCTCAACCAAGCAGCGAATTATTTGAGCCACATTGATGGCACCGAACGCAAGCTAACATTTTCGAGGCTTAGAACTTTATCGAGGCTTAGAACTTTATCGAGCTTCGTGGAATACCCCCCAGGGCAGACAGACAGGTAGAGAGTAACTTTGACTCCAGGGCAGACAGACAGGTAGAGAGTAACTTTGACTCCAGGGCAGACATACAGGTAGAGTTTAACTTTGACTCCAGGGCAGACAGACAGGTATCCGTTCCCTCGATTTAGTAATTTGTTCCCTCGGTTTAGTAATTCGTTAGAGTTAGGGTTAGGCCCTACGAGCCAGAACGATTGCAAGGATTCTAACCCTAACCCTAACGAATTACTAAACCGAGGGAACAGATTTACTAAACCGAGGGAACAGATTCACACATCAAATAATTGTTCTCTACCATGTGACCCCAGGGGGGCTCCGTAACATACATACACAATGCTACCAGAACACACACACACACACACACACACACACACACACACACACACACACACACACACACACACACACACACACACCCAGGCCCTGTCTGGAGCTAAACGAACACTCAGTGGTAGAGTTACTATCATTAGAACTTATGAATTACTGTCATATACAATAGTAACACTTAAAGTAAGCCTAGTATCAGTTATTATGAGATTCCTTCAGAATGGACTCCCTGTTTAACTGCATAATAAATAACCAGAATAACTCAGAACTTATAGTCACTATAATAATAATACTACTACTACTACTACTAATAATAATACTAATAATAGTATACTACTAACAACACTACTAATAATGCTGGAAGCAGAATCTACATTGCACAATTGTATTAGTTGCATTACAGGGAGAAAGTTCTATGTCAAGCTTGGAGATCATGTGTCTGAGAAATATGACAGCGATTTCGGAGTCGCACAAGGGAGCTGCCTTGGTCCACTACTATTCTCACTATACATGTTACCACTCGGGGACATCATTAGAGAGCACAACGTATGTTTCCACAGCTATGCCGATGACACGCAACTGTACATTTCTGCTGAACCAAATGATACTTCAGCTATAGACTCCATTACGAACTGTCTTCTAGCAATAAATAAATGGATGAGCAATAACTTCTTGAAGCTAAACGAGGACAAAACTGAAGTCCTACTGATCGGCCCTAAAGCAAAGAGGGATATGCTGCTTAATAATCTAGGGAAACTGACATCATTGATTAAACCTGAGGTCTAGGTGTTATTTTCGACTCAGACCTAAGCTTCAAGTCCCATATTAACAAGGTGACGAAAACATAATTCTTTCACCTTAGAAACATTGCTAAAGTAAGACCACTTATAAACCAAAAAGATGCTGAAAAACTGATTCATGCCTTTGTCTCAAGCCACTTTTTACTGGGCTTCCTAAAAAAACTACTGCAAGACTTCAGCTTATTCAAAACTCTGCAGCTCGACTTCTAACTAGAACCAAGAGGAGAGAACACATTACTCCGGTCCTAGCTACTCTGCACTGGCTGCCAGTAACATGTAGGGTTGATTTTAAGGTCCTCCTCCTTATATACAAAGCCCTTAATGGGCGAGGCCCAAAGTACATTGCTAATTCCCTTGCCAATTATGTGCCCTCAAGAACACTAAGATCATCTATCGCAGGTTTATTAGAGGTTCCCAGCAACAGTCAGAAGAAGATCGGGAGCGCAGCCTTTGCCAACTATGCCCCAAAGCTTTGGAACACATTACCTTTAGAGATCAGGGAAGCCAGCTCACTAAATATTTTTAAAAGAAAGCTAAAAACGCACTTCTTCAATATAGCCTTCAACTAGCTTATCTGCACCTGCCCACTGCTCATTTGCCAGCTATTGCACTTTAAATATTTTACTGTCCTGGATACTAGATTTCAGGGGTAACCAGGCCCGCCGAGATCCATGTTAGGCTTAAGGAAGGGACAGTAGGTCCTGGATACTAGATTTCAGGGGTAACCAGGCCCGCCGAGATCCAAGTTAGGCTTAAGGAAGGGACAGTAGGTCCTGGATACTAGATTTCAGGGGTAACCAGGCCCGCCGAGATCCAAGTTAGGCTTAAGGAAGGGACAGTAGGTCCTGGATACTAGATTTCAGGGGTAACCAGGCCCGCCGAGATCCAAGTTAGGCTTAAGGCCCTGTCCACACCTATACGTTTTTTTGATAAACGTTTTTCGTATATAAAAATATTACCGTCCACACCAGCATGTTTATAAACAATGTCTGTGTCCACATGCATACGCATGAACGCAATATAAACGCTGTCATTGAGCATTCCACACCAGTAGTCGGCGATATAATATTATCCCCATAGCCCCGCTGGCCAATCAGACGCCTCTGTCTCAATGTTCTCGTTCATTAACTGTGCATTTATCTGTGAACAGGTTAAAAGCCCAGTTAACAGTGAAAGAACTAGAAGCACTTTGTTCACATCCATTTTCCTCGCTTGTGTAGCCTCGAACACCGTTGCCTATTGTAAACATAGTAGTTACTGGTGCCAGGATATGACGTTAGAGGGAACAGCAAACAGCTGCAGTGCGCATGATCATAGAAATCTACGTGCATGATGACGTGACGAATACAAAAAGCTCCGTCTATCTCGTCCACACGTCAAAAATATACGGCGAATATACAGCGTTTTTAAACATCTTCACTCTGGCAGGCGTTTTTAAACATCTTCGTTTTCAGGGGGCAAAAACTCGTTTGCGTCTGGACGAACCCCCCAAAACGAATATAAAAATCCACGTTTATCAAAAAAACGTATAGGTGTGGACAGGGCCTAACTTTGACTCCAGGGCAGACAGGTAGAGGGGGGTCTGCTGTCGAGGAGGAGCAGCTGGTCATAGAAGTTCTGAAACCCAGTTAAATCCTGGATTATGTTGTGTGTTTTCCCCAATAAATCTTTGTGTTTTGCTTTTTGAGTCGATTGGTTGTGACTGGACAGCCTTGACTAAGGCGTTTTGTAAAATAAGCTGCAGTAACTTCTGTGCTGCCTAAGTGTAGAAGCCAGTGGTGTGCCGTCAGGGCCAGCAAGGCCTTCTCTGCTGGCCTAAACATCATCAGAATATACATTTTATTTTAATATATATTTTCCACAAATATGTATTAATGATTCCCCATAGTCTATTCTCTTCATTTCATAGCTTTCCTCTTGGTTGCGCTGCTTCCAGTCTCCGATTGAGATTTGGAGGGCTGGCCTTTATGTTAGAGCTTTTATCCAATCAAAATGTGTTGCTAGGGGGCTCAAAAATCTGCCCGCCTTCACATTGAACGGTGAAGCGGATTCGACCTGTAACTTAAAGTTGGAACGAGAAAACATGTGGCGTACCTAGTAAACCTACGTAGATGCGAGCAAAAGCAACAACGGCGCCTGCTGGAAGGCTCAATGATGTCAGCACCCAGCACGTCTTTTGATTGGATACGCACTATTGCTACGCACTATTACTACGCACTATTGATATTCACTATTGAGATGCCGAACTATGCCGGTAGATGTGAAACTTTTGAAAGTGCACAGGGAAACGGAGCCTCACAACGAAAGCTTTCGTTGACTGATCGATAATACTGATCGATTGTGTCCTGTTTTTGGATAAACAATAACTTTCATTTAGGGGACAGGATGAAAGCGCCAAGTCCACAAACAGAGGAAACTACGTTGAGCTTCTTTCTTTTCTGGCTGAAAACAACCCAGATTTACATTACCACCTGTCCACAAACAAAGTGTTTACTGGGACGTCAGGCAAAATACAAAACGACCTGATTTTTGCTATTGCTGAAGTGATGGAAGAAGAGATCAAAATGGAGATTAAAAAGGCACCCTTTGTCGCTATTATGGTGGACGAGACGACAGAAGTGGGTAATGTAGCGATCTTAAAGATGTTAGTTTAACACTCTTCATTGTAAATGCGGATTTATTGATTAAAAATGCTTCGGAAATATTAATATAACTCTCTGTTGTACTTGTCTGACTATGTTAAGGTGATGCAACGCCCGGTTATACTGTGTTTCTGTCTAGTTTCTAGAGCCATGGCGTCATAACGATGGTATTAAGAGGTAGAATAATTCAGGTAGGAATGTGTCGGACATCACTGAAGGCCTAGGTGTGAAATGCACCGCCCGCCACTGGTAGAAGCTAGTAGAGGCTATCTAACATGCAGTGTGTTCAATATGGGCAAAGCATTGCACTCACTGAATCAGGATTCAGTGGGACTAATAAAAGGTTAACAAATACAGGTCAACAAAACTGTGTGTGCATACAGCCTCTTCTGTACTCCAATAAAGAAAGAACAGTGTACTGCTTAACTACTTTTATTGGCATGTACATCAAGTGACTCAATTTCAGCTAGAATACATTCAACGATTTCTATAGGGGGAAAACTCATGAGGTATTGTCACATTCAGCAATTTGAGAATGATGAAGATTAAACAGCACAGAAGTTGGAGAAGTTAGAAATGGCTCTCAACTTGTCCTCTACAAACACCTCCTGCCCACTCTCAGTGTAAGTCAGTGCCCTCCAGTTAATCACATTGCCTGGGCTGTAGTTTACATCAGCTGTGAAGTGCTGAATCTCACAAGGAGACAGGACATGGTTCCACACATTCACATCACTGATCAGCCCAACAAATGACTGACTCGTAACAAAGCCCCCCCCATAGGAGTCTTGGTCCTGACCCAGAATGACACTGGGAACACCACCATCAAGCACCCCTGTGTAGCCCGGCGTCTGCGTTGGGCTGGGCTTCCCATTGGTCCACAGCTGACCATCGGTGGAGTTCCAGGTGGCACACACTGAGACCCACACGTTGAGCTCACCTGGCACCCCCTTAAACTTGAGTGCCTTATGCCTGACGTGCAGTTCCAGTCTTCCAGTTACCCTCTTGAACAGCAGCAGGTCGTTGTCGTCTTTTCGGGAGGCCATGGAGAACAGAGTATAGTGTCGCCGCAGGTCTGTGAAATACCTTCAGGAAGAGGTTCATAAATATAGAGTTAGAACAAGAAATATTCAATATCACTATGGATTCAACATGCAGACACAACGTCAAGGTGTTTTGAGTTGTCTAAAGTTGACGACAGAAGTATTGAACACCATATTACCTGAGACATATGGTCGCAGAGCCAAGGATCTCTCCTATTGGTGTCAGCTTCACGTGCGCAGTGTTGGTCTCTCGTGTAAATGTAAACATTTTACCTGTGAGGTCTGGTCAGACAAAGAGGATTCAGTCCATCAAATCAAAACAAACCCTTCAAAGCACATTTGGAATTGTAATGTTAGTACTGTCTGAAGAGATTTCCATTGCATACACAAATGTAAATGGTATGTACTTCCAGGTATGTGTGTAGTGCCATATGATTCATGAATACTGATCGTATGTCAAATGAGCATTCATGTTCAAAGTAAATCAACGGGATGTTCAGATGTCTCACCTTGAGGCTCGGCCCAGCACATGGTGAACATGACCAGCACCACAAAGAGTCTCTCCATCTGTTCACAATACATCAACAGCAATGTTTACAACAAATATGACATTAGGGTTTCAGTGTACATGCAAGTATACACTTTAAATGGGTTTGTATTCTCCTTGAATGCATTCTCTTCAATTGCAAGTGTGTCATTAATGGACAAAATGTCTTTCACCGTATGTCATGCTAGAGAACCTACCTTGTCAGTTCTACTAAACGGCAGATGTACTGTAGCTTAATTGATCCAGAAGATGTCTAGTTTAGTTCCTAAGATGTCTGGTCTCTCCTGTCCTTTTTATTGTGATCAGTGGAATAGAGAAGTGGCTCCTCCTTATCTGTGAGTCCCTAGGAGGAGGCCCAGGTGTGGCATGTGGGGCTAACGAGCCTGCAGTTCTCTTCTCTGGGCCATCCGCCTGATAGGGGAATGCGGGGCAGCTGTGCATGGTTATCAATACACCCGCTACTCTGTGGGTCACTACAATATGTAATGAACTGGATATTTGTTTTGTTACATTTGATGTTTATTTATTTAGTATATTTTTGTTGTTGTTGTTGTTGTTGTTGTTGGGACTGGTTTCGGGTCCCTTATGGGCCCCATGTTATGGGGTGGAGTGTGATGGTCTATACGGGCTGTTGGTTGTGGGTCTGCTTGAGGCCCTGTCCACACCTATACGTTTTTTTGATAAACGTGGATTTTTATATTCGTTTTGGGGGGGTTCGTCCAGACGCAAACGAGTTTTTGCCCTCTGAAAACGAAGATGTTTAAAAGCGCCTGCCAGAGTGAAGATGTTTAAAAACGCTGTATATTCGCCGTATATTTTTGACGTGTGGACGAGATAGACGGTGCTTTTTGTATTCGTCACGTCATCATGCGCGTAGATTTCTATGATCATGCGCACTGCAGCTGTTTGCTGTTCCCTCCTACGTCATATCCTGTTATTACAACAGGCAACGGTGTTCGAGGCTACACAAGCGAGGAAAATGGATGTGAACAAAGTGCTTCTAGTTCTTTCACTGTTAACTGGACTTTTAACCTGTTTACAGATAAATGCACAGTTAATGATCGAGCACATTGAGAGACAGAGGCGTCTGATTGGCCAGCGGGGCTATGGGGATAATAGTATATCGCCGACTACTGGTGTGGAATGCTCAATGACAGCGTTTATATTGCGTTCATGCGTATGCATGTGGACACAGACATTGTTTATAAACATGATGGTGTGGACGGTCATATTTTTATATGCGAAAAACGTTTATCAAAAAAACGTATAGGTGTGGACATAGCCTTATGTTGCAGGAGAAGCAGACTCAGGCCTTGTCCACACTAATACGTTTTTTGATAAACAAGTTTTTGCCCCCTGAATTCGAACATTTAAAAAAACTCCGGCCAGAGTGAAGTTTTTTTTAAAACGCTGTATATTCGCTGTATATTTTTGATGTGTAGACGAGATAGACAGTTGTCTTTGTGTTCGTCACGTAATTATGCGCGTAGATTTCTATGATCATGCGCACTGCAGCTGTTTCATCCAACGTCATATCCTGGCACCAGTAACTACTTTGTTTAAAACAGGCAACGGTGGTCGAGGCTACACAAGCAAGGAAAATGGATGTGTACAAAGTGCTTCTAGTTCCTTCACTGTCAACTGGACTTTTAACCTGTTTACAGATGTACAAACATGTTTGTTTCTATGGTTAAGAGGTTTATCATGTGCTGAAAGAATCCAGTTTGTTATGCCGTTATAGGTGTAAGAGAGAAACTTTGACTCCAGGGCAGACAGACAGGTAGAGAGTAACTTTGACTCCAGGGGGCCATTCCACTAAAGGCGGATCAGTATAGCGGCGATATAAATAAATGCGGCGCTCAGGCAACTCGAGATTGGAATTCAAGCCTCAGGTGATTCCTCGAACGAGGATCAGCCTTGCGTGATGAGTGTTCACAGAAGACAGGCTTACAAATCTTCGATATCGGCGCGTGCACGCAGACATAAAGAGCCCAGAAGAGTCGATCTGTCGAAATGAAGATACTCCACTCTGCAGGCGTACTACATTTGCGCAGCATTCCCGAATTATTGATCTTTATGAAGACGGAAAAATAAGATGTAAAATAGTGCAATACTGCCGCAATTAACAAGGCGAGGGAAATGGTTTGGCAAGAAATTGCTGACCGATTAAATGCGTAGGTCATACTAGCCCCAGTTATTGTTATATGTTCATATTTTAATAAATGAATATTACTACTGTGGTGATATCAGCAGCAGGCTACAAACCGTCATATCGCCACAATGGCCTAGTGGTATCGACGGCTGCCACAGGATTTATTCATAATTTTTAGACGTGGTTCGAATCCCTCTTCCGACACACTTTTTACTGCAATTTCGTTGTCTGAATCTAATCTAAAATCTCATCTAAAAAAGTATGTAGGCTATAAAATTATGGTGCAGGCTAATTTACAAGAACTGACACGATTACAATGGTGTTTGAAGCCTTTGCATGAAATCTTCGGTTAAATGTAAAAAAGAAAAGAAAAAAAGACTTCGAACTCGCAACCTTTGGGACTCCAGCCGGCTGCCTTAACCACTGCGCCAACCAGACCGCTGTGATAACAGCAATGCAATAGACATACCTATTCATTTTATTTTATTTTGTACATTTTTTAATTTATGTATCCATCGATCTATCTATCTATCACACTTTCTAAATATCTAGTTATCTATCACACAATCAAACTATCTATCGATCGATCACACTTTCAAATTATCAAATTATCTATCTATCACACAGTCAACCTATCCATCTATCTATCTCGTGTGAAGTGGGAACTAATATTTCCTAAAAGACACATGAGGAACTGTCGTTCGGGGTTTAGTTTCCGCCTGTGAGCCTTTTTTGACGCGCGTCTTACCATAGCCTGTGTTTTAGCCTGGTCGCGACCAGGCTAATTATATCTGACTCAGAAGGAGCTCAACCAAGCAGCGAATTATTTGAGCCACATTGATGGCACCGAACGCAAGCTAACATTTTCGAGGCTTAGAACTTTATCGAGCTTCGTGGAATACCCCCCAGGGCAGACAGACAGGTAGAGAGTAACTTTGACTCCAGGGCAGACAGACAGGTAGAGAGTAACTTTGACTCCAGGGCAGACATACAGGTAGAGTTTAACTTTGACTCCAGGGCAGACAGACAGGTATCCGTTCCCTCGATTTAGTAATTTGTTCCCTCGGTTTAGTAATTCGTTAGAGTTAGGGTTAGGCCCTACGAGCCAGAACGATTGCAAGGATTCTAACCCTAACCCTAACGAATTACTAAACCGAGGGAACAGATTTACTAAACCGAGGGAACAGATTCACACATCAAATAATTGTTCTCTACCATGTGACCCCAGGGGGGCTCCGTAACATACATACACAATGCTACCAGAACACACACACACACACACACACACACACACACACACACACACACACACACACACACACCCAGGCCCTGTCTGGAGCTAAACGAACACTCAGTGGTAGAGTTACTATCATTAGAACTTATGAATTACTGTCATATACAATAGTAACACTTAAAGTAAGCCTAGTATCAGTTATTATGAGATTCCTTCAGAATGGACTCCCTGTTTAACTGCATAATAAATAACCAGAATAACTCAGAACTTATAGTCACTATAATAATAATACTACTACTACTACTAATAATAATAATACTAATAATAGTATACTACTAACAACACTACTAATAATGCTGGAAGCAGAATCTACATTGCACAATTGTATTAGTTGCATTACAGGGAGAAAGTTCTATGTCAAGCTTGGAGATCATGTGTCTGAGAAATATGACAGCGATTTCGGAGTCGCACAAGGGAGCTGCCTTGGTCCACTACTATTCTCACTATACATGTTACCACTCGGGGACATCATTAGAGAGCACAACGTATGTTTCCACAGCTATGCCGATGACACGCAACTGTACATTTCTGCTGAACCAAATGATACTTCAGCTATAGACTCCATTACGAACTGTCTTCTAGCAATAAATAAATGGATGAGCAATAACTTCTTGAAGCTAAACGAGGACAAAACTGAAGTCCTACTGATCGGCCCTAAAGCAAAGAGGGATATGCTGCTTAATAATCTAGGGAAACTGACATCATTGATTAAACCTGAGGTCTAGGTGTTATTTTCGACTCAGACCTAAGCTTCAAGTCCCATATTAACAAGGTGACGAAAACATAATTCTTTCACCTTAGAAACATTGCTAAAGTAAGACCACTTATAAACCAAAAAGATGCTGAAAAACTGATTCATGCCTTTGTCTCAAGCCACTTTTTACTGGGCTTCCTAAAAAAACTACTGCAAGACTTCAGCTTATTCAAAACTCTGCAGCTCGACTTCTAACTAGAACCAAGAGGAGAGAACACATTACTCCGGTCCTAGCTACTCTGCACTGGCTGCCAGTAACATGTAGGGTTGATTTTAAGGTCCTCCTCCTTATATACAAAGCCCTTAATGGGCGAGGCCCAAAGTACATTGCTAATTCCCTTGCCAATTATGTGCCCTCAAGAACACTAAGATCATCTATCGCAGGTTTATTAGAGGTTCCCAGCAACAGTCAGAAGAAGATCGGGAGCGCAGCCTTTGCCAACTATGCCCCAAAGCTTTGGAACACATTACCTTTAGAGATCAGGGAAGCCAGCTCACTAAATATTTTTAAAAGAAAGCTAAAAACGCACTTCTTCAATATAGCCTTCAACTAGCTTATCTGCACCTGCCCACTGCTCATTTGCCAGCTATTGCACTTTAAATATTTTACTGTCCTGGATACTAGATTTCAGGGGTAACCAGGCCCGCCGAGATCCATGTTAGGCTTAAGGAAGGGACAGTAGGTCCTGGATACTAGATTTCAGGGGTAACCAGGCCCGCCGAGATCCAAGTTAGGCTTAAGGAAGGGACAGTAGGTCCTGGATACTAGATTTCAGGGGTAACCAGGCCCGCCGAGATCCAAGTTAGGCTTAAGGAAGGGACAGTAGGTCCTGGATACTAGATTTCAGGGGTAACCAGGCCCGCCGAGATCCAAGTTAGGCTTAAGGCCCTGTCCACACCTATACGTTTTTTTGATAAACGTTTTTCGTATATAAAAATATTACCGTCCACACCAGCATGTTTATAAACAATGTCTGTGTCCACATGCATACGCATGAACGCAATATAAACGCTGTCATTGAGCATTCCACACCAGTAGTCGGCGATATAATATTATCCCCATAGCCCCGCTGGCCAATCAGACGCCTCTGTCTCAATGTTCTCGTTCAATAACTGTGCATTTATCTGTGAACAGGTTAAAAGCCCAGTTAACAGTGAAAGAACTAGAAGCACTTTGTTCACATCCATTTTCCTCGCTTGTGTAGCCTCGAACACCGTTGCCTATTGTAAACATAGTAGTTACTGGTGCCAGGATATGACGTTAGAGGGAACAGCAAACAGCTGCAGTGCACATGATCATAGAAATCTACGTGCATGATGACGTGACGAATACAAAAAGCTCCGTCTATCTCGTCCACACGTCAAAAATATACGGCGAATATACAGCGTTTTTAAACATCTTCACTCTGGCAGGCGTTTTTAAACATCTTCGTTTTCAGGGGGCAAAAACTCGTTTGCGTCTGGACGAACCCCCCAAAACGAATATAAAAATCCACGTTTATCAAAAAAACGTATAGGTGTGGACAGGGCCTAACTTTGACTCCAGGGCAGACAGGTAGAGGGGGGTCTGCTGTCGAGGAGGAGCAGCTGGTCATAGAAGTTCTGAAACCCAGTTAAATCCTGGATTATGTTGTGTGTTTTCCCCAATAAATCTTTGTGTTTTGCTTTTTGAGTCGATTGGTTGTGACTGGACAGCCTTGACTAAGGCGTTTTGTAAAATAAGCTGCAGTAACTTCTGTGCTGCCTAAGTGTAGAAGCTAGTAGAGGCTATCTAACATGCAGTGTGTTCAATATGGGCAAAGCATTGCACTCACTGAATCAGGACAGGATTCAGTGGGACTAATAAAAGGTTAACAAATACAGGTCAACAAAACTGTGTGTGCATACAGCCTCTTCTGTACTCCAATAAAGAAAGAACAGTGTACTGCTTAACTACTTTTATTGGCATGTACATCAAGTGACTCAATTTCAGCTAGAATACATTCAACGATTTCTATAGGGGGAAAACTCATGAGGTATTGTCACATTCAGCAATTTGAGAATGATGAAGATTAAACAGCACAGAAGTTGGAGAAGTTAGAAATGGCTCTCAACTTGTCCTCTACAAACACCTCCTGCCCACTCTCAGTGTAAGTCAGTGCCCTCCAGTTAATCACATTGCCTGGGCTGTAGTTTACATCAGCTGTGAAGTGCTGAATCTCACAAGGAGACAGGACATGGTTCCACACATTCACATCACTGATCAGCCCAACAAATGACTGACTCGTAACAAAGCCCCCCCCATAGGAGTCTTGGTCCTGACCCAGAATGACACTGGGAACACCACCATCAAGCACCCCTGTGTAGCCCGGCGTCTGCGTTGGGCTGGGCTTCCCATTGGTCCACAGCTGACCATCGGTGGAGTTCCAGGTGGCACACACTGAGACCCACACGTTGAGCTCACCTGGCACCCCCTTAAACTTGAGTGCCTTATGCCTGACGTGCAGTTCCAGTCTTCCAGTTACCCTCTTGAACAGCAGCAGGTCGTTGTCGTCTTTTCGGGAGGCCATGGAGAACAGAGTATAGTGTCGCCGCAGGTCTGTGAAATACCTTCAGGAAGAGGTTCATAAATATAGAGTTAGAACAAGAAATATTCAATATCACTATGGATTCAACATGCAGACACAACGTCAAGGTGTTTTGAGTTGTCTAAAGTTGACGACAGAAGTATTGAACACCATATTACCTGAGACATATGGTCGCAGAGCCAAGGATCTCTCCTATTGGTGTCAGCTTCACGTGCGCAGTGTTGGTCTCTCGTGTAAATGTAAACATTTTACCTGTGAGGTCTGGTCAGACAAAGAGGATTCAGTCCATCAAATCAAAACAAACCCTTCAAAGCACATTTGGAATTGTAATGTTAGTACTGTCTGAAGAGATTTCCATTGCATACACAAATGTAAATGGTATGTACTTCCAGGTATGTGTGTAGTGCCATATGATTCATGAATACTGATCGTATGTCAAATGAGCATTCATGTTCAAAGTAAATCAACGGGATGTTCAGATGTCTCACCTTGAGGCTCGGCCCAGCACATGGTGAACATGACCAGCACCACAAAGAGTCTCTCCATCTGTTCACAATACATCAACAGCAATGTTTACAACAAATATGACATTAGGGTTTCAGTGTACATGCAAGTATACACTTTAAATGGGTTTGTATTCTCCTTGAATGCATTCTCTTCAATTGCAAGTGTGTCATTAATGGACAAAATGTCTTTCACCGTATGTCATGCTAGAGAACCTACCTTGTCAGTTCTACTAAACGGCAGATGTACTGTAGCTTAATTGATCCAGAAGATGTCTAGTTTAGTTCCTAAGATGTCTGGTCTCTCCTGTCCTTTTTATTGTGATCAGTGGAATAGAGAAGTGGCTCCTCCTTATCTGTGAGTCCCTAGGAGGAGGCCCAGGTGTGGCATGTGGGGCTAACGAGCCTGCAGTTCTCTTCTCTGGGCCATCCGCCTGATAGGGGAATGCGGGGCAGCTGTGCATGGTTATCAATACACCCGCTACTCTGTGGGTCACTACAATATGTAATGAACTGGATATTTGTTTTGTTACATTTGATGTTTATTTATTTAGTATATTTTTGTTGTTGTTGTTGTTGTTGTTGTTGTTGTTGGGACTGGTTTCGGGTCCCTTATGGGCCCCATGTTATGGGGTGGAGTGTGATGGTCTATACGGGCTGTTGGTTGTGGGTCTGCTTGAGGCCCTGTCCACACCTATACGTTTTTTTGATAAACGTGGATTTTTATATTCGTTTTGGGGGGGTTCGTCCAGACGCAAACGAGTTTTTGCCCTCTGAAAACGAAGATGTTTAAAAGCGCCTGCCAGAGTGAAGATGTTTAAAAACGCTGTATATTCGCCGTATATTTTTGACGTGTGGACGAGATAGACGGTGCTTTTTGTATTCGTCACGTCATCATGCGCGTAGATTTCTATGATCATGCGCACTGCAGCTGTTTGCTGTTCCCTCCTACGTCATATCCTGTTATTACAACAGGCAACGGTGTTCGAGGCTACACAAGCGAGGAAAATGGATGTGAACAAAGTGCTTCTAGTTCTTTCACTGTTAACTGGACTTTTAACCTGTTTACAGATAAATGCACAGTTAATGATCGAGCACATTGAGAGACAGAGGCGTCTGATTGGCCAGCGGGGCTATGGGGATAATAGTATATCGCCGACTACTGGTGTGGAATGCTCAATGACAGCGTTTATATTGCGTTCATGCGTATGCATGTGGACACAGACATTGTTTATAAACATGCTGGTGCGTCATATTTTTATATGCGAAAAACGTTTATCAAAAAAACGTATAGGTGTGGACATAGCCTTATGTTGCAGGAGAAGCAGACTCAGGCCTTGTCCACACTAATACGTTTTTTGATAAACAA
This sequence comes from Nansenia antarctica, assembly GCF_963989245.1. Classification (NCBI taxonomy): domain Eukaryota; kingdom Metazoa; phylum Chordata; class Actinopteri; order Argentiniformes; family Microstomatidae; genus Nansenia; species Nansenia antarctica. Next base: position 59,035,006 of record NC_137675.1, on the reverse strand, counting down.
GTTTTTGCCCCCTGAATTCGAACATTTAAAAAAACTCCGGCCAGAGTGAAGTTTTTTTTAAAACGCTGTATATTCGCTGTATATTTTTGATGTGTGGACGAGATAGACAGTTGTCTTTGTGTTCGTCACGTAATTATGCGCGTAGATTTCTATGATCATGCGCACTGCAGCTGTTTCATCCAACGTCATATCCTGGCACCAGTAACTACTTTGTTTAAAACAGGCAACGGTGGTCGAGGCTACACAAGCAAGGAAAATGGATGTGTACAAAGTGCTTCTAGTTCCTTCACTGTCAACTGGACTTTTAACCTGTTTACAGATGTACAAACATGTTTGTTTCTATGGTTAAGAGGTTTATCATGTGCTGAAAGAATCCAGTTTGTTATGCCGTTATAGGTGTAAGAGAGAAACTTTGACTCCAGGGCAGACAGACAGGTAGAGAGTAACTTTGACTCCAGGGGGCCATTCCACTAAAGGCGGATCAGTATAGCGGCGATATAAATAAATGCGGCGCTCAGGCAACTCGAGATTGGAATTCAAGCCTCAGGTGATTCCTCGAACGAGGATCAGCCTTGCGTGATGAGTGTTCACAGAAGACAGGCTTACAAATCTTCGATATCGGCGCGTGCACGCAGACATAAAGAGCCCAGAAGAGTCGATCTGTCGAAATGAAGATACTCCACTCTGCAGGCGTACTACATTTGCGCAGCATTCCCGAATTATTGATCTTTATGAAGACGGAAAAATAAGATGTAAAATAGTGCAATACTGCCGCAATTAACAAGGCGAGGGAAATGGTTTGGCAAGAAATTGCTGACCGATTAAATGCGTAGGTCATACTAGCCCCAGTTATTGTTATATGTTCATATTTTAATAAATGAATATTACTACTGTGGTGATATCAGCAGCAGGCTACAAACCGTCATATCGCCACAATGGCCTAGTGGTATCGACGGCTGCCACAGGATTTATTCATAATTTTTAGACGTGGTTCGAATCCCTCTTCCGACACACTTTTTACTGCAATTTCGTTGTCTGAATCTAATCTAAAATCTCATCTAAAAAAGTATGTAGGCTATAAAATTATGGTGCAGGCTAATTTACAAGAACTGACACGATTACAATGGTGTTTGAAGCCTTTGCATGAAATCTTCGGTTAAATGTAAAAAAGAAAAGAAAAAAAGACTTCGAACTCGAAACCTTTGGGACTCCAGCCGGCTGCCTTAACCACTGCGCCAACCAGACCGCTGTGATAACAGCAATGCAATAGACATACCTATTCATTTTATTTTATTTTGTACATTTTTTAATTTATGTATCCATCGATCTATCTATCTATCTATCACACTTTCTAAATATCTAGTTATCTATCACACAATCAAACTATCTATCGATCGATCACACTTTCAAATTATCAAATTATCTATCTATCACACAGTCAACCTATCCATCTATCTATCTCGTGTGAAGTGGGAACTAATATTTCCTAAAAGACACATGAGGAACTGTCGTTCGGGGTTTAGTTTCCGCCTGTGAGCCTTTTTTGACGCGCGTCTTACCATAGCCTGTGTTTTAGCCTGGTCGCGACCAGGCTAATTATATCTGACTCAGAAGGAGCTCAACCAAGCAGCGAATTATTTGAGCCACATTGATGGCACCGAACGCAAGCTAACATTTTCGAGGCTTAGAACTTTATCGAGGCTTAGAACTTTATCGAGCTTCGTGGAATACCCCCCAGGGCAGACAGACAGGTAGAGAGTAACTTTGACTCCAGGGCAGACAGACAGGTAGAGAGTAACTTTGACTCCAGGGCAGACATACAGGTAGAGTTTAACTTTGACTCCAGGGCAGACAGACAGGTATCCGTTCCCTCGATTTAGTAATTTGTTCCCTCGGTTTAGTAATTCGTTAGAGTTAGGGTTAGGCCCTACGAGCCAGAACGATTGCAAGGATTCTAACCCTAACCCTAACGAATTACTAAACCGAGGGAACAGATTTACTAAACCGAGGGAACAGATTCACACATCAAATAATTGTTCTCTACCATGTGACCCCAGGGGGGCTCCGTAACATACATACACAATGCTACCAGAACACACACACACACACACACACACACACACACACACACACACACACACACACACACACCCAGGCCCTGTCTGGAGCTAAACGAACACTCAGTGGTAGAGTTACTATCATTAGAACTTATGAATTACTGTCATATACAATAGTAACACTTAAAGTAAGCCTAGTATCAGTTATTATGAGATTCCTTCAGAATGGACTCCCTGTTTAACTGCATAATAAATAACCAGAATAACTCAGAACTTATAGTCACTATAATAATAATACTACTACTACTAATAATAATAATAATACTAATAATAGTATACTACTAACAACACTACTAATAATGCTGGAAGCAGAATCTACATTGCACAATTGTATTAGTTGCATTACAGGGAGAAAGTTCTATGTCAAGCTTGGAGATCATGTGTCTGAGAAATATGACAGCGATTTCGGAGTCGCACAAGGGAGCTGCCTTGGTCCACTACTATTCTCACTATACATGTTACCACTCGGGGACATCATTAGAGAGCACAACGTATGTTTCCACAGCTATGCCGATGACACGCAACTGTACATTTCTGCTGAACCAAATGATACTTCAGCTATAGACTCCATTACGAACTGTCTTCTAGCAATAAATAAATGGATGAGCAATAACTTCTTGAAGCTAAACGAGGACAAAACTGAAGTCCTACTGATCGGCCCTAAAGCAAAGAGGGATATGCTGCTTAATAATCTAGGGAAACTGACATCATTGATTAAACCTGAGGTCCCATATTAACAAGGTGACGAAAACATAATTCTTTCACCTTAGAAACATTGCTAAAGTAAGACCACTTATAAACCAAAAAGATGCTGAAAAACTGATTCATGCCTTTGTCTCAAGCCACTTTTTACTGGGCTTCCTAAAAAAACTACTGCAAGACTTCAGCTTATTCAAAACTCTGCAGCTCGACTTCTAACTAGAACCAAGAGGAGAGAACACATTACTCCGGTCCTAGCTACTCTGCACTGGCTGCCAGTAACATGTAGGGTTGATTTTAAGGTCCTCCTCCTTATATACAAAGCCTTTAATGGGCGAGGCCCAAAGTACATTGCTAATTCCCTTGCCAATTATGTGCCCTCAAGAACACTAAGATCATCTATCGCAGGTTTATTAGAGGTTCCCAGCAACAGTCAGAAGAAGATCGGGAGCGCAGCCTTTGCCAACTATGCCCCAAAGCTTTGGAACACATTACCTTTAGAGATCAGGGAAGCCAGCTCACTAAATATTTTTAAAAGAAAGCTAAAAACGCACTTCTTCAATATAGCCTTCAACTAGCTTATCTGCACCTGCCCACTGCTCATTTGCCAGCTATTGCACTTTAAATATTTTACTGTCCTGGATACTAGATTTCAGGGGTAACCAGGCCCGCCGAGATCCATGTTAGGCTTAAGGAAGGGACAGTAGGTCCTGGATACTAGATTTCAGGGGTAACCAGGCCCGCCGAGATCCAAGTTAGGCTTAAGGAAGGGACAGTAGGTCCTGGATACTAGATTTCAGGGGTAACCAGGCCCGCCGAGATCCAAGTTAGGCTTAAGGAAGGGACAGTAGGTCCTGGATACTAGATTTCAGGGGTAACCAGGCCCGCCGAGATCCAAGTTAGGCTTAAGGCCCTGTCCACACCTATACGTTTTTTTGATAAACGTTTTTCGTATATAAAAATATTACCGTCCACACCAGCATGTTTATAAACAATGTCTGTGTCCACATGCATACGCATGAACGCAATATAAACGCTGTCATTGAGCATTCCACACCAGTAGTCGGCGATATAATATTATCCCCATAGCCCCGCTGGCCAATCAGACGCCTCTGTCTCAATGTTCTCGTTCATTAACTGTGCATTTATCTGTGAACAGGTTAAAAGCCCAGTTAACAGTGAAAGAACTAGAAGCACTTTGTTCACATCCATTTTCCTCGCTTGTGTAGCCTCGAACACCGTTGCCTATTGTAAACATAGTAGTTACTGGTGCCAGGATATGACGTTAGAGGGAACAGCAAACAGCTGCAGTGCGCATGATCATAGAAATCTACGTGCATGATGACGTGACGAATACAAAAAGCTCCGTCTATCTCGTCCACACGTCAAAAATATACGGCGAATATACAGCGTTTTTAAACATCTTCACTCTGGCAGGCGTTTTTAAACATCTTCGTTTTCAGGGGGCAAAAACTCGTTTGCGTCTGGACGAACCCCCCAAAACGAATATAAAAATCCACGTTTATCAAAAAAACGTATAGGTGTGGACAGGGCCTAACTTTGACTCCAGGGCAGACAGGTAGAGGGGAGTCTGCTGTCGAGGAGGAGCAGCTGGTCATAGAAGTTCTGAAACCCAGTTAAATCCTGGATTATGTTGTGTGTTTTCCCCAATAAATCTTTGTGTTTTGCTTTTTGAGTCGATTGGTTGTGACTGGACAGCCTTGACTAAGGCGTTTTGTAAAATAAGCTGCAGTAACTTCTGTGCTGCCTAAGTGTAGAAGCTAGTAGAGGCTATCTAACATGCAGTGTGTTCAATATGGGCAAAGCATTGCACTCACTGAATCAGGATTCAGTGGGACTAATAAAAGGTTAACAAATACAGGTCAACAAAACTGTGTGTGCATACAGCCTCTTCTGTACTCCAATAAAGAAAGAACAGTGTACTGCTTAACTACTTTTATTGGCATGTACATCAAGTGACTCAATTTCAGCTAGAATACATTCAACGATTTCTATAGGGGGAAAACTCATGAGGTATTGTCACATTCAGCAATTTGAGAATGATGAAGATTAAACAGCACAGAAGTTGGAGAAGTTAGAAATGGCTCTCAACTTGTCCTCTACAAACACCTCCTGCCCACTCTCAGTGTAAGTCAGTGCCCTCCAGTTAATCACATTGCCTGGGCTGTAGTTTACATCAGCTGTGAAGTGCTGAATCTCACAAGGAGACAGGACATGGTTCCACACATTCACATCACTGATCAGCCCAACAAATGACTGACTCGTAACAAAGCCCCCCCCATAGGAGTCTTGGTCCTGACCCAGAATGACACTGGGAACACCACCATCAAGCACCCCTGTGTAGCCCGGCGTCTGCGTTGGGCTGGGCTTCCCATTGGTCCACAGCTGACCATCGGTGGAGTTCCAGGTGGCACACACTGAGACCCACACGTTGAGCTCACCTGGCACCCCCTTAAACTTGAGTGCCTTATGCCTGACGTGCAGTTCCAGTCTTCCAGTTACCCTCTTGAACAGCAGCAGGTCGTTGTCGTCTTTTCGGGAGGCCATGGAGAACAGAGTATAGTGTCGCCGCAGGTCTGTGAAATACCTTCAGGAAGAGGTTCATAAATATAGAGTTAGAACAAGAAATATTCAATATCACTATGGATTCAACATGCAGACACAACGTCAAGGTGTTTTGAGTTGTCTAAAGTTGACGACAGAAGTATTGAACACCATATTACCTGAGACATATGGTCGCAGAGCCAAGGATCTCTCCTATTGGTGTCAGCTTCACGTGCGCAGTGTTGGTCTCTCGTGTAAATGTAAACATTTTACCTGTGAGGTCTGGTCAGACAAAGAGGATTCAGTCCATCAAATCAAAACAAACCCTTCAAAGCACATTTGGAATTGTAATGTTAGTACTGTCTGAAGAGATTTCCATTGCATACACAAATGTAAATGGTATGTACTTCCAGGTATGTGTGTAGTGCCATATGATTCATGAATACTGATCGTATGTCAAATGAGCATTCATGTTCAAAGTAAATCAACGGGATGTTCAGATGTCTCACCTTGAGGCTCGGCCCAGCACATGGTGAACATGACCAGCACCACAAAGAGTCTCTCCATCTGTTCACAATACATCAACAGCAATGTTTACAACAAATATGACATTAGGGTTTCAGTGTACATGCAAGTATACACTTTAAATGGGTTTGTATTCTCCTTGAATGCATTCTCTTCAATTGCAAGTGTGTCATTAATGGACAAAATGTCTTTCACCGTATGTCATGCTAGAGAACCTACCTTGTCAGTTCTACTAAACGGCAGATGTACTGTAGCTTAATTGATCCAGAAGATGTCTAGTTTAGTTCCTAAGATGTCTGGTCTCTCCTGTCCTTTTTATTGTGATCAGTGGAATAGAGAAGTGGCTCCTCCTTATCTGTGAGTCCCTAGGAGGAGGCCCAGGTGTGGCATGTGGGGCTAACGAGCCTGCAGTTCTCTTCTCTGGGCCATCCGCCTGATAGGGGAATGCGGGGCAGCTGTGCATGGTTATCAATACACCCGCTACTCTGTGGGTCACTACAATATGTAATGAACTGGATATTTGTTTTGTTACATTTGATGTTTATTTATTTAGTATATTTTTGTTGTTGTTGTTGTTTGTAGTATATTGCTATGTTTAGCATAGATCTGGGATTGATTGCTATTGCCTCCGTAGCATTACATCTTGACAATGTTATCATCGATTGACTAGTGTGGTCTGGTTGTTGTTGGAATGGTGAAATAAAGACGCACGCTGAACGTTGCTCCAGAGACCAGAGTCATTATTATTATAAAGTGTATCTTGTAAGTCAGAGAGAACAACAAGACACAACATGGTGTCAGAAGATGTGACTTCTTCACAAATATAAGGAATTGCGAGGCGCCGTCGATCTACGCAGAAACTTTGTGGAGAACTATAGATAGCATAGCATAGCATATAGCATAGCTATCGACCCTGTGCGACGTTCGTTCGTAGTAGCTAGCGAGTGAAAGCAAAGCATGGAACAGTTCAAGCCTCCCGCGCCGCTCATGCTCTCTGGAAACGTGAGTGAGAATTGGCGTCGGTGGAAACAACGTTTTGAACTGTATATGATTGCCACTGGTGCAGATGATAAAGATGAGCATGTGAAAATAGCCATCATGCTGCACACCATAGGAGAAGAGGCATTAGAGGTATATAATACATTCACCATTGATTTTGAAGACCCAGCATACGAGACAATGAAAGAGATCATGGATGCATTTGAAGCATACTGTATCCCCAAAAAGAACATTGTTTTTGAACGTCACCAATTCTGGTCCCATTCTATGTCAGAGGGAGTTAGTGTCGACAAGTTTGTGACTGAACTCCGTCAGAAATGCAGAGACTGTGAGTTTGGTGCAGGTGAGAATGACACATTGAGAGACAAAATGGTGTTTAGCCTAACTGATCCTCGCATGAAAGAGAGACTATTGAGAGAGACAGACCTAACCCTGGACAGAGCACTAACCATATGCAGAGCTGCAGAAGCTGCCAAGTCACAGCTGCAAGCTATGGGGACAGGGCACGCAGACGCCCCAGTTCAAGCACTGTCCAGAGGAACTACTAGCTACTCTGAGATGAGAAGAGGATACAGAAAACAAAGATCGTCAGGAAGAGCAAATGAGCAGACGGACAGCACAAACACATGCGGGAAGTGTGGAGGGACACACCCGCCCCGCCAATGTCCTGCCTTCGGGACCACATGCCACAAATGCAACAAGAGAAACCATTGGTCCAAAGTGTGTGGCGCACCACAGCATGGGACAGTCACAGCAAGGGACGTCAGTCAACTTGAGAGCGAGGTAGATTCTTTATTTGTAGGCTCAGTGTTCTGTGTTAGGGTAGATAAGATCACGCAGCAGACAGACAACGCGTGGTACACCACAGTCAACCTCAGAGACACCCCGGTCAGATTCAAGCTGGACACGGGGGCGGAGGCGAACGTGCTTCCAATGTGCATTTTCGAGGAGATACCGGGGCCCCCACGACTAAAGCCTACACAGACACTTCTCATTGCCTATGGAGGAGCACGCCTGAAACCGAAAGGAACAGTGACATTCACGTGTGAGACACCCAATAGAGCAAGAGCAAATCTATTTTTTTTGTGACTGCACAGTCCACCACGCCCATCCTGGGCAGAGAAGCGTGCGAGACACTGCAGCTCGTGAGGAGAATAGAGACGCTTGCAGTCAAGGCACCAGCTACAAAAGAGGAGCTGGTGGAGCGGTACGCATCTGTCTTCAGTGGCCTGGGTGAGTTCCCCGGTGTGCACCACATACACACAGACCCAAGTGTGGCCCCAGTCGTCCACGGATGCAGAAAGATCCCAGTCAGTGTCGTGGACAGACTGAAAACAACCCTGAAAGAGCTTGTAAAAAAGGACGTCATAGCACCTGTGACAGACCCGACCGAGTGGGTGAATAGCCTCGTCATCACTGAGAAAAAGAACGGATCACTGAGGGTGTGTTTGGATCCTCGTGATCTGAATGAGGCAATCAAGAGGCAGCACTACTCGATACCAACCCCGGAGGAAGTCCAGAGCAAGCTCTCTGGGAAGTCAATATTCACGATCCTGGACGAGAAGGACGGATATTGGCAGGTGAGACTTGACGAGCCATCATCTATGCTGTGCACATTCAGTACGCCGTGGGGAAGATTCCGCTTTAAGAGACTTCCTTTTGGCATCAAGTCCGCCAGCGAAGTTTTTCAGCAAAAAAACTGTGAGGCTTTTGGAGACATCGAAGGAGTCCATATCATCGCAGACGATATGATAATCGCCGCCGCCACAGAAGAGGAACATGATGGCATCCTTCACAAGGTCATGGAGAGGGCACAGAGAGCCAACGTCAAGTTCAACAAGGAAAAAATCCAGTACAAAATCAACACCGTCAGATACATGGGCCACGTCATTACACCAGAGGGAGTGAAACCGGATGACACAAAGGTGACGGCCATCAACAACATGCCGCCACCAGAGGACAAGACAGGGCTGCAGAGGCTGTTGGGGATGACGAGGTATTTGGCTCAGTACATCCCTGATGAAGCTTCAGTGACTGCCCCGCTCAGACAGCTGCTGAGGAGAGATGCAGCTTGGCAGTGGAACCATGAACATGATGATGCTTTAATCAAGCTGAAGTCAGCCCTCACCAACGCCCCTGTGCTGAAGTTCTATGACCAAGCCATGCCTCTCACCATACAGGCTGACGCGTCGAAAGATGGACTGGGAGCTTGTCTTCTCCAGGAGGGGAGACCGCTGTGCTATGCCTCACGAGCTCTCACAGAAGCTGAGAGAAACTACGCCCAAATAGAGAAGGAGTTGCTGGCGATAGTGTTCGCAGCCAAACGCTTCCACCAGTATGTTTACGGCAACACTGTTACAGTCCAATCTGATCACAAGCCACTTGAAGTGATTTTTAAGAAACACCTGAGCAAAGCCCCAGCAAGACTACAGCGCATGTTGCTCCAGCTTCAACGGTATGATTTGAAAATAACATACACGCCAGGAAAAGACATGCACGTCGCCGACACCCTTTCCCGCGCGTTTGTCACCGAACAGGCCGACAGTGGAAAAGAGGACCTCTTCGAGGAGAGAGTGATCCACACGATGGAGGCTACTGCTGCCATGAGCTCAGACATGCTCAAGATGCTCAAAGAAGCCACAGCAGCTGACGAGACACTACAGGCAGTGGCTGAGAGACACCGCAGCGGCTGGCCCCAAAGACGACGTAGTGTGCCCGCCAGTCTCTACCAATACTGGCCTCAGCGGCACATTATCCACATCAGGGACGGACTACTGATGACCGGCGACAGAATTGTGATTCCTCAAGCCGCCAGACAGGTGATACTAGAGAGACTACACCTCGCACATCAAGGTATCCAGAGGACAAAGGCACAGGCCCGACAAGTCGTGTACTGGCCGGGAATGACTCGTGACATCGACAACGCAGTGGAGAGATGCTCTCCGTGTCAACAACTCCAACCACAGAACCAGAGAGAGCCCCTCATGTCACATGATATCCCTGAGATACCATGGCTAAAGGTCGGGGCTGACATCTTTGAGCTCCAGGGCCAGTCATACCTTGTCGTGGTGGACTATCTGTCCAAGTACCCAGAGGTGCTCCATCTACCTGACAAGACCGCTCACACAGTCATCCGCAAGATGAAAGCAGTCTACGCGAGGCACGGGATCCCAAAAGAGCTGGTAAGCGACCATGTTCCTTTTGCAAGTGCAGAGATGAGGGAGTTTGCAGCATCCTGGGGAATACAGCTCATTCACTCCAGCCCTGCATATCCTCAATCCAACGGTCTGGCAGAGAGGATGGTGAAGACGGTCAAACATGCACTCAAGAAAGCTTTGCAGACCAACATAGACCCCCATCTAGCCCTGCTAGCATTGAGAAACACTCCAATAACAGGCACAGATGTTTCCCCAGCTCAGGTGCTTATGGGAAGAGTACTACGAAGCACGCTGCCCTGCTCTACAGCTGTTCTACAGCCAGCTACCCCGAGAGGAGTTCATGCCAGGCTGAAAGATCTCCAAACCAGACAGGAGCACTACTACAACCGCAACTCACAGCCCTTACCTGAGTTTGCTCCTGGTGCAACGGTTCACATGGAAACGAGACGTGGATGGATGCCAGCCAGAGTCCTAAACCAACGAGAAGAGCCACGGTCATACAACGTGAGAAGCCCGTCTGGTGTTGTCTTCAGAAGGAACAGACGTCATCTCAGGCGTATTCATCCAAGTCTGCATCAAGAGAGAGATCCTGAGCCACTGGAGCAGCCTGCACCTGTGAGCCCGCTGGGAGGACCCCCAGAGTCACCGGATCATCCAGCTCAGCACCCGTCCTCCTGTGAGGGCGAGAGCTCCACTCCTACCTGCCGCACCAGAAGTGGCAGAGCTGTGGTGCTTCCGGCAAGGTATCAAGACTTTGAGATGGGCCAACGCTGAAGGTTGTGCTCCACCAGGGTTAAGTACTGGTGACCTCTGACCCTTAGTTTAGTTAGTTACCAGATGATAGTTGGACACATTTAGAAAGTGTGAGACTAATTTTCAGTTGACCCAAGAGAGACTTTTAATGCTTAAAAGGGGGGATGTAGTATATTGCTATGTTTAGCATAGATCTGGGATTGATTGCTATTGCCTCCGTAGCATTACATCTTGACAATGTTATCATCGATTGACTAGTGTGGTCTGGTTGTTGTTGGAATGGTGAAATAAAGACGCACGCTGAACGTTGCTCCAGAGACCAGAGTCATTATTATTATAAAGTGTATCTTGTAAGTCAGAGAGAACAACAAGACACAACATTGTTGTTGTTGTTGTTGGGACTGGTTTCGGGTCCCTTATGGGCCCCATGTTATGGGGTGGAGTGTGATGGTCTATACGGGCTGTTGGTTGTGGGTCTGCTTGAGGCCCTGTCCACACCTATACGTTTTTTTGATAAACGTGGATTTTTATATTCGTTTTGGGGGGGTTCGTCCAGACGCAAACGAGTTTTTGCCCTCTGAAAACGAAGATGTTTAAAAGCGCCTGCCAGAGTGAAGATGTTTAAAAACGCTGTATATTCGCCGTATATTTTTGACGTGTGGACGAGATAGACGGTGCTTTTTGTATTCGTCACGTCATCATGCGCGTAGATTTCTATGATCATGCGCACTGCAGCTGTTTGCTGTTCCCTCCTACGTCATATCCTGTTATTACAACAGGCAACGGTGTTCGAGGCTACACAAGCGAGGAAAATGGATGTGAACAAAGTGCTTCTAGTTCTTTCACTGTTAACTGGACTTTTAACCTGTTTACAGATAAATGCACAGTTAATGATCGAGCACATTGAGAGACAGAGGCGTCTGATTGGCCAGCGGGGCTATGGGGATAATAGTATATCGCCGACTACTGGTGTGGAATGCTCAATGACAGCGTTTATATTGCGTTCATGCGTATGCATGTGGACACAGACATTGTTTATAAACATGATGGTGTGGACGGTCATATTTTTATATGCGAAAAACGTTTATCAAAAAAACGTATAGGTGTGGACATAGCCTTATGTTGCAGGAGAAGCAGACTCAGGCCTTGTCCACACTAATACGTTTTTTGATAAACAAGTTTTTGCCCCCTGAATTCGAACATTTAAAAAAACTCCGGCCAGAGTGAAGTTTTTTTTAAAACGCTGTATATTCGCTGTATATTTTTGATGTGTAGACGAGATAGACAGTTGTCTTTGTGTTCGTCACGTAATTATGCGCGTAGATTTCTATGATCATGCGCACTGCAGCTGTTTCATCCAACGTCATATCCTGGCACCAGTAACTACTTTGTTTAAAACAGGCAACGGTGGTCGAGGCTACACAAGCAAGGAAAATGGATGTGTACAAAGTGCTTCTAGTTCCTTCACTGTCAACTGGACTTTTAACCTGTTTACAGATGTACAAACATGTTTGTTTCTATGGTTAAGAGGTTTATCATGTGCTGAAAGAATCCAGTTTGTTATGCCGTTATAGGTGTAAGAGAGAAACTTTGACTCCAGGGCAGACAGACAGGTAGAGAGTAACTTTGACTCCAGGGGGCCATTCCACTAAAGGCGGATCAGTATAGCGGCGATATAAATAAATGCGGCGCTCAGGCAACTCGAGATTGGAATTCAAGCCTCAGGTGATTCCTCGAACGAGGATCAGCCTTGCGTGATGAGTGTTCACAGAAGACAGGCTTACAAATCTTCGATATCGGCGCGTGCACGCAGACATAAAGAGCCCAGAAGAGTCGATCTGTCGAAATGAAGATACTCCACTCTGCAGGCGTACTACATTTGCGCAGCATTCCCGAATTATTGATCTTTATGAAGACGGAAAAATAAGATGTAAAATAGTGCAATACTGCCGCAATTAACAAGGCGAGGGAAATGGTTTGGCAAGAAATTGCTGACCGATTAAATGCGTAGGTCATACTAGCCCCAGTTATTGTTATATGTTCATATTTTAATAAATGAATATTACTACTGTGGTGATATCAGCAGCAGGCTACAAACCGTCATATCGCCACAATGGCCTAGTGGTATCGACGGCTGCCACAGGATTTATTCATAATTTTTAGACGTGGTTCGAATCCCTCTTCCGACACACTTTTTACTGCAATTTCGTTGTCTGAATCTAATCTAAAATCTCATCTAAAAAAGTATGTATGCTATAAAATTATGGTGCAGGCTAATTTACAAGAACTGACACGATTACAATGGTGTTTGAAGCCTTTGCATGAAATCTTCGGTTAAATGTAAAAAAGAAAAGAAAAAAAGACTTCGAACTCGCAACCTTTGGGACTCCAGCCGGCTGCCTTAACCACTGCGCCAACCAGACCGCTGTGATAACAGCAATGCAATAGACATACCTATTCATTTTATTTTATTTTGTACATTTTTTAATTTATGTATCCATCGATCTATCTATCTATCTATCACACTTTCTAAATATCTAGTTATCTATCACACAATCAAACTATCTATCGATCGATCACACTTTCAAATTATCAAATTATCTATCTATCACACAGTCAACCTATCCATCTATCTATCTCGTGTGAAGTGGGAACTAATATTTCCTAAAAGACACATGAGGAACTGTCGTTCGGGGTTTAGTTTCCGCCTGTGAGCCTTTTTTGACGCGCGTCTTACCATAGCCTGTGTTTTAGCCTGGTCGCGACCAGGCTAATTATATCTGACTCAGAAGGAGCTCAACCAAGCAGCGAATTATTTGAGCCACATTGATGGCACCGAACGCAAGCTAACATTTTCGAGGCTTAGAACTTTATCGAGGCTTAGAACTTTATCGAGCTTCGTGGAATACCCCCCAGGGCAGACAGACAGGTAGAGAGTAACTTTGACTCCAGGGCAGACAGACAGGTAGAGAGTAACTTTGACTCCAGGGCAGACATACAGGTAGAGTTTAACTTTGACTCCAGGGCAGACAGACAGGTATCCGTTCCCTCGATTTAGTAATTTGTTCCCTCGGTTTAGTAATTCGTTAGAGTTAGGGTTAGGCCCTACGAGCCAGAACGATTGCAAGGATTCTAACCCTAACCCTAACGAATTACTAAACCGAGGGAACAGATTTACTAAACCGAGGGAACAGATTCACACATCAAATAATTGTTCTCTACCATGTGACCCCAGGGGGGCTCCGTAACATACATACACAATGCTACCAGAACACACACACACACACACACACACACACACACACACACCCAGGCCCTGTCTGGAGCTAAACGAACACTCAGTGGTAGAGTTACTATCATTAGAACTTATGAATTACTGTCATATACAATAGTAACACTTAAAGTAAGCCTAGTATCAGTTATTATGAGATTCCTTCAGAATGGACTCCCTGTTTAACTGCATAATAAATAACCAGAATAACTCAGAACTTATAGTCACTATAATAATAATACTACTACTACTACTAATAATAATAATACTAATAATAGTATACTACTAACAACACTACTAATAATGCTGGAAGCAGAATCTACATTGCACAATTGTATTAGTTGCATTACAGGGAGAAAGTTCTATGTCAAGCTTGGAGATCATGTGTCTGAGAAATATGACAGCGATTTCGGAGTCGCACAAGGGAGCTGCCTTGGTCCACTACTATTCTCACTATACATGTTACCACTCGGGGACATCATTAGAGAGCACAACGTATGTTTCCACAGCTATGCCGATGACACGCAACTGTACATTTCTGCTGAACCAAATGATACTTCAGCTATAGACTCCATTACGAACTGTCTTCTAGCAATAAATAAATGGATGAGCAATAACTTCTTGAAGCTAAACGAGGACAAAACTGAAGTCCTACTGATCGGCCCTAAAGCAAAGAGGGATATGCTGCTTAATAATCTAGGGAAACTGACATCATTGATTAAACCTGAGGTCTAGGTGTTATTTTCGACTCAGACCTAAGCTTCAAGTCCCATATTAACAAGGTGACGAAAACATAATTCTTTCACCTTAGAAACATTGCTAAAGTAAGACCACTTATAAACCAAAAAGATGCTGAAAAACTGATTCATGCCTTTGTCTCAAGCCACTTTTTACTGGGCTTCCTAAAAAAACTACTGCAAGACTTCAGCTTATTCAAAACTCTGCAGCTCGACTTCTAACTAGAACCAAGAGGAGAGAACACATTACTCCGGTCCTAGCTACTCTGCACTGGCTGCCAGTAACATGTAGGGTTGATTTTAAGGTCCTCCTCCTTATATACAAAGCCCTTAATGGGCGAGGCCCAAAGTACATTGCTAATTCCCTTGCCAATTATGTGCCCTCAAGAACACTAAGATCATCTATCGCAGGTTTATTAGAGGTTCCCAGCAACAGTCAGAAGAAGATCGGGAGTGCAGCCTTTGCCAACTATGCCCCAAAGCTTTGGAACACATTACCTTTAGAGATCAGGGAAGCCAGCTCACTAAATATTTTTAAAAGAAAGCTAAAAACGCACTTCTTCAATATAGCCTTCAACTAGCTTATCTGCACCTGCCCACTGCTCATTTGCCAGCTATTGCACTTTAAATATTTTACTGTCCTGGATACTAGATTTCAGGGGTAACCAGGCCCGCCGAGATCCATGTTAGGCTTAAGGAAGGGACAGTAGGTCCTGGATACTAGATTTCAGGGGTAACCAGGCCCGCCGAGATCCAAGTTAGGCTTAAGGAAGGGACAGTAGGTCCTGGATACTAGATTTCAGGGGTAACCAGGCCCGCCGAGATCCAAGTTAGGCTTAAGGAAGGGACAGTAGGTCCTGGATACTAGATTTCAGGGGTAACCAGGCCCGCCGAGATCCAAGTTAGGCTTAAGGCCCTGTCCACACCTATACGTTTTTTTGATAAACGTTTTTCGTATATAAAAATATTACCGTCCACACCAGCATGTTTATAAACAATGTCTGTGTCCACATGCATACGCATGAACGCAATATAAACGCTGTCATTGAGCATTCCACACCAGTAGTCGGCGATATAATATTATCCCCATAGCCCCGCTGGCCAATCAGACGCCTCTGTCTCAATGTTCTCGTTCATTAACTGTGCATTTATCTGTGAACAGGTTAAAAGCCCAGTTAACAGTGAAAGAACTAGAAGCACTTTGTTCACATCCATTTTCCTCGCTTGTGTAGCCTCGAACACCGTTGCCTATTGTAAACATAGTAGTTACTGGTGCCAGGATATGACGTTAGAGGGAACAGCAAACAGCTGCAGTGCACATGATCATAGAAATCTACGTGCATGATGACGTGACGAATACAAAAAGCTCCGTCTATCTCGTCCACACGTCAAAAATATACGGCGAATATACAGCGTTTTTAAACATCTTCACTCTGGCAGGCGTTTTTAAACATCTTCGTTTTCAGGGGGCAAAAACTCGTTTGCGTCTGGACGAACCCCCCAAAACGAATATAAAAATCCACGTTTATCAAAAAAACGTATAGGTGTGGACAGGGCCTAACTTTGACTCCAGGGCAGACAGGTAGAGGGGGGTCTGCTGTCGAGGAGGAGCAGCTGGTCATAGAAGTTCTGAAACCCAGTTAAATCCTGGATTATGTTGTGTGTTTTCCCCAATAAATCTTTGTGTTTTGCTTTTTGAGTCGATTGGTTGTGACTGGACAGCCTTGACTAAGGCGTTTTGTAAAATAAGCTGCAGTAACTTCTGTGCTGCCTAAGTGTAGAAGCTAGTAGAGGCTATCTAACATGCAGTGTGTTCAATATGGGCAAAGCATTGCACTCACTGAATCAGGACAGGATTCAGTGGGACTAATAAAAGGTTAACAAATACAGGTCAACAAAACTGTGTGTGCATACAGCCTCTTCTGTACTCCAATAAAGAAAGAACAGTGTACTGCTTAACTACTTTTATTGGCATGTACATCAAGTGACTCAATTTCAGCTAGAATACATTCAACGATTTCTATAGGGGGAAAACTCATGAGGTATTGTCACATTCAGCAATTTGAGAATGATGAAGATTAAACAGCACAGAAGTTGGAGAAGTTAGAAATGGCTCTCAACTTGTCCTCTACAAACACCTCCTGCCCACTCTCAGTGTAAGTCAGTGCCCTCCAGTTAATCACATTGCCTGGGCTGTAGTTTACATCAGCTGTGAAGTGCTGAATCTCACAAGGAGACAGGACATGGTTCCACACATTCACATCACTGATCAGCCCAACAAATGACTGACTCGTAACAAAGCCCCCCCCATAGGAGTCTTGGTCCTGACCCAGAATGACACTGGGAACACCACCATCAAGCACCCCTGTGTAGCCCGGCGTCTGCGTTGGGCTGGGCTTCCCATTGGTCCACAGCTGACCATCGGTGGAGTTCCAGGTGGCACACACTGAGACCCACACGTTGAGCTCACCTGGCACCCCCTTAAACTTGAGTGCCTTATGCCTGACGTGCAGTTCCAGTCTTCCAGTTACCCTCTTGAACAGCAGCAGGTCGTTGTCGTCTTTTCGGGAGGCCATGGAGAACAGAGTATAGTGTCGCCGCAGGTCTGTGAAATACCTTCAGGAAGAGGTTCATAAATATAGAGTTAGAACAAGAAATATTCAATATCACTATGGATTCAACATGCAGACACAACGTCAAGGTGTTTTGAGTTGTCTAAAGTTGACGACAGAAGTATTGAACACCATATTACCTGAGACATATGGTCGCAGAGCCAAGGATCTCTCCTATTGGTGTCAGCTTCACGTGCGCAGTGTTGGTCTCTCGTGTAAATGTAAACATTTTACCTGTGAGGTCTGGTCAGACAAAGAGGATTCAGTCCATCAAATCAAAACAAACCCTTCAAAGCACATTTGGAATTGTAATGTTAGTACTGTCTGAAGAGATTTCCATTGCATACACAAATGTAAATGGTATGTACTTCCAGGTATGTGTGTAGTGCCATATGATTCATGAATACTGATCGTATGTCAAATGAGCATTCATGTTCAAAGTAAATCAACGGGATGTTCAGATGTCTCACCTTGAGGCTCGGCCCAGCACATGGTGAACATGACCAGCACCACAAAGAGTCTCTCCATCTGTTCACAATACATCAACAGCAATGTTTACAACAAATATGACATTAGGGTTTCAGTGTACATGCAAGTATACACTTTAAATGGGTTTGTATTCTCCTTGAATGCATTCTCTTCAATTGCAAGTGTGTCATTAATGGACAAAATGTCTTTCACCGTATGTCATGCTAGAGAACCTACCTTGTCAGTTCTACTAAACGGCAGATGTACTGTCGCTTAATTGATCCAGAAGATGTCTAGTTTAGTTCCTAAGATGTCTGGTCTCTCCTGTCCTTTTTATTGTGATCAGTGGAATAGAGAAGTGGCTCCTCCTTATCTGTGAGTCCCTAGGAGGAGGCCCAGGTGTGGCATGTGGGGCTAACGAGCCTGCAGTTCTCTTCTCTGGGCCATCCGCCTGATAGGGGAATGCGGGGCAGCTGTGCATGGTTATCAATACACCCGCTACTCTGTGGGTCACTACAATATGTAATGAACTGGATATTTGTTTTGTTACATTTGATGTTTATTTATTTAGTATATTTTTGTTGTTGTTGTTGTTGTTGGGACTGGTTTCGGGTCCCTTATGGGCCCCATGTTATGGGGTGGAGTGTGATGGTCTATACGGGCTGTTGGTTGTGGGTCTGCTTGAGGCCCTGTCCACACCTATACGTTTTTTTGATAAACGTGGATTTTTATATTCGTTTTGGGGGGGTTCGTCCAGACGCAAACGAGTTTTTGCCCTCTGAAAACGAAGATGTTTAAAAGCGCCTGCCAGAGTGAAGATGTTTAAAAACGCTGTATATTCGCCGTATATTTTTGACGTGTGGACGAGATAGACGGTGCTTTTTGTATTCGTCACGTCATCATGCGCGTAGATTTCTATGATCATGCGCACTGCAGCTGTTTGCTGTTCCCTCCTACGTCATATCCTGTTATTACAACAGGCAACGGTGTTCGAGGCTACACAAGCGAGGAAAATGGATGTGAACAAAGTGCTTCTAGTTCTTTCACTGTTAACTGGACTTTTAACCTGTTTACAGATAAATGCACAGTTAATGATCGAGCACATTGAGAGACAGAGGCGTCTGATTGGCCAGCGGGGCTATGGGGATAATAGTATATCGCCGACTACTGGTGTGGAATGCTCAATGACAGCGTTTATATTGCGTTCATGCGTATGCATGTGGACACAGACATTGTTTATAAACATGCTGGTGCGTCATATTTTTATATGCGAAAAACGTTTATCAAAAAAACGTATAGGTGTGGACATAGCCTTATGTTGCAGGAGAAGCAGACTCAGGCCTTGTCCACACTAATACGTTTTTTGATAAACAAGTTTTTGCCCCCTGAATTCGAACATTTAAAAAAACTCCGGCCAGAGTGAAGTTTTTTTTTAAAACGCTGTATATTCGCTGTATATTTTTGATGTGTGGACGAGATAGACAGTTGTCTTTGTGTTCGTCACGTAATTATGCGCGTAGATTTCTATGATCATGCGCACTGCAGCTGTTTCATCCAACGTCATATCCTGGCACCAGTAACTACTTTGTTTAAAACAGGCAACGGTGGTCGAGGCTACACAAGCAAGGAAAATGGATGTGTACAAAGTGCTTCTAGTTCCTTCACTGTCAACTGGACTTTTAACCTGTTTACAGATGTACAAACATGTTTGTTTCTATGGTTAAGAGGTTTATCATGTGCTGAAAGAATCCAGTTTGTTATGCCGTTATAGGTGTAAGAGAGAAACTTTGACTCCAGGGCAGACAGACAGGTAGAGAGTAACTTTGACTCCAGGGGGCCATTCCACTAAAGGCGGATCAGTATAGCGGCGATATAAATAAATGCGGCGCTCAGGCAACTCGAGATTGGAATTCAAGCCTCAGGTGATTCCTCGAACGAGGATCAGCCTTGCGTGATGAGTGTTCACAGAAGACAGGCTTACAAATCTTCGATATCGGCGCGTGCACGCAGACATAAAGAGCCCAGAAGAGTCGATCTGTCGAAATGAAGATACTCCACTCTGCAGGCGTACTACATTTGCGCAGCATTCCCGAATTATTGATCTTTATGAAGACGGAAAAATAAGATGTAAAATAGTGCAATACTGCCGCAATTAACAAGGCGAGGGAAATGGTTTGGCAAGAAATTGCTGACCGATTAAATGCGTAGGTCATACTAGCCCCAGTTATTGTTATATGTTCATATTTTAATAAATGAATATTACTACTGTGGTGATATCAGCAGCAGGCTACAAACCGTCATATCGCCACAATGGCCTAGTGGTATCGACGGCTGCCACAGGATTTATTCATAATTTTTAGACGTGGTTCGAATCCCTCTTCCGACACACTTTTTACTGCAATTTCGTTGTCTGAATCTAATCTAAAATCTCATCTAAAAAAGTATGTAGGCTATAAAATTATGGTGCAGGCTAATTTACAAGAACTGACACGATTACAATGGTGTTTGAAGCCTTTGCATGAAATCTTCGGTTAAATGTAAAAAAGAAAAGAAAAAAAGACTTCGAACTCGCAACCTTTGGGACTCCAGCCGGCTGCCTTAACCACTGCGCCAACCAGACCGCTGTGATAACAGCAATGCAATAGACATACCTATTCATTTTATTTTATTTTGTACATTTTTTAATTTATGTATCCATCGATCTATCTATCTATCTATCACACTTTCTAAATATCTAGTTATCTATCACACAATCAAACTATCTATCGATCGATCACACTTTCAAATTATCAAATTATCTATCTATCACACAGTCAACCTATCCATCTATCTATCTCGTGTGAAGTGGGAACTAATATTTCCTAAAAGACACATGAGGAACTGTCGTTCGGGGTTTAGTTTCCGCCTGTGAGCCTTTTTTGACGCGCGTCTTACCATAGCCTGTGTTTTAGCCTGGTCGCGACCAGGCTAATTATATCTGACTCAGAAGGAGCTCAACCAAGCAGCGAATTATTTGAGCCACATTGATGGCACCGAACGCAAGCTAACATTTTCGAGGCTTAGAACTTTATCGAGGCTTAGAACTTTATCGAGCTTCGTGGAATACCCCCCAGGGCAGACAGACAGGTAGAGAGTAACTTTGACTCCAGGGCAGACAGACAGGTAGAGAGTAACTTTGACTCCAGGGCAGACATACAGGTAGAGTTTAACTTTGACTCCAGGGCAGACAGACAGGTATCCGTTCCCTCGATTTAGTAATTTGTTCCCTCGGTTTAGTAATTCGTTAGAGTTAGGGTTAGGCCCTACGAGCCAGAACGATTGCAAGGATTCTAACCCTAACCCTAACGAATTACTAAACCGAGGGAACAGATTTACTAAACCGAGGGAACAGATTCACACATCAAATAATTGTTCTCTACCATGTGACCCCAGGGGGGCTCCGTAACATACATACACAATGCTACCAGAACACACACACACACACACACACACACACACACACACACACACACACACACCCAGGCCCTGTCTGGAGCTAAACGAACACTCAGTGGTAGAGTTACTATCATTAGAACTTATGAATTACTGTCATATACAATAGTAACACTTAAAGTAAGCCTAGTATCAGTTATTATGAGATTCCTTCAGAATGGACTCCCTGTTTAACTGCATAATAAATAACCAGAATAACTCAGAACTTATAGTCACTATAATAATAATACTACTACTACTACTAATAATAATAATACTAATAATAGTATACTACTAACAACACTACTAATAATGCTGGAAGCAGAATCTACATTGCACAATTGTATTAGTTGCATTACAGGGAGAAAGTTCTATGTCAAGCTTGGAGATCATGTGTCTGAGAAATATGACAGCGATTTCGGAGTCGCACAAGGGAGCTGCCTTGGTCCACTACTATTCTCACTATACATGTTACCACTCGGGGACATCATTAGAGAGCACAACGTATGTTTCCACAGCTATGCCGATGACACGCAACTGTACATTTCTGCTGAACCAAATGATACTTCAGCTATAGACTCCATTACGAACTGTCTTCTAGCAATAAATAAATGGATGAGCAATAACTTCTTGAAGCTAAACGAGGACAAAACTGAAGTCCTACTGATCGGCCCTAAAGCAAAGAGGGATATGCTGCTTAATAATCTAGGGAAACTGACATCATTGATTAAACCTGAGGTCTAGGTGTTATTTTCGACTCAGACCTAAGCTTCAAGTCCCATATTAACAAGGTGACGAAAACATAATTCTTTCACCTTAGAAACATTGCTAAAGTAAGACCACTTATAAACCAAAAAGATGCTGAAAAACTGATTCATGCCTTTGTCTCAAGCCACTTTTTACTGGGCTTCCTAAAAAAACTACTGCAAGACTTCAGCTTATTCAAAACTCTGCAGCTCGACTTCTAACTAGAACCAAGAGGAGAGAACACATTACTCCGGTCCTAGCTACTCTGCACTGGCTGCCAGTAACATGTAGGGTTGATTTTAAGGTCCTCCTCCTTATATACAAAGCCCTTAATGGGCGAGGCCCAAAGTACATTGCTAATTCCCTTGCCAATTATGTGCCCTCAAGAACACTAAGATCATCTATCGCAGGTTTATTAGAGGTTCCCAGCAACAGTCAGAAGAAGATCGGGAGCGCAGCCTTTGCCAACTATGCCCCAAAGCTTTGGAACACATTACCTTTAGAGATCAGGGAAGCCAGCTCACTAAATATTTTTAAAAGAAAGCTAAAAACGCACTTCTTCAATATAGCCTTCAACTAGCTTATCTGCACCTGCCCACTGCTCATTTGCCAGCTATTGCACTTTAAATATTTTACTGTCCTGGATACTAAATTTCAGGGGTAACCAGGCCCGCCGAGATCCATGTTAGGCTTAAGGAAGGGACAGTAGGTCCTGGATACTAGATTTCAGGGGTAACCAGGCCCGCCGAGATCCAAGTTAGGCTTAAGGAAGGGACAGTAGGTCCTGGATACTAGATTTCAGGGGTAACCAGGCCCGCCGAGATCCAAGTTAGGCTTAAGGAAGGGACAGTAGGTCCTGGATACTAGATTTCAGGGGTAACCAGGCCCGCCGAGATCCAAGTTAGGCTTAAGGCCCTGTCCACACCTATACGTTTTTTTGATAAACGTTTTTCGTATATAAAAATATTACCGTCCACACCAGCATGTTTATAAACAATGTCTGTGTCCACATGCATACGCATGAACGCAATATAAACGCTGTCATTGAGCATTCCACACCAGTAGTCGGCGATATAATATTATCCCCATAGCCCCGCTGGCCAATCAGACGCCTCTGTCTCAATGTTCTCGTTCATTAACTGTGCATTTATCTGTGAACAGGTTAAAAGCCCAGTTAACAGTGAAAGAACTAGAAGCACTTTGTTCACATCCATTTTCCTCGCTTGTGTAGCCTCGAACACCGTTGCCTATTGTAAACATAGTAGTTACTGGTGCCAGGATATGACGTTAGAGGGAACAGCAAACAGCTGCAGTGCGCATGATCATAGAAATCTACGTGCATGATGACGTGACGAATACAAAAAGCTCCGTCTATCTCGTCCACACGTCAAAAATATACGGCGAATATACAGCGTTTTTAAACATCTTCACTCTGGCAGGCGTTTTTAAACATCTTCGTTTTCAGGGGGCAAAAACTCGTTTGCGTCTGGACGAACCCCCCAAAACGAATATAAAAATCCACGTTTATCAAAAAAACGTATAGGTGTGGACAGGGCCTAACTTTGACTCCAGGGCAGACAGGTAGAGGGGGGTCTGCTGTCGAGGAGGAGCAGCTGGTCATAGAAGTTCTGAAACCCAGTTAAATCCTGGATTATGTTGTGTGTTTTCCCCAATAAATCTTTGTGTTTTGCTTTTTGAGTCGATTGGTTGTGACTGGACAGCCTTGACTAAGGCGTTTTGTAAAATAAGCTGCAGTAACTTCTGTGCTGCCTAAGTGTAGAAGCTAGTAGAGGCTATCTAACATGCAGTGTGTTCAATATGGGCAAAGCATTGCACTCACTGAATCAGGATTCAGTGGGACTAATAAAAGGTTAACAAATACAGGTCAACAAAACTGTGTGTGCATACAGCCTCTTCTGTACTCCAATAAAGAAAGAACAGTGTACTGCTTAACTACTTTTATTGGCATGTACATCAAGTGACTCAATTTCAGCTAGAATACATTCAACGATTTCTATAGGGGGAAAACTCATGAGGTATTGTCACATTCAGCAATTTGAGAATGATGAAGATTAAACAGCACAGAAGTTGGAGAAGTTAGAAATGGCTCTCAACTTGTCCTCTACAAACACCTCCTGCCCACTCTCAGTGTAAGTCAGTGCCCTCCAGTTAATCACATTGCCTGGGCTGTAGTTTACATCAGCTGTGAAGTGCTGAATCTCACAAGGAGACAGGACATGGTTCCACACATTCACATCACTGATCAGCCCAACAAATGACTGACTCGTAACAAACCCCCCCCCATAGGAGTCTTGGTCCTGACCCAGAATGACACTGGGAACACCACCATCAAGCACCCCTGTGTAGCCCGGCGTCTGCGTTGGGCTGGGCTTCCCATTGGTCCACAGCTGACCATCGGTGGAGTTCCAGGTGGCACACACTGAGACCCACACGTTGAGCTCACCTGGCACCCCCTTAAACTTGAGTGCCTTATGCCTGACGTGCAGTTCCAGTCTTCCAGTTACCCTCTTGAACAGCAGCAGGTCGTTGTCGTCTTTTCGGGAGGCCATGGAGAACAGAGTATAGTGTCGCCGCAGGTCTGTGAAATACCTTCAGGAAGAGGTTCATAAATATAGAGTTAGAACAAGAAATATTCAATATCACTATGGATTCAACATGCAGACACAACGTCAAGGTGTTTTGAGTTGTCTAAAGTTGACGACAGAAGTATTGAACACCATATTACCTGAGACATATGGTCGCAGAGCCAAGGATCTCTCCTATTGGTGTCAGCTTCACGTGCGCAGTGTTGGTCTCTCGTGTAAATGTAAACATTTTACCTGTGAGGTCTGGTCAGACAAAGAGGATTCAGTCCATCAAATCAAAACAAACCCTTCAAAGCACATTTGGAATTGTAATGTTAGTACTGTCTGAAGAGATTTCCATTGCATACACAAATGTAAATGGTATGTACTTCCAGGTATGTGTGTAGTGCCATATGATTCATGAATACTGATCGTATGTCAAATGAGCATTCATGTTCAAAGTAAATCAACGGGATGTTCAGATGTCTCACCTTGAGGCTCGGCCCAGCACATGGTGAACATGACCAGCACCACAAAGAGTCTCTCCATCTGTTCACAATACATCAACAGCAATGTTTACAACAAATATGACATTAGGGTTTCAGTGTACATGCAAGTATACACTTTAAATGGGTTTGTATTCTCCTTGAATGCATTCTCTTCAATTGCAAGTGTGTCATTAATGGACAAAATGTCTTTCACCGTATGTCATGCTAGAGAACCTACCTTGTCAGTTCTACTAAACGGCAGATGTACTGTAGCTTAATTGATCCAGAAGATGTCTAGTTTAGTTCCTAAGATGTCTGGTCTCTCCTGTCCTTTTTATTGTGATCAGTGGAATAGAGAAGTGGCTCCTCCTTATCTGTGAGTCCCTAGGAGGAGGCCCAGGTGTGGCATGTGGGGCTAACGAGCCTGCAGTTCTCTTCTCTGGGCCATCCGCCTGATAGGGGAATGCGGGGCAGCTGTGCATGGTTATCAATACACCCGCTACTCTGTGGGTCACTACAATATGTAATGAACTGGATATTTGTTTTGTTACATTTGATGTTTATTTATTTAGTATATTTTTGTTGTTGTTGTTGTTGTTGTTGTTGTTGTTGGGACTGGTTTCGGGTCCCTTATGGGCCCCATGTTATGGGGTGGAGTGTGATGGTCTATACGGGCTGTTGGTTGTGGGTCTGCTTGAGGCCCTGTCCACACCTATACGTTTTTTTGATAAACGTGGATTTTTATATTCGTTTTGGGGGGGTTCGTCCAGACGCAAACGAGTTTTTGCCCTCTGAAAACGAAGATGTTTAAAAGCGCCTGCCAGAGTGAAGATGTTTAAAAACGCTGTATATTCGCCGTATATTTTTGACGTGTGGACGAGATAGACGGTGCTTTTTGTATTCGTCACGTCATCATGCGCGTAGATTTCTATGATCATGCGCACTGCAGCTGTTTGCTGTTCCCTCCTACGTCATATCCTGTTATTACAACAGGCAACGGTGTTCGAGGCTACACAAGCGAGGAAAATGGATGTGAACAAAGTGCTTCTAGTTCTTTCACTGTTAACTGGACTTTTAACCTGTTTACAGATAAATGCACAGTTAATGATCGAGCACATTGAGAGACAGAGGCGTCTGATTGGCCAGCGGGGCTATGGGGATAATAGTATATCGCCGACTACTGGTGTGGAATGCTCAATGACAGCGTTTATATTGCGTTCATGCGTATGCATGTGGACACAGACATTGTTTATAAACATGATGGTGTGGACGGTCATATTTTTATATGCGAAAAACGTTTATCAAAAAAACGTATAGGTGTGGACATAGCCTTATGTTGCAGGAGAAGCAGACTCAGGCCTTGTCCACACTAATACGTTTTTTGATAAACAAGTTTTTGCCCCCTGAATTCGAACATTTAAAAAAACTCCGGCCAGAGTGAAGTTTTTTTTAAAACGCTGTATATTCGCTGTATATTTGTGATGTGTAGACGAGATAGACAGTTGTCTTTGTGTTCGTCACGTAATTATGCGCGTAGATTTCTATGATCATGCGCACTGCAGCTGTTTCATCCAACGTCATATCCTGGCACCAGTAACTACTTTGTTTAAAACAGGCAACGGTGGTCGAGGCTACACAAGCAAGGAAAATGGATGTGTACAAAGTGCTTCTAGTTCCTTCACTGTCAACTGGACTTTTAACCTGTTTACAGATGTACAAACATGTTTGTTTCTATGGTTAAGAGGTTTATCATGTGCTGAAAGAATCCAGTTTGTTATGCCGTTATAGGTGTAAGAGAGAAACTTTGACTCCAGGGCAGACAGACAGGTAGAGAGTAACTTTGACTCCAGGGGGCCATTCCACTAAAGGCGGATCAGTATAGCGGCGATATAAATAAATGCGGCGCTCAGGCAACTCGAGATTGGAATTCAAGCCTCAGGTGATTCCTCGAACGAGGATCAGCCTTGCGTGATGAGTGTTCACAGAAGACAGGCTTACAAATCTTCGATATCGGCGCGTGCACGCAGACATAAAGAGCCCAGAAGAGTCGATCTGTCGAAATGAAGATACT
The DNA here is from genome assembly GCF_963989245.1 of Nansenia antarctica. Classification (NCBI taxonomy): domain Eukaryota; kingdom Metazoa; phylum Chordata; class Actinopteri; order Argentiniformes; family Microstomatidae; genus Nansenia; species Nansenia antarctica. The sequence goes on along the minus strand of NC_137675.1, from coordinate 59,007,740 downwards.
CCACTCTGCAGGCGTACTACATTTGTGCAGCATTCCCGAATTATTGATCTTTATGAAGACGGAAAAATAAGATGTAAAATAGTGCAATACTGCCGCAATTAACAAGGCGAGGGAAATGGTTTGGCAAGAAATTGCTGACCGATTAAATGCGTAGGTCATACTAGCCCCAGTTATTGTTATATGTTCATATTTTAATAAATGAATATTACTACTGTGGTGATATCAGCAGCAGGCTACAAACCGTCATATCGCCACAATGGCCTAGTGGTATCGACGGCTGCCACAGGATTTATTCATAATTTTTAGACGTGGTTCGAATCCCTCTTCCGACACACTTTTTACTGCAATTTCGTTGTCTGAATCTAATCTAAAATCTCATCTAAAAAAGTATGTAGGCTATAAAATTATGGTGCAGGCTAATTTACAAGAACTGACACGATTACAATGGTGTTTGAAGCCTTTGCATGAAATCTTCGGTTAAATGTAAAAAAGAAAAGAAAAAAAGACTTCGAACTCGCAACCTTTGGGACTCCAGCCGGCTGCCTTAACCACTGCGCCAACCAGACCGCTGTGATAACAGCAATGCAATAGACATACCTATTCATTTTATTTTATTTTGTACATTTTTTAATTTATGTATCCATCGATCTATCTATCTATCTATCACACTTTCTAAATATCTAGTTATCTATCACACAATCAAACTATCTATCGATCGATCACACTTTCAAATTATCAAATTATCTATCTATCACACAGTCAACCTATCCATCTATCTATCTCGTGTGAAGTGGGAACTAATATTTCCTAAAAGACACATGAGGAACTGTCGTTCGGGGTTTAGTTTCCGCCTGTGAGCCTTTTTTGACGCGCGTCTTACCATAGCCTGTGTTTTAGCCTGGTCGCGACCAGGCTAATTATATCTGACTCAGAAGGAGCTCAACCAAGCAGCGAATTATTTGAGCCACATTGATGGCACCGAACGCAAGCTAACATTTTCGAGGCTTAGAACTTTATCGAGGCTTAGAACTTTATCGAGCTTCGTGGAATACCCCCCAGGGCAGACAGACAGGTAGAGAGTAACTTTGACTCCAGGGCAGACAGACAGGTAGAGAGTAACTTTGACTCCAGGGCAGACATACAGGTAGAGTTTAACTTTGACTCCAGGGCAGACAGACAGGTATCCGTTCCCTCGATTTAGTAATTTGTTCCCTCGGTTTAGTAATTCGTTAGAGTTAGGGTTAGGCCCTACGAGCCAGAACGATTGCAAGGATTCTAACCCTAACCCTAACGAATTACTAAACCGAGGGAACAGATTTACTAAACCGAGGGAACAGATTCACACATCAAATAATTGTTCTCTACCATGTGACCCCAGGGGGGCTCCGTAACATACATACACAATGCTACCAGAACACACACACACACACACACACACACACACACACACACACACACACACACACACACCCAGGCCCTGTCTGGAGCTAAACGAACACTCAGTGGTAGAGTTACTATCATTAGAACTTATGAATTACTGTCATATACAATAGTAACACTTAAAGTAAGCCTAGTATCAGTTATTATGAGATTCCTTCAGAATGGACTCCCTGTTTAACTGCATAATAAATAACCAGAATAACTCAGAACTTATAGTCACTATAATAATAATACTACTACTACTACTAATAATAATAATACTAATAATAGTATACTACTAACAACACTACTAATAATGCTGGAAGCAGAATCTACATTGCACAATTGTATTAGTTGCATTACAGGGAGAAAGTTCTATGTCAAGCTTGGAGATCATGTGTCTGAGAAATATGACAGCGATTTCGGAGTCGCACAAGGGAGCTGCCTTGGTCCACTACTATTCTCACTATACATGTTACCACTCGGGGACATCATTAGAGAGCACAACGTATGTTTCCACAGCTATGCCGATGACACGCAACTGTACATTTCTGCTGAACCAAATGATACTTCAGCTATAGACTCCATTACGAACTGTCTTCTAGCAATAAATAAATGGATGAGCAATAACTTCTTGAAGCTAAACGAGGACAAAACTGAAGTCCTACTGATCGGCCCTAAAGCAAAGAGGGATATGCTGCTTAATAATCTAGGGAAACTGACATCATTGATTAAACCTGAGGTCTAGGTGTTATTTTCGACTCAGACCTAAGCTTCAAGTCCCATATTAACAAGGTGACGAAAACATAATTCTTTCACCTTAGAAACATTGCTAAAGTAAGACCACTTATAAACCAAAAAGATGCTGAAAAACTGATTCATGCCTTTGTCTCAAGCCACTTTTTACTGGGCTTCCTAAAAAAACTACTGCAAGACTTCAGCTTATTCAAAACTCTGCAGCTCGACTTCTAACTAGAACCAAGAGGAGAGAACACATTACTCCGGTCCTAGCTACTCTGCACTGGCTGCCAGTAACATGTAGGGTTGATTTTAAGGTCCTCCTCCTTATATACAAAGCCCTTAATGGGCGAGGCCCAAAGTACATTGCTAATTCCCTTGCCAATTATGTGCCCTCAAGAACACTAAGATCATCTATCGCAGGTTTATTAGAGGTTCCCAGCAACAGTCAGAAGAAGATCGGGAGTGCAGCCTTTGCCAACTATGCCCCAAAGCTTTGGAACACATTACCTTTAGAGATCAGGGAAGCCAGCTCACTAAATATTTTTAAAAGAAAGCTAAAAACGCACTTCTTCAATATAGCCTTCAACTAGCTTATCTGCACCTGCCCACTGCTCATTTGCCAGCTATTGCACTTTAAATATTTTACTGTCCTGGATACTAGATTTCAGGGGTAACCAGGCCCGCCGAGATCCATGTTAGGCTTAAGGAAGGGACAGTAGGTCCTGGATACTAGATTTCAGGGGTAACCAGGCCCGCCGAGATCCAAGTTAGGCTTAAGGAAGGGACAGTAGGTCCTGGATACTAGATTTCAGGGGTAACCAGGCCCGCCGAGATCCAAGTTAGGCTTAAGGAAGGGACAGTAGGTCCTGGATACTAGATTTCAGGGGTAACCAGGCCCGCCGAGATCCAAGTTAGGCTTAAGGCCCTGTCCACACCTATACGTTTTTTTGATAAACGTTTTTCGTATATAAAAATATTACCGTCCACACCAGCATGTTTATAAACAATGTCTGTGTCCACATGCATACGCATGAACGCAATATAAACGCTGTCATTGAGCATTCCACACCAGTAGTCGGCGATATAATATTATCCCCATAGCCCCGCTGGCCAATCAGACGCCTCTGTCTCAATGTTCTCGTTCATTAACTGTGCATTTATCTGTGAACAGGTTAAAAGCCCAGTTAACAGTGAAAGAACTAGAAGCACTTTGTTCACATCCATTTTCCTCGCTTGTGTAGCCTCGAACACCGTTGCCTATTGTAAACATAGTAGTTACTGGTGCCAGGATATGACGTTAGAGGGAACAGCAAACAGCTGCAGTGCACATGATCATAGAAATCTACGTGCATGATGACGTGACGAATACAAAAAGCTCCGTCTATCTCGTCCACACGTCAAAAATATACGGCGAATATACATCGTTTTTAAACATCTTCACTCTGGCAGGCGTTTTTAAACATCTTCGTTTTCAGGGGGCAAAAACTCGTTTGCGTCTGGACGAACCCCCCAAAACGAATATAAAAATCCACGTTTATCAAAAAAACGTATAGGTGTGGACAGGGCCTAACTTTGACTCCAGGGCAGACAGGTAGAGGGGGGTCTGCTGTCGAGGAGGAGCAGCTGGTCATAGAAGTTCTGAAACCCAGTTAAATCCTGGATTATGTTGTGTGTTTTCCCCAATAAATCTTTGTGTTTTGCTTTTTGAGTCGATTGGTTGTGACTGGACAGCCTTGACTAAGGCGTTTTGTAAAATAAGCTGCAGTAACTTCTGTGCTGCCTAAGTGTAGAAGCTAGTAGAGGCTATCTAACATGCAGTGTGTTCAATATGGGCAAAGCATTGCACTCACTGAATCAGGACAGGATTCAGTGGGACTAATAAAAGGTTAACAAATACAGGTCAACAAAACTGTGTGTGCATACAGCCTCTTCTGTACTCCAATAAAGAAAGAACAGTGTACTGCTTAACTACTTTTATTGGCATGTACATCAAGTGACTCAATTTCAGCTAGAATACATTCAACGATTTCTATAGGGGGAAAACTCATGAGGTATTGTCACATTCAGCAATTTGAGAATGATGAAGATTAAACAGCACAGAAGTTGGAGAAGTTAGAAATGGCTCTCAACTTGTCCTCTACAAACACCTCCTGCCCACTCTCAGTGTAAGTCAGTGCCCTCCAGTTAATCACATTGCCTGGGCTGTAGTTTACATCAGCTGTGAAGTGCTGAATCTCACAAGGAGACAGGACATGGTTCCACACATTCACATCACTGATCAGCCCAACAAATGACTGACTCGTAACAAAGCCCCCCCCATAGGAGTCTTGGTCCTGACCCAGAATGACACTGGGAACACCACCATCAAGCACCCCTGTGTAGCCCGGCGTCTGCGTTGGGCTGGGCTTCCCATTGGTCCACAGCTGACCATCGGTGGAGTTCCAGGTGGCACACACTGAGACCCACACGTTGAGCTCACCTGGCACCCCCTTAAACTTGAGTGCCTTATGCCTGACGTGCAGTTCCAGTCTTCCAGTTACCCTCTTGAACAGCAGCAGGTCGTTGTCGTCTTTTCGGGAGGCCATGGAGAACAGAGTATAGTGTCGCCGCAGGTCTGTGAAATACCTTCAGGAAGAGGTTCATAAATATAGAGTTAGAACAAGAAATATTCAATATCACTATGGATTCAACATGCAGACACAACGTCAAGGTGTTTTGAGTTGTCTAAAGTTGACGACAGAAGTATTGAACACCATATTACCTGAGACATATGGTCGCAGAGCCAAGGATCTCTCCTATTGGTGTCAGCTTCACGTGCGCAGTGTTGGTCTCTCGTGTAAATGTAAACATTTTACCTGTGAGGTCTGGTCAGACAAAGAGGATTCAGTCCATCAAATCAAAACAAACCCTTCAAAGCACATTTGGAATTGTAATGTTAGTACTGTCTGAAGAGATTTCCATTGCATACACAAATGTAAATGGTATGTACTTCCAGGTGTGTGTAGTGCCATATGATTCATGAATACTGATCGTATGTCAAATGAGCATTCATGTTCAAAGTAAATCAACGGGATGTTCAGATGTCTCACCTTGAGGCTCGGCCCAGCACATGGTGAACATGACCAGCACCACAAAGAGTCTCTCCATCTGTTCACAATACATCAACAGCAATGTTTACAACAAATATGACATTAGGGTTTCAGTGTACATGCAAGTATACACTTTAAATGGGTTTGTATTCTCCTTGAATGCATTCTCTTCAATTGCAAGTGTGTCATTAATGGACAAAATGTCTTTCACCGTATGTCATGCTAGAGAACCTACCTTGTCAGTTCTACTAAACGGCAGATGTACTGTAGCTTAATTGATCCAGAAGATGTCTAGTTTAGTTCCTAAGATGTCTGGTCTCTCCTGTCCTTTTTATTGTGATCAGTGGAATAGAGAAGTGGCTCCTCCTTATCTGTGAGTCCCTAGGAGGAGGCCCAGGTGTGGCATGTGGGGCTAACGAGCCTGCAGTTCTCTTCTCTGGGCCATCCGCCTGATAGGGGAATGCGGGGCAGCTGTGCATGGTTATCAATACACCCGCTACTCTGTGGGTCACTACAATATGTAATGAACTGGATATTTGTTTTGTTACATTTGATGTTTATTTATTTAGTATATTTTTGTTGTTGTTGTTGTTGGGACTGGTTTCGGGTCCCTTATGGGCCCCATGTTATGGGGTGGAGTGTGATGGTCTATACGGGCTGTTGGTTGTGGGTCTGCTTGAGGCCCTGTCCACACCTATACGTTTTTTTGATAAACGTGGATTTTTATATTCGTTTTGGGGGGGTTCGTCCAGACGCAAACGAGTTTTTGCCCTCTGAAAACGAAGATGTTTAAAAGCGCCTGCCAGAGTGAAGATGTTTAAAAACGCTGTATATTCGCCGTATATTTTTGACGTGTGGATGAGATAGACGGTGCTTTTTGTATTCGTCACGTCATCATGCGCGTAGATTTCTATGATCATGCGCACTGCAGCTGTTTGCTGTTCCCTCCTACGTCATATCCTGTTATTACAACAGGCAACGGTGTTCGAGGCTACACAAGCGAGGAAAATGGATGTGAACAAAGTGCTTCTAGTTCTTTCACTGTTAACTGGACTTTTAACCTGTTTACAGATAAATGCACAGTTAATGATCGAGCACATTGAGAGACAGAGGCGTCTGATTGGCCAGCGGGGCTATGGGGATAATAGTATATCGCCGACTACTGGTGTGGAATGCTCAATGACAGCGTTTATATTGCGTTCATGCGTATGCATGTGGACACAGACATTGTTTATAAACATGATGGTGTGGACGGTCATATTTTTATATGCGAAAAACGTTTATCAAAAAAACGTATAGGTGTGGACATAGCCTTATGTTGCAGGAGAAGCAGACTCAGGCCTTGTCCACACTAATACGTTTTTTGATAAACAAGTTTTTGCCCCCTGAATTCGAACATTTAAAAAAACTCCGGCCAGAGTGAAGTTTTTTTTAAAGCGCTGTATATTCGCTGTATATTTTTGATGTGTAGACGAGATAGACAGTTGTCTTTGTGTTCGTCACGTAATTATGCGCGTAGATTTCTATGATCATGCGCACTGCAGCTGTTTCATCCAACGTCATATCCTGGCACCAGTAACTACTTTGTTTAAAACAGGCAACGGTGGTCGAGGCTACACAAGCAAGGAAAATGGATGTGTACAAAGTGCTTCTAGTTCCTTCACTGTCAACTGGACTTTTAACCTGTTTACAGATGTACAAACATGTTTGTTTCTATGGTTAAGAGGTTTATCATGTGCTGAAAGAATCCAGTTTGTTATGCCGTTATAGGTGTAAGAGAGAAACTTTGACTCCAGGGCAGACAGACAGGTAGAGAGTAACTTTGACTCCAGGGGGCCATTCCACTAAAGGCGGATCAGTATAGCGGCGATATAAATAAATGCGGCGCTCAGGCAACTCGAGATTGGAATTCAAGCCTCAGGTGATTCCTCGAACGAGGATCAGCCTTGCGTGATGAGTGTTCACAGAAGACAGGCTTACAAATCTTCGATATCGGCGCGTGCACGCAGACATAAAGAGCCCAGAAGAGTCGATCTGTCGAAATGAAGATACTCCACTCTGCAGGCGTACTACATTTGCGCAGCATTCCCGAATTATTGATCTTTATGAAGACGGAAAAATAAGATGTAAAATAGTGCAATACTGCCGCAATTAACAAGGCGAGGGAAATGGTTTGGCAAGAAATTGCTGACCGATTAAATGCGTAGGTCATACTAGCCCCAGTTATTGTTATATGTTCATATTTTAATAAATGAATATTACTACTGTGGTGATATCAGCAGCAGGCTACAAACCGTCATATCGCCACAATGGCCTAGTGGTATCGACGGCTGCCACAGGATTTATTCATAATTTTTAGACGTGGTTCGAATCCCTCTTCCGACACACTTTTTACTGCAATTTCGTTGTCTGAATCTAATCTAAAATCTCATCTAAAAAAGTATGTAGGCTATAAAATTATGGTGCAGGCTAATTTACAAGAACTGACACGATTACAATGGTGTTTGAAGCCTTTGCATGAAATCTTCGGTTAAATGTAAAAAAGAAAAGAAAAAAAGACTTCGAACTCGCAACCTTTGGGACTCCAGCCGGCTGCCTTAACCACTGCGCCAACCAGACCGCTGTGATAACAGCAATGCAATAGACATACCTATTCATTTTATTTTATTTTGTACATTTTTTAATTTATGTATCCATCGATCTATCTATCTATCTATCACACTTTCTAAATATCTAGTTATCTATCACACAATCAAACTATCTATCGATCGATCACACTTTCAAATTATCAAATTATCTATCTATCACACAGTCAACCTATCCATCTATCTATCTCGTGTGAAGTGGGAACTAATATTTCCTAAAAGACACATGAGGAACTGTCGTTCGGGGTTTAGTTTCCGCCTGTGAGCCTTTTTTGACGCGCGTCTTACCATAGCCTGTGTTTTAGCCTGGTCGCGACCAGGCTAATTATATCTGACTCAGAAGGAGCTCAACCAAGCAGCGAATTATTTGAGCCACATTGATGGCACCGAACGCAAGCTAACATTTTCGAGGCTTAGAACTTTATCGAGGCTTAGAACTTTATCGAGCTTCGTGGAATACCCCCCAGGGCAGACAGACAGGTAGAGAGTAACTTTGACTCCAGGGCAGACAGACAGGTAGAGAGTAACTTTGACTCCAGGGCAGACATACAGGTAGAGTTTAACTTTGACTCCAGGGCAGACAGACAGGTATCCGTTCCCTCGATTTAGTAATTTGTTCCCTCGGTTTAGTAATTCGTTAGAGTTAGGGTTAGGCCCTACGAGCCAGAACGATTGCAAGGATTCTAACCCTAACCCTAACGAATTACTAAACCGAGGGAACAGATTTACTAAACCGAGGGAACAGATTCACACATCAAATAATTGTTCTCTACCATGTGACCCCAGGGGGGCTCCGTAACATACATACACAATGCTACCAGAACACACACACACACACACACACACACACACACACACACACACACACACCCAGGCCCTGTCTGGAGCTAAACGAACACTCAGTGGTAGAGTTACTATCATTAGAACTTATGAATTACTGTCATATACAATAGTAACACTTAAAGTAAGCCTAGTATCAGTTATTATGAGATTCCTTCAGAATGGACTCCCTGTTTAACTGCATAATAAATAACCAGAATAACTCAGAACTTATAGTCACTATAATAATAATACTACTACTACTAATAATAATAATAATACTAATAATAGTATACTACTAACAACACTACTAATAATGCTGGAAGCAGAATCTACATTGCACAATTGTATTAGTTGCATTACAGGGAGAAAGTTCTATGTCAAGCTTGGAGATCATGTGTCTGAGAAATATGACAGCGATTTCGGAGTCGCACAAGGGAGCTGCCTTGGTCCACTACTATTCTCACTATACATGTTACCACTCGGGGACATCATTAGAGAGCACAACGTATGTTTCCACAGCTATGCCGATGACACGCAACTGTACATTTCTGCTGAACCAAATGATACTTCAGCTATAGACTCCATTACGAACTGTCTTCTAGCAATAAATAAATGGATGAGCAATAACTTCTTGAAGCTAAACGAGGACAAAACTGAAGTCCTACTGATCGGCCCTAAAGCAAAGAGGGATATGCTGCTTAATAATCTAGGGAAACTGACATCATTGATTAAACCTGAGGTCTAGGTGTTATTTTCGACTCAGACCTAAGCTTCAAGTCCCATATTAACAAGGTGACGAAAACATAATTCTTTCACCTTAGAAACATTGCTAAAGTAAGACCACTTATAAACCAAAAAGATGCTGAAAAACTGATTCATGCCTTTGTCTCAAGCCACTTTTTACTGGGCTTCCTAAAAAAACTACTGCAAGACTTCAGCTTATTCAAAACTCTGCAGCTCGACTTCTAACTAGAACCAAGAGGAGAGAACACATTACTCCGGTCCTAGCTACTCTGCACTGGCTGCCAGTAACATGTAGGGTTGATTTTAAGGTCCTCCTCCTTATATACAAAGCCCTTAATGGGCGAGGCCCAAAGTACATTGCTAATTCCCTTGCCAATTATGTGCCCTCAAGAACACTAAGATCATCTATCGCAGGTTTATTAGAGGTTCCCAGCAACAGTCAGAAGAAGATCGGGAGCGCAGCCTTTGCCAACTATGCCCCAAAGCTTTGGAACACATTACCTTTAGAGATCAGGGAAGCCAGCTCACTAAATATTTTTAAAAGAAAGCTAAAAACGCACTTCTTCAATATAGCCTTCAACTAGCTTATCTGCACCTGCCCACTGCTCATTTGCCAGCTATTGCACTTTAAATATTTTACTGTCCTGGATACTAGATTTCAGGGGTAACCAGGCCCGCCGAGATCCATGTTAGGCTTAAGGAAGGGACAGTAGGTCCTGGATACTAGATTTCAGGGGTAACCAGGCCCGCCGAGATCCAAGTTAGGCTTAAGGAAGGGACAGTAGGTCCTGGATACTAGATTTCAGGGGTAACCAGGCCCGCCGAGATCCAAGTTAGGCTTAAGGAAGGGACAGTAGGTCCTGGATACTAGATTTCAGGGGTAACCAGGCCCGCCGAGATCCAAGTTAGGCTTAAGGCCCTGTCCACACCTATACGTTTTTTTGATAAACGTTTTTCGTATATAAAAATATTACCGTCCACACCAGCATGTTTATAAACAATGTCTGTGTCCACATGCATACGCATGAACGCAATATAAACGCTGTCATTGAGCATTCCACACCAGTAGTCGGCGATATAATATTATCCCCATAGCCCCGCTGGCCAATCAGACGTCTGTCTCAATGTTCTCGTTCATTAACTGTGCATTTATCTGTGAACAGGTTAAAAGCCCAGTTAACAGTGAAAGAACTAGAAGCACTTTGTTCACATCCATTTTCCTCGCTTGTGTAGCCTCGAACACCGTTGCCTATTGTAAACATAGTAGTTACTGGTGCCAGGATATGACGTTAGAGGGAACAGCAAACAGCTGCAGTGCGCATGATCATAGAAATCTACGTGCATGATGACGTGACGAATACAAAAAGCTCCGTCTATCTCGTCCACACGTCAAAAATATACGGCGAATATACAGCGTTTTTAAACATCTTCACTCTGGCAGGCGTTTTTAAACATCTTCGTTTTCAGGGGGCAAAAACTCGTTTGCGTCTGGACGAACCCCCCAAAACGAATATAAAAATCCACGTTTATCAAAAAAACGTATAGGTGTGGACAGGGCCTAACTTTGACTCCAGGGCAGACAGGTAGAGGGGGGTCTGCTGTCGAGGAGGAGCAGCTGGTCATAGAAGTTCTGAAACCCAGTTAAATCCTGGATTATGTTGTGTGTTTTCCCCAATAAATCTTTGTGTTTTGCTTTTTGAGTCGATTGGTTGTGACTGGACAGCCTTGACTAAGGCGTTTTGTAAAATAAGCTGCAGTAACTTCTGTGCTGCCTAAGTGTAGAAGCTAGTAGAGGCTATCTAACATGCAGTGTGTTCAATATGGGCAAAGCATTGCACTCACTGAATCAGGATTCAGTGGGACTAATAAAAGGTTAACAAATACAGGTCAACAAAACTGTGTGTGCATACAGCCTCTTCTGTACTCCAATAAAGAAAGAACAGTGTACTGCTTAACTACTTTTATTGGCATGTACATCAAGTGACTCAATTTCAGCTAGAATACATTCAACGATTTCTATAGGGGGAAAACTCATGAGGTATTGTCACATTCAGCAATTTGAGAATGATGAAGATTAAACAGCACAGAAGTTGGAGAAGTTAGAAATGGCTCTCAACTTGTCCTCTACAAACACCTCCTGCCCACTCTCAGTGTAAGTCAGTGCCCTCCAGTTAATCACATTGCCTGGGCTGTAGTTTACATCAGCTGTGAAGTGCTGAATCTCACAAGGAGACAGGACATGGTTCCACACATTCACATCACTGATCAGCCCAACAAATGACTGACTCGTAACAAAGCCCCCCCCATAGGAGTCTTGGTCCTGACCCAGAATGACACTGGGAACACCACCATCAAGCACCCCTGTGTAGCCCGGCGTCTGCGTTGGGCTGGGCTTCCCATTGGTCCACAGCTGACCATCGGTGGAGTTCCAGGTGGCACACACTGAGACCCACACGTTGAGCTCACCTGGCACCCCCTTAAACTTGAGTGCCTTATGCCTGACGTGCAGTTCCAGTCTTCCAGTTACCCTCTTGAACAGCAGCAGGTCGTTGTCGTCTTTTCGGGAGGCCATGGAGAACAGAGTATAGTGTCGCCGCAGGTCTGTGAAATACCTTCAGGAAGAGGTTCATAAATATAGAGTTAGAACAAGAAATATTCAATATCACTATGGATTCAACATGCAGACACAACGTCAAGGTGTTTTGAGTTGTCTAAAGTTGACGACAGAAGTATTGAACACCATATTACCTGAGACATATGGTCGCAGAGCCAAGGATCTCTCCTATTGGTGTCAGCTTCACGTGCGCAGTGTTGGTCTCTCGTGTAAATGTAAACATTTTACCTGTGAGGTCTGGTCAGACAAAGAGGATTCAGTCCATCAAATCAAAACAAACCCTTCAAAGCACATTTGGAATTGTAATGTTAGTACTGTCTGAAGAGATTTCCATTGCATACACAAATGTAAATGGTATGTACTTCCAGGTATGTGTGTAGTGCCATATGATTCATGAATACTGATCGTATGTCAAATGAGCATTCATGTTCAAAGTAAATCAACAGGATGTTCAGATGTCTCACCTTGAGGCTCGGCCCAGCACATGGTGAACATGACCAGCACCACAAAGAGTCTCTCCATCTGTTCACAATACATCAACAGCAATGTTTACAACAAATATGACATTAGGGTTTCAGTGTACATGCAAGTATACACTTTAAATGGGTTTGTATTCTCCTTGAATGCATTCTCTTCAATTGCAAGTGTGTCATTAATGGACAAAATGTCTTTCACCGTATGTCATGCTAGAGAACCTACCTTGTCAGTTCTACTAAACGGCAGATGTACTGTAGCTTAATTGATCCAGAAGATGTCTAGTTTAGTTCCTAAGATGTCTGGTCTCTCCTGTCCTTTTTATTGTGATCAGTGGAATAGAGAAGTGGCTCCTCCTTATCTGTGAGTCCCTAGGAGGAGGCCCAGGTGTGGCATGTGGGGCTAACGAGCCTGCAGTTCTCTTCTCTGGGCCATCCGCCTGATAGGGGAATGCGGGGCAGCTGTGCATGGTTATCAATACACCCGCTACTCTGTGGGTCACTACAATATGTAATGAACTGGATATTTGTTTTGTTACATTTGATGTTTATTTATTTAGTATATTTTTGTTGTTGTTGTTGTTGTTGTTGTTGGGACTGGTTTCGGGTCCCTTATGGGCCCCATGTTATGGGGTGGAGTGTGATGGTCTATACGGGCTGTTGGTTGTGGGTCTGCTTGAGGCCCTGTCCACACCTATACGTTTTTTTGATAAACGTGGATTTTTATATTCGTTTTGGGGGGGTTCGTCCAGACGCAAACGAGTTTTTGCCCTCTGAAAACGAAGATGTTTAAAAGCGCCTGCCAGAGTGAAGATGTTTAAAAACGCTGTATATTCGCCGTATATTTTTGACGTGTGGACGAGATAGACGGTGCTTTTTGTATTCGTCACCTCATCATGCGCGTAGATTTCTATGATCATGCGCACTGCAGCTGTTTGCTGTTCCCTCCTACGTCATATCCTGTTATTACAACAGGCAACGGTGTTCGAGGCTACACAAGCGAGGAAAATGGATGTGAACAAAGTGCTTCTAGTTCTTTCACTGTTAACTGGACTTTTAACCTGTTTACAGATAAATGCACAGTTAATGATCGAGCACATTGAGAGACAGAGGCGTCTGATTGGCCAGCGGGGCTATGGGGATAATAGTATATCGCCGACTACTGGTGTGGAATGCTCAATGACAGCGTTTATATTGCGTTCATGCGTATGCATGTGGACACAGACATTGTTTATAAACATGATGGTGTGGACGGTCATATTTTTATATGCGAAAAACGTTTATCAAAAAAACGTATAGGTGTGGACATAGCCTTATGTTGCAGGAGAAGCAGACTCAGGCCTTGTCCACACTAATACGTTTTTTGATAAACAAGTTTTTGCCCCCTGAATTCGAACATTTAAAAAAACTCCGGCCAGAGTGAAGTCTTTTTTAAAACGCTGTATATTCGCTGTATATTTTTGATGTGTAGACGAGATAGACAGTTGTCTTTGTGTTCGTCACGTAATTATGCGCGTAGATTTCTATGATCATGCGCACTGCAGCTGTTTCATCCAACGTCATATCCTGGCACCAGTAACTACTTTGTTTAAAACAGGCAACGGTGGTCGAGGCTACACAAGCAAGGAAAATGGATGTGTACAAAGTGCTTCTAGTTCCTTCACTGTCAACTGGACTTTTAACCTGTTTACAGATGTACAAACATGTTTGTTTCTATGGTTAAGAGGTTTATCATGTGCTGAAAGAATCCAGTTTGTTATGCCGTTATAGGTGTAAGAGAGAAACTTTGACTCCAGGGCAGACAGACAGGTAGAGAGTAACTTTGACTCCAGGGGGCCATTCCACTAAAGGCGGATCAGTATAGCGGCGATATAAATAAATGCGGCGCTCAGGCAACTCGAGATTGGAATTCAAGCCTCAGGTGATTCCTCGAACGAGGATCAGCCTTGCGTGATGAGTGTTCACAGAAGACAGGCTTACAAATCTTCGATATCGGCGCGTGCACGCAGACATAAAGAGCCCAGAAGAGTCGATCTGTCGAAATGAAGATACTCCACTCTGCAGGCGTACTACATTTGCGCAGCATTCCCGAATTATTGATCTTTATGAAGACGGAAAAATAAGATGTAAAATAGTGCAATACTGCCGCAATTAACAAGGCGAGGGAAATGGTTTGGCAAGAAATTGCTGACCGATTAAATGCGTAGGTCATACTAGCCCCAGTTATTGTTATATGTTCATATTTTAATAAATGAATATTACTACTGTGGTGATATCAGCAGCAGGCTACAAACCGTCATATCGCCACAATGGCCTAGTGGTATCGACGGCTGCCACAGGATTTATTCATAATTTTTAGACGTGGTTCGAATCCCTCTTCCGACACACTTTTTACTGCAATTTCGTTGTCTGAATCTAATCTAAAATCTCATCTAAAAAAGTATGTAGGCTATAAAATTATGGTGCAGGCTAATTTACAAGAACTGACACGATTACAATGGTGTTTGAAGCCTTTGCATGAAATCTTCGGTTAAATGTAAAAAAGAAAAGAAAAAAAGACTTCGAACTCGCAACCTTTGGGACTCCAGCCGGCTGCCTTAACCACTGCGCCAACCAGACCGCTGTGATAACAGCAATGCAATAGACATACCTATTCATTTTATTTTATTTTGTACATTTTTTAATTTATGTATCCATCGATCTATCTATCTATCACACTTTCTAAATATCTAGTTATCTATCACACAATCAAACTATCTATCGATCGATCACACTTTCAAATTATCAAATTATCTATCTATCACACAGTCAACCTATCCATCTATCTATCTCGTGTGAAGTGGGAACTAATATTTCCTAAAAGACACATGAGGAACTGTCGTTCGGGGTTTAGTTTCCGCCTGTGAGCCTTTTTTGACGCGCGTCTTACCATAGCCTGTGTTTTAGCCTGGTCGCGACCAGGCTAATTATATCTGACTCAGAAGGAGCTCAACCAAGCAGCGAATTATTTGAGCCACATTGATGGCACCGAACGCAAGCTAACATTTTCGAGGCTTAGAACTTTATCGAGCTTCGTGGAATACCCCCCAGGGCAGACAGACAGGTAGAGAGTAACTTTGACTCCAGGGCAGACAGACAGGTAGAGAGTAACTTTGACTCCAGGGCAGACATACAGGTAGAGTTTAACTTTGACTCCAGGGCAGACAGACAGGTATCCGTTCCCTCGATTTAGTAATTTGTTCCCTCGGTTTAGTAATTCGTTAGAGTTAGGGTTAGGCCCTACGAGCCAGAACGATTGCAAGGATTCTAACCCTAACCCTAACGAATTACTAAACCGAGGGAACAGATTTACTAAACCGAGGGAACAGATTCACACATCAAATAATTGTTCTCTACCATGTGACCCCAGGGGGGCTCCGTAACATACATACACAATGCTACCAGAACACACACACACACACACACACACACACACACACACACACACACACCCAGGCCCTGTCTGGAGCTAAACGAACACTCAGTGGTAGAGTTACTATCATTAGAACTTATGAATTACTGTCATATACAATAGTAACACTTAAAGTAAGCCTAGTATCAGTTATTATGAGATTCCTTCAGAATGGACTCCCTGTTTAACTGCATAATAAATAACCAGAATAACTCAGAACTTATAGTCACTATAATAATAATACTACTACTACTACTAATAATAATAATACTAATAATAGTATACTACTAACAACACTACTAATAATGCTGGAAGCAGAATCTACATTGCACAATTGTATTAGTTGCATTACAGGGAGAAAGTTCTATGTCAAGCTTGGAGATCATGTGTCTGAGAAATATGACAGCGATTTCGGAGTCGCACAAGGGAGCTGCCTTGGTCCACTACTATTCTCACTATACATGTTACCACTCGGGGACATCATTAGAGAGCACAACGTATGTTTCCACAGCTATGCCGATGACACGCAACTGTACATTTCTGCTGAACCAAATGATACTTCAGCTATAGACTCCATTACGAACTGTCTTCTAGCAATAAATAAATGGATGAGCAATAACTTCTTGAAGCTAAACGAGGACAAAACTGAAGTCCTACTGATCGGCCCTAAAGCAAAGAGGGATATGCTGCTTAATAATCTAGGGAAACTGACATCATTGATTAAACCTGAGGTCTAGGTGTTATTTTCGACTCAGACCTAAGCTTCAAGTCCCATATTAACAAGGTGACGAAAACATAATTCTTTCACCTTAGAAACATTGCTAAAGTAAGACCACTTATAAACCAAAAAGATGCTGAAAAACTGATTCATGCCTTTGTCTCAAGCCACTTTTTACTGGGCTTCCTAAAAAAACTACTGCAAGACTTCAGCTTATTCAAAACTCTGCAGCTCGACTTCTAACTAGAACCAAGAGGAGAGAACACATTACTCCGGTCCTAGCTACTCTGCACTGGCTGCCAGTAACATGTAGGGTTGATTTTAAGGTCCTCCTCCTTATATACAAAGCCCTTAATGGGCGAGGCCCAAAGTACATTGCTAATTCCCTTGCCAATTATGTGCCCTCAAGAACACTAAGATCATTTATCGCAGGTTTATTAGAGGTTCCCAGCAACAGTCAGAAGAAGATCGGGAGCGCAGCCTTTGCCAACTATGCCCCAAAGCTTTGGAACACATTACCTTTAGAGATCAGGGAAGCCAGCTCACTAAATATTTTTAAAAGAAAGCTAAAAACGCACTTCTTCAATATAGCCTTCAACTAGCTTATCTGCACCTGCCCACTGCTCATTTGCCAGCTATTGCACTTTAAATATTTTACTGTCCTGGATACTAGATTTCAGGGGTAACCAGGCCCGCCGAGATCCATGTTAGGCTTAAGGAAGGGACAGTAGGTCCTGGATACTAGATTTCAGGGGTAACCAGGCCCGCCGAGATCCAAGTTAGGCTTAAGGAAGGGACAGTAGGTCCTGGATACTAGATTTCAGGGGTAACCAGGCCCGCCGAGATCCAAGTTAGGCTTAAGGAAGGGACAGTAGGTCCTGGATACTAGATTTCAGGGGTAACCAGGCCCGCCGAGATCCAAGTTAGGCTTAAGGCCCTGTCCACACCTATACGTTTTTTTGATAAACGTTTTTCGTATATAAAAATATTACCGTCCACACCAGCATGTTTATAAACAATGTCTGTGTCCACATGCATACGCATGAACGCAATATAAACGCTGTCATTGAGCATTCCACACCAGTAGTCGGCGATATAATATTATCCCCATAGCCCCGCTGGCCAATCAGACGCCTCTGTCTCAATGTTCTCGTTCATTAACTGTGCATTTATCTGTGAACAGGTTAAAAGCCCAGTTAACAGTGAAAGAACTAGAAGCACTTTGTTCACATCCATTTTCCTCGCTTGTGTAGCCTCGAACACCGTTGCCTATTGTAAACATAGTAGTTACTGGTGCCAGGATATGACGTTAGAGGGAACAGCAAACAGCTGCAGTGCGCATGATCATAGAAATCTACGTGCATGATGACGTGACGAATACAAAAAGCTCCGTCTATCTCGTCCACACGTCAAAAATATACGGCGAATATACAGCGTTTTTAAACATCTTCACTCTGGCAGGCGTTTTTAAACATCTTCGTTTTCAGGGGGCAAAAACTCGTTTGCGTCTGGACGAACCCCCCAAAACGAATATAAAAATCCACGTTTATCAAAAAAACGTATAGGTGTGGACAGGGCCTAACTTTGACTCCAGGGCAGACAGGTAGAGGGGGGTCTGCTGTCGAGGAGGAGCAGCTGGTCATAGAAGTTCTGAAACCCAGTTAAATCCTGGATTATGTTGTGTGTTTTCCCCAATAAATCTTTGTGTTTTGCTTTTTGAGTCGATTGGTTGTGACTGGACAGCCTTGACTAAGGCGTTTTGTAAAATAAGCTGCAGTAACTTCTGTGCTGCCTAAGTGTAGAAGCTAGTAGAGGCTATCTAACATGCAGTGTGTTCAATATGGGCAAAGCATTGCACTCACTGAATCAGGACAGGATTCAGTGGGACTAATAAAAGGTTAACAAATACAGGTCAACAAAACTGTGTGTGCATACAGCCTCTTCTGTACTCCAATAAAGAAAGAACAGTGTACTGCTTAACTACTTTTATTGGCATGTACATCAAGTGACTCAATTTCAGCTAGAATACATTCAACGATTTCTATAGGGGGAAAACTCATGAGGTATTGTCACATTCAGCAATTTGAGAATGATGAAGATTAAACAGCACAGAAGTTGGAGAAGTTAGAAATGGCTCTCAACTTGTCCTCTACAAACACCTCCTGCCCACTCTCAGTGTAAGTCAGTGCCCTCCAGTTAATCACATTGCCTGGGCTGTAGTTTACATCAGCTGTGAAGTGCTGAATCTCACAAGGAGACAGGACATGGTTCCACACATTCACATCACTGATCAGCCCAACAAATGACTGACTCGTAACAAAGCCCCCCCCATAGGAGTCTTGGTCCTGACCCAGAATGACACTGGGAACACCACCATCAAGCACCCCTGTGTAGCCCGGCGTCTGCGTTGGGCTGGGCTTCCCATTGGTCCACAGCTGACCATCGGTGGAGTTCCAGGTGGCACACACTGAGACCCACACGTTGAGCTCACCTGGCACCCCCTTAAACTTGAGTGCCTTATGCCTGACGTGCAGTTCCAGTCTTCCAGTTACCCTCTTGAACAGCAGCAGGTCGTTGTCGTCTTTTCGGGAGGCCATGGAGAACAGAGTATAGTGTCGCCGCAGGTCTGTGAAATACCTTCAGGAAGAGGTTCATAAATATAGAGTTAGAACAAGAAATATTCAATATCACTATGGATTCAACATGCAGACACAACGTCAAGGTGTTTTGAGTTGTCTAAAGTTGACGACAGAAGTATTGAACACCATATTACCTGAGACATATGGTCGCAGAGCCAAGGATCTCTCCTATTGGTGTCAGCTTCACGTGCGCAGTGTTGGTCTCTCGTGTAAATGTAAACATTTTACCTGTGAGGTCTGGTCAGACAAAGAGGATTCAGTCCATCAAATCAAAACAAACCCTTCAAAGCACATTTGGAATTGTAATGTTAGTACTGTCTGAAGAGATTTCCATTGCATACACAAATGTAAATGGTATGTACTTCCAGGTATGTGTGTAGTGCCATATGATTCATGAATACTGATCGTATGTCAAATGAGCATTCATGTTCAAAGTAAATCAACGGGATGTTCAGATGTCTCACCTTGAGGCTCGGCCCAGCACATGGTGAACATGACCAGCACCACAAAGAGTCTCTCCATCTGTTCACAATACATCAACAGCAATGTTTACAACAAATATGACATTAGGGTTTCAGTGTACATGCAAGTATACACTTTAAATGGGTTTGTATTCT
This sequence comes from Nansenia antarctica, assembly GCF_963989245.1. Lineage (NCBI taxonomy): Eukaryota > Metazoa > Chordata > Actinopteri > Argentiniformes > Microstomatidae > Nansenia > Nansenia antarctica. The sequence continues at coordinate 58,987,768 of NC_137675.1, read as the reverse complement.
CCTTGAATGCATTCTCTTCAATTGCAAGTGTGTCATTAATGGACAAAATGTCTTTCACCGTATGTCATGCTAGAGAACCTACCTTGTCAGTTCTACTAAACGGCAGATGTACTGTAGCTTAATTGATCCAGAAGATGTCTAGTTTAGTTCCTAAGATGTCTGGTCTCTCCTGTCCTTTTTATTGTGATCAGTGGAATAGAGAAGTGGCTCCTCCTTATCTGTGAGTCCCTAGGAGGAGGCCCAGGTGTGGCATGTGGGGCTAACGAGCCTGCAGTTCTCTTCTCTGGGCCATCCGCCTGATAGGGGAATGCGGGGCAGCTGTGCATGGTTATCAATACACCCGCTACTCTGTGGGTCACTACAATATGTAATGAACTGGATATTTGTTTTGTTACATTTGATGTTTATTTATTTAGTATATTTTTGTTGTTGTTGTTGTTGTTGTTGGGACTGGTTTCGGGTCCCTTATGGGCCCCATGTTATGGGGTGGAGTGTGATGGTCTATACGGGCTGTTGGTTGTGGGTCTGCTTGAGGCCCTGTCCACACCTATACGTTTTTTTGATAAACGTGGATTTTTATATTCGTTTTGGGGGGGTTCGTCCAGACGCAAACGAGTTTTTGCCCTCTGAAAACGAAGATGTTTAAAAGCGCCTGCCAGAGTGAAGATGTTTAAAAACGCTGTATATTCGCCGTATATTTTTGACGTGTGGACGAGATAGACGGTGCTTTTTGTATTCGTCACGTCATCATGCGCGTAGATTTCTATGAACATGCGCACTGCAGCTGTTTGCTGTTCCCTCCTACGTCATATCCTGTTATTACAACAGGCAACGGTGTTCGAGGCTACACAAGCGAGGAAAATGGATGTGAACAAAGTGCTTCTAGTTCTTTCACTGTTAACTGGACTTTTAACCTGTTTACAGATAAATGCACAGTTAATGATCGAGCACATTGAGAGACAGAGGCGTCTGATTGGCCAGCGGGGCTATGGGGATAATAGTATATCGCCGACTACTGGTGTGGAATGCTCAATGACAGCGTTTATATTGCGTTCATGCGTATGCATGTGGACACAGACATTGTTTATAAACATGCTGGTGCGTCATATTTTTATATGCGAAAAACGTTTATCAAAAAAACGTATAGGTGTGGACATAGCCTTATGTTGCAGGAGAAGCAGACTCAGGCCTTGTCCACACTAATACGTTTTTTGATAAACAAGTTTTTGCCCCCTGAATTCGAACATTTAAAAAAACTCCGGCCAGAGTGAAGTTTTTTTTAAAACGCTGTATATTCGCTGTATATTTTTGATGTGTGGACGAGATAGACAGTTGTCTTTGTGTTCGTCACGTAATTATGCGCGTAGATTTCTATGATCATGCGCACTGCAGCTGTTTCATCCAACGTCATATCCTGGCACCAGTAACTACTTTGTTTAAAACAGGCAACGGTGGTCGAGGCTACACAAGCAAGGAAAATGGATGTGTACAAAGTGCTTCTAGTTCCTTCACTGTCAACTGGACTTTTAACCTGTTTACAGATGTACAAACATGTTTGTTTCTATGGTTAAGAGGTTTATCATGTGCTGAAAGAATCCAGTTTGTTATGCCGTTATATATAGGTGTAAGAGAAAAACTTTGACTCCAGGGCAGACAGACAGGTAGAGAGTAACTTTGACTCCAGGGGGCCATTCCACTAAAGGCGGATCAGTATAGCGGCGATATAAATAAATGCGGCGCTCAGGCAACTCGAGATTGGAATTCAAGCCTCAGGTGATTCCTCGAACGAGGATCAGCCTTGCGTGATGAGTGTTCACAGAAGACAGGCTTACAAATCTTCGATATCGGCGCGTGCACGCAGACATAAAGAGCCCAGAAGAGTCGATCTGTCGAAATGAAGATACTCCACTCTGCAGGCGTACTACATTTGCGCAGCATTCCCGAATTATTGATCTTTATGAAGACGGAAAAATAAGATGTAAAATAGTGCAATACTGCCGCAATTAACAAGGCGAGGGAAATGGTTTGGCAAGAAATTGCTGACCGATTAAATGCGTAGGTCATACTAGCCCCAGTTATTGTTATATGTTCATATTTTAATAAATGAATATTACTACTGTGGTGATATCAGCAGCAGGCTACAAACCGTCATATCGCCACAATGGCCTAGTGGTATCGACGGCTGCCACAGGATTTATTCATAATTTTTAGACGTGGTTCGAATCCCTCTTCCGACACACTTTTTACTGCAATTTCGTTGTCTGAATCTAATCTAAAATCTCATCTAAAAAAGTATGTAGGCTATAAAATTATGGTGCAGGCTAATTTACAAGAACTGACACGATTACAATGGTGTTTGAAGCCTTTGCATGAAATCTTCGGTTAAATGTAAAAAAGAAAAGAAAAAAAGACTTCGAACTCGCAACCTTTGGGACTCCAGCCGGCTGCCTTAACCACTGCGCCAACCAGACCGCTGTGATAACAGCAATGCAATAGACATACCTATTCATTTTATTTTATTTTGTACATTTTTTAATTTATGTATCCATCGATCTATCTATCTATCTATCACACTTTCTAAATATCTAGTTATCTATCACACAATCAAACTATCTATCGATCGATCACACTTTCAAATTATCAAATTATCTATCTATCACACAGTCAACCTATCCATCTATCTATCTCGTGTGAAGTGGGAACTAATATTTCCTAAAAGACACATGAGGAACTGTCGTTCGGGGTTTAGTTTCCGCCTGTGAGCCTTTTTTGACGCGCGTCTTACCATAGCCTGTGTTTTAGCCTGGTCGCGACCAGGCTAATTATATCTGACTCAGAAGGAGCTCAACCAAGCAGCGAATTATTTGAGCCACATTGATGGCACCGAACGCAAGCTAACATTTTCGAGGCTTAGAACTTTATCGAGGCTTAGAACTTTATCGAGCTTCGTGGAATACCCCCCAGGGCAGACAGACAGGTAGAGAGTAACTTTGACTCCAGGGCAGACAGACAGGTAGAGAGTAACTTTGACTCCAGGGCAGACATACAGGTAGAGTTTAACTTTGACTCCAGGGCAGACAGACAGGTATCCGTTCCCTCGATTTAGTAATTTGTTCCCTCGGTTTAGTAATTCGTTAGAGTTAGGGTTAGGCCCTACGAGCCAGAACGATTGCAAGGATTCTAACCCTAACCCTAACGAATTACTAAACCGAGGGAACAGATTTACTAAACCGAGGGAACAGATTCACACATCAAATAATTGTTCTCTACCATGTGACCCCAGGGGGGCTCCGTAACATACATACACAATGCTACCAGAACACACACACACACACACACACACACACACACACACACACACACACCCAGGCCCTGTCTGGAGCTAAACGAACACTCAGTGGTAGAGTTACTATCATTAGAACTTATGAATTACTGTCATATACAATAGTAACACTTAAAGTAAGCCTAGTATCAGTTATTATGAGATTCCTTCAGAATGGACTCCCTGTTTAACTGCATAATAAATAACCAGAATAACTCAGAACTTATAGTCACTATAATAATAATACTACTACTACTACTAATAATAATAATACTAATAATAGTATACTACTAACAACACTACTAATAATGCTGGAAGCAGAATCTACATTGCACAATTGTATTAGTTGCATTACAGGGAGAAAGTTCTATGTCAAGCTTGGAGATCATGTGTCTGAGAAATATGACAGCGATTTCGGAGTCGCACAAGGGAGCTGCCTTGGTCCACTACTATTCTCACTATACATGTTACCACTCGGGGACATCATTAGAGAGCACAACGTATGTTTCCACAGCTATGCCGATGACACGCAACTGTACATTTCTGCTGAACCAAATGATACTTCAGCTATAGACTCCATTACGAACTGTCTTCTAGCAATAAATAAATGGATGAGCAATAACTTCTTGAAGCTAAACGAGGACAAAACTGAAGTCCTACTGATCGGCCCTAAAGCAAAGAGGGATATGCTGCTTAATAATCTAGGGAAACTGACATCATTGATTAAACCTGAGGTCTAGGTGTTATTTTCGACTCAGACCTAAGCTTCAAGTCCCATATTAACAAGGTGACGAAAACATAATTCTTTCACCTTAGAAACATTGCTAAAGTAAGACCACTTATAAACCAAAAAGATGCTGAAAAACTGATTCATGCCTTTGTCTCAAGCCACTTTTTACTGGGCTTCCTAAAAAAACTACTGCAAGACTTCAGCTTATTCAAAACTCTGCAGCTCGACTTCTAACTAGAACCAAGAGGAGAGAACACATTACTCCGGTCCTAGCTACTCTGCACTGGCTGCCAGTAACATGTAGGGTTGATTTTAAGGTCCTCCTCCTTATATACAAAGCCCTTAATGGGCGAGGCCCAAAGTACATTGCTAATTCCCTTGCCAATTATGTGCCCTCAAGAACACTAAGATCATCTATCGCAGGTTTATTAGAGGTTCCCAGCAACAGTCAGAAGAAGATCGGGAGCGCAGCCTTTGCCAACTATGCCCCAAAGCTTTGGAACACATTACCTTTAGAGATCAGGGAAGCCAGCTCACTAAATATTTTTAAAAGAAAGCTAAAAACGCACTTCTTCAATATAGCCTTCAACTAGCTTATCTGCACCTGCCCACTGCTCATTTGCCAGCTATTGCACTTTAAATATTTTACTGTCCTGGATACTAGATTTCAGGGGTAACCAGGCCCGCCGAGATCCATGTTAGGCTTAAGGAAGGGACAGTAGGTCCTGGATACTAGATTTCAGGGGTAACCAGGCCCGCCGAGATCCAAGTTAGGCTTAAGGAAGGGACAGTAGGTCCTGGATACTAGATTTCAGGGGTAACCAGGCCCGCCGAGATCCAAGTTAGGCTTAAGGAAGGGACAGTAGGTCCTGGATACAAGATTTCAGGGGTAACCAGGCCCGCCGAGATCCAAGTTAGGCTTAAGGCCCTGTCCACACCTATACGTTTTTTTGATAAACGTTTTTCGTATATAAAAATATTACCGTCCACACCAGCATGTTTATAAACAATGTCTGTGTCCACATGCATACGCATGAACGCAATATAAACGCTGTCATTGAGCATTCCACACCAGTAGTCGGCGATATAATATTATCCCCATAGCCCCGCTGGCCAATCAGACGCCTCTGTCTCAATGTTCTCGTTCATTAACTGTGCATTTATCTGTGAACAGGTTAAAAGCCCAGTTAACAGTGAAAGAACTAGAAGCACTTTGTTCACATCCATTTTCCTCGCTTGTGTAGCCTCGAACACCGTTGCCTATTGTAAACATAGTAGTTACTGGTGCCAGGATATGACGTTAGAGGGAACAGCAAACAGCTGCAGTGCGCATGATCATAGAAATCTACGTGCATGATGACGTGACGAATACAAAAAGCTCCGTCTATCTCGTCCACACGTCAAAAATATACGGCGAATATACAGCGTTTTTAAACATCTTCACTCTGGCAGGCGTTTTTAAACATCTTCGTTTTCAGGGGGCAAAAACTCGTTTGCGTCTGGACGAACACCCCAAAACGAATATAAAAATCCACGTTTATCAAAAAAACGTATAGGTGTGGACAGGGCCTAACTTTGACTCCAGGGCAGACAGGTAGAGGGGGGTCCTGTCGAGGAGGAGCAGCTGGTCATAGAAGTTCTGAAACCCAGTTAAATCCTGGATTATGTTGTGTGTTTTCCCCAATAAATCTTTGTGTTTTGCTTTTTGAGTCGATTGGTTGTGACTGGACAGCCTTGACTAAGGCGTTTTGTAAAATAAGCTGCAGTAACTTCTGTGCTGCCTAAGTGTAGAAGCTAGTAGAGGCTATCTAACATGCAGTGTGTTCAATATGGGCAAAGCATTGCACTCACTGAATCAGGATTCAGTGGGACTAATAAAAGGTTAACAAATACAGGTCAACAAAACTGTGTGTGCATACAGCCTCTTCTGTACTCCAATAAAGAAAGAACAGTGTACTGCTTAACTACTTTTATTGGCATGTACATCAAGTGACTCAATTTCAGCTAGAATACATTCAACGATTTCTATAGGGGGAAAACTCATGAGGTATTGTCACATTCAGCAATTTGAGAATGATGAAGATTAAACAGCACAGAAGTTGGAGAAGTTAGAAATGGCTCTCAACTTGTCCTCTACAAACACCTCCTGCCCACTCTCAGTGTAAGTCAGTGCCCTCCAGTTAATCACATTGCCTGGGCTGTAGTTTACATCATCTGTGAAGTGCTGAATCTCACAAGGAGACAGGACATGGTTCCACACATTCACATCACTGATCAGCCCAACAAATGACTGACTCTTAACAAAGCCCCCCCCATAGGAGTCTTGGTCCTGACCCAGAATGACACTGGGAACACCACCATCAAGCACCCCTGTGTAGCCCGGCGTCTGCGTTGGGCTGGGCTTCCCATTGGTCCACAGCTGACCATCGGTGGAGTTCCAGGTGGCACACACTGAGACCCACACGTTGAGCTCACCTGGCACCCCCTTAAACTTGAGTGCCTTATGCCTGACGTGCAGTTCCAGTCTTCCAGTTACCCTCTTGAACAGCAGCAGGTCGTTGTCGTCTTTTCGGGAGGCCATGGAGAACAGAGTATAGTGTCGCCGCAGGTCTGTGAAATACCATCAGGAAGAGGTTCATAAATATAGAGTTAGAACAAGAAATATTCAATATTTCTATGGATTCAACATGCAGACACAACGTCAAGGTGTTTTGAGTTGTCTAAAGTTGACGACAGAAGTATTGAACACCATATTACCTGAGACATATGGTCGCAGAGCCAAGGATCTCTCCTATTGGTGTCAGCTTCACGTGCGCAGTGTTGGTCTCTCGTGTAAATGTAAACATTTTACCTGTGAGGTCTGGTCAGACAAAGAGGATTCAGTCCATCAAATCAAAACAAACCCTTCAAAGCACATTTGGAATTGTAATGTTAGTACTGTCTGAAGAGATTTCCAGTGCATAGACAAATGTAAATGGTATGTACTTCCAGGTATGTGTGTAGTGCCATATGATTCATGAATACTGATCGTATGTCAAATGAGCATTCATGTTCAAAGTAAATCAACGGGATGTTCAGATGTCTCACCTTGAGGCTCGGCCCAGCACATGGTGAACATGACCAGCACCACAAAGAGTCTCTCCATCTGTTCACAATACATCAACAGCAATGTTTACAACAAATATGACATTAGGGTTTCAGTGTACATGCAAGTATACACTTTAAATGGGTTTGTATTCTCCTTGAATGCATTCTCTTCAATTGCAAGTGTGTCATTAATGGACAAAATGTCTTTCACCGTATGTCATGCTAGAGAACCTACCTTGTCAGTTCTACTAAACGGCAGATGTACTGTAGCTTAATTGATCCAGAAGATGTCTAGTTTAGTTCCTAAGATGTCTGGTCTCTCCTGTCCTTTTTATTGTGATCAGTGGAATAGAGAAGTGGCTCCTCCTTATCTGTGAGTCCCTAGGAGGAGGCCCAGGTGTGGCATGTGGGGCTAACGAGCCTGCAGTTCTCTTCTCTGGGCCATCCGCCTGATAGGGGAATGCGGGGCAGCTGTGCATGGTTATCAATACACCCGCTACTCTGTGGGTCACTACAATATGTAATGAACTGGATATTTGTTTTGTTACATTTGATGTTTATTTATTTAGTATATTTTTGTTGTTGTTGTTGTTGTTGTTGTTGTTGTTGTTGTTGTTGGGACTGGTTTCGGGTCCCTTATGGGCCCCATGTTATGGGGTGGAGTGTGATGGTCTATACGGGCTGTTGGTTGTGGGTCTGCTTGAGGCCCTGTCCACACCTATACGTTTTTTTGATAAACGTGGATTTTTATATTCGTTTTGGGGGGGTTCGTCCAGACGCAAACGAGTTTTTGCCCTCTGAAAACGAAGATGTTTAAAAGCGCCTGCCAGAGTGAAGATGTTTAAAAACGCTGTATATTCGCCGTATATTTTTGACGTGTGGACGAGATAGACGGTGCTTTTTGTATTCGTCACGTCATCATGCGCGTAGATTTCTATGATCATGCGCACTGCAGCTGTTTGCTGTTCCCTCCTACGTCATATCCTGTTATTACAACAGGCAACGGTGTTCGAGGCTACACAAGCGAGGAAAATGGATGTGAACAAAGTGCTTCTAGTTCTTTCACTGTTAACTGGACTTTTAACCTGTTTACAGATAAATGCACAGTTAATGATCGAGCACATTGAGAGACAGAGGCGTCTGATTGGCCAGCGGGGCTATGGGGATAATAGTATATCGCCGACTACTGGTGTGGAATGCTCAATGACAGCGTTTATATTGCGTTCATGCGTATGCATGTGGACACAGACATTGTTTATAAACATGATGGTGTGGACGGTCATATTTTTATATGCGAAAAACGTTTATCAAAAAAACGTATAGGTGTGGACATAGCCTTATGTTGCAGGAGAAGCAGACTCAGGCCTTGTCCACACTAATACGTTTTTTGATAAACAAGTTTTTGCCCCCTGAATTCGAACATTTAAAAAAACTCCGGCCAGAGTGAAGTTTTTTTTAAAACGCTGTATATTCGCTGTATATTTTTGATGTGTAGACGAGATAGACAGTTGTCTTTGTGTTCGTCACGTAATTATTCGCGTAGATTTCTATGATCATGCGCACTGCAGCTGTTTCATCCAACGTCATATCCTGGCACCAGTAACTACTTTGTTTAAAACAGGCAACGGTGGTCGAGGCTACACAAGCAAGGAAAATGGATGTGTACAAAGTGCTTCTAGTTCCTTCACTGTCAACTGGACTTTTAACCTGTTTACAGATGTACAAACATGTTTGTTTCTATGGTTAAGAGGTTTATCATGTGCTGAAAGAATCCAGTTTGTTATGCCGTTATAGGTGTAAGAGAGAAACTTTGACTCCAGGGCAGACAGACAGGTAGAGAGTAACTTTGACTCCAGGGGGCCATTCCACTAAAGGCGGATCAGTATAGCGGCGATATAAATAAATGCGGCGCTCAGGCAACTCGAGATTGGAATTCAAGCCTCAGGTGATTCCTCGAACGAGGATCAGCCTTGCGTGATGAGTGTTCACAGAAGACAGGCTTACAAATCTTCGATATCGGCGCGTGCACGCAGACATAAAGAGCCCAGAAGAGTCGATCTGTCGAAATGAAGATACTCCACTCTGCAGGCGTACTACATTTGCGCAGCATTCCCGAATTATTGATCTTTATGAAGACGGAAAAATAAGATGTAAAATAGTGCAATACTGCCGCAATTAACAAGGCGAGGGAAATGGTTTGGCAAGAAATTGCTGACCGATTAAATGCGTAGGTCATACTAGCCCCAGTTATTGTTATATGTTCATATTTTAATAAATGAATATTACTACTGTGGTGATATCAGCAGCAGGCTACAAACCGTCATATCGCCACAATGGCCTAGTGGTATCGACGGCTGCCACAGGATTTATTCATAATTTTTAGATGTGGTTCGAATCCCTCTTCCGACACACTTTTTACTGCAATTTCGTTGTCTGAATCTAATCTAAAATCTCATCTAAAAAAGTATGTAGGCTATAAAATTATGGTGCAGGCTAATTTACAAGAACTGACACGATTACAATGGTGTTTGAAGCCTTTGCATGAAATCTTCGGTTAAATGTAAAAAAGAAAAGAAAAAAAGACTTCGAACTCGCAACCTTTGGGACTCCAGCCGGCTGCCTTAACCACTGCGCCAACCAGACCGCTGTGATAACAGCAATGCAATAGACATACCTATTCATTTTATTTTATTTTGTACATTTTTTAATTTATGTATCCATCGATCTATCTATCTATCTATCACACTTTCTAAATATCTAGTTATCTATCACACAATCAAACTATCTATCGATCGATCACACTTTCAAATTATCAAATTATCTATCTATCACACAGTCAACCTATCCATCTATCTATCTCGTGTGAAGTGGGAACTAATATTTCCTAAAAGACACATGAGGAACTGTCGTTCGGGGTTTAGTTTCCGCCTGTGAGCCTTTTTTGACGCGCGTCTTACCATAGCCTGTGTTTTAGCCTGGTCGCGACCAGGCTAATTATATCTGACTCAGAAGGAGCTCAACCAAGCAGCGAATTATTTGAGCCACATTGATGGCACCGAACGCAAGCTAACATTTTCGAGGCTTAGAACTTTATCGAGGCTTAGAACTTTATCGAGCTTCGTGGAATACCCCCCAGGGCAGACAGACAGGTAGAGAGTAACTTTGACTCCAGGGCAGACAGACAGGTAGAGAGTAACTTTGACTCCAGGGCAGACATACAGGTAGAGTTTAACTTTGACTCCAGGGCAGACAGACAGGTATCCGTTCCCTCGATTTAGTAATTTGTTCCCTCGGTTTAGTAATTCGTTAGAGTTAGGGTTAGGCCCTACGAGCCAGAACGATTGCAAGGATTCTAACCCTAACCCTAACGAATTACTAAACCGAGGGAACAGATTTACTAAACCGAGGGAACAGATTCACACATCAAATAATTGTTCTCTACCATGTGACCCCAGGGGGGCTCCGTAACATACATACACAATGCTACCAGAACACACACACACACACACACACACACACACACACACACACACACCCAGGCCCTGTCTGGAGCTAAACGAACACTCAGTGGTAGAGTTACTATCATTAGAACTTATGAATTACTGTCATATACAATAGTAACACTTAAAGTAAGCCTAGTATCAGTTATTATGAGATTCCTTCAGAATGGACTCCCTGTTTAACTGCATAATAAATAACCAGAATAACTCAGAACTTATAGTCACTATAATAATAATACTACTACTACTACTAATAATAATAATAATACTAATAATAGTATACTACTAACAACACTACTAATAATGCTGGAAGCAGAATCTACATTGCACAATTGTATTAGTTGCATTACAGGGAGAAAGTTCTATGTCAAGCTTGGAGATCATGTGTCTGAGAAATATGACAGCGATTTCGGAGTCGCACAAGGGAGCTGCCTTGGTCCACTACTATTCTCACTATACATGTTACCACTCGGGGACATCATTAGAGAGCACAACGTATGTTTCCACAGCTATGCCGATGACACGCAACTGTACATTTCTGCTGAACCAAATGATACTTCAGCTATAGACTCCATTACGAACTGTCTTCTAGCAATAAATAAATGGATGAGCAATAACTTCTTGAAGCTAAACGAGGACAAAACTGAAGTCCTACTGATCGGCCCTAAAGCAAAGAGGGATATGCTGCTTAATAATCTAGGGAAACTGACATCATTGATTAAACCTGAGGTCTAGGTGTTATTTTCGACTCAGACCTAAGCTTCAAGTCCCATATTAACAAGGTGACGAAAACATAATTCTTTCACCTTAGAAACATTGCTAAAGTAAGACCACTTATAAACCAAAAAGATGCTGAAAAACTGATTCATGCCTTTGTCTCAAGCCACTTTTTACTGGGCTTCCTAAAAAAACTACTGCAAGACTTCAGCTTATTCAAAACTCTGCAGCTCGACTTCTAACTAGAACCAAGAGGAGAGAACACATTACTCCGGTCCTAGCTACTCTGCACTGGCTGCCAGTAACATGTAGGGTTGATTTTAAGGTCCTCCTCCTTATATACAAAGCCCTTAATGGGCGAGGCCCAAAGTACATTGCTAATTCCCTTGCCAATTATGTGCCCTCAAGAACACTAAGATCATCTATCGCAGGTTTATTAGAGGTTCCCAGCAACAGTCAGAAGAAGATCGGGAGCGCAGCCTTTGCCAACTATGCCCCAAAGCTTTGGAACACATTACCTTTAGAGATCAGGGAAGCCAGCTCACTAAATATTTTGAAAAGAAAGCTAAAAACGCACTTCTTCAATATAGCCTTCAACTAGCTTATCTGCACCTGCCCACTGCTCATTTGCCAGCTATTGCACTTTAAATATTTTACTGTCCTGGATACTAGATTTCAGGGGTAACCAGGCCCGCCGAGATCCATGTTAGGCTTAAGGAAGGGACAGTAGGTCCTGGATACTAGATTTCAGGGGTAACCAGGCCCGCCGAGATCCAAGTTAGGCTTAAGGAAGGGACAGTAGGTCCTGGATACTAGATTTCAGGGGTAACCAGGCCCGCCGAGATCCAAGTTAGGCTTAAGGAAGGGACAGTAGGTCCTGGATACTAGATTTCAGGGGTAACCAGGCCCGCCGAGATCCAAGTTAGGCTTAAGGCCCTGTCCACACCTATACGTTTTTTTGATAAACGTTTTTCGTATATAAAAATATTACCGTCCACACCAGCATGTTTATAAACAATGTCTGTGTCCACATGCATACGCATGAACGCAATATAAACGCTGTCATTGAGCATTCCACACCAGTAGTCGGCGATATAATATTATCCCCATAGCCCCGCTGGCCAATCAGACGCCTCTGTCTCAATGTTCTCGTTCATTAACTGTGCATTTATCTGTGAACAGGTTAAAAGCCCAGTTAACAGTGAAAGAACTAGAAGCACTTTGTTCACATCCATTTTCCTCGCTTGTGTAGCCTCGAACACCGTTGCCTATTGTAAACATAGTAGTTACTGGTGCCAGGATATGACGTTAGAGGGAACAGCAAACAGCTGCAGTGCGCATGATCATAGAAATCTACGTGCATGATGACGTGACGAATACAAAAAGCTCCGTCTATCTCGTCCACACGTCAAAAATATACGGCGAATATACAGCGTTTTTAAACATCTTCACTCTGGCAGGCGTTTTTAAACATCTTCGTTTTCAGGGGGCAAAAACTCGTTTGCGTCTGGACGAACCCCACAAAACGAATATAAAAATCCACGTTTATCAAAAAAACGTATAGGTGTGGACAGGGCCTAACTTTGACTCCAGGGCAGACAGGTAGAGGGGGGTCTGCTGTCGAGGAGGAGCAGCTGGTCATAGAAGTTCTGAAACCCAGTTAAATCCTGGATTATGTTGTGTGTTTTCCCCAATAAATCTTTGTGTTTTGCTTTTTGAGTCGATTGGTTGTGACTGGACAGCCTTGACTAAGGCGTTTTGTAAAATAAGCTGCAGTAACTTCTGTGCTGCCTAAGTGTAGAAGCTAGTAGAGGCTATCTAACATGCAGTGTGTTCAATATGGGCAAAGCATTGCACTCACTGAATCAGGATTCAGTGGGACTAATAAAAGGTTAACAAATACAGGTCAACAAAACTGTGTGTGCATACAGCCTCTTCTGTACTCCAATAAAGAAAGAACAGTGTACTGCTTAACTACTTTTATTGGCATGTACATCAAGTGACTCAATTTCAGCTAGAATACATTCAACGATTTCTATAGGGGGAAAACTCATGAGGTATTGTCACATTCAGCAATTTGAGAATGATGAAGATTAAACAGCACAGAAGTTGGAGAAGTTAGAAATGGCTCTCAACTTGTCCACTACAAACACCTCCTGCCCACTCTCAGTGTAAGTCAGTGCCCTCCAGTTAATCACATTGCCTGGGCTGTAGTTTACATCAGCTGTGAAGTGCTGAATCTCACAAGGAGACAGGACATGGTTCCACACATTCACATCACTGATCAGCCCAACAAATGACTGACTCGTAACAAAGCCCCCCCCATAGGAGTCTTGGTCCTGACCCAGAATGACACTGGGAACACCACCATCAAGCACCCCTGTGTAGCCCGGCGTCTGCGTTGGGCTGGGCTTCCCATTGGTCCACAGCTGACCATCGGTGGAGTTCCAGGTGGCACACACTGAGACCCACACGTTGAGCTCACCTGGCACCCCCTTAAACTTGAGTGCCTTATGCCTGACGTGCAGTTCCAGTCTTCCAGTTACCCTCTTGAACAGCAGCAGGTCGTTGTCGTCTTTTCGGGAGGCCATGGAGAACAGAGTATAGTGTCGCCGCAGGTCTGTGAAATACCTTCAGGAAGAGGTTCATAAATATAGAGTTAGAACAAGAAATATTCAATATCACTATGGATTCAACATGCAGACACAACGTCAAGGTGTTTTGAGTTGTCTAAAGTTGACGACAGAAGTATTGAACACCATATTACCTGAGACATATGGTCGCAGAGCCAAGGATCTCTCCTATTGGTGTCAGCTTCACGTGCGCAGTGTTGGTCTCTCGTGTAAATGTAAACATTTTACCTGTGAGGTCTGGTCAGACAAAGAGGATTCAGTCCATCAAATCAAAACAAACCCTTCAAAGCACATTTGGAATTGTAATGTTAGTACTGTCTGAAGAGATTTCCATTGCATACACAAATGTAAATGGTATGTACTTCCAGGTATGTGTGTAGTGCCATATGATTCATGAATACTGATCGTATGTCAAATGAGCATTCATGTTCAAAGTAAATCAACGGGATGTTCAGATGTCTCACCTTGAGGCTCGGCCCAGCACATGGTGAACATGACCAGCACCACAAAGAGTCTCTCCATCTGTTCACAATACATCAACAGCAATGTTTACAACAAATATGACATTAGGGTTTCAGTGTACATGCAAGTATACACTTTAAATGGGTTTGTATTCTCCTTGAATGCATTCTCTTCAATTGCAAGTGTGTCATTAATGGACAAAATGTCTTTCACCGTATGTCATGCCAGAGAACCTACCTTGTCAGTTCTACTAAACGGCAGATGTACTGTAGCTTAATTGATCCAGAAGATGTCTAGTTTAGTTCCTAAGATGTCTGGTCTCTCCTGTCCTTTTTATTGTGATCAGTGGAATAGAGAAGTGGCTCCTCCTTATCTGTGAGTCCCTAGGAGGAGGCCCAGGTGTGGCATGTGGGGCTAACGAGCCTGCAGTTCTCTTCTCTGGGCCATCCGCCTGATAGGGGAATGCGGGGCAGCTGTGCATGGTTATCCGCCTGATAGGGGAATGCGGGGCAGCTGTGCATGGTTATCAATACACCCGCTACTCTGTGGGTCACTACAATATGTAATGAACTGGATATTTGTTTTGTTACATTTGATGTTTATTTATTTAGTATATTTTTGTTGTTGTTGTTGTTGTTGTTGTTGTTGGGACTGGTTTCGGGTCCCTTATGGGCCCCATGTTATGGGGTGGAGTGTGATGGTCTATACGGGCTGTTGGTTGTGGGTCTGCTTGAGGCCCTGTCCACACCTATACGTTTTTTTGATAAACGTGGATTTTTATATTCGTTTTGGGGGGGTTCGTCCAGACGCAAACGAGTTTTTGCCCTCTGAAAACGAAGATGTTTAAAAGCGCCTGCCAGAGTGAAGATGTTTAAAAACGCTGTATATTCGCCGTATATTTTTGACGTGTGGACGAGATAGACGGTGCTTTTTGTATTCGTCACGTCATCATGCGCGTAGATTTCTATGATCATGCGCACTGCAGCTGTTTGCTGTTCCCTCCTACGTCATATCCTGTTATTACAACAGGCAACGGTGTTCGAGGCTACACAAGCGAGGAAAATGGATGTGAACAAAGTGCTTCTAGTTCTTTCACTGTTAACTGGACTTTTAACCTGTTTACAGATAAATGCACAGTTAATGATCGAGCACATTGAGAGACAGAGGCGTCTGATTGGCCAGCGGGGCTATGGGGATAATAGTATATCGCCGACTACTGGTGTGGAATGCTCAATGACAGCGTTTATATTGCGTTCATGCGTATGCATGTGGACACAGACATTGTTTATAAACATGATGGTGTGGACGGTCATATTTTTATATGCGAAAAACGTTTATCAAAAAAACGTATAGGTGTGGACATAGCCTTATGTTGCAGGAGAAGCAGACTCAGGCCTTGTCCACACTAATACGTTTTTTGATAAACAAGTTTTTGCCCCCTGAATTCGAACATTTAAAAAAACTCCGGCCAGAGTGAAGTTTTTTTTAAAACGCTGTATATTCGCTGTATATTTTTGATGTGTAGACGAGATAGACAGTTGTCTTTGTGTTCGTCACGTAATTATGCGCGTAGATTTCTATGATCATGCGCACTGCAGCTGTTTCATCCAACGTCATATCCTGGCACCAGTAACTACTTTGTTTAAAACAGGCAACGGTGGTCGAGGCTACACAAGCAAGGAAAATGGATGTGTACAAAGTGCTTCTAGTTCCTTCACTGTCAACTGGACTTTTAACCTGTTTACAGATGTACAAACATGTTTGTTTCTATGGTTAAGAGGTTTATCATGTGCTGAAAGAATCCAGTTTGTTATGCCGTTATAGGTGTAAGAGAGAAACTTTGACTCCAGGGCAGACAGACAGGTAGAGAGTAACTTTGACTCCAGGGGGCCATTCCACTAAAGGCGGATCAGTATAGCGGCGATATAAATAAATGCGGCGCTCAGGCAACTCGAGATTGGAATTCAAGCCTCAGGTGATTCCTCGAACGAGGATCAGCCTTGCGTGATGAGTGTTCACAGAAGACAGGCTTACAAATCTTCGATATCGGCGCGTGCACGCAGACATAAAGAGCCCAGAAGAGTCGATCTGTCGAAATGAAGATACTCCACTCTGCAGGCGTACTACATTTGCGCAGCATTCCCGAATTATTGATCTTTATGAAGACGGAAAAATAAGATGTAAAATAGTGCAATACTGCCGCAATTAACAAGGCGAGGGAAATGGTTTGGCAAGAAATTGCTGACCGATTAAATGCGTAGGTCATACTAGCCCCAGTTATTGTTATATGTTCATATTTTAATAAATGAATATTACTACTGTGGTGATATCAGCAGCAGGCTACAAACCGTCATATCGCCACAATGGCCTAGTGGTATCGACGGCTGCCACAGGATTTATTCATAATTTTTAGACGTGGTTCGAATCCCTCTTCCGACACACTTTTTACTGCAATTTCGTTGTCTGAATCTAATCTAAAATCTCATCTAAAAAAGTATGTAGGCTATAAAATTATGGTGCAGGCTAATTTACAAGAACTGACACGATTACAATGGTGTTTGAAGCCTTTGCATGAAATCTTCGGTTAAATGTAAAAAAGAAAAGAAAAAAAGACTTCGAACTCGCAACCTTTGGGACTCCAGCCGGCTGCCTTAACCACTGCGCCAACCAGACCGCTGTGATAACAGCAATGCAATAGACATACCTATTCATTTTATTTTATTTTGTACATTTTTTAATTTATGTATCCATCGATCTATCTATCTATCTATCACACTTTCTAAATATCTAGTTATCTATCACACAATCAAACTATCTATCGATCGATCACACTTTCAAATTATCAAATTATCTATCTATCACACAGTCAACCTATCCATCTATCTATCTCGTGTGAAGTGGGAACTAATATTTCCTAAAAGACACATGAGGAACTGTCGTTCGGGGTTTAGTTTCCGCCTGTGAGCCTTTTTTGACGCGCGTCTTACCATAGCCTGTGTTTTAGCCTGGTCGCGACCAGGCTAATTATATCTGACTCAGAAGGAGCTCAACCAAGCAGCGAATTATTTGAGCCACATTGATGGCACCGAACGCAAGCTAACATTTTCGAGGCTTAGAACTTTATCGAGGCTTAGAACTTTATCGAGCTTCGTGGAATACCCCCCAGGGCAGACAGACAGGTAGAGAGTAACTTTGACTCCAGGGCAGACAGACAGGTAGAGAGTAACTTTGACTCCAGGGCAGACATACAGGTAGAGTTTAACTTTGACTCCAGGGCAGACAGACAGGTATCCGTTCCCTCGATTTAGTAATTTGTTCCCTCGGTTTAGTAATTCGTTAGAGTTAGGGTTAGGCCCTACGAGCCAGAACGATTGCAAGGATTCTAACCCTAACCCTAACGAATTACTAAACCGAGGGAACAGATTTACTAAACCGAGGGAACAGATTCACACATCAAATAATTGTTCTCTACCATGTGACCCCAGGGGGGCTCCGTAACATACATACACAATGCTACCAGAACACACACACACACACACACACACACACACACACACACACACACACCCAGGCCCTGTCTGGAGCTAAACGAACACTCAGTGGTAGAGTTACTATCATTAGAACTTATGAATTACTGTCATATACAATAGTAACACTTAAAGTAAGCCTAGTATCAGTTATTATGAGATTCCTTCAGAATGGACTCCCTGTTTAACTGCATAATAAATAACCAGAATAACTCAGAACTTATAGTCACTATAATAATAATACTACTACTACTACTAATAATAATAATACTAATAATAGTATACTACTAACAACACTACTAATAATGCTGGAAGCAGAATCTACATTGCACAATTGTATTAGTTGCATTACAGGGAGAAAGTTCTATGTCAAGCTTGGAGATCATGTGTCTGAGAAATATGACAGCGATTTCGGAGTCGCACAAGGGAGCTGCCTTGGTCCACTACTATTCTCACTATACATGTTACCACTCGGGGACATCATTAGAGAGCACAACGTATGTTTCCACAGCTATGCCGATGACACGCAACTGTACATTTCTGCTGAACCAAATGATACTTCAGCTATAGACTCCATTACGAACTGTCTTCTAGCAATAAATAAATGGATGAGCAATAACTTCTTGAAGCTAAACGAGGACAAAACTGAAGTCCTACTGATCGGCCCTAAAGCAAAGAGGGATATGCTGCTTAATAATCTAGGGAAACTGACATCATTGATTAAACCTGAGGTCTAGGTGTTATTTTCGACTCAGACCTAAGCTTCAAGTCCCATATTAACAAGGTGACGAAAACATAATTCTTTCACCTTAGAAACATTGCTAAAGTAAGACCACTTATAAACCAAAAAGATGCTGAAAAACTGATTCATGCCTTTGTCTCAAGCCACTTTTTACTGGGCTTCCTAAAAAAACTACTGCAAGACTTCAGCTTATTCAAAACTCTGCAGCTCGACTTCTAACTAGAACCAAGAGGAGAGAACACATTACTCCGGTCCTAGCTACTCTGCACTGGCTGCCAGTAACATGTAGGGTTGATTTTAAGGTCCTCCTCCTTATATACAAAGCCCTTAATGGGCGAGGCCCAAAGTACATTGCTAATTCCCTTGCCAATTATGTGCCCTCAAGAACACTAAGATCATCTATCGCAGGTTTATTAGAGGTTCCCAGCAACAGTCAGAAGAAGATCGGGAGCGCAGCCTTTGCCAACTATGCCCCAAAGCTTTGGAACACATTACCTTTAGAGATCAGGGAAGCCAGCTCACTAAATATTTTTAAAAGAAAGCTAAAAACGCACTTCTTCAATATAGCCTTCAACTAGCTTATCTGCACCTGCCCACTGCTCATTTGCCAGCTATTGCACTTTAAATATTTTACTGTCCTGGATACTAGATTTCAGGGGTAACCAGGCCCGCCGAGATCCATGTTAGGCTTAAGGAAGGGACAGTAGGTCCTGGATACTAGATTTCAGGGGTAACCAGGCCCGCCGAGATCCAAGTTAGGCTTAAGGAAGGGACAGTAGGTCCTGGATACTAGATTTCAGGGGTAACCAGGCCCGCCGAGATCCAAGTTAGGCTTAAGGAAGGGACAGTAGGTCCTGGATACTAGATTTCAGGGGTAACCAGGCCCGCCGAGATCCAAGTTAGGCTTAAGGCCCTGTCCACACCTATACGTTTTTTTGATAAACGTTTTTCGTATATAAAAATATTACCGTCCACACCAGCATGTTTATAAACAATGTCTGTGTCCACATGCATACGCATGAACGCAATATAAACGCTGTCATTGAGCATTCCACACCAGTAGTCGGCGATATAATATTATCCCCATAGCCCCGCTGGCCAATCAGACGCCTCTGTCTCAATGTTCTCGTTCATTAACTGTGCATTTATCTGTGAACAGGTTAAAAGCCCAGTTAACAGTGAAAGAACTAGAAGCACTTTGTTCACATCCATTTTCCTCGCTTGTGTAGCCTCGAACACCGTTGCCTATTGTAAACATAGTAGTTACTGGTGCCAGG
Source organism: Nansenia antarctica (assembly GCF_963989245.1). Classification (NCBI taxonomy): domain Eukaryota; kingdom Metazoa; phylum Chordata; class Actinopteri; order Argentiniformes; family Microstomatidae; genus Nansenia; species Nansenia antarctica. The sequence goes on along the minus strand of NC_137675.1, from coordinate 58,967,771 downwards.
ATATGACGTTAGAGGGAACAGCAAACAGCTGCAGTGCACATGATCATAGAAATCTACGTGCATGATGACGTGACGAATACAAAAAGCTCCGTCTATCTCGTCCACACGTCAAAAATATACGGCGAATATACAGCGTTTTTAAACATCTTCACTCTGGCAGGCGTTTTTAAACATCTTCGTTTTCAGGGGGCAAAAACTCGTTTGCGTCTGGACGAACCCCCCAAAACGAATATAAAAATCCACGTTTATCAAAAAAACGTATAGGTGTGGACAGGGCCTAACTTTGACTCCAGGGCAGACAGGTAGAGGGGGGTCTGCTGTCGAGGAGGAGCAGCTGGTCATAGAAGTTCTGAAACCCAGTTAAATCCTGGATTATGTTGTGTGTTTTCCCCAATAAATCTTTGTGTTTTGCTTTTTGAGTCGATTGGTTGTGACTGGACAGCCTTGACTAAGGCGTTTTGTAAAATAAGCTGCAGTAACTTCTGTGCTGCCTAAGTGTAGAAGCTAGTAGAGGCTATCTAACATGCAGTGTGTTCAATATGGGCAAAGCATTGCACTCACTGAATCAGGACAGGATTCAGTGGGACTAATAAAAGGTTAACAAATACAGGTCAACAAAACCGTGTGTGCATACAGCCTCTTCTGTACTCCAATAAAGAAAGAACAGTGTACTGCTTAACTACTTTTATTGGCATGTACATCAAGTGACTCAATTTCAGCTAGAATACATTCAACGATTTCTATAGGGGGAAAACTCATGAGGTATTGTCACATTCAGCAATTTGAGAATGATGAAGATTAAACAGCACAGAAGTTGGAGAAGTTAGAAATGGCTCTCAACTTGTCCTCTACAAACACCTCCTGCCCACTCTCAGTGTAAGTCAGTGCCCTCCAGTTAATCACATTGCCTGGGCTGTAGTTTACATCAGCTGTGAAGTGCTGAATCTCACAAGGAGACAGGACATGGTTCCACACATTCACATCACTGATCAGCCCAACAAATGACTGACTCGTAACAAAGCCCCCCCCATAGGAGTCTTGGTCCTGACCCAGAATGACACTGGGAACACCACCATCAAGCACCCCTGTGTAGCCCGGCGTCTGCGTTGGGCTGGGCTTCCCATTGGTCCACAGCTGACCATCGGTGGAGTTCCAGGTGGCACACACTGAGACCCACACGTTGAGCTCACCTGGCACCCCCTTAAACTTGAGTGCCTTATGCCTGACGTGCAGTTCCAGTCTTCCAGTTACCCTCTTGAACAGCAGCAGGTCGTTGTCGTCTTTTCGGGAGGCCATGGAGAACAGAGTATAGTGTCGCCGCAGGTCTGTGAAATACCTTCAGGAAGAGGTTCATAAATATAGAGTTAGAACAAGAAATATTCAATATCACTATGGATTCAACATGCAGACACAACGTCAAGGTGTTTTGAGTTGTCTAAAGTTGACGACAGAAGTATTGAACACCATATTACCTGAGACATATGGTCGCAGAGCCAAGGATCTCTCCTATTGGTGTCAGCTTCACGTGCGCAGTGTTGGTCTCTCGTGTAAATGTAAACATTTTACCTGTGAGGTCTGGTCAGACAAAGAGGATTCAGTCCATCAAATCAAAACAAACCCTTCAAAGCACATTTGGAATTGTAATGTTAGTACTGTCTGAAGAGATTTCCATTGCATACACAAATGTAAATGGTATGTACTTCCAGGTATGTGTGTAGTGCCATATGATTCATGAATACTGATCGTATGTCAAATGAGCATTCATGTTCAAAGTAAATCAACGGGATGTTCAGATGTCTCACCTTGAGGCTCGGCCCAGCACATGGTGAACATGACCAGCACCACAAAGAGTCTCTCCATCTGTTCACAATACATCAACAGCAATGTTTACAACAAATATGACATTAGGGTTTCAGTGTACATGCAAGTATACACTTTAAATGGGTTTGTATTCTCCTTGAATGCATTCTCTTCAATTGCAAGTGTGTCATTAATGGACAAAATGTCTTTCACCGTATGTCATGCTAGAGAACCTACCTTGTCAGTTCTACTAAACGGCAGATGTACTGTAGCTTAATTGATCCAGAAGATGTCTAGTTTAGTTCCTAAGATGTCTGGTCTCTCCTGTCCTTTTTATTGTGATCAGTGGAATAGAGAAGTGGCTCCTCCTTATCTGTGAGTCCCTAGGAGGAGGCCCAGGTGTGGCATGTGGGGCTAACGAGCCTGCAGTTCTCTTCTCTGGGCCATCCGCCTGATAGGGGAATGCGGGGCAGCTGTGCATGGTTATCAATACACCCGCTACTCTGTGGGTCACTACAATATGTAATGAACTGGATATTTGTTTTGTTACATTTGATGTTTATTTATTTAGTATATTTTTGTTGTTGTTGTTGTTGTTGTTGTTGTTGTTGGGACTGGTTTCGGGTCCCTTATGGGCCCCATGTTATGGGGTGGAGTGTGATGGTCTATACGGGCTGTTGGTTGTGGGTCTGCTTGAGGCCCTGTCCACACCTATACGTTTTTTTGATAAACGTGGATTTTTATATTCGTTTTGGGGGGGTTCGTCCAGACGCAAACGAGTTTTTGCCCTCTGAAAACGAAGATGTTTAAAAGCGCCTGCCAGAGTGAAGATGTTTAAAAACGCTGTATATTCGCCGTATATTTTTGACGTGTGGACGAGATAGACGGTGCTTTTTGTATTCGTCACGTCATCATGCGCGTAGATTTCTATGATCATGCGCACTGCAGCTGTTTGCTGTTCCCTCCTACGTCATATCCTGTTATTACAACAGGCAACGGTGTTCGAGGCTACACAAGCGAGGAAAATGGATGTGAACAAAGTGCTTCTAGTTCTTTCACTGTTAACTGGACTTTTAACCTGTTTACAGATAAATGCACAGTTAATGATCGAGCACATTGAGAGACAGAGGCGTCTGATTGGCCAGCGGGGCTATGGGGATAATAGTATATCGCCGACTACTGGTGTGGAATGCTCAATGACAGCGTTTATATTGCGTTCATGCGTATGCATGTGGACACAGACATTGTTTATAAACATGATGGTGTGGACGGTCATATTTTTATATGCGAAAAACGTTTATCAAAAAAACGTATAGGTGTGGACATAGCCTTATGTTGCAGGAGAAGCAGACTCAGGCCTTGTCCACACTAATACGTTTTTTGATAAACAAGTTTTTGCCCCCTGAATTCGAACATTTAAAAAAACTTAAAAAAGTTTTTTTTAAAACGCTGTATATTCGCTGTATATTTTTGATGTGTGGACGAGATAGACAGTTGTCTTTGTGTTCGTCACGTAATTATTCGCGTAGATTTCTATGATCATGCGCACTGCAGCTGTTTCATCCAACGTCATATCCTGGCACCAGTAACTACTTTGTTTAAAACAGGCAACGGTGGTCGAGGCTACACAAGCAAGGAAAATGGATGTGTACAAAGTGCTTCTAGTTCCTTCACTGTCAACTGGACTTTTAACCTGTTTACAGATGTACAAACATGTTTGTTTCTATGGTTAAGAGGTTTATCATGTGCTGAAAGAATCCAGTTTGTTATGCCGTTATAGGTGTAAGAGAGAAACTTTGACTCCAGGGCAGACAGACAGGTAGAGAGTAACTTTGACTCCAGGGGGCCATTCCACTAAAGGCGGATCAGTATAGCGGCGATATAAATAAATGCGGCGCTCAGGCAACTCGAGATTGGAATTCAAGCCTCAGGTGATTCCTCGAACGAGGATCAGCCTTGCGTGATGAGTGTTCACAGAAGACAGGCTTACAAATCTTCGATATCGGCGCGTGCACGCAGACATAAAGAGCCCAGAAGAGTCGATCTGTCGAAATGAAGATACTCCACTCTGCAGGCGTACTACATTTGCGCAGCATTCCCGAATTATTGATCTTTATGAAGACGGAAAAATAAGATGTAAAATAGTGCAATACTGCCGCAATTAACAAGGCGAGGGAAATGGTTTGGCAAGAAATTGCTGACCGATTAAATGCGTAGGTCATACTAGCCCCAGTTATTGTTATATGTTCATATTTTAATAAATGAATATTACTACTGTGGTGATATCAGCAGCAGGCTACAAACCGTCATATCGCCACAATGGCCTAGTGGTATCGACGGCTGCCACAGGATTTATTCATAATTTTTAGACGTGGTTCGAATCCCTCTTCCGACACACTTTTTACTGCAATTTCGTTGTCTGAATCTAATCTAAAATCTCATCTAAAAAAGTATGTAGGCTATAAAATTATGGTGCAGGCTAATTTACAAGAACTGACACGATTACAATGGTGTTTGAAGCCTTTGCATGAAATCTTCGGTTAAATGTAAAAAAGAAAAGAAAAAAAGACTTCGAACTCGCAACCTTTGGGACTCCAGCCGGCTGCCTTAACCACTGCGCCAACCAGACCGCTGTGATAACAGCAATGCAATAGACATACCTATTCATTTTATTTTATTTTGTACATTTTTTAATTTATGTATCCATCGATCTATCTATCTATCTATCACACTTTCTAAATATCTAGTTATCTATCACACAATCAAACTATCTATCGATCGATCACACTTTCAAATTATCAAATTATCTATCTATCACACAGTCAACCTATCCATCTATCTATCTCGTGTGAAGTGGGAACTAATATTTCCTAAAAGACACATGAGGAACTGTCGTTCGGGGTTTAGTTTCCGCCTGTGAGCCTTTTTTGACGCGCGTCTTACCATAGCCTGTGTTTTAGCCTGGTCGCGACCAGGCTAATTATATCTGACTCAGAAGGAGCTCAACCAAGCAGCGAATTATTTGAGCCACATTGATGGCACCGAACGCAAGCTAACATTTTCGAGGCTTAGAACTTTATCGAGGCTTAGAACTTTATCGAGCTTCGTGGAATACCCCCCAGGGCAGACAGACAGGTAGAGAGTAACTTTGACTCCAGGGCAGACAGACAGGTAGAGAGTAACTTTGACTCCAGGGCAGACATACAGGTAGAGTTTAACTTTGACTCCAGGGCAGACAGACAGGTATCCGTTCCCTCGATTTAGTCATTTGTTCCCTCGGTTTAGTAATTCGTTAGAGTTAGGGTTAGGCCCTACGAGCCAGAACGATTGCAAGGATTCTAACCCTAACCCTAACGAATTACTAAACCGAGGGAACAGATTTACTAAACCGAGGGAACAGATTCACACATCAAATAATTGTTCTCTACCATGTGACCCCAGGGGGGCTCCGAAACATACATACACAATGCTACCAGAACACACACACACACACACACACACACCCAGGCCCTGTCTGGAGCTAAACGAACACTCAGTGGTAGAGTTACTATCATTAGAACTTATGAATTACTGTCATATACAATAGTAACACTTAAAGTAAGCCTAGTATCAGTTATTATGAGATTCCTTCAGAATGGACTCCCTGTTTAACTGCATAATAAATAACCAGAATAACTCAGAACTTATAGTCACTATAATAATAATACTACTACTACTACTACTACTACTAATAATAATACTAATAATAGTATACTACTAACAACACTACTAATAATGCTGGAAGCAGAATCTACATTGCACAATTGTATTAGTTGCATTACAGGGAGAAAGTTCTATGTCAAGCTTGGAGATCATGTGTCTGAGAAATATGACAGCGATTTCGGAGTCGCACAAGGGAGCTGCCTTGGTCCACTACTATTCTCACTATACATGTTACCACTCGGGGACATCATTAGAGAGCACAACGTATGTTTCCACAGCTATGCCGATGACACGCAACTGTACATTTCTGCTGAACCAAATGATACTTCAGCTATAGACTCCATTACGAACTGTCTTCTAGCAATAAATAAATGGATGAGCAATAACTTCTTGAAGCTAAACGAGGACAAAACTGAAGTCCTACTGATCGGCCCTAAAGCAAAGAGGGATATGCTGCTTAATAATCTAGGGAAACTGACATCATTGATTAAACCTGAGGTCTAGGTGTTATTTTCGACTCAGACCTAAGCTTCAAGTCCCATATTAACAAGGTGACGAAAACATAATTCTTTCACCTTAGAAACATTGCTAAAGTAAGACCACTTATAAACCAAAAAGATGCTGAAAAACTGATTCATGCCTTTGTCTCAAGCCACTTTTTACTGGGCTTCCTAAAAAAACTACTGCAAGACTTCAGCTTATTCAAAACTCTGCAGCTCGACTTCTAACTAGAACCAAGAGGAGAGAACACATTACTCCGGTCCTAGCTACTCTGCACTGGCTGCCAGTAACATGTAGGGTTGATTTTAAGGTCCTCCTCCTTATATACAAAGCCCTTAATGGGCGAGGCCCAAAGTACATTGCTAATTCCCTTGCCAATTATGTGCCCTCAAGAACACTAAGATCATCTATCGCAGGTTTATTAGAGGTTCCCAGCAACAGTCAGAAGAAGATCGGGAGCGCAGCCTTTGCCAACTATGCCCCAAAGCTTTGGAACACATTACCTTTAGAGATCAGGGAAGCCAGCTCACTAAATATTTTTAAAAGAAAGCTAAAAACGCACTTCTTCAATATAGCCTTCAACTAGCTTATCTGCACCTGCCCACTGCTCATTTGCCAGCTATTGCACTTTAAATATTTTACTGTCCTGGATACTAGATTTCAGGGGTAACCAGGCCCGCCGAGATCCATGTTAGGCTTAAGGAAGGGACAGTAGGTCCTGGATACTAGATTTCAGGGGTAACCAGGCCCGCCGAGATCCAAGTTAGGCTTAAGGAAGGGACAGTAGGTCCTGGATACTAGATTTCAGGGGTAACCAGGCCCGCCGAGATCCAAGTTAGGCTTAAGGAAGGGACAGTAGGTCCTGGATACTAGATTTCAGGGGTAACCAGGCCCGCCGAGATCCAAGTTAGGCTTAAGGCCCTGTCCACACCTATACGTTTTTTTGATAAACGTTTTTCGTATATAAAAATATTACCGTCCACACCAGCATGTTTATAAACAATGTCTGTGTCCACATGCATACGCATGAACGCAATATAAACGCTGTCATTGAGCATTCCACACCAGTAGTCGGCGATATAATATTATCCCCATAGCCCCGCTGGCCAATCAGACGCCTCTGTCTCAATGTTCTCGTTCATTAACTGTGCATTTATCTGTGAACAGGTTAAAAGCCCAGTTAACAGTGAAAGAACTAGAAGCACTTTGTTCACATCCATTTTCCTCGCTTGTGTAGCCTCGAACACCGTTGCCTATTGTAAACATAGTAGTTACTGGTGCCAGGATATGACGTTAGAGGGAACAGCAAACAGCTGCAGTGCGCATGATCATAGAAATCTACGTGCATGATGACGTGACGAATACAAAAAGCTCCGTCTATCTCGTCCACACGTCAAAAATATACGGCGAATATACAGCGTTTTTAAACATCTTCACTCTGGCAGGCGTTTTTAAACATCTTCGTTTTCAGGGGGCAAAAACTCGTTTGCGTCTGGACGAACCCCCCAAAACGAATATAAAAATCCACGTTTATCAAAAAAACGTATAGGTGTGGACAGGGCCTAACTTTGACTCCAGGGCAGACAGGTAGAGGGGGGTCTGCTGTCGAGGAGGAGCAGCTGGTCATAGAAGTTCTGAAACCCAGTTAAATCCTGGATTATGTTGTGTGTTTTCCCCAATAAATCTTTGTGTTTTGCTTTTTGAGTCGATTGGTTGTGACTGGACAGCCTTGACTAAGGCGTTTTGTAAAATAAGCTGCAGTAACTTCTGTGCTGCCTAAGTGTAGAAGCTAGTAGAGGCTATCTAACATGCAGTGTGTTCAATATGGGCAAAGCATTGCACTCACTGAATCAGGATTCAGTGGGACTAATAAAAGGTTAACAAATACAGGTCAACAAAACTGTGTGTGCATACAGCCTCTTCTGTACTCCAATAAAGAAAGAACAGTGTACTGCTTAACTACTTTTATTGGCATGTACATCAAGTGACTCAATTTCAGCTAGAATACATTCAACGATTTCTATAGGGGGAAAACTCATGAGGTATTGTCACATTCAGCAATTTGAGAATGATGAAGATTAAACAGCACAGAAGTTGGAGAAGTTAGAAATGGCTCTCAACTTGTCCTCTACAAACACCTCCTGCCCACTCTCAGTGTAAGTCAGTGCCCTCCAGTTAATCACATTGCCTGGGCTGTAGTTTACATCAGCTGTGAAGTGCTGAATCTCACAAGGAGACAGGACATGGTTCCACACATTCACATCACTGATCAGCCCAACAAATGACTGACTCGTAACAAAGCCCCCCCCATAGGAGTCTTGGTCCTGACCCAGAATGACACTGGGAACACCACCATCAAGCACCCCTGTGTAGCCCGGCGTCTGCGTTGGGCTGGGCTTCCCATTGGTCCACAGCTGACCATCGGTGGAGTTCCAGGTGGCACACACTGAGACCCACACGTTGAGCTCACCTGGCACCCCCTTAAACTTGAGTGCCTTATGCCTGACGTGCAGTTCCAGTCTTCCAGTTACCCTCTTGAACAGCAGCAGGTCGTTGTCGTCTTTTCGGGAGGCCATGGAGAACAGAGTATAGTGTCGCCGCAGGTCTGTGAAATACCTTCAGGAAGAGGTTCATAAATATAGAGTTAGAACAAGAAATATTCAATATCACTATGGATTCAACATGCAGACACAACGTCAAGGTGTTTTCAGTTGTCTAAAGTTGACGACAGAAGTATTGAACACCATATTACCTGAGACATATGGTCGCAGAGCCAAGGATCTCTCCTATTGGTGTCAGCTTCACGTGCGCAGTGTTGGTCTCTCGTGTAAATGTAAACATTTTACCTGTGAGGTCTGGTCAGACAAAGAGGATTCAGTCCATCAAATCAAAACAAACCCTTCAAAGCACATTTGGAATTGTAATGTTAGTACTGTCTGAAGAGATTTCCATTGCATACACAAATGTAAATGGTATGTACTTCCAGGTATGTGTGTAGTGCCATATGATTCATGAATACTGATCGTATGTCAAATGAGCATTCATGTTCAAAGTAAATCAACGGGATGTTCAGATGTCTCACCTTGAGGCTCGGCCCAGCACATGGTGAACATGACCAGCACCACAAAGAGTCTCTCCATCTGTTCACAATACATCAACAGCAATGTTTACAACAAATATGACATTAGGGTTTCAGTGTACATGCAAGTATACACTTTAAATGGGTTTGTATTCTCCTTGAATGCATTCTCTTCAATTGCAAGTGTGTCATTAATGGACAAAATGTCTTTCACCGTATGTCATGCTAGAGAACCTACCTTGTCAGTTCTACTAAACGGCAGATGTACTGTAGCTTAATTGATCCAGAAGATGTCTAGTTTAGTTCCTAAGATGTCTGGTCTCTCCTGTCCTTTTTATTGTGATCAGTGGAATAGAGAAGTGGCTCCTCCTTATCTGTGAGTCCCTAGGAGGAGGCCCAGGTGTGGCATGTGGGGCTAACGAGCCTGCAGTTCTCTTCTCTGGGCCATCCGCCTGATAGGGGAATGCGGGGCAGCTGTGCATGGTTATCAATACACCCGCTACTCTGTGGGTCACTACAATATGTAATGAACTGGATATTTGTTTTGTTACATTTGATGTTTATTTATTTAGTATATTTTTGTTGTTGTTGTTGTTGTTGTTGTTGGGACTGGTTTCGGGTCCCTTATGGGCCCCATGTTATGGGGTGGAGTGTGATGGTCTATACGGGCTGTTGGTTGTGGGTCTGCTTGAGGCCCTGTCCACACCTATACGTTTTTTTGATAAACGTGGATTTTTATATTCGTTTTGGGGGGGTTCGTCCAGACGCAAACGAGTTTTTGCCCTCTGAAAACGAAGATGTTTAAAAGCGCCTGCCAGAGTGAAGATGTTTAAAAACGCTGTATATTCGCCGTATATTTTTGACGTGTGGACGAGATAGACGGTGCTTTTTGTATTCGTCACGTCATCATGCGCGTAGATTTCTATGATCATGCGCACTGCAGCTGTTTGCTGTTCCCTCCTACGTCATATCCTGTTATTACAACAGGCAACGGTGTTCGAGGCTACACAAGCGAGGAAAATGGATGTGAACAAAGTGCTTCTAGTTCTTTCACTGTTAACTGGACTTTTAACCTGTTTACAGATAAATGCACAGTTAATGATCGAGCACATTGAGAGACAGAGGCGTCTGATTGGCCAGCGGGGCTATGGGGATAATAGTATATCGCCGACTACTGGTGTGGAATGCTCAATGACAGCGTTTATATTGCGTTCATGCGTATGCATGTGGACACAGACATTGTTTATAAACATGATGGTGTGGACGGTCATATTTTTATATGCGAAAAACGTTTATCAAAAAAACGTATAGGTGTGGACATAGCCTTATGTTGCAGGAGAAGCAGACTCAGGCCTTGTCCACACTAATACGTTTTTTGATAAACAAGTTTTTGCCCCCTGAATTCGAACATTTAAAAAAACTCCGGCCAGAGTGAAGTTTTTTTTAAAACGCTGTATATTCGCTGTATATTTTTGATGTGTAGACGAGATAGACAGTTGTCTTTGTGTTCGTCACGTAATTATGCGCGTAGATTTCTATGATCATGCGCACTGCAGCTGTTTCATCCAACGTCATATCCTGGCACCAGTAACTACTTTGTTTAAAACAGGCAACGGTGGTCGAGGCTACACAAGCAAGGAAAATGGATGTGTACAAAGTGCTTCTAGTTCCTTCACTGTCAACTGGACTTTTAACCTGTTTACAGATGTACAAACATGTTTGTTTCTATGGTTAAGAGGTTTATCATGTGCTGAAAGAATCCAGTTTGTTATGCCGTTATAGGTGTAAGAGAGAAACTTTGACTCCAGGGCAGACAGACAGGTAGAGAGTAACTTTGACTCCAGGGGGCCATTCCACTAAAGGCGGATCAGTATAGCGGCGATATAAATAAATGCGGCGCTCAGGCAACTCGAGATTGGAATTCAAGCCTCAGGTGATTCCTCGAACGAGGATCAGCCTTGCGTGATGAGTGTTCACAGAAGACAGGCTTACAAATCTTCGATATCGGCGCGTGCACGCAGACATAAAGAGCCCAGAAGAGTCGATCTGTCGAAATGAAGATACTCCACTCTGCAGGCGTACTACATTTGCGCAGCATTCCCGAATTATTGATCTTTATGAAGACGGAAAAATAAGATGTAAAATAGTGCAATACTGCCGCAATTAACAAGGCGAGGGAAATGGTTTGGCAAGAAATTGCTGACCGATTAAATGCGTAGGTCATACTAGCCCCAGTTATTGTTATATGTTCATATTTTAATAAATGAATATTACTACTGTGGTGATATCAGCAGCAGGCTACAAACCGTCATATCGCCACAATGGCCTAGTGGTATCGACGGCTGCCACAGGATTTATTCATAATTTTTAGACGTGGTTCGAATCCCTCTTCCGACACACTTTTTACTGCAATTTCGTTGTCTGAATCTAATCTAAAATCTCATCTAAAAAAGTATGTAGGCTATAAAATTATGGTGCAGGCTAATTTACAAGAACTGACACGATTACAATGGTGTTTGAAGCCTTTGCATGAAATCTTCGGTTAAATGTAAAAAAGAAAAGAAAAAAAGACTTCGAACTCGCAACCTTTGGGACTCCAGCCGGCTGCCTTAACCACTGCGCCAACCAGACCGCTGTGATAACAGCAATGCAATAGACATACCTATTCATTTTATTTTATTTTGTACATTTTTTAATTTATGTATCCATCGATCTATCTATCTATCTATCACACTTTCTAAATATCTAGTTATCTATCACACAATCAAACTATCTATCGATCGATCACACTTTCAAATTATCAAATTATCTATCTATCACACAGTCAACCTATCCATCTATCTATCTCGTGTGAAGTGGGAACTAATATTTCCTAAAAGACACATGAGGAACTGTCGTTCGGGGTTTAGTTTCCGCCTGTGAGCCTTTTTTGACGCGCGTCTTACCATAGCCTGTGTTTTAGCCTGGTCGCGACCAGGCTAATTATATCTGACTCAGAAGGAGCTCAACCAAGCAGCGAATTATTTGAGCCACATTGATGGCACCGAACGCAAGCTAACATTTTCGAGGCTTAGAACTTTATCGAGGCTTAGAACTTTATCGAGCTTCGTGGAATACCCCCCAGGGCAGACAGACAGGTAGAGAGTAACTTTGACTCCAGGGCAGACAGACAGGTAGAGAGTAACTTTGACTCCAGGGCAGACATACAGGTAGAGTTTAACTTTGACTCCAGGGCAGACAGACAGGTATCCGTTCCCTCGATTTAGTAATTTGTTCCCTCGGTTTAGTAATTCGTTAGAGTTAGGGTTAGGCCCTACGAGCCAGAACGATTGCAAGGATTCTAACCCTAACCCTAACGAATTACTAAACCGAGGGAACAGATTTACTAAACCGAGGGAACAGATTCACACATCAAATAATTGTTCTCTACCATGTGACCCCAGGGGGGCTCCGTAACATACATACACAATGCTACCAGAACACACACACACACACACACACACACACACACACACACACACACACACACACCCAGGCCCTGTCTGGAGCTAAACGAACACTCAGTGGTAGAGTTACTATCATTAGAACTTATGAATTACTGTCATATACAATAGTAACACTTAAAGTAAGCCTAGTATCAGTTATTATGAGATTCCTTCAGAATGGACTCCCTGTTTAACTGCATAATAAATAACCAGAATAACTCAGAACTTATAGTCACTATAATAATAATACTACTACTACTACTACTAATAATAATACTAATAATAGTATACTACTAACAACACTACTAATAATGCTGGAAGCAGAATCTACATTGCACAATTGTATTAGTTGCATTACAGGGAGAAAGTTCTATGTCAAGCTTGGAGATCATGTGTCTGAGAAATATGACAGCGATTTCGGAGTCGCACAAGGGAGCTGCCTTGGTCCACTACTATTCTCACTATACATGTTACCACTCGGGGACATCATTAGAGAGCACAACGTATGTTTCCACAGCTATGCCGATGACACGCAACTGTACATTTCTGCTGAACCAAATGATACTTCAGCTATAGACTCCATTACGAACTGTCTTCTAGCAATAAATAAATGGATGAGCAATAACTTCTTGAAGCTAAACGAGGACAAAACTGAAGTCCTACTGATCGGCCCTAAAGCAAAGAGGGATATGCTGCTTAATAATCTAGGGAAACTGACATCATTGATTAAACCTGAGGTCTAGGTGTTATTTTCGACTCAGACCTAAGCTTCAAGTCCCATATTAACAAGGTGACGAAAACATAATTCTTTCACCTTAGAAACATTGCTAAAGTAAGACCACTTATAAACCAAAAAGATGCTGAAAAACTGATTCATGCCTTTGTCTCAAGCCACTTTTTACTGGGCTTCCTAAAAAAACTACTGCAAGACTTCAGCTTATTCAAAACTCTGCAGCTCGACTTCTAACTAGAACCAAGAGGAGAGAACACATTACTCCGGTCCTAGCTACTCTGCACTGGCTGCCAGTAACATGTAGGGTTGATTTTAAGGTCCTCCTCCTTATATACAAAGCCCTTAATGGGCGAGGCCCAAAGTACATTGCTAATTCCCTTGCCAATTATGTGCCCTCAAGAACACTAAGATCATCTATCGCAGGTTTATTAGAGGTTCCCAGCAACAGTCAGAAGAAGATCGGGAGTGCAGCCTTTGCCAACTATGCCCCAAAGCTTTGGAACACATTACCTTTAGAGATCAGGGAAGCCAGCTCACTAAATATTTTTAAAAGAAAGCTAAAAACGCACTTCTTCAATATAGCCTTCAACTAGCTTATCTGCACCTGCCCACTGCTCATTTGCCAGCTATTGCACTTTAAATATTTTACTGTCCTGGATACTAGATTTCAGGGGTAACCAGGCCCGCCGAGATCCATGTTAGGCTTAAGGAAGGGACAGTAGGTCCTGGATACTAGATTTCAGGGGTAACCAGGCCCGCCGAGATCCAAGTTAGGCTTAAGGAAGGGACAGTAGGTCCTGGATACTAGATTTCAGGGGTAACCAGGCCCGCCGAGATCCAAGTTAGGCTTAAGGAAGGGACAGTAGGTCCTGGATACTAGATTTCAGGGGTAACCAGGCCCGCCGAGATCCAAGTTAGGCTTAAGGCCCTGTCCACACCTATACGTTTTTTTGATAAACGTTTTTCGTATATAAAAATATTACCGTCCACACCAGCATGTTTATAAACAATGTCTGTGTCCACATGCATACGCATGAACGCAATATAAACGCTGTCATTGAGCATTCCACACCAGTAGTCGGCGATATAATATTATCCCCATAGCCCCGCTGGCCAATCAGACGCCTCTGTCTCAATGTTCTCGTTCATTAACTGTGCATTTATCTGTGAACAGGTTAAAAGCCCAGTTAACAGTGAAAGAACTAGAAGCACTTTGTTCACATCCATTTTCCTCGCTTGTGTAGCCTCGAACACCGTTGCCTATTGTAAACATAGTAGTTACTGGTGCCAGGATATGACGTTAGAGGGAACAGCAAACAGCTGCAGTGCACATGATCATAGAAATCTACGTGCATGATGACGTGACGAATACAAAAAGCTCCGTCTATCTCGTCCACACGTCAAAAATATACGGCGAATATACAGCGTTTTTAAACATCTTCACTCTGGCAGGCGTTTTTAAACATCTTCGTTTTCAGGGGGCAAAAACTCGTTTGCGTCTGGACGAACCCCCCAAAACGAATATAAAAATCCACGTTTATCAAAAAAACGTATAGGTGTGGACAGGGCCTAACTTTGACTCCAGGGCAGACAGGTAGAGGGGGGTCTGCTGTCGAGGAGGAGCAGCTGGTCATAGAAGTTCTGAAACCCAGTTAAATCCTGGATTATGTTGTGTGTTTTCCCCAATAAATCTTTGTGTTTTGCTTTTTGAGTCGATTGGTTGTGACTGGACAGCCTTGACTAAGGCGTTTTGTAAAATAAGCTGCAGTAACTTCTGTGCTGCCTAAGTGTAGAAGCTAGTAGAGGCTATCTAACATGCAGTGTGTTCAATATGGGCAAAGCATTGCACTCACTGAATCAGGACAGGATTCAGTGGGACTAATAAAAGGTTAACAAATACAGGTCAACAAAACTGTGTGTGCATACAGCCTCTTCTGTACTCCAATAAAGAAAGAACAGTGTACTGCTTAACTACTTTTATTGGCATGTACATCAAGTGACTCAATTTCAGCTAGAATACATTCAACGATTTCTATAGGGGGAAAACTCATGAGGTATTGTCACATTCAGCAATTTGAGAATGATGAAGATTAAACAGCACAGAAGTTGGAGAAGTTAGAAATGGCTCTCAACTTGTCCTCTACAAACACCTCCTGCCCACTCTCAGTGTAAGTCAGTGCCCTCCAGTTAATCACATTGCCTGGGCTGTAGTTTACATCAGCTGTGAAGTGCTGAATCTCACAAGGAGACAGGACATGGTTCCACACATTCACATCACTGATCAGCCCAACAAATGACTGACTCGTAACAAAGCCCCCCCCATAGGAGTCTTGGTCCTGACCCAGAATGACACTGGGAACACCACCATCAAGCACCCCTGTGTAGCCCGGCGTCTGCGTTGGGCTGGGCTTCCCATTGGTCCACAGCTGACCATCGGTGGAGTTCCAGGTGGCACACACTGAGACCCACACGTTGAGCTCACCTGGCACCCCCTTAAACTTGAGTGCCTTATGCCTGACGTGCAGTTCCAGTCTTCCAGTTACCCTCTTGAACAGCAGCAGGTCGTTGTCGTCTTTTCGGGAGGCCATGGAGAACAGAGTATAGTGTCGCCGCAGGTCTGTGAAATACCTTCAGGAAGAGGTTCATAAATATAGAGTTAGAACAAGAAATATTCAATATCACTATGGATTCAACATGCAGACACAACGTCAAGGTGTTTTGAGTTGTCTAAAGTTGACGACAGAAGTATTGAACACCATATTACCTGAGACATATGGTCGCAGAGCCAAGGATCTCTCCTATTGGTGTCAGCTTCACGTGCGCAGTGTTGGTCTCTCGTGTAAATGTAAACATTTTACCTGTGAGGTCTGGTCAGACAAAGAGGATTCAGTCCATCAAATCAAAACAAACCCTTCAAAGCACATTTGGAATTGTAATGTTAGTACTGTCTGAAGAGATTTCCATTGCATACACAAATGTAAATGGTATGTACTTCCAGGTATGTGTGTAGTGCCATATGATTCATGAATACTGATCGTATGTCAAATGAGCATTCATGTTCAAAGTAAATCAACGGGATGTTCAGATGTCTCACCTTGAGGCTCGGCCCAGCACATGGTGAACATGACCAGCACCACAAAGAGTCTCTCCATCTGTTCACAATACATCAACAGCAATGTTTACAACAAATATGACATTAGGGTTTCAGTGTACATGCAAGTATACACTTTAAATGGGTTTGTATTCTCCTTGAATGCATTCTCTTCAATTGCAAGTGTGTCATTAATGGACAAAATGTCTTTCACCGTATGTCATGCTAGAGAACCTACCTTGTCAGTTCTACTAAACGGCAGATGTACTGTAGCTTAATTGATCCAGAAGATGTCTAGTTTAGTTCCTAAGATGTCTGGTCTCTCCTGTCCTTTTTATTGTGATCAGTGGAATAGAGAAGTGGCTCCTCCTTATCTGTGAGTCCCTAGGAGGAGGCCCAGGTGTGGCATGTGGGGCTAACGAGCCTGCAGTTCTCTTCTCTGGGCCATCCGCCTGATAGGGGAATGCGGGGCAGCTGTGCATGGTTATCAATACACCCGCTACTCTGTGGGTCACTACAATATGTAATGAACTGGATATTTGTTTTGTTACATTTGATGTTTATTTATTTAGTATATTTTTGTTGTTGTTGTTGTTGTTGGGACTGGTTTCGGGTCCCTTATGGGCCCCATGTTATGGGGTGGAGTGTGATGGTCTATACGGGCTGTTGGTTGTGGGTCTGCTTGAGGCCCTGTCCACACCTATACGTTTTTTTGATAAACGTGGATTTTTATATTCGTTTTGGGGGGGTTCGTCCAGACGCAAACGAGTTTTTGCCCTCTGAAAACGAAGATGTTTAAAAGCGCCTGCCAGAGTGAAGATGTTTAAAAACGCTGTATATTCGCCGTATATTTTTGACGTGTGGACGAGATAGACGGTGCTTTTTGTATTCGTCACGTCATCATGCGCGTAGATTTCTATGATCATGCGCACTGCAGCTGTTTGCTGTTCCCTCCTACGTCATATCCTGTTATTACAACAGGCAACGGTGTTCGAGGCTACACAAGCGAGGAAAATGGATGTGAACAAAGTGCTTCTAGTTCTTTCACTGTTAACTGGACTTTTAACCTGTTTACAGATAAATGCACAGTTAATGATCGAGCACATTGAGAGACAGAGGCGTCTGATTGGCCAGCGGGGCTATGGGGATAATAGTATATCGCCGACTACTGGTGTGGAATGCTCAATGACAGCGTTTATATTGCGTTCATGCGTATGCATGTGGACACAGACATTGTTTATAAACATGCTGGTGCGTCATATTTTTATATGCGAAAAACGTTTATCAAAAAAACGTATAGGTGTGGACATAGCCTTATGTTGCAGGAGAAGCAGACTCAGGCCTTGTCCACACTAATACGTTTTTTGATAAACAAGTTTTTGCCCCCTGAATTCGAACATTTAAAAAAACTCCGGCCAGAGTGAAGTTTTTTTTAAAACGCTGTATATTCGCTGTATATTTTTGATGTGTGGACGAGATAGACAGTTGTCTTTGTGTTCGTCACGTAATTATGCGCGTAGATTTCTATGATCATGCGCACTGCAGCTGTTTCATCCAACGTCATATCCTGGCACCAGTAACTACTTTGTTTAAAACAGGCAACGGTGGTCGAGGCTACACAAGCAAGGAAAATGGATGTGTACAAAGTGCTTCTAGTTCCTTCACTGTCAACTGGACTTTTAACCTGTTTACAGATGTACAAACATGTTTGTTTCTATGGTTAAGAGGTTTATCATGTGCTGAAAGAATCCAGTTTGTTATGCCGTTATAGGTGTAAGAGAGAAACTTTGACTCCAGGGCAGACAGACAGGTAGAGAGTAACTTTGACTCCAGGGGGCCATTCCACTAAAGGCGGATCAGTATAGCGGCGATATAAATAAATGCGGCGCTCAGGCAACTCGAGATTGGAATTCAAGCCTCAGGTGATTCCTCGAACGAGGATCAGCCTTGCGTGATGAGTGTTCACAGAAGACAGGCTTACAAATCTTCGATATCGGCGCGTGCACGCAGACATAAAGAGCCCAGAAGAGTCGATCTGTCGAAATGAAGATACTCCACTCTGCAGGCGTACTACATTTGCGCAGCATTCCCGAATTATTGATCTTTATGAAGACGGAAAAATAAGATGTAAAATAGTGCAATACTGCCGCAATTAACAAGGCGAGGGAAATGGTTTGGCAAGAAATTGCTGACCGATTAAATGCGTAGGTCATACTAGCCCCAATTATTGTTATATGTTCATATTTTAATAAATGAATATTACTACTGTGGTGATATCAGCAGCAGGCTACAAACCGTCATATCGCCACAATGGCCTAGTGGTATCGACGGCTGCCACAGGATTTATTCATAATTTTTAGACGTGGTTCGAATCCCTCTTCCGACACACTTTTTACTGCAATTTCGTTGTCTGAATCTAATCTAAAATCTCATCTAAAAAAGTATGTAGGCTATAAAATTATGGTGCAGGCTAATTTACAAGAACTGACACGATTACAATGGTGTTTGAAGCCTTTGCATGAAATCTTCGGTTAAATGTAAAAAAGAAAAGAAAAAAAGACTTCGAACTCGCAACCTTTGGGACTCCAGCCGGCTGCCTTAACCACTGCGCCAACCAGACCGCTGTGATAACAGCAATGCAATAGACATACCTATTCATTTTATTTTATTTTGTACATTTTTTAATTTATGTATCCATCGATCTATCTATCTATCTATCACACTTTCTAAATATCTAGTTATCTATCACACAATCAAACTATCTATCGATCGATCACACTTTCAAATTATCAAATTATCTATCTATCACACAGTCAACCTATCCATCTATCTATCTCGTGTGAAGTGGGAACTAATATTTCCTAAAAGACACATGAGGAACTGTCGTTCGGGGTTTAGTTTCCGCCTGTGAGCCTTTTTTGACGCGCGTCTTACCATAGCCTGTGTTTTAGCCTGGTCGCGACCAGGCTAATTATATCTGACTCAGAAGGAGCTCAACCAAGCAGCGAATTATTTGAGCCACATTGATGGCACCGAACGCAAGCTAACATTTTCGAGGCTTAGAACTTTATCGAGGCTTAGAACTTTATCGAGCTTCGTGGAATACCCCCCAGGGCAGACAGACAGGTAGAGAGTAACTTTGACTCCAGGGCAGACAGACAGGTAGAGAGTAACTTTGACTCCAGGGCAGACATACAGGTAGAGTTTAACTTTGACTCCAGGGCAGACAGACAGGTATCCGTTCCCTCGATTTAGTAATTTGTTCCCTCGGTTTAGTAATTCGTTAGAGTTAGGGTTAGGCCCTACGAGCCAGAACGATTGCAAGGATTCTAACCCTAACCCTAACGAATTACTAAACCGAGGGAACAGATTTACTAAACCGAGGGAACAGATTCACACATCAAATAATTGTTCTCTACCATGTGACCCCAGGGGGGCTCCGTAACATACATACACAATGCTACCAGAACACACACACACACACACACACACACACACACACACACACACACACACCCAGGCCCTGTCTGGAGCTAAACGAACACTCAGTGGTAGAGTTACTATCATTAGAACTTATGAATTACTGTCATATACAATAGTAACACTTAAAGTAAGCCTAGTATCAGTTATTATGAGATTCCTTCAGAATGGACTCCCTGTTTAACTGCATAATAAATAACCAGAATAACTCAGAACTTATAGTCACTATAATAATAATACTACTACTACTACTAATAATAATAATACTAATAATAGTATACTACTAACAACACTACTAATAATGCTGGAAGCAGAATCTACATTGCACAATTGTATTAGTTGCATTACAGGGAGAAAGTTCTATGTCAAGCTTGGAGATCATGTGTCTGAGAAATATGACAGCGATTTCGGAGTCGCACAAGGGAGCTGCCTTGGTCCACTACTATTCTCACTATACATGTTACCACTCGGGGACATCATTAGAGAGCACAACGTATGTTTCCACAGCTATGCCGATGACACGCAACTGTACATTTCTGCTGAACCAAATGATACTTCAGCTATAGACTCCATTACGAACTGTCTTCTAGCAATAAATAAATGGATGAGCAATAACTTCTTGAAGCTAAACGAGGACAAAACTGAAGTCCTACTGATCGGCCCTAAAGCAAAGAGGGATATGCTGCTTAATAATCTAGGGAAACTGACATCATTGATTAAACCTGAGGTCTAGGTGTTATTTTCGACTCAGACCTAAGCTTCAAGTCCCATATTAACAAGGTGACGAAAACATAATTCTTTCACCTTAGAAACATTGCTAAAGTAAGACCACTTATAAACCAAAAAGATGCTGAAAAACTGATTCATGCCTTTGTCTCAAGCCACTTTTTACTGGGCTTCCTAAAAAAACTACTGCAAGACTTCAGCTTATTCAAAACTCTGCAGCTCGACTTCTAACTAGAACCAAGAGGAGAGAACACATTACTCCGGTCCTAGCTACTCTGCACTGGCTGCCAGTAACATGTAGGGTTGATTTTAAGGTCCTCCTCCTTATATACAAAGCCCTTAATGGGCGAGGCCCAAAGTACATTGCTAATTCCCTTGCCAATTATGTGCCCTCAAGAACACTAAGATCATCTATCGCAGGTTTATTAGAGGTTCCCAGCAACAGTCAGAAGAAGATCGGGAGCGCAGCCTTTGCCAACTATGCCCCAAAGCTTTGGAACACATTACCTTTAGAGATCAGGGAAGCCAGCTCACTAAATATTTTTAAAAGAAAGCTAAAAACGCACTTCTTCAATATAGCCTTCAACTAGCTTATCTGCACCTGCCCACTGCTCATTTGCCAGCTATTGCACTTTAAATATTTTACTGTCCTGGATACTAGATTTCAGGGGTAACCAGGCCCGCCGAGATCCATGTTAGGCTTAAGGAAGGGACAGTAGGTCCTGGATACTAGATTTCAGGGGTAACCAGGCCCGCCGAGATCCAAGTTAGGCTTAAGGAAGGGACAGTAGGTCCTGGATACTAGATTTCAGGGGTAACCAGGCCCGCCGAGATCCAAGTTAGGCTTAAGGAAGGGACAGTAGGTCCTGGATACTAGATTTCAGGGGTAACCAGGCCCGCCGAGATCCAAGTTAGGCTTAAGGCCCTGTCCACACCTATACGTTTTTTTGATAAACGTTTTTCGTATATAAAAATATTACCGTCCACACCAGCATGTTTATAAACAATGTCTGTGTCCACATGCATACGCATGAACGCAATATAAACGCTGTCATTGAGCATTCCACACCAGTAGTCGGCGATATAATATTATCCCCATAGCCCCGCTGGCCAATCAGACGCCTCTGTCTCAATGTTCTCGTTCATTAACTGTGCATTTATCTGTGAACAGGTTAAAAGCCCAGTTAACAGTGAAAGAACTAGAAGCACTTTGTTCACATCCATTTTCCTCGCTTGTGTAGCCTCGAACACCGTTGCCTATTGTAAACATAGTAGTTACTGGTGCCAGGATATGACGTTAGAGGGAACAGCAAACAGCTGCAGTGCGCATGATCATAGAAATCTACGTGCATGATGACGTGACGAATACAAAAAGCTCCGTCTATCTCGTCCACACGTCAAAAATATACGGCGAATATACAGCGTTTTTAAACATCTTCACTCTGGCAGGCGTTTTTCAACATCTTCGTTTTCAGGGGGCAAAAACTCGTTTGCGTCTGGACGAACCCCCCAAAACGAATATAAAAATCCACGTTTATCAAAAAAACGTATAGGTGTGGACAGGGCCTAACTTTGACTCCAGGGCAGACAGGTAGAGGGGGGTCTGCTGTCGAGGAGGAGCAGCTGGTCATAGAAGTTCTGAAACCCAGTTAAATCCTGGATTATGTTGTGTGTTTTCCCCAATAAATCTTTGTGTTTTGCTTTTTGAGTCGATTGGTTGTGACTGGACAGCCTTGACTAAGGCGTTTTGTAAAATAAGCTGCAGTAACTTCTGTGCTGCCTAAGTGTAGAAGCTAGTAGAGGCTATCTAACATGCAGTGTGTTCAATATGGGCAAAGCATTGCACTCACTGAATCAGGATTCAGTGGGACTAATAAAAGGTTAACAAATACAGGTCAACAAAACTGTGTGTGCATACAGCCTCTTCTGTACTCCAATAAAGAAAGAACAGTGTACTGCTTAACTACTTTTATTGGCATGTACATCAAGTGACTCAATTTCAGCTAGAATACATTCAACGATTTCTATAGGGGGAAAACTCATGAGGTATTGTCACATTCAGCAATTTGAGAATGATGAAGATTAAACAGCACAGAAGTTGGAGAAGTTAGAAATGGCTCTCAACTTGTCCTCTACAAACACCTCCTGCCCACTCTCAGTGTAAGTCAGTGCCCTCCAGTTAATCACATTGCCTGGGCTGTAGTTTACATCAGCTGTGAAGTGCTGAATCTCACAAGGAGACAGGACATGGTTCCACACATTCACATCACTGATCAGCCCAACAAATTGACTCGTAACAAAGCCCCCCCCATAGGAGTCTTGGTCCTGACCCAGAATGACACTGGGAACACCACCATCAAGCACCCCTGTGTAGCCCGGCGTCTGCGTTGGGCTGGGCTTCCCATTGGTCCACAGCTGACCATCGGTGGAGTTCCAGGTGGCACACACTGAGACCCACACGTTGAGCTCACCTGGCACCCCCTTAAACTTGAGTGCCTTATGCCTGACGTGCAGTTCCAGTCTTCCAGTTACCCTCTTGAACAGCAGCAGGTCGTTGTCGTCTTTTCGGGAGGCCATGGAGAACAGAGTATAGTGTCGCCGCAGGTCTGTGAAATACCTTCAGGAAGAGGTTCATAAATATAGAGTTAGAACAAGAAATATTCAATATCACTATGGATTCAACATGCAGACACAACGTCAAGGTGTTTTGAGTTGTCTAAAGTTGACGACAGAAGTATTGAACACCATATTACCTGAGACATATGGTCGCAGAGCCAAGGATCTCTCCTATTGGTGTCAGCTTCACGTGCGCAGTGTTGGTCTCTCGTGTAAATGTAAACATTTTACCTGTGAGGTCTGGTCAGACAAAGAGGATTCAGTCCATCAAATCAAAACAAACCCTTCAAAGCACATTTGGAATTGTAATGTTAGTACTGTCTGAAGAGATTTCCATTGCATACACAAATGTAAATGGTATGTACTTCCAGGTATGTGTGTAGTGCCATATGATTCATGAATACTGATCGTATGTCAAATGAGCATTCATGTTCAAAGTAAATCAACGGGATGTTCAGATGTCTCACCTTGAGGCTCGGCCCAGCACATGGTGAACATGACCAGCACCACAAAGAGTCTCTCCATCTGTTCACAATACATCAACAGCAATGTTTACAACAAATATGACATTAGGGTTTCAGTGTACATGCAAGTATACACTTTAAATGGGTTTGTATTCTCCTTGAATGCATTCTCTTCAATTGCAAGTGTGTCATTAATGGACAAAATGTCTTTCACCGTATGTCATGCTAGAGAACCTACCTTGTCAGTTCTACTAAACGGCAGATGTACTGTAGCTTAATTGATCCAGAAGATGTCTAGTTTAGTTCCTAAGATGTCTGGTCTCTCCTGTCCTTTTTATTGTGATCAGTGGAATAGAGAAGTGGCTCCTCCTTATCTGTGAGTCCCTAGGAGGAGGCCCAGGTGTGGCATGTGGGGCTAACGAGCCTGCAGTTCTCTTCTCTGGGCCATCCGCCTGATAGGGGAATGCGGGGCAGCTGTGCATGGTTATCAATACACCCGCTACTCTGTGGGTCACTACAATATGTAATGAACTGGATATTTGTTTTGTTACATTTGATGTTTATTTATTTAGTATATTTTTGTTGTTGTTGTTGTTGGGACTGGTTTCGGGTCCCTTATGGGCCCCATGTTATGGGGTGGAGTGTGATGGTCTATACGGGCTGTTGGTTGTGGGTCTGCTTGAGGCCCTGTCCACACCTATACGTTTTTTTGATAAACGTGGATTTTTATATTCGTTTTGGGGGGGTTCGTCCAGACGCAAACGAGTTTTTGCCCTCTGAAAACGAAGATGTTTAAAAGCGCCTGCCAGAGTGAAGATGTTTAAAAACGCTGTATATTCGCCGTATATTTTTGACGTGTGGACGAGATAGACGGTGCTTTTTGTATTCGTCACGTCATCATGCGCGTAGATTTCTATGATCATGCGCACTGCAGCTGTTTGCTGTTCCCTCCTACGTCATATCCTGTTATTACAACAGGCAACGGTGTTCGAGGCTACACAAGCGAGGAAAATGGATGTGAACAAAGTGCTTCTAGTTCTTTCACTGTTAACTGGACTTTTAACCTGTTTACAGATAAATGCACAGTTAATGATCGAGCACATTGAGAGACAGAGGCGTCTGATTGGCCAGCGGGGCTATGGGGATAATAGTATATCGCCGACTACTGGTGTGGAATGCTCAATGACAGCGTTTATATTGCGTTCATGCGTATGCATGTGGACACAGACATTGTTTATAAACATGATGGTGTGGACGGTCATATTTTTATATGCGAAAAACGTTTATCAAAAAAACGTATAGGTGTGGACATAGCCTTATGTTGCAGGAGAAGCAGACTCAGGCCTTGTCCACACTAATACGTTTTTTGATAAACAAGTTTTTGCCCCCTGAATTCGAACATTTAAAAAAACTCCGGCCAGAGTGAAGTTTTTTTTAAAACGCTGTATATTCGCTGTATATTTTTGATGTGTAGACGAGATAGACAGTTGTCTTTGTGTTCGTCACGTAATTATGCGCGTAGATTTCTATGATCATGCGCACTGCAGCTGTTTCATCCAACGTCATATCCTGGCACCAGTAACTACTTTGTTTAAAACAGGCAACGGTGGTCGAGGCTACACAAGCAAGGAAAATGGATGTGTACAAAGTGCTTCTAGTTCCTTCACTGTCAACTGGACTTTTAACCTGTTTACAGATGTACAAACATGTTTGTTTCTATGGTTAAGAGGTTTATCATGTGCTGAAAGAATCCAGTTTGTTATGCCGTTATAGGTGTAAGAGAGAAACTTTGACTCCAGGGCAGACAGACAGGTAGAGAGTAACTTTGACTCCAGGGGGCCATTCCACTAAAGGCGGATCAGTATAGCGGCGATATAAATAAATGCGGCGCTCAGGCAACTCGAGATTGGAATTCAAGCCTCAGGTGATTCCTCGAACGAGGATCAGCCTTGCGTGATGAGTGTTCACAGAAGACAGGCTTACAAATCTTCGATATCGGCGCGTGCACGCAGACATAAAGAGCCCAGAAGAGTCGATCTGTCGAAATGAAGATACTCCACTCTGCAGGCGTACTACATTTGCGCAGCATTCCCGAATTATTGATCTTTATGAAGACGGAAAAATAAGATGTAAAATAGTGCAATACTGCCGCAATTAACAAGGCGAGGGAAATGGTTTGGCAAGAAATTGCTGACCGATTAAATGCGTAGGTCATACTAGCCCCAGTTATTGTTATATGTTCATATTTTAATAAATGAATATTACTACTGTGGTGATATCAGCAGCAGGCTACAAACCGTCATATCGCCACAATGGCCTAGTGGTATCGACGGCTGCCACAGGATTTATTCATAATTTTTAGACGTGGTTCGAATCCCTCTTCCGACACACTTTTTACTGCAATTTCGTTGTCTGAATCTAATCTAAAATCTCATCTAAAAAAGTATGTAGGCTATAAAATTATGGTGCAGGCTAATTTACAAGAACTGACACGATTACAATGGTGTTTGAAGCCTTTGCATGAAATCTTCGGTTAAATGTAAAAAAGAAAAGAAAAAAAGACTTCGAACTCGCAACCTTTGGGACTCCAGCCGGCTGCCTTAACCACTGCGCCAACCAGACCGCTGTGATAACAGCAATGCAATAGACATACCTATTCATTTTATTTTATTTTGTACATTTTTTAATTTATGTATCCATCGATCTATCTATCTATCTATCACACTTTCTAAATATCTAGTTATCTATCACACAATCAAACTATCTATCGATCGATCACACTTTCAAATTATCAAATTATCTATCTATCACACAGTCAACCTATCCATCTATCTATCTCGTGTGAAGTGGGAACTAATATTTCCTAAAAGACACATGAGGAACTGTCGTTCGGGGTTTAGTTTCCGCCTGTGAGCCTTTTTTGACGCGCGTCTTACCATAGCCTGTGTTTTAGCCTGGTCGCGACCAGGCTAATTATATCTGACTCAGAAGGAGCTCAACCAAGCAGCGAATTATTTGAGCCACATTGATGGCACCGAACGCAAGCTAACATTTTCGAGGCTTAGAACTTTATCGAGGCTTAGAACTTTATCGAGCTTCGTGGAATACCCCCCAGGGCAGACAGACAGGTAGAGAGTAACTTTGACTCCAGGGCAGACAGACAGGTAGAGAGTAACTTTGACTCCAGGGCAGACATACAGGTAGAGTTTAACTTTGACTCCAGGGCAGACAGACAGGTATCCGTTCCCTCGATTTAGTAATTTGTTCCCTCGGTTTAGTAATTCGTTAGAGTTAGGGTTAGGCCCTACGAGCCAGAACGATTGCAAGGATTCTAACCCTAACCCTAACGAATTACTAAACCGAGGGAACAGATTTACTAAACCGAGGGAACAGATTCACACATCAAATAATTGTTCTCTACCATGTGACCCCAGGGGGGCTCCGTAACATACATACACAATGCTACCAGAACACACACACACACACACACACACACACACACACACACACACACACACACACACCCAGGCCCTGTCTGGAGCTAAACGAACACTCAGTGGTAGAGTTACTATCATTAGAACTTATGAATTACTGTCATATACAATAGTAACACTTAAAGTAAGCCTAGTATCAGTTATTATGAGATTCCTTCAGAATGGACTCCCTGTTTAACTGCATAATAAATAACCAGAATAACTCAGAACTTATAGTCACTATAATAATAATACTACTACTACTACTAATAATAATAATACTAATAATAGTATACTACTAACAACACTACTAATAATGCTGGAAGCAGAATCTACATTGCACAATTGTATTAGTTGCATTACAGGGAGAAAGTTCTATGTCAAGCTTGGAGATCATGTGTCTGAGAAATATGACAGCGATTTCGGAGTCGCACAAGGGAGCTGCCTTGGTCCACTACTATTCTCACTATACATGTTACCACTCGGGGACATCATTAGAGAGCACAACGTATGTTTCCACAGCTATGCCGATGACACGCAACTGTACATTTCTGCTGAACCAAATGATACTTCAGCTATAGACTCCATTACGAACTGTCTTCTAGCAATAAATAAATGGATGAGCAATAACTTCTTGAAGCTAAACGAGGACAAAACTGAAGTCCTACTGATCGGCCCTAAAGCAAAGAGGGATATGCTGCTTAATAATCTAGGGAAACTGACATCATTGATTAAACCTGAGGTCTAGGTGTTATTTTCGACTCAGACCTAAGCTTCAAGTCCCATATTAACAAGGTGACGAAAACATAATTCTTTCACCTTAGAAACATTGCTAAAGTAAGACCACTTATAAACCAAAAAGATGCTGAAAAACTGATTCATGCCTTTGTCTCAAGCCACTTTTTACTGGGCTTCCTAAAAAAACTACTGCAAGACTTCAGCTTATTCAAAACTCTGCAGCTCGACTTCTAACTAGAACCAAGAGGAGAGAACACATTACTCCGGTCCTAGCTACTCTGCACTGGCTGCCAGTAACATGTAGGGTTGATTTTAAGGTCCTCCTCCTTATATACAAAGCCCTTAATGGGCGAGGCCCAAAGTACATTGCTAATTCCCTTGCCAATTATGTGCCCTCAAGAACACTAAGATCATCTATCGCAGGTTTATTAGAGGTTCCCAGCAACAGTCAGAAGAAGATCGGGAGCGCAGCCTTTGCCAACTATGCCCCAAAGCTTTGGAACACATTACCTTTAGAGATCAGGGAAGCCAGCTCACTAAATATTTTTAAAAGAAAGCTAAAAACGCACTTCTTCAATATAGCCTTCAACTAGCTTATCTGCACCTGCCCACTGCTCATTTGCCAGCTATTGCACTTTAAATATTTTACTGTCCTGGATACTAGATTTCAGGGGTAACCAGGCCCGCCGAGATCCATGTTAGGCTTAAGGAAGGGACAGTAGGTCCTGGATACTAGATTTCAGGGGTAACCAGGCCCGCCGAGATCCAAGTTAGGCTTAAGGAAGGGACAGTAGGTCCTGGATACTAGATTTCAGGGGTAACCAGGCCCGCCGAGATCCAAGTTAGGCTTAAGGAAGGGACAGTAGGTCCTGGATACTAGATTTCAGGGGTAACCAGGCCCGCCGAGATCCAAGTTAGGCTTAAGGCCCTGTCCACACCTATACGTTTTTTTGATAAACGTTTTTCGTATATAAAAATATTACCGTCCACACCAGCATGTTTATAAACAATGTCTGTGTCCACATGCATACGCATGAACGCAATATAAACGCTGTCATTGAGCATTCCACACCAGTAGTCGGCGATATAATATTATCCCCATAGCCCCGCTGGCCAATCAGACGCCTCTGTCTCAATGTTCTCGTTCATTAACTGTGCATTTATCTGTGAACAGGTTAAAAGCCCAGTTAACAGTGAAAGAACTAGAAGCACTTTGTTCACATCCATTTTCCTCGCTTGTGTAGCCTCGAACACCGTTGCCTATTGTAAACATAGTAGTTACTGGTGCCAGGATATGACGTTAGAGGGAACAGCAAACAGCTGCAGTGCGCATGATCATAGAAATCTACGTGCATGATGACGTGACGAATACAAAAAGCTCCGTCTATCTCGTCCACACGTCAAAAATATACGGCGAATATACAGCGTTTTTAAACATCTTCACTCTGGCAGGCGTTTTTAAACATCTTCGTTTTCAGGGGGCAAAAACTCGTTTGCGTCTGGACGAACCCCCCAAAACGAATATAAAAATCCACGTTTATCAAAAAAACGTATAGGTGTGGACAGGGCCTAACTTTGACTCCAGGGCAGACAGGTAGAGGGGGGTCTGCTGTCGAGGAGGAGCAGCTGGTCATAGAAGTTCTGAAACCCAGTTAAATCCTGGATTATGTTGTGTGTTTTCCCCAATAAATCTTTGTGTTTTGCTTTTTGAGTCGATTGGTTGTGACTGGACAGCCTTGACTAAGGCGTTTTGTAAAATAAGCTGCAGTAACTTCTGTGCTGCCTAAGTGTAGAAGCTAGTAGAGGCTATCTAACATGCAGTGTGTTCAATATGGGCAAAGCATTGCACTCACTGAATCAGGATTCAGTGGGACTAATAAAAGGTTAACAAATACAGGTCAACAAAACTGTGTGTGCATACAGCCTCTTCTGTACTCCAATAAAGAAAGAACAGTGTACTGCTTAACTACTTTTATTGGCATGTACATCAAGTGACTCAATTTCAGCTAGAATACATTCAACGATTTCTATAGGGGGAAAACTCATGAGGTATTGTCACATTCAGCAATTTGAGAATGATGAAGATTAAACAGCACAGAAGTTGGAGAAGTTAGAAATGGCTCTCAACTTGTCCTCTACAAACACCTCCTGCCCACTCTCAGTGTAAGTCAGTGCCCTCCAGTTAATCACATTGCCTGGGCTGTAGTTTACATCAGCTGTGAAGTGCTGAATCTCACAAGGAGACAGGACATGGTTCCACACATTCACATCACTGATCAGCCCAACAAATGACTGACTCGTAACAAAGCCCCCCCCATAGGAGTCTTGGTCCTGACCCAGAATGACACTGGGAACACCACCATCAAGCACCCCTGTGTAGCCCGGCGTCTGCGTTGGGCTGGGCTTCCCATTGGTCCACAGCTGACCATCGGTGGAGTTCCAGGTGGCACACACTGAGACCCACACGTTGAGCTCACCTGGCACCCCCTTAAACTTGAGTGCCTTATGCCTGACGTGCAGTTCCAGTCTTCCAGTTACCCTCTTGAACAGCAGCAGGTCGTTGTCGTCTTTTCGGGAGGCCATGGAGAACAGAGTATAGTGTCGCCGCAGGTCTGTGAAATACCTTCAGGAAGAGGTTCATAAATATAGAGTTAGAACAAGAAATATTCAATATCACTATGGATTCAACATGCAGACACAACGTCAAGGTGTTTTGAGTTGTCTAAAGTTGACGACAGAAGTATTGAACACCATATTACCTGAGACATATGGTCGCAGAGCCAAGGATCTCTCCTATTGGTGTCAGCTTCACGTGCGCAGTGTTGGTCTCTCGTGTAAATGTAAACATTTTACCTGTGAGGTCTGGTCAGACAAAGAGGATTCAGTCCATCAAATCAAAACAAACCCTTCAAAGCACATTTGGAATTGTAATGTTAGTACTGTCTGAAGAGATTTCCATTGCATACACAAATGTAAATGGTATGTACTTCCAGGTATGTGTGTAGTGCCATATGATTCATGAATACTGATCGTATGTCAAATGAGCATTCATGTTCAAAGTAAATCAACGGGATGTTCAGATGTCTCACCTTGAGGCTCGGCCCAGCACATGGTGAACATGACCAGCACCACAAAGAGTCTCTCCATCTGTTCACAATACATCAACAGCAATGTTTACAACAAATATGACATTAGGGTTTCAGTGTACATGCAAGTATACACTTTAAATGGGTTTGTATTCTCCTTGAATGCATTCTCTTCAATTGCAAGTGTGTCATTAATGGACAAAATGTCTTTCACCGTATGTCATGCTAGAGAACCTACCTTGTCAGTTCTACTAAACGGCAGATGTACTGTAGCTTAATTGATCCAGAAGATGTCTAGTTTAGTTCCTAAGATGTCTGGTCTCTCCTGTCCTTTTTATTGTGATCAGTGGAATAGAGAAGTGGCTCCTCCTTATCTGTGAGTCCCTAGGAGGAGGCCCAGGTGTGGCATGTGGGGCTAACGAGCCTGCAGTTCTCTTCTCTGGGCCATCCGCCTGATAGGGGAATGCGGGGCAGCTGTGCATGGTTATCAATACACCCGCTACTCTGTGGGTCACTACAATATGTAATGAACTGGATATTTGTTTTGTTACATTTGATGTTTATTTATTTAGTATATTTTTGTTGTTGTTGTTGTTGGGACTGGTTTCGGGTCCCTTATGGGCCCCATGTTATGGGGTGGAGTGTGATGGTCTATACGGGCTGTTGGTTGTGGGTCTGCTTGAGGCCCTGTCCACACCTATACGTTTTTTTGATAAACGTGGATTTTTATATTCGTTTTGGGGGGGTTCGTCCAGACGCAAACGAGTTTTTGCCCTCTGAAAACGAAGATGTTTAAAAGCGCCTGCCAGAGTGAAGATGTTTAAAAACGCTGTATATTCGCCGTATATTTTTGACGTGTGGACGAGATAGACGGTGCTTTTTGTATTCGTCACGTCATCATGCGCGTAGATTTCTATGATCATGCGCACTGCAGCTGTTTGCTGTTCCCTCCTACGTCATATCCTGTTATTACAACAGGCAACGGTGTTCGAGGCTACACAAGCGAGGAAAATGGATGTGAACAAAGTGCTTCTAGTTCTTTCACTGTTAACTGGACTTTTAACCTGTTTACAGATAAATGCACAGTTAATGATCGAGCACATTGAGAGACAGAGGCGTCTGATTGGCCAGCGGGGCTATGGGGATAATAGTATATCGCCGACTACTGGTGTGGAATGCTCAATGACAGCGTTTATATTGCGTTCATGCGTATGCATGTGGACACAGACATTGTTTATAAACATGATGGTGTGGACGGTCATATTTTTATATGCGAAAAACGTTTATCAAAAAAACGTATAGGTGTGGACATAGCCTTATGTTGCAGGAGAAGCAGACTCAGGCCTTGTCCACACTAATACGTTTTTTGATAAACAAGTTTTTGCCCCCTGAATTCGAACATTTAAAAAAACTCCGGCCAGAGTGAAGTTTTTTTTAAAACGCTGTATATTCGCTGTATATTTTTGATGTGTAGACGAGATAGACAGTTGTCTTTGTGTTCGTCACGTAATTATGCGCGTAGATTTCTATGATCATGCGCACTGCAGCTGTTTCATCCAACGTCATATCCTGGCACCAGTAACTACTTTGTTTAAAACAGGCAACGGTGGTCGAGGCTACACAAGCAAGGAAAATGGATGTGTACAAAGTGCTTCTAGTTCCTTCACTGTCAACTGGACTTTTAACCTGTTTACAGATGTACAAACATGTTTGTTTCTATGGTTAAGAGGTTTATCATGTGCTGAAAGAATCCAGTTTGTTATGCCGTTATAGGTGTAAGAGAGAAACTTTGACTCCAGGGCAGACAGACAGGTAGAGAGTAACTTTGACTCCAGGGGGCCATTCCACTAAAGGCGGATCAGTATAGCGGCGATATAAATAAATGCGGCGCTCAGGCAACTCGAGATTGGAATTCAAGCCTCAGGTGATTCCTCGAACGAGGATCAGCCTTGCGTGATGAGTGTTCACAGAAGACAGGCTTACAAATCTTCGATATCGGCGCGTGCACGCAGACATAAAGAGCCCAGAAGAGTCGATCTGTCGAAATGAAGATACTCCACTCTGCAGGCGTACTACATTTGCGCAGCATTCCCGAATTATTGATCTTTATGAAGACGGAAAAATAAGATGTAAAATAGTGCAATACTGCCGCAATTAACAAGGCGAGGGAAATGGTTTGGCAAGAAATTGCTGACCGATTAAATGCGTAGGTCATACTAGCCCCAGTTATTGTTATATGTTCATATTTTAATAAATGAATATTACTACTGTGGTGATATCAGCAGCAGGCTACAAACCGTCATATCGCCACAATGGCCTAGTGGTATCGACGGCTGCCACAGGATTTATTCATAATTTTTAGACGTGGTTCGAATCCCTCTTCCGACACACTTTTTACTGCAATTTCGTTGTCTGAATCTAATCTAAAATCTCATCTAAAAAAGTATGTAGGCTATAAAATTATGGTGCAGGCTAATTTACAAGAACTGACACGATTACAATGGTGTTTGAAGCCTTTGCATGAAATCTTCGGTTAAATGTAAAAAAGAAAAGAAAAAAAGACTTCGAACTCGCAACCTTTGGGACTCCAGCCGGCTGCCTTAACCACTGCGCCAACCAGACCGCTGTGATAACAGCAATGCAATAGACATACCTATTCATTTTATTTTATTTTGTACATTTTTTAATTTATGTATCCATCGATCTATCTATCTATCTATCACACTTTCTAAATATCTAGTTATCTATCACACAATCAAACTATCTATCGATCGATCACACTTTCAAATTATCAAATTATCTATCTATCACACAGTCAACCTATCCATCTATCTATCTCGTGTGAAGTGGGAACTAATATTTCCTAAAAGACACATGAGGAACTGTCGTTCGGGGTTTAGTTTCCGCCTGTGAGCCTTTTTTGACGCGCGTCTTACCATAGCCTGTGTTTTAGCCTGGTCGCGACCAGGCTAATTATATCTGACTCAGAAGGAGCTCAACCAAGCAGCGAATTATTTGAGCCACATTGATGGCACCGAACGCAAGCTAACATTTTCGAGGCTTAGAACTTTATCGAGGCTTAGAACTTTATCGAGCTTCGTGGAATACCCCCCAGGGCAGACAGACAGGTAGAGAGTAACTTTGACTCCAGGGCAGACAGACAGGTAGAGAGTAACTTTGACTCCAGGGCAGACATACAGGTAGAGTTTAACTTTGACTCCAGGGCAGACAGACAGGTATCCGTTCCCTCGATTTAGTAATTTGTTCCCTCGGTTTAGTAATTCGTTAGAGTTAGGGTTAGGCCCTACGAGCCAGAACGATTGCAAGGATTCTAACCCTAACCCTAACGAATTACTAAACCGAGGGAACAGATTTACTAAACCGAGGGAACAGATTCACACATCAAATAATTGTTCTCTACCATGTGACCCCAGGGGGGCTCCGTAACATACATACACAATGCTACCAGAACACACACACACACACACACACACACACACACACACACACACACACACACCCAGGCCCTGTCTGGAGCTAAACGAACACTCAGTGGTAGAGTTACTATCATTAGAACTTATGAATTACTGTCATATACAATAGTAACACTTAAAGTAAGCCTAGTATCAGTTATTATGAGATTCCTTCAGAATGGACTCCCTGTTTAACTGCATAATAAATAACCAGAATAACTCAGAACTTATAGTCACTATAATAATAATACTACTACTACTACTAATAATAATAATACTAATAATAGTATACTACTAACAACACTACTAATAATGCTGGAAGCAGAATCTACATTGCACAATTGTATTAGTTGCATTACAGGGAGAAAGTTCTATGTCAAGCTTGGAGATCATGTGTCTGAGAAATATGACAGCGATTTCGGAGTCGCACAAGGGAGCTGCCTTGGTCCACTACTATTCTCACTATACATGTTACCACTCGGGGACATCATTAGAGAGCACAACGTATGTTTCCACAGCTATGCCGATGACACGCAACTGTACATTTCTGCTGAACCAAATGATACTTCAGCTATAGACTCCATTACGAACTGTCTTCTAGCAATAAATAAATGGATGAGCAATAACTTCTTGAAGCTAAACGAGGACAAAACTGAAGTCCTACTGATCGGCCCTAAAGCAAAGAGGGATATGCTGCTTAATAATCTAGGGAAACTGACATCATTGATTAAACCTGAGGTCTAGGTGTTATTTTCGACTCAGACCTAAGCTTCAAGTCCCATATTAACAAGGTGACGAAAACATAATTCTTTCACCTTAGAAACATTGCTAAAGTAAGACCACTTATAAACCAAAAAGATGCTGAAAAACTGATTCATGCCTTTGTCTCAAGCCACTTTTTACTGGGCTTCCTAAAAAAACTACTGCAAGACTTCAGCTTATTCAAAACTCTGCAGCTCGACTTCTAACTAGAACCAAGAGGAGAGAACACATTACTCCGGTCCTAGCTACTCTGCACTGGCTGCCAGTAACATGTAGGGTTGATTTTAAGGTCCTCCTCCTTATATACAAAGCCCTTAATGGGCGAGGCCCAAAGTACATTGCTAATTCCCTTGCCAATTATGTGCCCTCAAGAACACTAAGATCATCTATCGCAGGTTTATTAGAGGTTCCCAGCAACAGTCAGAAGAAGATCGGGAGCGCAGCCTTTGCCAACTATGCCCCAAAGCTTTGGAACACATTACCTTTAGAGATCAGGGAAGCCAGCTCACTAAATATTTTTAAAAGAAAGCTAAAAACGCACTTCTTCAATATAGCCTTCAACTAGCTTATCTGCACCTGCCCACTGCTCATTTGCCAGCTATTGCACTTTAAATATTTTACTGTCCTGGATACTAGATTTCAGGGGTAACCAGGCCCGCCGAGATCCATGTTAGGCTTAAGGAAGGGACAGTAGGTCCTGGATACTAGATTTCAGGGGTAACCAGGCCCGCCGAGATCCAAGTTAGGCTTAAGGAAGGGACAGTAGGTCCTGGATACTAGATTTCAGGGGTAACCAGGCCCGCCGAGATCCAAGTTAGGCTTAAGGAAGGGACAGTAGGTCCTGGATACTAGATTTCAGGGGTAACCAGGCCCGCCGAGATCCAAGTTAGGCTTAAGGCCCTGTCCACACCTATACGTTTTTTTGATAAACGTTTTTCGTATATAAAAATATTACCGTCCACACCAGCATGTTTATAAACAATGTCTGTGTCCACATGCATACGCATGAACGCAATATAAACGCTGTCATTGAGCATTCCACACCAGTAGTCGGCGATATAATATTATCCCCATAGCCCCGCTGGCCAATCAGACGCCTCTGTCTCAATGTTCTCGTTCATTAACTGTGCATTTATCTGTGAACAGGTTAAAAGCCCAGTTAACAGTGAAAGAACTAGAAGCACTTTGTTCACATCCATTTTCCTCGCTTGTGTAGCCTCGAACACCGTTGCCTATTGTAAACATAGTAGTTACTGGTGCCAGGATATGACGTTAGAGGGAACAGCAAACAGCTGCAGTGCGCATGATCATAGAAATCTACGTGCATGATGACGTGACGAATACAAAAAGCTCCGTCTATCTCGTCCACACGTCAAAAATATACGGCGAATATACAGCGTTTTTAAACATCTTCACTCTGGCAGGCGTTTTTAAACATCTTCGTTTTCAGGGGGCAAAAACTCGTTTGCGTCTGGACGAACCCCCCAAAACGAATATAAAAATCCACGTTTATCAAAAAAACGTATAGGTGTGGACAGGGCCTAACTTTGACTCCAGGGCAGACAGGTAGAGGGGGGTCTGCTGTCGAGGAGGAGCAGCTGGTCATAGAAGTTCTGAAACCCAGTTAAATCCTGGATTATGTTGTGTGTTTTCCCCAATAAATCTTTGTGTTTTGCTTTTTGAGTCGATTGGTTGTGACTGGACAGCCTTGACTAAGGCGTTTTGTAAAATAAGCTGCAGTAACTTCTGTGCTGCCTAAGTGTAGAAGCTAGTAGAGGCTATCTAACATGCAGTGTGTTCAATATGGGCAAAGCATTGCACTCACTGAATCAGGACAGGATTCAGTGGGACTAATAAAAGGTTAACAAATACAGGTCAACAAAACCGTGTGTGCATACAGCCTCTTCTGTACTCCAATAAAGAAAGAACAGTGTACTGCTTGTCACGGCCAGGCTCATGACCATGACAAAAGACGGGAGACACACACACGATCTTTAAAGTAATGAAAATAAATGTTTTATTATAAACTAAATGAGGCTAAATACAATAATAAGATGAGGTGTGGTAGTCAGTAAATCAGTGGTGTAATGTGAGTGTAGTGGAAAGTGGTGAGGTGAGTGTTGCATGGTGTGAAACAAGGAACAAACAAATAAGACAAATAATGGTGCCTAGAAGGGGGCCTCCATACTGAGGCCTGCATGGGTCTTTTATATGTCCTGGATCCTGGAACCAGGTGGGGCACAATCAGCTGTCCACCAGCTGACCTGCATTCTACTGATTAGTAACCCTGTCCAGCAGGAGGCCTCTCTGCAGACAGGGAAACAGATGTTATTACAGGCCAGGACAATATATGGGGCCAGGGCCGTCACACCCCCTCCCATAGAAACAGGGTCCCAAAGGGAACACTGCACAACAGGGAAACACCCCACAGTAAAATAATATATAATCACCTGTATTCAGGACCAACCACCATTACTCCAACCTCGGCAACAGGTACCAATGAAGCCATAATTAAGAGGAGCAGGAACAGTAGAAGGGTAAAAACAGGAAATTAGTTAACACAAAAACAATTTTAACAAGGGGCCCTGGACAATGCATCTGCCACTACATTGTCCTTCCCTTTTATGTGACGTAAAAATGGATGGATAATCCTTAACAAGATGCAGCAGTTGGGTACGTTCAACCTCTGTTAAATGCCCCAACGAACTCCCAAGATCACGAAGGGACTCTGAATTTTTCAATCTTCCAGTCAACAACTCCTGGCCGGGACTGGATAGGCCATCCTCCTCAGGCTCTGCCACCACCTGAGGGGAATCCCCTACTGTACTGGCTACACACGCCGGACGAACAGGAACTGACGCCTGCTCCACAGAATCAGACACACGGTCATAATACGGTTTCAATAAATTAATGTGGCAGAGCTGATTAGGCTTCCTACGCAAAGGTGTAGCAATCAGGTAATTAAGATCAGACACTTGCTTTACTACAGTATGTGGACCAGTAAATTTAGCACAAAAGGGGGAATCAACCATGGGCAAGAGTGCCAGAACCTGATCACCCGGGCTAAACCTCCGTGGCTCAGTTCGGCGGTCATAAAGGCGTTTCATTTTCTTTTGTGCACTAGCTAGTTTTTCTTTTGCCAGCTCACCGGCTTCATAAAGCCTATGCTTAAAGCCGAGTACGTAACTAAGCAAGTTTTTTGGTGGTTCGGACTCTTTCCAATCATCTTGGATAACGGCCAAGGGGCCACGTACTGTGTGTCCGAACACCAGATCATTGGGACTAAAACCCGTACTTTCCTGGCTCACCTCCCTGGCGGCTAACATCATCCAAGGAAGCCCCTCCTCCCAATCTCCGTCCAGCTCAGTACAGTAGGCGCGCAACAAAGATTTCAAAGTTGCATGGAATCGCTCCAATGCGCCCTGGCTCTGCGCGTGATAGGCTGACGCCCTGTTGTGCTTAACGCGCAGCTGTTTCAGGACCTGAGCGAACAGATGGGAAGAGAAATTAGAACCCTGGTCAGACTGGATGATTTTTGGTATGCCAAAGATTGAAATGAACTGAGTCAAGGCACGGACTACAGACTTGGTGGTGATATTGCGTAAGGGATAAGCTGCAGGATACCTGGTAGCCTGGCACATAACTGTCAGCAAATACTTAGCCCCAGTACGAGACGGAGGGAGGGGACCTACACAATCAATAATGAGATGGTCAAACGGTTGACTGGTTGCCTGAATCGGACTCAATGGAGCCGGTGTAATGCTCTGATTCGGCTTTCCTGTCAACTGACATGTATGACATGTTTTTACATAGGCTGCCACATCCCTCTTAAGGCGAGGCCAAACGAAGTAACGGAGGATGCGATCATAGGTCTTAGAAACTCCTAGGTGTCCACCCTCATCATGTGACACCTGCAGAACCAAGCTGCGATACTTGGAGGGCACAACAATTTGGTAAATGGGGTCTCCCACAAACTCAACGCCATGGGGAACCCACTTCCTCACCAATACCTCATTGTGAATGAAATAGGCATGGGCGCTGTTCCTCACCCCCCCAGCAGGGAGAGCTCCCTCAAACAGCTCTTTCAGACTTGGATCTGCCCGCTGCTCTCTCACCAGTTCACTGTGAGGGACAGACAGGGGAAAATCAGACAGTGATATCACATGCTCCACATCATCCACCATTTTGTCAGGGTCAGGCGTGGCACGGCTCATGGCACGAGTTACGGCACACGCAGTGAACACCTCAGGAAACTCCCGTTCACTTTCATCAGGCTTGCTTTTAAATACTGGCACAGACGTAACCACCACAGGTGGCGCCACATCTGCCCACACTCGTGCACCAACCAAGCCATTACCCATGATCATGGTCACCCCCTCACAGGGCAACGCTGGGCGCACACCCACAGTCATCTCACCCTGAAACAAATCAGATGAAAGAATTATTCTGTGCAGAGGAACATGCAATACAGCCAAACCCATACCACGAATGGGAATGGAGTCACCTGTGTCAGAGGCATCAGAAAATGGCAAAGCAGAAGCTAAAATAAACGAATCAAATGCCCCAGTATCCCGTAAAATGTTTACTGGGACCTTCTCATCCCCACCGACGAGGGACACCAAACCATCTGTAAGGAATGGCAAGTAAGATTCAAGGTCAGAGGATTGTGGAGACTCAACATGTGTAGAGCGCACCTGGGACAGCGAATCACAGGCTTGGGCAGCAGACTTAACCCGCTGCACCACCGGCGCCGCGCAACCAGCCCCTTTAGCCCCATCCCCATGAGACACTGGAGCCCAAGGCTTACCTCTAGACTTTAAAGCATAGCATTCAGATTTAACATGCCCCTTTTTATGGCAGTGACTGCACACTTTCTCATAACTCCTTGAACTATTCTGATTCTCATAACTCCTTGAACTATTCTGATTCTCATAACTCCTTGAACTATTCTGACCTCTACGACCAAAATCAGTTGCAACTGACTGACCAGCAGGTGGCATATCAAAACCAAAGGTACTCCTCTGAAACCCAGGCTCTGGCACATAAGCGCGAGACTCACCAAACGTGCGCGGCTCTCCAAACCTACCCCTGCTATGAATCAATGTAAAATCATCTGCCAACGCAGCAGCTTCAGCAGGAGTAGTCACCTGCTTTTCACTAATATAGGTGGCTATATTCTGGGGAATAGCATTTTTAAATTGCTCCAGTACAATCAGATCACACAAATCATCAAAATCATCTACATCAGACGCCTTGCACCAGCGATTGAAATGCAAAACTAATTCTCTTGTAAACTCAAGATGTGTCTGACTCTTGTTTCTCCTCCAATTCCTAAATTTCTGTCTGTAGGCCTCCGGAACCTGTTCATAAGATTTAAGCACTGCAGACTTCACTTTCTCATAAATCAGAGAATCCTCACGGCTCAGGGACGAATATGCCAACTGTGCTCGACCTGTAAAAACACATTGTAACATGAGGGTGCGTTCAGCATCTGGCCAACCACGAGTGTCAGCGAGGCGCTCAAACAACGAAAAAAACGAGTCAGGATCCCTTTCATTAAATTTAGGTAAAAGTTTCAAGTTTCCTGCTGTATCAAATGAGCCTCTATTTGCTCCCCTGGAAGCAAAAGAACCCCCACTACTTAAGACTTCACTACTGATTTTACCGTCTTCAATCAAATTCAACCTATGTCTCTCTAACTCCAATCTAGCCGTTTCAGTTTGCATTTGGACTTCACATTTCATTTTCTCAAGTGCAAATTCCTGGTCTAATCTCAGTTTGAGCAATTCTTTTTCCTGGTCAAATGTAAAAGGGTGCTTAGCAACAGGCGAAGCTAAACCCTTGACAGGCTGTGGCAAAATTGCCATCTCGACCAGTTTCGACTCTAAACATGCCCTAAGCTCATGTTTCTTTTGTTCTACCACCGCTACATCATAATGTTTTGCAACCAATAACAATTGAGCTTTAGTAAAACGGTACAATAAGTCATAGGATGGAGCTGCTATAAACCCCTCTACTCCAGACATTTTTATTTTATTAAATCACAATATTAAGTACAGGACAATGTAGGCCTATGGACCCAAGATGGCGTATACACTGACAACTCAGCGCGCATCAGAGGAAATTGACAACCTCGCAACGGAGCATGCCCCTATCTGACTGCCTACCCCAGGACCTGACTGAGTAAGCTCAACCCTAGTCTTCATGCGTTAGCGGGAGGATCTTTAAACACTAACTCGTCAGCCCGGT
The DNA here is from genome assembly GCF_963989245.1 of Nansenia antarctica. Taxonomy (NCBI): domain Eukaryota; kingdom Metazoa; phylum Chordata; class Actinopteri; order Argentiniformes; family Microstomatidae; genus Nansenia; species Nansenia antarctica. The sequence goes on along the minus strand of NC_137675.1, from coordinate 58,926,313 downwards.
TAGACCCCCAGCAAGCTGGTCGCCCACCTGACAGCTAAGAATGTGTCCCCGAGACAATTGCTCTAGCCGCCGTACCGCAACACTACAGAAAAACGCTCAGCCAGACTCAAAGGAGAGAGACCGTAAGCCTACCAGGGCAGCCCCGTAGCCTACATGTGCGCAACTGACAGCCAATTGTATACACCCTCTTGCCCCAATAGAAAAAAAACTATCTAAGCACCATTACAAACAAAACGATCGCGCAGATCAATTAACAATAGGCTATTATATACAAAAATGCGACAAGTGTGTCTCCAAAATGCTTAATATGCCACTCAAGGCTTTCAAAAAAAACACCCGCAGGCGATAATTTTGAACTGGTGGGGAATCGACTACGACACCAGTTTGCAGTTCATTCACCAAAATCTCTGCCTAGGCTACTAACAGAGACACGCGCTTATTAACTTAACAAGGCACCCCCTGCCAATCAAGGCAACAAGCCATGGGAGTCGCACCACAAGTAATGATGAACCACAATGTTTTAACTATCAATTAAGCAAAAAAGTACCGGGTAGAATTCAATAGAAAAAAAAGCAATATTTACTTACCAAAAGGTGATCAAAAATAATGCTAGAAAAACGAAAACGGACGAGCCCCCAATTTGTCACGGCCAGGCTCATGACCATGACAAAAGACGGGAGACACACACACGATCTTTAAAGTAATGAAAATAAATGTTTTATTATAAACTAAATGAGGCTAAATACAATAATAAGATGAGGTGTGGTAGTCAGTAAATCAGTGGTGTAATGTGAGTGTAGTGGAAAGTGGTGAGGTGAGTGTTGCATGGTGTGAAACAAGGAACAAACAAATAAGACAAATAATGGTGCCTAGAAGGGGGCCTCCATACTGAGGCCTGCATGGGTCTTTTATATGTCCTGGATCCTGGAACCAGGTGGGGCACAATCAGCTGTCCACCAGCTGACCTGCATTCTACTGATTAGTAACCCTGTCCAGCAGGAGGCCTCTCTGCAGACAGGGAAACAGATGTTATTACAGGCCAGGACAATATATGGGGCCAGGGCCGTCACATGCTTAACTACTTTTATTGGCATGTACATCAAGTGACTCAATTTCAGCTAGAATACATTCAACGATTTCTATAGGGGGAAAACTCATGAGGTATTGTCACATTCAGCAATTTGAGAATGATGAAGATTAAACAGCACAGAAGTTGGAGAAGTTAGAAATGGCTCTCAACTTGTCCTCTACAAACACCTCCTGCCCACTCTCAGTGTAAGTCAGTGCCCTCCAGTTAATCACATTGCCTGGGCTGTAGTTTACATCAGCTGTGAAGTGCTGAATCTCACAAGGAGACAGGACATGGTTCCACACATTCACATCACTGATCAGCCCAACAAATGACTGACTCGTAACAAAGCCCCCCCCATAGGAGTCTTGGTCCTGACCCAGAATGACACTGGGAACACCACCATCAAGCACCCCTGTGTAGCCCGGCGTCTGCGTTGGGCTGGGCTTCCCATTGGTCCACAGCTGACCATCGGTGGAGTTCCAGGTGGCACACACTGAGACCCACACGTTGAGCTCACCTGGCACCCCCTTAAACTTGAGTGCCTTATGCCTGACGTGCAGTTCCAGTCTTCCAGTTACCCTCTTGAACAGCAGCAGGTCGTTGTCGTCTTTTCGGGAGGCCATGGAGAACAGAGTATAGTGTCGCCGCAGGTCTGTGAAATACCTTCAGGAAGAGGTTCATAAATATAGAGTTAGAACAAGAAATATTCAATATCACTATGGATTCAACATGCAGACACAACGTCAAGGTGTTTTGAGTTGTCTAAAGTTGACGACAGAAGTATTGAACACCATATTACCTGAGACATATGGTCGCAGAGCCAAGGATCTCTCCTATTGGTGTCAGCTTCACGTGCGCAGTGTTGGTCTCTCGTGTAAATGTAAACATTTTACCTGTGAGGTCTGGTCAGACAAAGAGGATTCAGTCCATCAAATCAAAACAAACCCTTCAAAGCACATTTGGAATTGTAATGTTAGTACTGTCTGAAGAGATTTCCATTGCATACACAAATGTAAATGGTATGTACTTCCAGGTATGTGTGTAGTGCCATATGATTCATGAATACTGATCGTATGTCAAATGAGCATTCATGTTCAAAGTAAATCAACGGGATGTTCAGATGTCTCACCTTGAGGCTCGGCCCAGCACATGGTGAACATGACCAGCACCACAAAGAGTCTCTCCATCTGTTCACAATACATCAACAGCAATGTTTACAACAAATATGACATTAGGGTTTCAGTGTACATGCAAGTATACACTTTAAATGGGTTTGTATTCTCCTTGAATGCATTCTCTTCAATTGCAAGTGTGTCATTAATGGACAAAATGTCTTTCACCGTATGTCATGCTAGAGAACCTACCTTGTCAGTTCTACTAAACGGCAGATGTACTGTAGCTTAATTGATCCAGAAGATGTCTAGTTCAGTTCCTAAGATGTCTGGTCTCTCCTGTCCTTTTTATTGTGATCAGTGGAATAGAGAAGTGGCTCCTCCTTATCTGTGAGTCCCTAGGAGGAGGCCCAGGTGTGGCATGTGGGGCTAACGAGCCTGCAGTTCTCTTCTCTGGGCCATCCGCCTGATAGGGGAATGCGGGGCAGCTGTGCATGGTTATCAATACACCCGCTACTCTGTGGGTCACTACAATATGTAATGAACTGGATATTTGTTTTGTTACATTTGATGTTTATTTATTTAGTATATTTTTGTTGTTGTTGTTGTTGTTGTTGTTGGGACTGGTTTCGGGTCCCTTATGTTATGGGGTGGAGTGTGATGGTCTATACGGGCTGTTGGTTGTGGGTCTGCTTGAGGCCCTGTCCACACCTATACGTTTTTTTGATAAACGTGGATTTTTATATTCGTTTTGGGGGGGTTCGTCCAGACGCAAACGAGTTTTTGCCCTCTGAAAACGAAGATGTTTAAAAGCGCCTGCCAGAGTGAAGATGTTTAAAAACGCTGTATATTCGCCGTATATTTTTGACGTGTGGACGAGATAGACGGTGCTTTTTGTATTCGTCACGTCATCATGCGCGTAGATTTCTATGATCATGCGCACTGCAGCTGTTTGCTGTTCCCTCCTACGTCATATCCTGTTATTACAACAGGCAACGGTGTTCGAGGCTACACAAGCGAGGAAAATGGATGTGAACAAAGTGCTTCTAGTTCTTTCACTGTTAACTGGACTTTTAACCTGTTTACAGATAAATGCACAGTTAATGATCGAGCACATTGAGAGACAGAGGCGTCTGATTGGCCAGCGGGGCTATGGGGATAATAGTATATCGCCGACTACTGGTGTGGAATGCTCAATGACAGCGTTTATATTGCGTTCATGCGTATGCATGTGGACACAGACATTGTTTATAAACATGCTGGTGCGTCATATTTTTATATGCGAAAAACGTTTATCAAAAAAACGTATAGGTGTGGACATAGCCTTATGTTGCAGGAGAAGCAGACTCAGGCCTTGTCCACACTAATACGTTTTTTGATAAACAAGTTTTTGCCCCCTGAATTCGAACATTTAAAAAAACTCCGGCCAGAGTGAAGTTTTTTTTAAAACGCTGTATATTCGCTGTATATTTTTGATGTGTGGACGAGATAGACAGTTGTCTTTGTGTTCGTCACGTAATTATGCGCGTAGATTTCTATGATCATGCGCACTGCAGCTGTTTCATCCAACGTCATATCCTGGCACCAGTAACTACTTTGTTTAAAACAGGCAACGGTGGTCGAGGCTACACAAGCAAGGAAAATGGATGTGTACAAAGTGCTTCTAGTTCCTTCACTGTCAACTGGACTTTTAACCTGTTTACAGATGTACAAACATGTTTGTTTCTATGGTTAAGAGGTTTATCATGTGCTGAAAGAATCCAGTTTGTTATGCCGTTATAGGTGTAAGAGAGAAACTTTGACTCCAGGGCAGACAGACAGGTAGAGAGTAACTTTGACTCCAGGGGGCCATTCCACTAAAGGCGGATCAGTATAGCGGCGATATAAATAAATGCGGCGCTCAGGCAACTCGAGATTGGAATTCAAGCCTCAGGTGATTCCTCGAACGAGGATCAGCCTTGCGTGATGAGTGTTCACAGAAGACAGGCTTACAAATCTTCGATATCGGCGCGTGCACGCAGACATAAAGAGCCCAGAAGAGTCGATCTGTCGAAATGAAGATACTCCACTCTGCAGGCGTACTACATTTGCGCAGCATTCCCGAATTATTGATCTCTATGAAGACGGAAAAATAAGATGTAAAATAGTGCAATACTGCCGCAATTAACAAGGCGAGGGAAATGGTTTGGCAAGAAATTGCTGACCGATTAAATGCGTAGGTCATACTAGCCCCAGTTATTGTTATATGTTCATATTTTAATAAATGAATATTACTACTGTGGTGATATCAGCAGCAGGCTACAAACCGTCATATCGCCACAATGGCCTAGTGGTATCGACGGCTGCCACAGGATTTATTCATAATTTTTAGACGTGGTTCGAATCCCTCTTCCGACACACTTTTTACTGCAATTTCGTTGTCTGAATCTAATCTAAAATCTCATCTAAAAAAGTATGTAGGCTATAAAATTATGGTGCAGGCTAATTTACAAGAACTGACACGATTACAATGGTGTTTGAAGCCTTTGCATGAAATCTTCGGTTAAATGTAAAAAAGAAAAGAAAAAAAGACTTCGAACTCGCAACCTTTGGGACTCCAGCCGGCTGCCTTAACCACTGCGCCAACCAGACCGCTGTGATAACAGCAATGCAATAGACATACCTATTCATTTTATTTTATTTTGTACATTTTTTAATTTATGTATCCATCGATCTATCTATCTATCTATCACACTTTCTAAATATCTAGTTATCTATCACACAATCAAACTATCTATCGATCGATCACACTTTCAAATTATCAAATTATCTATCTATCACACAGTCAACCTATCCATCTATCTATCTCGTGTGAAGTGGGAACTAATATTTCCTAAAAGACACATGAGGAACTGTCGTTCGGGGTTTAGTTTCCGCCTGTGAGCCTTTTTTGACGCGCGTCTTACCATAGCCTGTGTTTTAGCCTGGTCGCGACCAGGCTAATTATATCTGACTCAGAAGGAGCTCAACCAAGCAGCGAATTATTTGAGCCACATTGATGGCACCGAACGCAAGCTAACATTTTCGAGGCTTAGAACTTTATCGAGGCTTAGAACTTTATCGAGCTTCGTGGAATACCCCCCAGGGCAGACAGACAGGTAGAGAGTAACTTTGACTCCAGGGCAGACAGACAGGTAGAGAGTAACTTTGACTCCAGGGCAGACATACAGGTAGAGTTTAACTTTGACTCCAGGGCAGACAGACAGGTATCCGTTCCCTCGATTTAGTAATTTGTTCCCTCGGTTTAGTAATTCGTTAGAGTTAGGGTTAGGCCCTACGAGCCAGAACGATTGCAAGGATTCTAACCCTAACCCTAACGAATTACTAAACCGAGGGAACAGATTTACTAAACCGAGGGAACAGATTCACACATCAAATAATTGTTCTCTACCATGTGACCCCAGGGGGGCTCCGTAACATACATACACAATGCTACCAGAACACACACACACACACACACACACACACACACACACACACACACACACACACACACACCCAGGCCCTGTCTGGAGCTAAACGAACACTCAGTGGTAGAGTTACTATCATTAGAACTTATGAATTACTGTCATATACAATAGTAACACTTAAAGTAAGCCTAGTATCAGTTATTATGAGATTCCTTCAGAATGGACTCCCTGTTTAACTGCATAATAAATAACCAGAATAACTCAGAACTTATAGTCACTATAATAATAATACTACTACTACTACTACTAATAATAATACTAATAATAGTATACTACTAACAACACTACTAATAATGCTGGAAGCAGAATCTACATTGCACAATTGTATTAGTTGCATTACAGGGAGAAAGTTCTATGTCAAGCTTGGAGATCATGTGTCTGAGAAATATGACAGCGATTTCGGAGTCGCACAAGGGAGCTGCCTTGGTCCACTACTATTCTCACTATACATGTTACCACTCGGGGACATCATTAGAGAGCACAACGTATGTTTCCACAGCTATGCCGATGACACGCAACTGTACATTTCTGCTGAACCAAATGATACTTCAGCTATAGACTCCATTACGAACTGTCTTCTAGCAATAAATAAATGGATGAGCAATAACTTCTTGAAGCTAAACGAGGACAAAACTGAAGTCCTACTGATCGGCCCTAAAGCAAAGAGGGATATGCTGCTTAATAATCTAGGGAAACTGACATCATTGATTAAACCTGAGGTCTAGGTGTTATTTTCGACTCAGACCTAAGCTTCAAGTCCCATATTAACAAGGTGACGAAAACATAATTCTTTCACCTTAGAAACATTGCTAAAGTAAGACCACTTATAAACCAAAAAGATGCTGAAAAACTGATTCATGCCTTTGTCTCAAGCCACTTTTTACTGGGCTTCCTAAAAAAACTACTGCAAGACTTCAGCTTATTCAAAACTCTGCAGCTCGACTTCTAACTAGAACCAAGAGGAGAGAACACATTACTCCGGTCCTAGCTACTCTGCACTGGCTGCCAGTAACATGTAGGGTTGATTTTAAGGTCCTCCTCCTTATATACAAAGCCCTTAATGGGCGAGGCCCAAAGTACATTGCTAATTCCCTTGCCAATTATGTGCCCTCAAGAACACTAAGATCATCTATCGCAGGTTTATTAGAGGTTCCCAGCAACAGTCAGAAGAAGATCGGGAGCGCAGCCTTTGCCAACTATGCCCCAAAGCTTTGGAACACATTACCTTTAGAGATCAGGGAAGCCAGCTCACTAAATATTTTTAAAAGAAAGCTAAAAACGCACTTCTTCAATATAGCCTTCAACTAGCTTATCTGCACCTGCCCACTGCTCATTTGCCAGCTATTGCACTTTAAATATTTTACTGTCCTGGATACTAGATTTCAGGGGTAACCAGGCCCGCCGAGATCCATGTTAGGCTTAAGGAAGGGACAGTAGGTCCTGGATACTAGATTTCAGGGGTAACCAGGCCCGCCGAGATCCAAGTTAGGCTTAAGGAAGGGACAGTAGGTCCTGGATACTAGATTTCAGGGGTAACCAGGCCCGCCGAGATCCAAGTTAGGCTTAAGGAAGGGACAGTAGGTCCTGGATACAAGATTTCAGGGGTAACCAGGCCCGCCGAGATCCAAGTTAGGCTTAAGGCCCTGTCCACACCTATACGTTTTTTTGATAAACGTTTTTCGTATATAAAAATATTACCGTCCACACCAGCATGTTTATAAACAATGTCTGTGTCCACATGCATACGCATGAACGCAATATAAACGCTGTCATTGAGCATTCCACACCAGTAGTCGGCGATATAATATTATCCCCATAGCCCCGCTGGCCAATCAGACGCCTCTGTCTCAATGTTCTCGTTCATTAACTGTGCATTTATCTGTGAACAGGTTAAAAGCCCAGTTAACAGTGAAAGAACTAGAAGCACTTTGTTCACATCCATTTTCCTCGCTTGTGTAGCCTCGAACACCGTTGCCTATTGTAAACATAGTAGTTACTGGTGCCAGGATATGACGTTAGAGGGAACAGCAAACAGCTGCAGTGCGCATGATCATAGAAATCTACGTGCATGATGACGTGACGAATACAAAAAGCTCCGTCTATCTCGTCCACACGTCAAAAATATACGGCGAATATACAGCGTTTTTAAACATCTTCACTCTGGCAGGCGTTTTTAAACATCTTCGTTTTCAGGGGGCAAAAACTCGTTTGCGTCTGGACGAACCCCCCAAAACGAATATAAAAATCCACGTTTATCAAAAAAACGTATAGGTGTGGACAGGGCCTAACTTTGACTCCAGGGCAGACAGGTAGAGGGGGGTCCTGTCGAGGAGGAGCAGCTGGTCATAGAAGTTCTGAAACCCAGTTAAATCCTGGATTATGTTGTGTGTTTTCCCCAATAAATCTTTGTGTTTTGCTTTTTGAGTCGATTGGTTGTGACTGGACAGCCTTGACTAAGGCGTTTTGTAAAATAAGCTGCAGTAACTTCTGTGCTGCCTAAGTGTAGAAGCTAGTAGAGGCTATCTAACATGCAGTGTGTTCAATATGGGCAAAGCATTGCACTCACTGAATCAGGATTCAGTGGGACTAATAAAAGGTTAACAAATACAGGTCAACAAAACTGTGTGTGCATACAGCCTCTTCTGTACTCCAATAAAGAAAGAACAGTGTACTGCTTAACTACTTTTATTGGCATGTACATCAAGTGACTCAATTTCAGCTAGAATACATTCAACGATTTCTATAGGGGGAAAACTCATGAGGTATTGTCACATTCAGCAATTTGAGAATGATGAAGATTAAACAGCACAGAAGTTGGAGAAGTTAGAAATGGCTCTCAACTTGTCCTCTACAAACACCTCCTGCCCACTCTCAGTGTAAGTCAGTGCCCTCCAGTTAATCACATTGCCTGGGCTGTAGTTTACATCAGCTGTGAAGTGCTGAATCTCACAAGGAGACAGGACATGGTTCCACACATTCACATCACTGATCAGCCCAACAAATGACTGACTCTTAACAAAGCCCCCCCCATAGGAGTCTTGGTCCTGACCCAGAATGACACTGGGAACACCACCATCAAGCACCCCTGTGTAGCCCGGCGTCTGCGTTGGGCTGGGCTTCCCATTGGTCCACAGCTGACCATCGGTGGAGTTCCAGGTGGCACACACTGAGACCCACACGTTGAGCTCACCTGGCACCCCCTTAAACTTGAGTGCCTTATGCCTGACGTGCAGTTCCAGTCTTCCAGTTACCCTCTTGAACAGCAGCAGGTCGTTGTCGTCTTTTCGGGAGGCCATGGAGAACAGAGTATAGTGTCGCCGCAGGTCTGTGAAATACCATCAGGAAGAGGTTCATAAATATAGAGTTAGAACAAGAAATATTCAATATTTCTATGGATTCAACATGCAGACACAACGTCAAGGTGTTTTGAGTTGTCTAAAGTTGACGACAGAAGTATTGAACACCATATTACCTGAGACATATGGTCGCAGAGCCAAGGATCTCTCCTATTGGTGTCAGCTTCACGTGCGCAGTGTTGGTCTCTCGTGTAAATGTAAACATTTTACCTGTGAGGTCTGGTCAGACAAAGAGGATTCAGTCCATCAAATCAAAACAAACCCTTCAAAGCACATTTGGAATTGTAATGTTAGTACTGTCTGAAGAGATTTCCAGTGCATAGACAAATGTAAATGGTATGTACTTCCAGGTAAGTGTGTAGTGCCATATGATTCATGAATACTGATCGTATGTCAAATGAGCATTCATGTTCAAAGTAAATCAACGGGATGTTCAGATGTCTCACCTTGAGGCTCGGCCCAGCACATGGTGAACATGACCAGCACCACAAAGAGTCTCTCCATCTGTTCACAATACATCAACAGCAATGTTTACAACAAATATGACATTAGGGTTTCAGTGTACATGCAAGTATACACTTTAAATGGGTTTGTATTCTCCTTGAATGCATTCTCTTCAATTGCAAGTGTGTCATTAATGGACAAAATGTCTTTCACCGTATGTCATGCTAGAGAACCTACCTTGTCAGTTCTACTAAACGGCAGATGTACTGTAGCTTAATTGATCCAGAAGATGTCTAGTTTAGTTCCTAAGATGTCTGGTCTCTCCTGTCCTTTTTATTGTGATCAGTGGAATAGAGAAGTGGCTCCTCCTTATCTGTGAGTCCCTAGGAGGAGGCCCAGGTGTGGCATGTGGGGCTAACGAGCCTGCAGTTCTCTTCTCTGGGCCATCCGCCTGATAGGGGAATGCGGGGCAGCTGTGCATGGTTATCAATACACCCGCTACTCTGTGGGTCACTACAATATGTAATGAACTGGATATTTGTTTTGTTACATTTGATGTTTATTTATTTAGTATATTTTTGTTGTTGTTGTTGTTGTTGTTGTTGTTGTTGTTGGGACTGGTTTCGGGTCCCTTATGGGCCCCATGTTATGGGGTGGAGTGTGATGGTCTATACGGGCTGTTGGTTGTGGGTCTGCTTGAGGCCCTGTCCACACCTATACGTTTTTTTGATAAACGTGGATTTTTATATTCGTTTTGGGGGGGTTCGTCCAGACGCAAACGAGTTTTTGCCCTCTGAAAACGAAGATGTTTAAAAGCGCCTGCCAGAGTGAAGATGTTTAAAAACGCTGTATATTCGCCGTATATTTTTGACGTGTGGACGAGATAGACGGTGCTTTTTGTATTCGTCACGTCATCATGCGCGTAGATTTCTATGATCATGCGCACTGCAGCTGTTTGCTGTTCCCTCCTACGTCATATCCTGTTATTACAACAGGCAACGGTGTTCGAGGCTACACAAGCGAGGAAAATGGATGTGAACAAAGTGCTTCTAGTTCTTTCACTGTTAACTGGACTTTTAACCTGTTTACAGATAAATGCACAGTTAATGATCGAGCACATTGAGAGACAGAGGCGTCTGATTGGCCAGCGGGGCTATGGGGATAATAGTATATCGCCGACTACTGGTGTGGAATGCTCAATGACAGCGTTTATATTGCGTTCATGCGTATGCATGTGGACACAGACATTGTTTATAAACATGATGGTGTGGACGGTCATATTTTTATATGCGAAAAACGTTTATCAAAAAAACGTATAGGTGTGGACATAGCCTTATGTTGCAGGAGAAGCAGACTCAGGCCTTGTCCACACTAATACGTTTTTTGATAAACAAGTTTTTGCCCCCTGAATTCGAACATTTAAAAAAACTCCGGCCAGAGTGAAGTTTTTTTTAAAACGCTGTATATTCGCTGTATATTTTTGATGTGTAGACGAGATAGACAGTTGTCTTTGTGTTCGTCACGTAATTATTCGCGTAGATTTCTATGATCATGCGCACTGCAGCTGTTTCATCCAACGTCATATCCTGGCACCAGTAACTACTTTGTTTAAAACAGGCAACGGTGGTCGAGGCTACACAAGCAAGGAAAATGGATGTGTACAAAGTGCTTCTAGTTCCTTCACTGTCAACTGGACTTTTAACCTGTTTACAGATGTACAAACATGTTTGTTTCTATGGTTAAGAGGTTTATCATGTGCTGAAAGAATCCAGTTTGTTATGCCGTTATAGGTGTAAGAGAGAAACTTTGACTCCAGGGCAGACAGACAGGTAGAGAGTAACTTTGACTCCAGGGGGCCATTCCACTAAAGGCGGATCAGTATAGCGGCGATATAAATAAATGCGGCGCTCAGGCAACTCGAGATTGGAATTCAAGCCTCAGGTGATTCCTCGAACGAGGATCAGCCTTGCGTGATGAGTGTTCACAGAAGACAGGCTTACAAATCTTCGATATCGGCGCGTGCACGCAGACATAAAGAGCCCAGAAGAGTCGATCTGTCGAAATGAAGATACTCCACTCTGCAGGCGTACTACATTTGCGCAGCATTCCCGAATTATTGATCTTTATGAAGACGGAAAAATAAGATGTAAAATAGTGCAATACTGCCGCAATTAACAAGGCGAGGGAAATGGTTTGGCAAGAAATTGCTGACCGATTAAATGCGTAGGTCATACTAGCCCCAGTTATTGTTATATGTTCATATTTTAATAAATGAATATTACTACTGTGGTGATATCAGCAGCAGGCTACAAACCGTCATATCGCCACAATGGCCTAGTGGTATCGACGGCTGCCACAGGATTTATTCATAATTTTTAGACGTGGTTCGAATCCCTCTTCCGACACACTTTTTACTGCAATTTCGTTGTCTGAATCTAATCTAAAATCTCATCTAAAAAAGTATGTAGGCTATAAAATTATGGTGCAGGCTAATTTACAAGAACTGACACGATTACAATGGTGTTTGAAGCCTTTGCATGAAATCTTCGGTTAAATGTAAAAAAGAAAAGAAAAAAAGACTTCGAACTCGCAACCTTTGGGACTCCAGCCGGCTGCCTTAACCACTGCGCCAACCAGACCGCTGTGATAACAGCAATGCAATAGACATACCTATTCATTTTATTTTATTTTGTACATTTTTTAATTTATGTATCCATCGATCTATCTATCTATCTATCACACTTTCTAAATATCTAGTTATCTATCACACAATCAAACTATCTATCGATCGATCACACTTTCAAATTATCAAATTATCTATCTATCACACAGTCAACCTATCCATCTATCTATCTCGTGTGAAGTGGGAACTAATATTTCCTAAAAGACACATGAGGAACTGTCGTTCGGGGTTTAGTTTCCGCCTGTGAGCCTTTTTTGACGCGCGTCTTACCATAGCCTGTGTTTTAGCCTGGTCGCGACCAGGCTAATTATATCTGACTCAGAAGGAGCTCAACCAAGCAGCGAATTATTTGAGCCACATTGATGGCACCGAACGCAAGCTAACATTTTCGAGGCTTAGAACTTTATCGAGGCTTAGAACTTTATCGAGCTTCGTGGAATACCCCCCAGGGCAGACAGACAGGTAGAGAGTAACTTTGACTCCAGGGCAGACAGACAGGTAGAGAGTAACTTTGACTCCAGGGCAGACATACAGGTAGAGTTTAACTTTGACTCCAGGGCAGACAGACAGGTATCCGTTCCCTCGATTTAGTAATTTGTTCCCTCGGTTTAGTAATTCGTTAGAGTTAGGGTTAGGCCCTACGAGCCAGAACGATTGCAAGGATTCTAACCCTAACCCTAACGAATTACTAAACCGAGGGAACAGATTTACTAAACCGAGGGAACAGATTCACACATCAAATAATTGTTCTCTACCATGTGACCCCAGGGGGGCTCCGTAACATACATACACAATGCTACCAGAACACACACACACACACACACACACACACACACACACACACACACACACACACACCCAGGCCCTGTCTGGAGCTAAACGAACACTCAGTGGTAGAGTTACTATCATTAGAACTTATGAATTACTGTCATATACAATAGTAACACTTAAAGTAAGCCTAGTATCAGTTATTATGAGATTCCTTCAGAATGGACTCCCTGTTTAACTGCATAATAAATAACCAGAATAACTCAGAACTTATAGTCACTATAATAATAATACTACTACTACTACTAATAATAATAATAATACTAATAATAGTATACTACTAACAACACTACTAATAATGCTGGAAGCAGAATCTACATTGCACAATTGTATTAGTTGCATTACAGGGAGAAAGTTCTATGTCAAGCTTGGAGATCATGTGTCTGAGAAATATGACAGCGATTTCGGAGTCGCACAAGGGAGCTGCCTTGGTCCACTACTATTCTCACTATACATGTTACCACTCGGGGACATCATTAGAGAGCACAACGTATGTTTCCACAGCTATGCCGATGACACGCAACTGTACATTTCTGCTGAACCAAATGATACTTCAGCTATAGACTCCATTACGAACTGTCTTCTAGCAATAAATAAATGGATGAGCAATAACTTCTTGAAGCTAAACGAGGACAAAACTGAAGTCCTACTGATCGGCCCTAAAGCAAAGAGGGATATGCTGCTTAATAATCTAGGGAAACTGACATCATTGATTAAACCTGAGGTCTAGGTGTTATTTTCGACTCAGACCTAAGCTTCAAGTCCCATATTAACAAGGTGACGAAAACATAATTCTTTCACCTTAGAAACATTGCTAAAGTAAGACCACTTATAAACCAAAAAGATGCTGAAAAACTGATTCATGCCTTTGTCTCAAGCCACTTTTTACTGGGCTTCCTAAAAAAACTACTGCAAGACTTCAGCTTATTCAAAACTCTGCAGCTCGACTTCTAACTAGAACCAAGAGGAGAGAACACATTACTCCGGTCCTAGCTACTCTGCACTGGCTGCCAGTAACATGTAGGGTTGATTTTAAGGTCCTCCTCCTTATATACAAAGCCCTTAATGGGCGAGGCCCAAAGTACATTGCTAATTCCCTTGCCAATTATGTGCCCTCAAGAACACTAAGATCATCTATCGCAGGTTTATTAGAGGTTCCCAGCAACAGTCAGAAGAAGATCGGGAGCGCAGCCTTTGCCAACTATGCCCCAAAGCTTTGGAACACATTACCTTTAGAGATCAGGGAAGCCAGCTCACTAAATATTTTGAAAAGAAAGCTAAAAACGCACTTCTTCAATATAGCCTTCAACTAGCTTATCTGCACCTGCCCACTGCTCATTTGCCAGCTATTGCACTTTAAATATTTTACTGTCCTGGATACTAGATTTCAGGGGTAACCAGGCCCGCCGAGATCCATGTTAGGCTTAAGGAAGGGACAGTAGGTCCTGGATACTAGATTTCAGGGGTAACCAGGCCCGCCGAGATCCAAGTTAGGCTTAAGGAAGGGACAGTAGGTCCTGGATACTAGATTTCAGGGGTAACCAGGCCCGCCGAGATCCAAGTTAGGCTTAAGGAAGGGACAGTAGGTCCTGGATACTAGATTTCAGGGGTAACCAGGCCCGCCGAGATCCAAGTTAGGCTTAAGGCCCTGTCCACACCTATACGTTTTTTTGATAAACGTTTTTCGTATATAAAAATATTACCGTCCACACCAGCATGTTTATAAACAATGTCTGTGTCCACATGCATACGCATGAACGCAATATAAACGCTGTCATTGAGCATTCCACACCAGTAGTCGGCGATATAATATTATCCCCATAGCCCCGCTGGCCAATCAGACGCCTCTGTCTCAATGTTCTCGTTCATTAACTGTGCATTTATCTGTGAACAGGTTAAAAGCCCAGTTAACAGTGAAAGAACTAGAAGCACTTTGTTCACATCCATTTTCCTCGCTTGTGTAGCCTCGAACACCGTTGCCTATTGTAAACATAGTAGTTACTGGTGCCAGGATATGACGTTAGAGGGAACAGCAAACAGCTGCAGTGCGCATGATCATAGAAATCTACGTGCATGATGACGTGACGAATACAAAAAGCTCCGTCTATCTCGTCCACACGTCAAAAATATACGGCGAATATACAGCGTTTTTAAACATCTTCACTCTGGCAGGCGTTTTTAAACATCTTCGTTTTCAGGGGGCAAAAACTCGTTTGCGTCTGGACGAACCCCCCAAAACGAATATAAAAATCCACGTTTATCAAAAAAACGTATAGGTGTGGACAGGGCCTAACTTTGACTCCAGGGCAGACAGGTAGAGGGGGGTCTGCTGTCGAGGAGGAGCAGCTGGTCATAGAAGTTCTGAAACCCAGTTAAATCCTGGATTATGTTGTGTGTTTTCCCCAATAAATCTTTGTGTTTTGCTTTTTGAGTCGATTGGTTGTGACTGGACAGCCTTGACTAAGGCGTTTTGTAAAATAAGCTGCAGTAACTTCTGTGCTGCCTAAGTGTAGAAGCTAGTAGAGGCTATCTAACATGCAGTGTGTTCAATATGGGCAAAGCATTGCACTCACTGAATCAGGATTCAGTGGGACTAATAAAAGGTTAACAAATACAGGTCAACAAAACTGTGTGTGCATACAGCCTCTTCTGTACTCCAATAAAGAAAGAACAGTGTACTGCTTAACTACTTTTATTGGCATGTACATCAAGTGACTCAATTTCAGCTAGAATACATTCAACGATTTCTATAGGGGGAAAACTCATGAGGTATTGTCACATTCAGCAATTTGAGAATGATGAAGATTAAACAGCACAGAAGTTGGAGAAGTTAGAAATGGCTCTCAACTTGTCCTCTACAAACACCTCCTGCCCACTCTCAGTGTAAGTCAGTGCCCTCCAGTTAATCACATTGCCTGGGCTGTAGTTTACATCAGCTGTGAAGTGCTGAATCTCACAAGGAGACAGGACATGGTTCCACACATTCACATCACTGATCAGCCCAACAAATGACTGACTCGTAACAAAGCCCCCCCCATAGGAGTCTTGGTCCTGACCCAGAATGACACTGGGAACACCACCATCAAGCACCCCTGTGTAGCCCGGCGTCTGCGTTGGGCTGGGCTTCCCATTGGTCCACAGCTGACCATCGGTGGAGTTCCAGGTGGCACACACTGAGACCCACACGTTGAGCTCACCTGGCACCCCCTTAAACTTGAGTGCCTTATGCCTGACGTGCAGTTCCAGTCTTCCAGTTACCCTCTTGAACAGCAGCAGGTCGTTGTCGTCTTTTCGGGAGGCCATGGAGAACAGAGTATAGTGTCGCCGCAGGTCTGTGAAATACCTTCAGGAAGAGGTTCATAAATATAGAGTTAGAACAAGAAATATTCAATATCACTATGGATTCAACATGCAGACACAACGTCAAGGTGTTTTGAGTTGTCTAAAGTTGACGACAGAAGTATTGAACACCATATTACCTGAGACATATGGTCGCAGAGCCAAGGATCTCTCCTATTGGTGTCAGCTTCACGTGCGCAGTGTTGGTCTCTCGTGTAAATGTAAACATTTTACCTGTGAGGTCTGGTCAGACAAAGAGGATTCAGTCCATCAAATCAAAACAAACCCTTCAAAGCACATTTGGAATTGTAATGTTAGTACTGTCTGAAGAGATTTCCATTGCATACACAAATGTAAATGGTATGTACTTCCAGGTATGTGTGTAGTGCCATATGATTCATGAATACTGATCGTATGTCAAATGAGCATTCATGTTCAAAGTAAATCAACGGGATGTTCAGATGTCTCACCTTGAGGCTCGGCCCAGCACATGGTGAACATGACCAGCACCACAAAGAGTCTCTCCATCTGTTCACAATACATCAACAGCAATGTTTACAACAAATATGACATTAGGGTTTCAGTGTACATGCAAGTATACACTTTAAATGGGTTTGTATTCTCCTTGAATGCATTCTCTTCAATTGCAAGTGTGTCATTAATGGACAAAATGTCTTTCACCGTATGTCATGCCAGAGAACCTACCTTGTCAGTTCTACTAAACGGCAGATGTACTGTAGCTTAATTGATCCAGAAGATGTCTAGTTTAGTTCCTAAGATGTCTGGTCTCTCCTGTCCTTTTTATTGTGATCAGTGGAATAGAGAAGTGGCTCCTCCTTATCTGTGAGTCCCTAGGAGGAGGCCCAGGTGTGGCATGTGGGGCTAACGAGCCTGCAGTTCTCTTCTCTGGGCCATCCGCCTGATAGGGGAATGCGGGGCAGCTGTGCATGGTTATCAATACACCCGCTACTCTGTGGGTCACTACAATATGTAATGAACTGGATATTTGTTTTGTTACATTTGATGTTTATTTATTTAGTATATTTTTGTTGTTGTTGTTGTTGTTGTTGTTGTTGGGACTGGTTTCGGGTCCCTTATGGGCCCCATGTTATGGGGTGGAGTGTGATGGTCTATACGGGCTGTTGGTTGTGGGTCTGCTTGAGGCCCTGTCCACACCTATACGTTTTTTTGATAAACGTGGATTTTTATATTCGTTTTGGGGGGGTTCGTCCAGACGCAAACGAGTTTTTGCCCTCTGAAAACGAAGATGTTTAAAAGCGCCTGCCAGAGTGAAGATGTTTAAAAACGCTGTATATTCGCCGTATATTTTTGACGTGTGGACGAGATAGACGGTGCTTTTTGTATTCGTCACGTCATCATGCGCGTAGATTTCTATGATCATGCGCACTGCAGCTGTTTGCTGTTCCCTCCTACGTCATATCCTGTTATTACAACAGGCAACGGTGTTCGAGGCTACACAAGCGAGGAAAATGGATGTGAACAAAGTGCTTCTAGTTCTTTCACTGTTAACTGGACTTTTAACCTGTTTACAGATAAATGCACAGTTAATGATCGAGCACATTGAGAGACAGAGGCGTCTGATTGGCCAGCGGGGCTATGGGGATAATAGTATATCGCCGACTACTGGTGTGGAATGCTCAATGACAGCGTTTATATTGCGTTCATGCGTATGCATGTGGACACAGACATTGTTTATAAACATGATGGTGTGGACGGTCATATTTTTATATGCGAAAAACGTTTATCAAAAAAACGTATAGGTGTGGACATAGCCTTATGTTGCAGGAGAAGCAGACTCAGGCCTTGTCCACACTAATACGTTTTTTGATAAACAAGTTTTTGCCCCCTGAATTCGAACATTTAAAAAAACTCCGGCCAGAGTGAAGTTTTTTTTAAAACGCTGTATATTCGCTGTATATTTTTGATGTGTAGACGAGATAGACAGTTGTCTTTGTGTTCGTCACGTAATTATGCGCGTAGATTTCTATGATCATGCGCACTGCAGCTGTTTCATCCAACGTCATATCCTGGCACCAGTAACTACTTTGTTTAAAACAGGCAACGGTGGTCGAGGCTACACAAGCAAGGAAAATGGATGTGTACAAAGTGCTTCTAGTTCCTTCACTGTCAACTGGACTTTTAACCTGTTTACAGATGTACAAACATGTTTGTTTCTATGGTTAAGAGGTTTATCATGTGCTGAAAGAATCCAGTTTGTTATGCCGTTATAGGTGTAAGAGAGAAACTTTGACTCCAGGGCAGACAGACAGGTAGAGAGTAACTTTGACTCCAGGGGGCCATTCCACTAAAGGCGGATCAGTATAGCGGCGATATAAATAAATGCGGCGCTCAGGCAACTCGAGATTGGAATTCAAGCCTCAGGTGATTCCTCGAACGAGGATCAGCCTTGCGTGATGAGTGTTCACAGAAGACAGGCTTACAAATCTTCGATATCGGCGCGTGCACGCAGACATAAAGAGCCCAGAAGAGTCGATCTGTCGAAATGAAGATACTCCACTCTGCAGGCGTACTACATTTGCGCAGCATTCCCGAATTATTGATCTTTATGAAGACGGAAAAATAAGATGTAAAATAGTGCAATACTGCCGCAATTAACAAGGCGAGGGAAATGGTTTGGCAAGAAATTGCTGACCGATTAAATGCGTAGGTCATACTAGCCCCAGTTATTGTTATATGTTCATATTTTAATAAATGAATATTACTACTGTGGTGATATCAGCAGCAGGCTACAAACCGTCATATCGCCACAATGGCCTAGTGGTATCGACGGCTGCCACAGGATTTATTCATAATTTTTAGACGTGGTTCGAATCCCTCTTCCGACACACTTTTTACTGCAATTTCGTTGTCTGAATCTAATCTAAAATCTCATCTAAAAAAGTATGTAGGCTATAAAATTATGGTGCAGGCTAATTTACAAGAACTGACACGATTACAATGGTGTTTGAAGCCTTTGCATGAAATCTTCGGTTAAATGTAAAAAAGAAAAGAAAAAAAGACTTCGAACTCGCAACCTTTGGGACTCCAGCCGGCTGCCTTAACCACTGCGCCAACCAGACCGCTGTGATAACAGCAATGCAATAGACATACCTATTCATTTTATTTTATTTTGTACATTTTTTAATTTATGTATCCATCGATCTATCTATCTATCTATCACACTTTCTAAATATCTAGTTATCTATCACACAATCAAACTATCTATCGATCGATCACACTTTCAAATTATCAAATTATCTATCTATCACACAGTCAACCTATCCATCTATCTATCTCGTGTGAAGTGGGAACTAATATTTCCTAAAAGACACATGAGGAACTGTCGTTCGGGGTTTAGTTTCCGCCTGTGAGCCTTTTTTGACGCGCGTCTTACCATAGCCTGTGTTTTAGCCTGGTCGCGACCAGGCTAATTATATCTGACTCAGAAGGAGCTCAACCAAGCAGCGAATTATTTGAGCCACATTGATGGCACCGAACGCAAGCTAACATTTTCGAGGCTTAGAACTTTATCGAGGCTTAGAACTTTATCGAGCTTCGTGG
The DNA here is from genome assembly GCF_963989245.1 of Nansenia antarctica. NCBI lineage: Eukaryota > Metazoa > Chordata > Actinopteri > Argentiniformes > Microstomatidae > Nansenia > Nansenia antarctica. Next base: position 58,906,388 of record NC_137675.1, on the reverse strand, counting down.
AATACCCCCCAGGGCAGACAGACAGGTAGAGAGTAACTTTGACTCCAGGGCAGACAGACAGGTAGAGAGTAACTTTGACTCCAGGGCAGACATACAGGTAGAGTTTAACTTTGACTCCAGGGCAGACAGACAGGTATCCGTTCCCTCGATTTAGTAATTTGTTCCCTCGGTTTAGTAATTCGTTAGAGTTAGGGTTAGGCCCTACGAGCCAGAACGATTGCAAGGATTCTAACCCTAACCCTAACGAATTACTAAACCGAGGGAACAGATTTACTAAACCGAGGGAACAGATTCACACATCAAATAATTGTTCTCTACCATGTGACCCCAGGGGGGCTCCGTAACATACATACACAATGCTACCAGAACACACACACACACACACACACACACACACACACACCCAGGCCCTGTCTGGAGCTAAACGAACACTCAGTGGTAGAGTTACTATCATTAGAACTTATGAATTACTGTCATATACAATAGTAACACTTAAAGTAAGCCTAGTATCAGTTATTATGAGATTCCTTCAGAATGGACTCCCTGTTTAACTGCATAATAAATAACCAGAATAACTCAGAACTTATAGTCACTATAATAATAATACTACTACTACTACTAATAATAATAATACTAATAATAGTATACTACTAACAACACTACTAATAATGCTGGAAGCAGAATCTACATTGCACAATTGTATTAGTTGCATTACAGGGAGAAAGTTCTATGTCAAGCTTGGAGATCATGTGTCTGAGAAATATGACAGCGATTTCGGAGTCGCACAAGGGAGCTGCCTTGGTCCACTACTATTCTCACTATACATGTTACCACTCGGGGACATCATTAGAGAGCACAACGTATGTTTCCACAGCTATGCCGATGACACGCAACTGTACATTTCTGCTGAACCAAATGATACTTCAGCTATAGACTCCATTACGAACTGTCTTCTAGCAATAAATAAATGGATGAGCAATAACTTCTTGAAGCTAAACGAGGACAAAACTGAAGTCCTACTGATCGGCCCTAAAGCAAAGAGGGATATGCTGCTTAATAATCTAGGGAAACTGACATCATTGATTAAACCTGAGGTCTAGGTGTTATTTTCGACTCAGACCTAAGCTTCAAGTCCCATATTAACAAGGTGACGAAAACATAATTCTTTCACCTTAGAAACATTGCTAAAGTAAGACCACTTATAAACCAAAAAGATGCTGAAAAACTGATTCATGCCTTTGTCTCAAGCCACTTTTTACTGGGCTTCCTAAAAAAACTACTGCAAGACTTCAGCTTATTCAAAACTCTGCAGCTCGACTTCTAACTAGAACCAAGAGGAGAGAACACATTACTCCGGTCCTAGCTACTCTGCACTGGCTGCCAGTAACATGTAGGGTTGATTTTAAGGTCCTCCTCCTTATATACAAAGCCCTTAATGGGCGAGGCCCAAAGTACATTGCTAATTCCCTTGCCAATTATGTGCCCTCAAGAACACTAAGATCATCTATCGCAGGTTTATTAGAGGTTCCCAGCAACAGTCAGAAGAAGATCGGGAGCGCAGCCTTTGCCAACTATGCCCCAAAGCTTTGGAACACATTACCTTTAGAGATCAGGGAAGCCAGCTCACTAAATATTTTTAAAAGAAAGCTAAAAACGCACTTCTTCAATATAGCCTTCAACTAGCTTATCTGCACCTGCCCACTGCTCATTTGCCAGCTATTGCACTTTAAATATTTTACTGTCCTGGATACTAGATTTCAGGGGTAACCAGGCCCGCCGAGATCCATGTTAGGCTTAAGGAAGGGACAGTAGGTCCTGGATACTAGATTTCAGGGGTAACCAGGCCCGCCGAGATCCAAGTTAGGCTTAAGGAAGGGACAGTAGGTCCTGGATACTAGATTTCAGGGGTAACCAGGCCCGCCGAGATCCAAGTTAGGCTTAAGGAAGGGACAGTAGGTCCTGGATACTAGATTTCAGGGGTAACCAGGCCCGCCGAGATCCAAGTTAGGCTTAAGGCCCTGTCCACACCTATACGTTTTTTTGATAAACGTTTTTCGTATATAAAAATATTACCGTCCACACCAGCATGTTTATAAACAATGTCTGTGTCCACATGCATACGCATGAACGCAATATAAACGCTGTCATTGAGCATTCCACACCAGTAGTCGGCGATATAATATTATCCCCATAGCCCCGCTGGCCAATCAGACGCCTCTGTCTCAATGTTCTCGTTCATTAACTGTGCATTTATCTGTGAACAGGTTAAAAGCCCAGTTAACAGTGAAAGAACTAGAAGCACTTTGTTCACATCCATTTTCCTCGCTTGTGTAGCCTCGAACACCGTTGCCTATTGTAAACATAGTAGTTACTGGTGCCAGGATATGACGTTAGAGGGAACAGCAAACAGCTGCAGTGCACATGATCATAGAAATCTACGTGCATGATGACGTGACGAATACAAAAAGCTCCGTCTATCTCGTCCACACGTCAAAAATATACGGCGAATATACAGCGTTTTTAAACATCTTCACTCTGGCAGGCGTTTTTAAACATCTTCGTTTTCAGGGGGCAAAAACTCGTTTGCGTCTGGACGAACCCCCCAAAACGAATATAAAAATCCACGTTTATCAAAAAAACGTATAGGTGTGGACAGGGCCTAACTTTGACTCCAGGGCAGACAGGTAGAGGGGGGTCTGCTGTCGAGGAGGAGCAGCTGGTCATAGAAGTTCTGAAACCCAGTTAAATCCTGGATTATGTTGTGTGTTTTCCCCAATAAATCTTTGTGTTTTGCTTTTTGAGTCGATTGGTTGTGACTGGACAGCCTTGACTAAGGCGTTTTGTAAAATAAGCTGCAGTAACTTCTGTGCTGCCTAAGTGTAGAAGCTAGTAGAGGCTATCTAACATGCAGTGTGTTCAATATGGGCAAAGCATTGCACTCACTGAATCAGGACAGGATTCAGTGGGACTAATAAAAGGTTAACAAATACAGGTCAACAAAACCGTGTGTGCATACAGCCTCTTCTGTACTCCAATAAAGAAAGAACAGTGTACTGCTTAACTACTTTTATTGGCATGTACATCAAGTGACTAAATTTCAGCTAGAATACATTCAACGATTTCTATAGGGGGAAAACTCATGAGGTATTGTCACATTCAGCAATTTGAGAATGATGAAGATTAAACAGCACAGAAGTTGAAGTTAGAAATGGCTCTCAACTTGTCCTCTACAAACACCTCCTGCCCACTCTCAGTGTAAGTCAGTGCCCTCCAGTTAATCACATTGCCTGGGCTGTAGTTTACATCAGCTGTGAAGTGCTGAATCTCACAAGGAGACAGGACATGGTTCCACACATTCACATCACTGATCAGCCCAACAAATGACTGACTCGTAACAAAGCCCCCCCCATAGGAGTCTTGGTCCTGACCCAGAATGACACTGGGAACACCACCATCAAGCACCCCTGTGTAGCCCGGCGTCTGCGTTGGGCTGGGCTTCCCATTGGTCCACAGCTGACCATCGGTGGAGTTCCAGGTGGCACACACTGAGACCCACACGTTGAGCTCACCTGGCACCCCCTTAAACTTGAGTGCCTTATGCCTGACGTGCAGTTCCAGTCTTCCAGTTACCCTCTTGAACAGCAGCAGGTCGTTGTCGTCTTTTCGGGAGGCCATGGAGAACAGAGTATAGTGTCGCCGCAGGTCTGTGAAATACCTTCAGGAAGAGGTTCATAAATATAGAGTTAGAACAAGAAATATTCAATATCACTATGGATTCAACATGCAGACACAACGTCAAGGTGTTTTGAGTTGTCTAAAGTTGACGACAGAAGTATTGAACACCATATTACCTGAGACATATGGTCGCAGAGCCAAGGATCTCTCCTATTGGTGTCAGCTTCACGTGCGCAGTGTTGGTCTCTCGTGTAAATGTAAACATTTTACCTGTGAGGTCTGGTCAGACAAAGAGGATTCAGTCCATCAAATCAAAACAAACCCTTCAAAGCACATTTGGAATTGTAATGTTAGTACTGTCTGAAGAGATTTCCATTGCATACACAAATGTAAATGGTATGTACTTCCAGGTATGTGTGTAGTGCCATATGATTCATGAATACTGATCGTATGTCAAATGAGCATTCATGTTCAAAGTAAATCAACGGGATGTTCAGATGTCTCACCTTGAGGCTCGGCCCAGCACATGGTGAACATGACCAGCACCACAAAGAGTCTCTCCATCTGTTCACAATACATCAACAGCAATGTTTACAACAAATATGACATTAGGGTTTCAGTGTACATGCAAGTATACACTTTAAATGGGTTTGTATTCTCCTTGAATGCATTCTCTTCAATTGCAAGTGTGTCATTAATGGACAAAATGTCTTTCACCGTATGTCATGCTAGAGAACCTACCTTGTCAGTTCTACTAAACGGCAGATGTACTGTAGCTTAATTGATCCAGAAGATGTCTAGTTTAGTTCCTAAGATGTCTGGTCTCTCCTGTCCTTTTTATTGTGATCAGTGGAATAGAGAAGTGGCTCCTCCTTATCTGTGAGTCCCTAGGAGGAGGCCCAGGTGTGGCATGTGGGGATAACGAGCCTGCAGTTCTCTTCTCTGGGCCATCCGCCTGATAGGGGAATGCGGGGCAGCTGTGCATGGTTATCAATACACCCGCTACTCTGTGGGTCACTACAATATGTAATGAACTGGATATTTGTTTTGTTACATTTGATGTTTATTTATTTAGTATATTTTTGTTGTTGTTGTTGTTGTTGTTGTTGGGACTGGTTTCGGGTCCCTTATGGGCCCCATGTTATGGGGTGGAGTGTGATGGTCTATACGGGCTGTTGGTTGTGGGTCTGCTTGAGGCCCTGTCCACACCTATACGTTTTTTTGATAAACGTGGATTTTTATATTCGTTTTGGGGGGGTTCGTCCAGACGCAAACGAGTTTTTGCCCTCTGAAAACGAAGATGTTTAAAAGCGCCTGCCAGAGTGAAGATGTTTAAAAACGCTGTATATTCGCCGTATATTTTTGACGTGTGGACGAGATAGACGGTGCTTTTTGTATTCGTCACGTCATCATGCGCGTAGATTTCTATGATCATGCGCACTGCAGCTGTTTGCTGTTCCCTCCTACGTCATATCCTGTTATTACAACAGGCAACGGTGTTCGAGGCTACACAAGCGAGGAAAATGGATGTGAACAAAGTGCTTCTAGTTCTTTCACTGTTAACTGGACTTTTAACCTGTTTACAGATAAATGCACAGTTAATGATCGAGCACATTGAGAGACAGAGGCGTCTGATTGGCCAGCGGGGCTATGGGGATAATAGTATATCGCCGACTACTGGTGTGGAATGCTCAATGACAGCGTTTATATTGCGTTCATGCGTATGCATGTGGACACAGACATTGTTTATAAACATGATGGTGTGGACGGTCATATTTTTATATGCGAAAAACGTTTATCAAAAAAACGTATAGGTGTGGACATAGCCTTATGTTGCAGGAGAAGCAGACTCAGGCCTTGTCCACACTAATACGTTTTTTGATAAACAAGTTTTTGCCCCCTGAATTCGAACATTTAAAAAAACTCCGGCCAGAGTGAAGTTTTTTTTAAAACGCTGTATATTCGCTGTATATTTTTGATGTGTAGACGAGATAGACAGTTGTCTTTGTGTTCGTCACGTAATTATTCGCGTAGATTTCTATGATCATGCGCACTGCAGCTGTTTCATCCAACGTCATATCCTGGCACCAGTAACTACTTTGTTTAAAACAGGCAACGGTGGTCGAGGCTACACAAGCAAGGAAAATGGATGTGTACAAAGTGCTTCTAGTTCCTTCACTGTCAACTGGACTTTTAACCTGTTTACAGATGTACAAACATGTTTGTTTCTATGGTTAAGAGGTTTATCATGTGCTGAAAGAATCCAGTTTGTTATGCCGTTATAGGTGTAAGAGAGAAACTTTGACTCCAGGGCAGACAGACAGGTAGAGAGTAACTTTGACTCCAGGGGGCCATTCCACTAAAGGCGGATCAGTATAGCGGCGATATAAATAAATGCGGCGCTCAGGCAACTCGAGATTGGAATTCAAGCCTCAGGTGATTCCTCGAACGAGGATCAGCCTTGCGTGATGAGTGTTCACAGAAGACAGGCTTACAAATCTTCGATATCGGCGCGTGCACGCAGACATAAAGAGCCCAGAAGAGTCGATCTGTCGAAATGAAGATACTCCACTCTGCAGGCGTACTACATTTGCGCAGCATTCCCGAATTATTGATCTTTATGAAGACGGAAAAATAAGATGTAAAATAGTGCAATACTGCCGCAATTAACAAGGCGAGGGAAATGGTTTGGCAAGAAATTGCTGACCGATTAAATGCGTAGGTCATACTAGCCCCAGTTATTGTTATATGTTCATATTTTAATAAATGAATATTACTACTGTGGTGATATCAGCAGCAGGCTACAAACCGTCATATCGCCACAATGGCCTAGTGGTATCGACGGCTGCCACAGGATTTATTCATAATTTTTAGACGTGGTTCGAATCCCTCTTCCGACACACTTTTTACTGCAATTTCGTTGTCTGAATCTAATCTAAAATCTCATCTAAAAAAGTATGTAGGCTATAAAATTATGGTGCAGGCTAATTTACAAGAACTGACACGATTACAATGGTGTTTGAAGCCTTTGCATGAAATCTTCGGTTAAATGTAAAAAAAAAAAGAAAAAAAGACTTCGAACTCGCAACCTTTGGGACTCCAGCCGGCTGCCTTAACCACTGCGCCAACCAGACCGCTGTGATAACAGCAATGCAATAGACATACCTATTCATTTTATTTTATTTTGTACATTTTTTAATTTATGTATCCATCGATCTATCTATCTATCTATCACACTTTCTAAATATCTAGTTATCTATCACACAATCAAACTATCTATCGATCGATCACACTTTCAAATTATCAAATTATCTATCTATCACACAGTCAACCTATCCATCTATCTATCTCGTGTGAAGTGGGAACTAATATTTCCTAAAAGACACATGAGGAACTGTCGTTCGGGGTTTAGTTTCCGCCTGTGAGCCTTTTTTGACGCGCGTCTTACCATAGCCTGTGTTTTAGCCTGGTCGCGACCAGGCTAATTATATCTGACTCAGAAGGAGCTCAACCAAGCAGCGAATTATTTGAGCCACATTGATGGCACCGAACGCAAGCTAACATTTTCGAGGCTTAGAACTTTATCGAGGCTTAGAACTTTATCGAGCTTCGTGGAATACCCCCCAGGGCAGACAGACAGGTAGAGAGTAACTTTGACTCCAGGGCAGACAGACAGGTAGAGAGTAACTTTGACTCCAGGGCAGACATACAGGTAGAGTTTAACTTTGACTCCAGGGCAGACAGACAGGTATCCGTTCCCTCGATTTAGTAATTTGTTCCCTCGGTTTAGTAATTCGTTAGAGTTAGGGTTAGGCCCTACGAGCCAGAACGATTGCAAGGATTCTAACCCTAACCCTAACGAATTACTAAACCGAGGGAACAGATTTACTAAACCGAGGGAACAGATTCACACATCAAATAATTGTTCTCTACCATGTGACCCCAGGGGGGCTCCGAAACATACATACACAATGCTACCAGAACACACACACACACACACACACACACACACACACCCAGGCCCTGTCTGGAGCTAAACGAACACTCAGTGGTAGAGTTACTATCATTAGAACTTATGAATTACTGTCATATACAATAGTAACACTTAAAGTAAGCCTAGTATCAGTTATTATGAGATTCCTTCAGAATGGACTCCCTGTTTAACTGCATAATAAATAACCAGAATAACTCAGAACTTATAGTCACTATAATAATAATACTACTACTACTACTAATAATAATAATACTAATAATAGTATACTACTAACAACACTACTAATAATGCTGGAAGCAGAATCTACATTGCACAATTGTATTAGTTGCATTACAGGGAGAAAGTTCTATGTCAAGCTTGGAGATCATGTGTCTGAGAAATATGACAGCGATTTCGGAGTCGCACAAGGGAGCTGCCTTGGTCCACTACTATTCTCACTATACATGTTACCACTCGGGGACATCATTAGAGAGCACAACGTATGTTTCCACAGCTATGCCGATGACACGCAACTGTACATTTCTGCTGAACCAAATGATACTTCAGCTATAGACTCCATTACGAACTGTCTTCTAGCAATAAATAAATGGATGAGCAATAACTTCTTGAAGCTAAACGAGGACAAAACTGAAGTCCTACTGATCGGCCCTAAAGCAAAGAGGGATATGCTGCTTAATAATCTAGGGAAACTGACATCATTGATTAAACCTGAGGTCTAGGTGTTATTTTCGACTCAGACCTAAGCTTCAAGTCCCATATTAACAAGGTGACGAAAACATAATTCTTTCACCTTAGAAACATTGCTAAAGTAAGACCACTTATAAACCAAAAAGATGCTGAAAAACTGATTCATGCCTTTGTCTCAAGCCACTTTTTACTGGGCTTCCTAAAAAAACTACTGCAAGACTTCAGCTTATTCAAAACTCTGCAGCTCGACTTCTAACTAGAACCAAGAGGAGAGAACACATTACTCCGGTCCTAGCTACTCTGCACTGGCTGCCAGTAACATGTAGGGTTGATTTTAAGGTCCTCCTCCTTATATACAAAGCCCTTAATGGGCGAGGCCCAAAGTACATTGCTAATTCCCTTGCCAATTATGTGCCCTCAAGAACACTAAGATCATCTATCGCAGGTTTATTAGAGGTTCCCAGCAACAGTCAGAAGAAGATCGGGAGCGCAGCCTTTGCCAACTATGCCCCAAAGCTTTGGAACACATTACCTTTAGAGATCAGGGAAGCCAGCTCACTAAATATTTTTAAAAGAAAGCTAAAAACGCACTTCTTCAATATAGCCTTCAACTAGCTTATCTGCACCTGCCCACTGCTCATTTGCCAGCTATTGCACTTTAAATATTTTACTGTCCTGGATACTAGATTTCAGGGGTAACCAGGCCCGCCGAGATCCATGTTAGGCTTAAGGAAGGGACAGTAGGTCCTGGATACTAGATTTCAGGGGTAACCAGGCCCGCCGAGATCCAAGTTAGGCTTAAGGAAGGGACAGTAGGTCCTGGATACTAGATTTCAGGGGTAACCAGGCCCGCCGAGATCCAAGTTAAGCTTAAGGAAGGGACAGTAGGTCCTGGATACTAGATTTCAGGGGTAACCAGGCCCGCCGAGATCCAAGTTAGGCTTAAGGCCCTGTCCACACCTATACGTTTTTTTGATAAACGTTTTTCGTATATAAAAATATTACCGTCCACACCAGCATGTTTATAAACAATGTCTGTGTCCACATGCATACGCATGAACGCAATATAAACGCTGTCATTGAGCATTCCACACCAGTAGTCGGCGATATAATATTATCCCCATAGCCCCGCTGGCCAATCAGACGCCTCTGTCTCAATGTTCTCGTTCATTAACTGTGCATTTATCTGTGAACAGGTTAAAAGCCCAGTTAACAGTGAAAGAACTAGAAGCACTTTGTTCACATCCATTTTCCTCGCTTGTGTAGCCTCGAACACCGTTGCCTATTGTAAACATAGTAGTTACTGGTGCCAGGATATGACGTTAGAGGGAACAGCAAACAGCTGCAGTGCGCATGATCATAGAAATCTACGTGCATGATGACGTGACGAATACAAAAAGCTCCGTCTATCTCGTCCACACGTCAAAAATATACGGCGAATATACAGCGTTTTTAAACATCTTCACTCTGGCAGGCGTTTTTAAACATCTTCGTTTTCAGGGGGCAAAAACTCGTTTGCGTCTGGACGAACCCCCCAAAACGAATATAAAAATCCACGTTTATCAAAAAAACGTATAGGTGTGGACAGGGCCTAACTTTGACTCCAGGGCAGACAGGTAGAGGGGGGTCTGCTGTCGAGGAGGAGCAGCTGGTCATAGAAGTTCTGAAACCCAGTTAAATCCTGGATTATGTTGTGTGTTTTCCCCAATAAATCTTTGTGTTTTGCTTTTTGAGTCGATTGGTTGTGACTGGACAGCCTTGACTAAGGCGTTTTGTAAAATAAGCTGCAGTAACTTCTGTGCTGCCTAAGTGTAGAAGCTAGTAGAGGCTATCTAACATGCAGTGTGTTCAATATGGGCAAAGCATTGCACTCACTGAATCAGGATTCAGTGGGACTAATAAAAGGTTAACAAATACAGGTCAACAAAACTGTGTGTGCATACAGCCTCTTCTGTACTCCAATAAAGAAAGAACAGTGTACTGCTTAACTACTTTTATTGGCATGTACATCAAGTGACTCAATTTCAGCTAGAATACATTCAACGATTTCTATAGGGGGAAAACTCATGAGGTATTGTCACATTCAGCAATTTGAGAATGATGAAGATTAAACAGCACAGAAGTTGGAGAAGTTAGAAATGGCTCTCAACTTGTCCTCTACAAACACCTCCTGCCCACTCTCAGTGTAAGTCAGTGCCCTCCAGTTAATCACATTGCCTGGGCTGTAGTTTACATCAGCTGTGAAGTGCTGAATCTCACAAGGAGACAGGACATGGTTCCACACATTCACATCACTGATCAGCCCAACAAATGACTGACTCGTAACAAAGCCCCCCCCATAGGAGTCTTGGTCCTGACCCAGAATGACACTGGGAACACCACCATCAAGCACCCCTGTGTAGCCCGGCGTCTGCGTTGGGCTGGGCTTCCCATTGGTCCACAGCTGACCATCGGTGGAGTTCCAGGTGGCACACACTGAGACCCACACGTTGAGCTCACCTGGCACCCCCTTAAACTTGAGTGCCTTATGCCTGACGTGCAGTTCCAGTCTTCCAGTTACCCTCTTGAACAGCAGCAGGTCGTTGTCGTCTTTTCGGGAGGCCATGGAGAACAGAGTATAGTGTCGCCGCAGGTCTGTGAAATACCTTCAGGAAGAGGTTCATAAATATAGAGTTAGAACAAGAAATATTCAATATCACTATGGATTCAACATGCAGACACAACGTCAAGGTGTTTTCAGTTGTCTAAAGTTGACGACAGAAGTATTGAACACCATATTACCTGAGACATATGGTCGCAGAGCCAAGGATCTCTCCTATTGGTGTCAGCTTCACGTGCGCAGTGTTGGTCTCTCGTGTAAATGTAAACATTTTACCTGTGAGGTCTGGTCAGACAAAGAGGATTCAGTCCATCAAATCAAAACAAACCCTTCAAAGCACATTTGGAATTGTAATGTTAGTACTGTCTGAAGAGATTTCCATTGCATACACAAATGTAAATGGTATGTACTTCCAGGTATGTGTGTAGTGCCATATGATTCATGAATACTGATCGTATGTCAAATGAGCATTCATGTTCAAAGTAAATCAACGGGATGTTCAGATGTCTCACCTTGAGGCTCGGCCCAGCACATGGTGAACATGACCAGCACCACAAAGAGTCTCTCCATCTGTTCACAATACATCAACAGCAATGTTTACAACAAATATGACATTAGGGTTTCAGTGTACATGCAAGTATACACTTTAAATGGGTTTGTATTCTCCTTGAATGCATTCTCTTCAATTGCAAGTGTGTCATTAATGGACAAAATGTCTTTCACCGTATGTCATGCTAGAGAACCTACCTTGTCAGTTCTACTAAACGGCAGATGTACTGTAGCTTAATTGATCCAGAAGATGTCTAGTTTAGTTCCTAAGATGTCTGGTCTCTCCTGTCCTTTTTATTGTGATCAGTGGAATAGAGAAGTGGCTCCTCCTTATCTGTGAGTCCCTAGGAGGAGGCCCAGGTGTGGCATGTGGGGCTAACGAGCCTGCAGTTCTCTTCTCTGGGCCATCCGCCTGATAGGGGAATGCGGGGCAGCTGTGCATGGTTATCAATACACCCGCTACTCTGTGGGTCACTACAATATGTAATGAACTGGATATTTGTTTTGTTACATTTGATGTTTATTTATTTAGTATATTTTTGTTGTTGTTGTTGTTGTTGGGACTGGTTTCGGGTCCCTTATGGGCCCCATGTTATGGGGTGGAGTGTGATGGTCTATACGGGCTGTTGGTTGTGGGTCTGCTTGAGGCCCTGTCCACACCTATACGTTTTTTTGATAAACGTGGATTTTTATATTCGTTTTGGGGGGGTTCGTCCAGACGCAAACGAGTTTTTGCCCTCTGAAAACGAAGATGTTTAAAAGCGCCTGCCAGAGTGAAGATGTTTAAAAACGCTGTATATTCGCCGTATATTTTTGACGTGTGGACGAGATAGACGGTGCTTTTTGTATTCGTCACGTCATCATGCGCGTAGATTTCTATGATCATGCGCACTGCAGCTGTTTGCTGTTCCCTCCTACGTCATATCCTGTTATTACAACAGGCAACGGTGTTCGAGGCTACACAAGCGAGGAAAATGGATGTGAACAAAGTGCTTCTAGTTCTTTCACTGTTAACTGGACTTTTAACCTGTTTACAGATAAATGCACAGTTAATGATCGAGCACATTGAGAGACAGAGGCGTCTGATTGGCCAGCGGGGCTATGGGGATAATAGTATATCGCCGACTACTGGTGTGGAATGCTCAATGACAGCGTTTATATTGCGTTCATGCGTATGCATGTGGACACAGACATTGTTTATAAACATGATGGTGTGGACGGTCATATTTTTATATGCGAAAAACGTTTATCAAAAAAACGTATAGGTGTGGACATAGCCTTATGTTGCAGGAGAAGCAGACTCAGGCCTTGTCCACACTAATACGTTTTTTGATAAACAAGTTTTTGCCCCCTGAATTCGAACATTTAAAAAAACTCCGGCCAGAGTGAAGTTTTTTTTAAAACGCTGTATATTCGCTGTATATTTTTGATGTGTAGACGAGATAGACAGTTGTCTTTGTGTTCGTCACGTAATTATTCGCGTAGATTTCTATGATCATGCGCACTGCAGCTGTTTCATCCAACGTCATATCCTGGCACCAGTAACTACTTTGTTTAAAACAGGCAACGGTGGTCGAGGCTACACAAGCAAGGAAAATGGATGTGTACAAAGTGCTTCTAGTTCCTTCACTGTCAACTGGACTTTTAACCTGTTTACAGATGTACAAACATGTTTGTTTCTATGGTTAAGAGGTTTATCATGTGCTGAAAGAATCCAGTTTGTTATGCCGTTATAGGTGTAAGAGAGAAACTTTGACTCCAGGGCAGACAGACAGGTAGAGAGTAACTTTGACTCCAGGGGGCCATTCCACTAAAGGCGGATCAGTATAGCGGCGATATAAATAAATGCGGCGCTCAGGCAACTCGAGATTGGAATTCAAGCCTCAGGTGATTCCTCGAACGAGGATCAGCCTTGCGTGATGAGTGTTCACAGAAGACAGGCTTACAAATCTTCGATATCGGCGCGTGCACGCAGACATAAAGAGCCCAGAAGAGTCGATCTGTCGAAATGAAGATACTCCACTCTGCAGGCGTACTACATTTGCGCAGCATTCCCGAATTATTGATCTTTATGAAGACGGAAAAATAAGATGTAAAATAGTGCAATACTGCCGCAATTAACAAGGCGAGGGAAATGGTTTGGCAAGAAATTGCTGACCGATTAAATGCGTAGGTCATACTAGCCCCAGTTATTGTTATATGTTCATATTTTAATAAATGAATATTACTACTGTGGTGATATCAGCAGCAGGCTACAAACCGTCATATCGCCACAATGGCCTAGTGGTATCGACGGCTGCCACAGGATTTATTCATAATTTTTAGACGTGGTTCGAATCCCTCTTCCGACACACTTTTTACTGCAATTTCGTTGTCTGAATCTAATCTAAAATCTCATCTAAAAAAGTATGTAGGCTATAAAATTATGGTGCAGGCTAATTTACAAGAACTGACACGATTACAATGGTGTTTGAAGCCTTTGCATGAAATCTTCGGTTAAATGTAAAAAAGAAAAGAAAAAAAGACTTCGAACTCGCAACCTTTGGGACTCCAGCCGGCTGCCTTAACCACTGCGCCAACCAGACCGCTGTGATAACAGCAATGCAATAGACATACCTATTCATTTTATTTTATTTTGTACATTTTTTAATTTATGTATCCATCGATCTATCTATCTATCTATCACACTTCGTAAATATCTAGTTATCTATCACACAATCAAACTATCTATCGATCGATCACACTTTCAAATTATCAAATTATCTATCTATCACACAGTCAACCTATCCATCTATCTATCTCGTGTGAAGTGGGAACTAATATTTCCTAAAAGACACATGAGGAACTGTCGTTCGGGGTTTAGTTTCCGCCTGTGAGCCTTTTTTGACGCGCGTCTTACCATAGCCTGTGTTTTAGCCTGGTCGCGACCAGGCTAATTATATCTGACTCAGAAGGAGCTCAACCAAGCAGCGAATTATTTGAGCCACATTGATGGCACCGAACGCAAGCTAACATTTTCGAGGCTTAGAACTTTATCGAGGCTTAGAACTTTATCGAGCTTCGTGGAATACCCCCCAGGGCAGACAGACAGGTAGAGAGTAACTTTGACTCCAGGGCAGACAGACAGGTAGAGAGTAACTTTGACTCCAGGGCAGACATACAGGTAGAGTTTAACTTTGACTCCAGGGCAGACAGACAGGTATCCGTTCCCTCGATTTAGTAATTTGTTCCCTCGGTTTAGTAATTCGTTAGAGTTAGGGTTAGGCCCTACGAGCCAGAACGATTGCAAGGATTCTAACCCTAACCCTAACGAATTACTAAACCGAGGGAACAGATTTACTAAACCGAGGGAACAGATTCACACATCAAATAATTGTTCTCTACCATGTGACCCCAGGGGGGCTCCGAAACATACATACACAATGCTACCAGAACACACACACACACACACACACACACACACACACACACACACACACACACACACACACACCCAGGCCCTGTCTGGAGCTAAACGAACACTCAGTGGTAGAGTTACTATCATTAGAACTTATGAATTACTGTCATATACAATAGTAACACTTAAAGTAAGCCTAGTATCAGTTATTATGAGATTCCTTCAGAATGGACTCCCTGTTTAACTGCATAATAAATAACCAGAATAACTCAGAACTTATAGTCACTATAATAATAATACTACTACTACTACTACTACTACTAATAATAATAATACTAATAATAGTATACTACTAACAACACTACTAATAATGCTGGAAGCAGAATCTACATTGCACAATTGTATTAGTTGCATTACAGGGAGAAAGTTCTATGTCAAGCTTGGAGATCATGTGTCTGAGAAATATGACAGCGATTTCGGAGTCGCACAAGGGAGCTGCCTTGGTCCACTACTATTCTCACTATACATGTTACCACTCGGGGACATCATTAGAGAGCACAACGTATGTTTCCACAGCTATGCCGATGACACGCAACTGTACATTTCTGCTGAACCAAATGATACTTCAGCTATAGACTCCATTACGAACTGTCTTCTAGCAATAAATAAATGGATGAGCAATAACTTCTTGAAGCTAAACGAGGACAAAACTGAAGTCCTACTGATCGGCCCTAAAGCAAAGAGGGATATGCTGCTTAATAATCTAGGGAAACTGACATCATTGATTAAACCTGAGGTCTAGGTGTTATTTTCGACTCAGACCTAAGCTTCAAGTCCCATATTAACAAGGTGACGAAAACATAATTCTTTCACCTTAGAAACATTGCTAAAGTAAGACCACTTATAAACCAAAAAGATGCTGAAAAACTGATTCATGCCTTTGTCTCAAGCCACTTTTTACTGGGCTTCCTAAAAAAACTACTGCAAGACTTCAGCTTATTCAAAACTCTGCAGCTCGACTTCTAACTAGAACCAAGAGGAGAGAACACATTACTCCGGTCCTAGCTACTCTGCACTGGCTGCCAGTAACATGTAGGGTTGATTTTAAGGTCCTCCTCCTTATATACAAAGCCCTTAATGGGCGAGGCCCAAAGTACATTGCTAATTCCCTTGCCAATTATGTGCCCTCAAGAACACTAAGATCATCTATCGCAGGTTTATTAGAGGTTCCCAGCAACAGTCAGAAGAAGATCGGGAGCGCAGCCTTTGCCAACTATGCCCCAAAGCTTTGGAACACATTACCTTTAGAGATCAGGGAAGCCAGCTCACTAAATATTTTTAAAAGAAAGCTAAAAACGCACTTCTTCAATATAGCCTTCAACTAGCTTATCTGCACCTGCCCACTGCTCATTTGCCAGCTATTGCACTTTAAATATTTTACTGTCCTGGATACTAGATTTCAGGGGTAACCAGGCCCGCCGAGATCCATGTTAGGCTTAAGGAAGGGACAGTAGGTCCTGGATACTAGATTTCAGGGGTAACCAGGCCCGCCGAGATCCAAGTTAGGCTTAAGGAAGGGACAGTAGGTCCTGGATACTAGATTTCAGGGGTAACCAGGCCCGCCGAGATCCAAGTTAGGCTTAAGGAAGGGACAGTAGGTCCTGGATACTAGATTTCAGGGGTAACCAGGCCCGCCGAGATCCAAGTTAGGCTTAAGGCCCTGTCCACACCTATACGTTTTTTTGATAAACGTTTTTCGTATATAAAAATATTACCGTCCACACCAGCATGTTTATAAACAATGTCTGTGTCCACATGCATACGCATGAACGCAATATAAACGCTGTCATTGAGCATTCCACACCAGTAGTCGGCGATATAATATTATCCCCATAGCCCCGCTGGCCAATCAGACGCCTCTGTCTCAATGTTCTCGTTCATTAACTGTGCATTTATCTGTGAACAGGTTAAAAGCCCAGTTAACAGTGAAAGAACTAGAAGCACTTTGTTCACATCCATTTTCCTCGCTTGTGTAGCCTCGAACACCGTTGCCTATTGTAAACATAGTAGTTACTGGTGCCAGGATATGATGTTAGAGGGAACAGCAAACAGCTGCAGTGCGCATGATCATAGAAATCTACGTGCATGATGACGTGACGAATACAAAAAGCTCCGTCTATCTCGTCCACACGTCAAAAATATACGGCGAATATACAGCGTTTTTAAACATCTTCACTCTGGCAGGCGTTTTTAAACATCTTCGTTTTCAGGGGGCAAAAACTCGTTTGCGTCTGGACGAACCCCCCAAAACGAATATAAAAATCCACGTTTATCAAAAAAACGTATAGGTGTGGACAGGGCCTAACTTTGACTCCAGGGCAGACAGGTAGAGGGGGGTCTGCTGTCGAGGAGGAGCAGCTGGTCATAGAAGTTCTGAAACCCAGTTAAATCCTGGATTATGTTGTGTGTTTTCCCCAATAAATCTTTGTGTTTTGCTTTTTGAGTCGATTGGTTGTGACTGGACAGCCTTGACTAAGGCGTTTTGTAAAATAAGCTGCAGTAACTTCTGTGCTGCCTAAGTGTAGAAGCTAGTAGAGGCTATCTAACATGCAGTGTGTTCAATATGGGCAAAGCATTGCACTCACTGAATCAGGATTCAGTGGGACTAATAAAAGGTTAACAAATACAGGTCAACAAAACTGTGTGTGCATACAGCCTCTTCTGTACTCCAATAAAGAAAGAACAGTGTACTGCTTAACTACTTTTATTGGCATGTACATCAAGTGACTCAATTTCAGCTAGAATACATTCAACGATTTCTATAGGGGGAAAACTCATGAGGTATTGTCACATTCAGCAATTTGAGAATGATGAAGATTAAACAGCACAGAAGTTGGAGAAGTTAGAAATGGCTCTCAACTTGTCCTCTACAAACACCTCCTGCCCACTCTCAGTGTAAGTCAGTGCCCTCCAGTTAATCACATTGCCTGGGCTGTAGTTTACATCAGCTGTGAAGTGCTGAATCTCACAAGGAGACAGGACATGGTTCCACACATTCACATCACTGATCAGCCCAACAAATGACTGACTCGTAACAAAGCCCCCCCCATAGGAGTCTTGGTCCTGACCCAGAATGACACTGGGAACACCACCATCAAGCACCCCTGTGTAGCCCGGCGTCTGCGTTGGGCTGGGCTTCCCATTGGTCCACAGCTGACCATCGGTGGAGTTCCAGGTGGCACACACTGAGACCCACACGTTGAGCTCACCTGGCACCCCCTTAAACTTGAGTGCCTTATGCCTGACGTGCAGTTCCAGTCTTCCAGTTACCCTCTTGAACAGCAGCAGGTCGTTGTCGTCTTTTCGGGAGGCCATGGAGAACAGAGTATAGTGTCGCCGCAGGTCTGTGAAATACCTTCAGGAAGAGGTTCATAAATATAGAGTTAGAACAAGAAATATTCAATATCACTATGGATTCAACATGCAGACACAACGTCAAGGTGTTTTGAGTTGTCTAAAGTTGACGACAGAAGTATTGAACACCATATTACCTGAGACATATGGTCGCAGAGCCAAGGATCTCTCCTATTGGTGTCAGCTTCACGTGCGCAGTGTTGGTCTCTCGTGTAAATGTAAACATTTTACCTGTGAGGTCTGGTCAGACAAAGAGGATTCAGTCCATCAAATCAAAACAAACCCTTCAAAGCACATTTGGAATTGTAATGTTAGTACTGTCTGAAGAGATTTCCATTGCATACACAAATGTAAATGGTATGTACTTCCAGGTATGTGTGTAGTGCCATATGATTCATGAATACTGATCGTATGTCAAATGAGCATTCATGTTCAAAGTAAATCAACGGGATGTTCAGATGTCTCACCTTGAGGCTCGGCCCAGCACATGGTGAACATGACCAGCACCACAAAGAGTCTCTCCATCTGTTCACAATACATCAACAGCAATGTTTACAACAAATATGACATTAGGGTTTCAGTGTACATGCAAGTATACACTTTAAATGGGTTTGTATTCTCCTTGAATGCATTCTCTTCAATTGCAAGTGTGTCATTAATGGACAAAATGTCTTTCACCGTATGTCATGCTAGAGAACCTACCTTGTCAGTTCTACTAAACGGCAGATGTACTGTAGCTTAATTGATCCAGAAGATGTCTAGTTTAGTTCCTAAGATGTCTGGTCTCTCCTGTCCTTTTTATTGTGATCAGTGGAATAGAGAAGTGGCTCCTCCTTATCTGTGAGTCCCTAGGAGGAGGCCCAGGTGTGGCATGTGGGGCTAACGAGCCTGCAGTTCTCTTCTCTGGGCCATCCGCCTGATAGGGGAATGCGGGGCAGCTGTGCATGGTTATCAATACACCCGCTACTCTGTGGTTCACTACAATATGTAATGAACTGGATATTTGTTTTGTTACATTTGATGTTTATTTATTTAGTATATTTTTGTTGTTGTTGTTGTTGTTGTTGTTGTTGTTGTTGGGACTGGTTTCGGGTCCCTTATGGGCCCCATGTTATGGGGTGGAGTGTGATGGTCTATACGGGCTGTTGGTTGTGGGTCTGCTTGAGGCCCTGTCCACACCTATACGTTTTTTTGATAAACGTGGATTTTTATATTCGTTTTGGGGGGGTTCGTCCAGACGCAAACGAGTTTTTGCCCTCTGAAAACGAAGATGTTTAAAAGCGCCTGCCAGAGTGAAGATGTTTAAAAACGCTGTATATTCGCCGTATATTTTTGACGTGTGGACGAGATAGACGGTGCTTTTTGTATTCGTCACGTCATCATGCGCGTAGATTTCTATGATCATGCGCACTGCAGCTGTTTGCTGTTCCCTCCTACGTCATATCCTGTTATTACAACAGGCAACGGTGTTCGAGGCTACACAAGCGAGGAAAATGGATGTGAACAAAGTGCTTCTAGTTCTTTCACTGTTAACTGGACTTTTAACCTGTTTACAGATAAATGCACAGTTAATGATCGAGCACATTGAGAGACAGAGGCGTCTGATTGGCCAGCGGGGCTATGGGGATAATAGTATATCGCCGACTACTGGTGTGGAATGCTCAATGACAGCGTTTATATTGCGTTCATGCGTATGCATGTGGACACAGACATTGTTTATAAACATGATGGTGTGGACGGTCATATTTTTATATGCGAAAAACGTTTATCAAAAAAACGTATAGGTGTGGACATAGCCTTATGTTGCAGGAGAAGCAGACTCAGGCCTTGTCCACACTAATACGTTTTTTGATAAACAAGTTTTTGCCCCCTGAATTCGAACATTTAAAAAAACTCCGGCCAGAGTGAAGTTTTTTTTAAAACGCTGTATATTCGCTGTATATTTTTGATGTGTAGACGAGATAGACAGTTGTCTTTGTGTTCGTCACGTAATTATTCGCGTAGATTTCTATGATCATGCGCACTGCAGCTGTTTCATCCAACGTCATATCCTGGCACCAGTAACTACTTTGTTTAAAACAGGCAACGGTGGTCGAGGCTACACAAGCAAGGAAAATGGATGTGTACAAAGTGCTTCTAGTTCCTTCACTGTCAACTGGACTTTTAACCTGTTTACAGATGTACAAACATGTTTGTTTCTATGGTTAAGAGGTTTATCATGTGCTGAAAGAATCCAGTTTGTTATGCCGTTATAGGTGTAAGAGAGAAACTTTGACTCCAGGGCAGACAGACAGGTAGAGAGTAACTTTGACTCCAGGGGGCCATTCCACTAAAGGCGGATCAGTATAGCGGCGATATAAATAAATGCGGCGCTCAGGCAACTCGAGATTGGAATTCAAGCCTCAGGTGATTCCTCGAACGAGGATCAGCCTTGCGTGATGAGTGTTCACAGAAGACAGGCTTACAAATCTTCGATATCGGCGCGTGCACGCAGACATAAAGAGCCCAGAAGAGTCGATCTGTCGAAATGAAGATACTCCACTCTGCAGGCGTACTACATTTGCGCAGCATTCCCGAATTATTGATCTTTATGAAGACGGAAAAATAAGATGTAAAATAGTGCAATACTGCCGCAATTAACAAGGCGAGGGAAATGGTTTGGCAAGAAATTGCTGACCGATTAAATGCGTAGGTCATACTAGCCCCAGTTATTGTTATATGTTCATATTTTAATAAATGAATATTACTACTGTGGTGATATCAGCAGCAGGCTACAAACCGTCATATCGCCACAATGGCCTAGTGGTATCGACGGCTGCCACAGGATTTATTCATAATTTTTAGACGTGGTTCGAATCCCTCTTCCGACACACTTTTTACTGCAATTTCGTTGTCTGAATCTAATCTAAAATCTCATCTAAAAAAGTATGTAGGCTATAAAATTATGGTGCAGGCTAATTTACAAGAACTGACACGATTACAATGGTGTTTGAAGCCTTTGCATGAAATCTTCGGTTAAATGTAAAAAAGAAAAGAAAAAAAGACTTCGAACTCGCAACCTTTGGGACTCCAGCCGGCTGCCTTAACCACTGCGCCAACCAGACCGCTGTGATAACAGCAATGCAATAGACATACCTATTCATTTTATTTTATTTTGTACATTTTTTAATTTATGTATCCATCGATCTATCTATCTATCTATCACACTTTCTAAATATCTAGTTATCTATCACACAATCAAACTATCTATCGATCGATCACACTTTCAAATTATCAAATTATCTATCTATCACACAGTCAACCTATCCATCTATCTATCTCGTGTGAAGTGGGAACTAATATTTCCTAAAAGACACATGAGGAACTGTCGTTCGGGGTTTAGTTTCCGCCTGTGAGCCTTTTTTGACGCGCGTCTTACCATAGCCTGTGTTTTAGCCTGGTCGCGACCAGGCTAATTATATCTGACTCAGAAGGAGCTCAACCAAGCAGCGAATTATTTGAGCCACATTGATGGCACCGAACGCAAGCTAACATTTTCGAGGCTTAGAACTTTATCGAGCTTCGTGGAATACCCCCCAGGGCAGACAGACAGGTAGAGAGTAACTTTGACTCCAGGGCAGACAGACAGGTAGAGAGTAACTTTGACTCCAGGGCAGACATACAGGTAGAGTTTAACTTTGACTCCAGGGCAGACAGACAGGTATCCGTTCCCTCGATTTAGTAATTTGTTCCCTCGGTTTAGTAATTCGTTAGAGTTAGGGTTAGGCCCTACGAGCCAGAACGATTGCAAGGATTCTAACCCTAACCCTAACGAATTACTAAACCGAGGGAACAGATTTACTAAACCGAGGGAACAGATTCACACATCAAATAATTGTTCTCTACCATGTGACCCCAGGGGGGCTCCGAAACATACATACACAATGCTACCAGAACACACACACACACACACACACACACACACACACACACACACACACACACACACACACACACCCAGGCCCTGTCTGGAGCTAAACGAACACTCAGTGGTAGAGTTACTATCATTAGAACTTATGAATTACTGTCATATACAATAGTAACACTTAAAGTAAGCCTAGTATCAGTTATTATGAGATTCCTTCAGAATGGACTCCCTGTTTAACTGCATAATAAATAACCAGAATAACTCAGAACTTATAGTCACTATAATAATAATACTACTACTACTACTACTACTACTACTACTAATAATAATACTAATAATAGTATACTACTAACAACACTACTAATAATGCTGGAAGCAGAATCTACATTGCACAATTGTATTAGTTGCATTACAGGGAGAAAGTTCTATGTCAAGCTTGGAGATCATGTGTCTGAGAAATATGACAGCGATTTCGGAGTCGCACAAGGGAGCTGCCTTGGTCCACTACTATTCTCACTATACATGTTACCACTCGGGGACATCATTAGAGAGCACAACGTATGTTTCCACAGCTATGCCGATGACACGCAACTGTACATTTCTGCTGAACCAAATGATACTTCAGCTATAGACTCCATTACGAACTGTCTTCTAGCAATAAATAAATGGATGAGCAATAACTTCTTGAAGCTAAACGAGGACAAAACTGAAGTCCTACTGATCGGCCCTAAAGCAAAGAGGGATATGCTGCTTAATAATCTAGGGAAACTGACATCATTGATTAAACCTGAGGTCTAGGTGTTATTTTCGACTCAGACCTAAGCTTCAAGTCCCATATTAACAAGGTGACGAAAACATAATTCTTTCACCTTAGAAACATTGCTAAAGTAAGACCACTTATAAACCAAAAAGATGCTGAAAAACTGATTCATGCCTTTGTCTCAAGCCACTTTTTACTGGGCTTCCTAAAAAAACTACTGCAAGACTTCAGCTTATTCAAAACTCTGCAGCTCGACTTCTAACTAGAACCAAGAGGAGAGAACACATTACTCCGGTCCTAGCTACTCTGCACTGGCTGCCAGTAACATGTAGGGTTGATTTTAAGGTCCTCCTCCTTATATACAAAGCCCTTAATGGGCGAGGCCCAAAGTACATTGCTAATTCCCTTGCCAATTATGTGCCCTCAAGAACACTAAGATCATCTATCGCAGGTTTATTAGAGGTTCCCAGCAACAGTCAGAAGAAGATCGGGAGCGCAGCCTTTGCCAACTATGCCCCAAAGCTTTGGAACACATTACCTTTAGAGATCAGGGAAGCCAGCTCACTAAATATTTTTAAAAGAAAGCTAAAAACGCACTTCTTCAATATAGCCTTCAACTAGCTTATCTGCACCTGCCCACTGCTCATTTGCCAGCTATTGCACTTTAAATATTTTACTGTCCTGGATACTAGATTTCAGGGGTAACCAGGCCCGCCGAGATCCATGTTAGGCTTAAGGAAGGGACAGTAGGTCCTGGATACTAGATTTCAGGGGTAACCAGGCCCGCCGAGATCCAAGTTAGGCTTAAGGAAGGGACAGTAGGTCCTGGATACTAGATTTCAGGGGTAACCAGGCCCGCCGAGATCCAAGTTAGGCTTAAGGAAGGGACAGTAGGTCCTGGATACTAGATTTCAGGGGTAACCAGGCCCGCCGAGATCCAAGTTAGGCTTAAGGCCCTGTCCACACCTATACGTTTTTTTGATAAACGTTTTTCGTATATAAAAATATTACCGTCCACACCAGCATGTTTATAAACAATGTCTGTGTCCACATGCATACGCATGAACGCAATATAAACGCTGTCATTGAGCATTCCACACCAGTAGTCGGCGATATAATATTATCCCCATAGCCCCGCTGGCCAATCAGACGCCTCTGTCTCAATGTTCTCGTTCATTAACTGTGCATTTATCTGTGAACAGGTTAAAAGCCCAGTTAACAGTGAAAGAACTAGAAGCACTTTGTTCACATCCATTTTCCTCGCTTGTGTAGCCTCGAACACCGTTGCCTATTGTAAACATAGTAGTTACTGGTGCCAGGATATGACGTTAGAGGGAACAGCAAACAGCTGCAGTGCGCATGATCATAGAAATCTACGTGCATGATGACGTGACGAATACAAAAAGCTCCGTCTATCTCGTCCACACGTCAAAAATATACGGCGAATATACAGCGTTTTTAAACATCTTCACTCTGGCAGGCGTTTTTAAACATCTTCGTTTTCAGGGGGCAAAAACTCGTTTGCGTCTGGACGAACCCCCCAAAACGAATATAAAAATCCACGTTTATCAAAAAAACGTATAAGTGTGGACAGGGCCTAACTTTGACTCCAGGGCAGACAGGTAGAGGGGGGTCTGCTGTCGAGGAGGAGCAGCTGGTCATAGAAGTTCTGAAACCCAGTTAAATCCTGGATTATGTTGTGTGTTTTCCCCAATAAATCTTTGTGTTTTGCTTTTTGAGTCGATTGGTTGTGACTGGACAGCCTTGACTAAGGCGTTTTGTAAAATAAGCTGCAGTAACTTCTGTGCTGCCTAAGTGTAGAAGCTAGTAGAGGCTATCTAACATGCAGTGTGTTCAATATGGGCAAAGCATTGCACTCACTGAATCAGGATTCAGTGGGACTAATAAAAGGTTAACAAATACAGGTCAACAAAACTGTGTGTGCATACAGCCTCTTCTGTACTCCAATAAAGAAAGAACAGTGTACTGCTTAACTACTTTTATTGGCATGTACATCAAGTGACTCAATTTCAGCTAGAATACATTCAACGATTTCTATAGGGGGAAAACTCATGAGGTATTGTCACATTCAGCAATTTGAGAATGATGAAGATTAAACAGCACAGAAGTTGGAGAAGTTAGAAATGGCTCTCAACTTGTCCTCTACAAACACCTCCTGCCCACTCTCAGTGTAAGTCAGTGCCCTCCAGTTAATCACATTGCCTGGGCTGTAGTTTACATCAGCTGTGAAGTGCTGAATCTCACAAGGAGACAGGACATGGTTCCACACATTCACATCACTGATCAGCCCAACAAATGACTGACTCGTAACAAAGCCCCCCCCATAGGAGTCTTGGTCCTGACCCAGAATGACACTGGGAACACCACCATCAAGCACCCCTGTGTAGCCCGGCGTCTGCGTTGGGCTGGGCTTCCCATTGGTCCACAGCTGACCATCGGTGGAGTTCCAGGTGGCACACACTGAGACCCACACGTTGAGCTCACCTGGCACCCCCTTAAACTTGAGTGCCTTATGCCTGACGTGCAGTTCCAGTCTTCCAGTTACCCTCTTGAACAGCAGCAGGTCGTTGTCGTCTTTTCGGGAGGCCATGGAGAACAGAGTATAGTGTCGCCGCAGGTCTGTGAAATACCTTCAGGAAGAGGTTCATAAATATAGAGTTAGAACAAGAAATATTCAATATCACTATGGATTCAACATGCAGACACAACGTCAAGGTGTTTTGAGTTGTCTAAAGTTGACGACAGAAGTATTGAACACCATATTACCTGAGACATATGGTCGCAGAGCCAAGGATCTCTCCTATTGGTGTCAGCTTCACGTGCGCAGTGTTGGTCTCTCGTGTAAATGTAAACATTTTACCTGTGAGGTCTGGTCAGACAAAGAGGATTCAGTCCATCAAATCAAAACAAACCCTTCAAAGCACATTTGGAATTGTAATGTTAGTACTGTCTGAAGAGATTTCCATTGCATACACAAATGTAAATGGTATGTACTTCCAGGTATGTGTGTAGTGCCATATGATTCATGAATACTGATCGTATGTCAAATGAGCATTCATGTTCAAAGTAAATCAACGGGATGTTCAGATGTCTCACCTTGAGGCTCGGCCCAGCACATGGTGAACATGACCAGCACCACAAAGAGTCTCTCCATCTGTTCACAATACATCAACAGCAATGTTTACAACAAATATGACATTAGGGTTTCAGTGTACATGCAAGTATACACTTTAAATGGGTTTGTATTCTCCTTGAATGCATTCTCTTCAATTGCAAGTGTGTCATTAATGGACAAAATGTCTTTCACCGTATGTCATGCTAGAGAACCTACCTTGTCAGTTCTACTAAACGGCAGATGTACTGTAGCTTAATTGATCCAGAAGATGTCTAGTTTAGTTCCTAAGATGTCTGGTCTCTCCTGTCCTTTTTATTGTGATCAGTGGAATAGAGAAGTGGCTCCTCCTTATCTGTGAGTCCCTAGGAGGAGGCCCAGGTGTGGCATGTGGGGCTAACGAGCCTGCAGTTCTCTTCTCTGGGCCATCCGCCTGATAGGGGAATGCGGGGCAGCTGTGCATGGTTATCAATACACCCGCTACTCTGTGGGTCACTACAATATGTAATGAACTGGATATTTGTTTTGTTACATTTGATGTTTATTTATTTAGTATATTTTTGTTGTTGTTGTTGTTGGGACTGGTTTCGGGTCCCTTATGGGCCCCATGTTATGGGGTGGAGTGTGATGGTCTATACGGGCTGTTGGTTGTGGGTCTGCTTGAGGCCCTGTCCACACCTATACGTTTTTTTGATAAACGTGGATTTTTATATTCGTTTTGGGGGGGTTCGTCCAGACGCAAACGAGTTTTTGCCCTCTGAAAACGAAGATGTTTAAAAGCGCCTGCCAGAGTGAAGATGTTTAAAAACGCTGTATATTCGCCGTATATTTTTGACGTGTGGACGAGATAGACGGTGCTTTTTGTATTCGTCACGTCATCATGCGCGTAGATTTCTATGATCATGCGCACTGCAGCTGTTTGCTGTTCCCTCCTACGTCATATCCTGTTATTACAACAGGCAACGGTGTTCGAGGCTACACAAGCGAGGAAAATGGATGTGAACAAAGTGCTTCTAGTTCTTTCACTGTTAACTGGACTTTTAACCTGTTTACAGATAAATGCACAGTTAATGATCGAGCACATTGAGAGACAGAGGCGTCTGATTGGCCAGCGGGGCTATGGGGATAATAGTATATCGCCGACTACTGGTGTGGAATGCTCAATGACAGCGTTTATATTGCGTTCATGCGTATGCATGTGGACACAGACATTGTTTATAAACATGATGGTGTGGACGGTCATATTTTTATATGCGAAAAACGTTTATCAAAAAAACGTATAGGTGTGGACATAGCCTTATGTTGCAGGAGAAGCAGACTCAGGCCTTGTCCACACTAATACGTTTTTTGATAAACAAGTTTTTGCCCCCTGAATTCGAACATTTAAAAAAACTCCGGCCAGAGTGAAGTTTTTTTTAAAACGCTGTATATTCGCTGTATATTTTTTATGTGTAGACGAGATAGACAGTTGTCTTTGTGTTCGTCACGTAATTATGCGCGTAGATTTCTATGATCATGCGCACTGCAGCTGTTTCATCCAACGTCATATCCTGGCACCAGTAACTACTTTGTTTAAAACAGGCAACGGTGGTCGAGGCTACACAAGCAAGGAAAATGGATGTGTACAAAGTGCTTCTAGTTCCTTCACTGTCAACTGGACTTTTAACCTGTTTACAGATGTACAAACATGTTTGTTTCTATGGTTAAGAGGTTTATCATGTGCTGAAAGAATCCAGTTTGTTATGCCGTTATAGGTGTAAGAGAGAAACTTTGACTCCAGGGCAGACAGACAGGTAGAGAGTAACTTTGACTCCAGGGGGCCATTCCACTAAAGGCGGATCAGTATAGCGGCGATATAAATAAATGCGGCGCTCAGGCAACTCGAGATTGGAATTCAAGCCTCAGGTGATTCCTCGAACGAGGATCAGCCTTGCGTGATGAGTGTTCACAGAAGACAGGCTTACAAATCTTCGATATCGGCGCGTGCACGCAGACATAAAGAGCCCAGAAGAGTCGATCTGTCGAAATGAAGATACTCCACTCTGCAGGCGTACTACATTTGCGCAGCATTCCCGAATTATTGATCTTTATGAAGACGGAAAAATAAGATGTAAAATAGTGCAATACTGCCGCAATTAACAAGGCGAGGGAAATGGTTTGGCAAGAAATTGCTGACCGATTAAATGCGTAGGTCATACTAGCCCCAGTTATTGTTATATGTTCATATTTTAATAAATGAATATTACTACTGTGGTGATATCAGCAGCAGGCTACAAACCGTCATATCGCCACAATGGCCTAGTGGTATCGACGGCTGCCACAGGATTTATTCATAATTTTTAGACGTGGTTCGAATCCCTCTTCCGACACACTTTTTACTGCAATTTCGTTGTCTGAATCTAATCTAAAATCTCATCTAAAAAAGTATGTAGGCTATAAAATTATGGTGCAGGCTAATTTACAAGAACTGACACGATTACAATGGTGTTTGAAGCCTTTGCATGAAATCTTCGGTTAAATGTAAAAAAGAAAAGAAAAAAAGACTTCGAACTCGCAACCTTTGGGACTCCAGCCGGCTGCCTTAACCACTGCGCCAACCAGACCGCTGTGATAACAGCAATGCAATAGACATACCTATTCATTTTATTTTATTTTGTACATTTTTTAATTTATGTATCCATCGATCTATCTATCTATCTATCACACTTTCTAAATATCTAGTTATCTATCACACAATCAAACTATCTATCGATCGATCACACTTTCAAATTATCAAATTATCTATCTATCACACAGTCAACCTATCCATCTATCTATCTCGTGTGAAGTGGGAACTAATATTTCCTAAAAGACACATGAGGAACTGTCGTTCGGGGTTTAGTTTCCGCCTGTGAGCCTTTTTTGACGCGCGTCTTACCATAGCCTGTGTTTTAGCCTGGTCGCGACCAGGCTAATTATATCTGACTCAGAAGGAGCTCAACCAAGCAGCGAATTATTTGAGCCACATTGATGGCACCGAACGCAAGCTAACATTTTCGAGGCTTAGAACTTTATCGAGGCTTAGAACTTTATCGAGCTTCGTGGAATACCCCCCAGGGCAGACAGACAGGTAGAGAGTAACTTTGACTCCAGGGCAGACAGACAGGTAGAGAGTAACTTTGACTCCAGGGCAGACATACAGGTAGAGTTTAACTTTGACTCCAGGGCAGACAGACAGGTATCCGTTCCCTCGATTTAGTAATTTGTTCCCTCGGTTTAGTAATTCGTTAGAGTTAGGGTTAGGCCCTACGAGCCAGAACGATTGCAAGGATTCTAACCCTAACCCTAACGAATTACTAAACCGAGGGAACAGATTTACTAAACCGAGGGAACAGATTCACACATCAAATAATTGTTCTCTACCATGTGACCCCAGGGGGGCTCCGTAACATACATACACAATGCTACCAGAACACACACACACACACACACACACACACACACACACACACACACACACACACACACACCCAGGCCCTGTCTGGAGCTAAACGAACACTCAGTGGTAGAGTTACTATCATTAGAACTTATGAATTACTGTCATATACAATAGTAACACTTAAAGTAAGCCTAGTATCAGTTATTATGAGATTCCTTCAGAATGGACTCCCTGTTTAACTGCATAATAAATAACCAGAATAACTCAGAACTTATAGTCACTATAATAATAATACTACTACTACTACTACTAATAATAATACTAATAATAGTATACTACTAACAACACTACTAATAATGCTGGAAGCAGAATCTACATTGCACAATTGTATTAGTTGCATTACAGGGAGAAAGTTCTATGTCAAGCTTGGAGATCATGTGTCTGAGAAATATGACAGCGATTTCGGAGTCGCACAAGGGAGCTGCCTTGGTCCACTACTATTCTCACTATACATGTTACCACTCGGGGACATCATTAGAGAGCACAACGTATGTTTCCACAGCTATGCCGATGACACGCAACTGTACATTTCTGCTGAACCAAATGATACTTCAGCTATAGACTCCATTACGAACTGTCTTCTAGCAATAAATAAATGGATGAGCAATAACTTCTTGAAGCTAAACGAGGACAAAACTGAAGTCCTACTGATCGGCCCTAAAGCAAAGAGGGATATGCTGCTTAATAATCTAGGGAAACTGACATCATTGATTAAACCTGAGGTCTAGGTGTTATTTTCGACTCAGACCTAAGCTTCAAGTCCCATATTAACAAGGTGACGAAAACATAATTCTTTCACCTTAGAAACATTGCTAAAGTAAGACCACTTATAAACCAAAAAGATGCTGAAAAACTGATTCATGCCTTTGTCTCAAGCCACTTTTTACTGGGCTTCCTAAAAAAACTACTGCAAGACTTCAGCTTATTCAAAACTCTGCAGCTCGACTTCTAACTAGAACCAAGAGGAGAGAACACATTACTCCGGTCCTAGCTACTCTGCACTGGCTGCCAGTAACATGTAGGGTTGATTTTAAGGTCCTCCTCCTTATATACAAAGCCCTTAATGGGCGAGGCCCAAAGTACATTGCTAATTCCCTTGCCAATTATGTGCCCTCAAGAACACTAAGATCATCTATCGCAGGTTTATTAGAGGTTCCCAGCAACAGTCAGAAGAAGATCGGGAGCGCAGCCTTTGCCAACTATGCCCCAAAGCTTTGGAACACATTACCTTTAGAGATCAGGGAAGCCAGCTCACTAAATATTTTTAAAAGAAAGCTAAAAACGCACTTCTTCAATATAGCCTTCAACTAGCTTATCTGCACCTGCCCACTGCTCATTTGCCAGCTATTGCACTTTAAATATTTTACTGTCCTGGATACTAGATTTCAGGGGTAACCAGGCCCGCCGAGATCCATGTTAGGCTTAAGGAAGGGACAGTAGGTCCTGGATACTAGATTTCAGGGGTAACCAGGCCCGCCGAGATCCAAGTTAGGCTTAAGGAAGGGACAGTAGGTCCTGGATACTAGATTTCAGGGGTAACCAGGCCCGCCGAGATCCAAGTTAGGCTTAAGGAAGGGACAGTAGGTCCTGGATACTAGATTTCAGGGGTAACCAGGCCCGCCGAGATCCAAGTTAGGCTTAAGGCCCTGTCCACACCTATACGTTTTTTTGATAAACGTTTTTCGTATATAAAAATATTACCGTCCACACCAGCATGTTTATAAACAATGTCTGTGTCCACATGCATACGCATGAACGCAATATAAACGCTGTCATTGAGCATTCCACACCAGTAGTCGGCGATATAATATTATCCCCATAGCCCCACTGGCCAATCAGACGCCTCTGTCTCAATGTTCTCGTTCATTAACTGTGCATTTATCTGTGAACAGGTTAAAAGCCCAGTTAACAGTGAAAGAACTAGAAGCACTTTGTTCACATCCATTTTCCTCGCTTGTGTAGCCTCGAACACCGTTGCCTATTGTAAACATAGTAGTTACTGGTGCCAGGATATGACGTTAGAGGGAACAGCAAACAGCTGCAGTGCGCATGATCATAGAAATCTACGTGCATGATGACGTGACGAATACAAAAAGCTCCGTCTATCTCGTCCACACGTCAAAAATATACCGTGAATATACAGCGTTTTTAAACATCTTCACTCTGGCAGGCGTTTTTAAACATCTTCGTTTTCAGGGGGCAAAAACTCGTTTGCGTCTGGACGAACCCCCCAAAACGAATATAAAAATCCACGTTTATCAAAAAAACGTATAGGTGTGGACAGGGCCTAACTTTGACTCCAGGGCAGACAGGTAGAGGGGGGTCTGCTGTCGAGGAGGAGCAGCTGGTCATAGAAGTTCTGAAACCCAGTTAAATCCTGGATTATGTTGTGTGTTTTCCCCAATAAATCTTTGTGTTTTGCTTTTTGAGTCGATTGGTTGTGACTGGACAGCCTTGACTAAGGCGTTTTGTAAAATAAGCTGCAGTAACTTCTGTGCTGCCTAAGTGTAGAAGCTAGTAGAGGCTATCTAACATGCAGTGTGTTCAATATGGGCAAAGCATTGCACTCACTGAATCAGGATTCAGTGGGACTAATAAAAGGTTAACAAATACAGGTCAACAAAACTGTGTGTGCATACAGCCTCTTCTGTACTCCAATAAAGAAAGAACAGTGTACTGCTTAACTACTTTTATTGGCATGTACATCAAGTGACTCAATTTCAGCTAGAATACATTCAACGATTTCTATAGGGGGAAAACTCATGAGGTATTGTCACATTCAGCAATTTGAGAATGATGAAGATTAAACAGCACAGAAGTTGGAGAAGTTAGAAATGGCTCTCAACTTGTCC
Source organism: Nansenia antarctica (assembly GCF_963989245.1). Lineage (NCBI taxonomy): Eukaryota > Metazoa > Chordata > Actinopteri > Argentiniformes > Microstomatidae > Nansenia > Nansenia antarctica. The sequence continues at coordinate 58,873,943 of NC_137675.1, read as the reverse complement.
TCTACAAACACCTCCTGCCCACTCTCAGTGTAAGTCAGTGCCCTCCAGTTAATCACATTGCCTGGGCTGTAGTTTACATCAGCTGTGAAGTGCTGAATCTCACAAGGAGACAGGACATGGTTCCACACATTCACATCACTGATCAGCCCAACAAATGACTGACTCGTAACAAAGCCCCCCCCATAGGAGTCTTGGTCCTGACCCAGAATGACACTGGGAACACCACCATCAAGCACCCCTGTGTAGCCCGGCGTCTGCGTTGGGCTGGGCTTCCCATTGGTCCACAGCTGACCATCGGTGGAGTTCCAGGTGGCACACACTGAGACCCACACGTTGAGCTCACCTGGCACCCCCTTAAACTTGAGTGCCTTATGCCTGACGTGCAGTTCCAGTCTTCCAGTTACCCTCTTGAACAGCAGCAGGTCGTTGTCGTCTTTTCGGGAGGCCATGGAGAACAGAGTATAGTGTCGCCGCAGGTCTGTGAAATACCTTCAGGAAGAGGTTCATAAATATAGAGTTAGAACAAGAAATATTCAATATCACTATGGATTCAACATGCAGACACAACGTCAAGGTGTTTTGAGTTGTCTAAAGTTGACGACAGAAGTATTGAACACCATATTACCTGAGACATATGGTCGCAGAGCCAAGGATCTCTCCTATTGGTGTCAGCTTCACGTGCGCAGTGTTGGTCTCTCGTGTAAATGTAAACATTTTACCTGTGAGGTCTGGTCAGACAAAGAGGATTCAGTCCATCAAATCAAAACAAACCCTTCAAAGCACATTTGGAATTGTAATGTTAGTACTGTCTGAAGAGATTTCCATTGCATACACAAATGTAAATGGTATGTACTTCCAGGTATGTGTGTAGTGCCATATGATTCATGAATACTGATCGTATGTCAAATGAGCATTCATGTTCAAAGTAAATCAACGGGATGTTCAGATGTCTCACCTTGAGGCTCGGCCCAGCACATGGTGAACATGACCAGCACCACAAAGAGTCTCTCCATCTGTTCACAATACATCAACAGCAATGTTTACAACAAATATGACATTAGGGTTTCAGTGTACATGCAAGTATACACTTTAAATGGGTTTGTATTCTCCTTGAATGCATTCTCTTCAATTGCAAGTGTGTCATTAATGGACAAAATGTCTTTCACCGTATGTCATGCTAGAGAACCTACCTTGTCAGTTCTACTAAACGGCAGATGTACTGTAGCTTAATTGATCCAGAAGATGTCTAGTTTAGTTCCTAAGATGTCTGGTCTCTCCTGTCCTTTTTATTGTGATCAGTGGAATAGAGAAGTGGCTCCTCCTTATCTGTGAGTCCCTAGGAGGAGGCCCAGGTGTGGCATGTGGGGCTAACGAGCCTGCAGTTCTCTTCTCTGGGCCATCCGCCTGATAGGGGAATGCGGGGCAGCTGTGCATGGTTATCAATACACCCGCTACTCTGTGGGTCACTACAATATGTAATGAACTGGATATTTGTTTTGTTACATTTGATGTTTATTTATTTAGTATATTTTTGTTGTTGTTGTTGTTGTTGGGACTGGTTTCGGGTCCCTTATGGGCCCCATGTTATGGGGTGGAGTGTGATGGTCTATACGGGCTGTTGGTTGTGGGTCTGCTTGAGGCCCTGTCCACACCTATACGTTTTTTTGATAAACGTGGATTTTTATATTCGTTTTGGGGGGGTTCGTCCAGACGCAAACGAGTTTTTGCCCTCTGAAAACGAAGATGTTTAAAAGCGCCTGCCAGAGTGAAGATGTTTAAAAACGCTGTATATTCGCCGTATATTTTTGACGTGTGGACGAGATAGACGGTGCTTTTTGTATTCGTCACGTCATCATGCGCGTAGATTTCTATGATCATGCGCACTGCAGCTGTTTGCTGTTCCCTCCTACGTCATATCCTGTTATTACAACAGGCAACGGTGTTCGAGGCTACACAAGCGAGGAAAATGGATGTGAACAAAGTGCTTCTAGTTCTTTCACTGTTAACTGGACTTTTAACCTGTTTACAGATAAATGCACAGTTAATGATCGAGCACATTGAGAGACAGAGGCGTCTGATTGGCCAGCGGGGCTATGGGGATAATAGTATATCGCCGACTACTGGTGTGGAATGCTCAATGACAGCGTTTATATTGCGTTCATGCGTATGCATGTGGACACAGACATTGTTTATAAACATGATGGTGTGGACGGTCATATTTTTATATGCGAAAAACGTTTATCAAAAAAACGTATAGGCAGGGTTCGAGTTATGTGGGAGCCAATGGGAGCTGAGCTCCCATAGAGATGGTCTGAGGCTCTCTGAGCTCCCATGAAGGCAGTAAAATCAAAAATCTGTGGGGGTCGCTAATAATACATTACCACAACTATTATTTGATCAAAATGTCAATGTAATGAATATTATTTAATTTATATTATAAATATTGTAAAATAAACACGTTTTCCAAAAGAACTACGCGCACCATTAATCTCCTGTGAATGACGGTATGCCTTTGACTGCCTGCACTTCACCACCAAGACACCATGGGGCGCAGTAGAATATTGTGCAACAGCAAAAGGTTGATTAATCAGCTGTGCGGTAAACCGTTGGAACACACAGTGCACAGCTGATTAATCAATTAAACCAATAGAGTGAGACACCAGTTGCCTTTCAGGAAGTAGTGAGATCGTGCACCTAGCCTATTATTGAGAAGCAAACATTCATTCATTAGCTATACAGGAGTATATACATACAGTAGCTACCATGCCGCCCAAAAAAAGGCCACTGCTGCCGACCGGGTCATCAAGCCTAGAAAATTTCGGGTTTTTATCAAAGAAACCTGCTATGACACCTAACGTTAGCCCTGCTGCTACTACTGTTACTACTACTGCTGCTACTACTGAGGACTCTGCTACCTACTGAAAACAGACCACTCAGCCTACTGAAAACAGACCACTCAGCCTACTGAAAACAGACCACTTTGGTCTATCTTGTCTCCGTAAAGGTAAGGTGGCTTTTACTTTTTACTAACCTAGTGTACTAACCTAATGTATTTTTCGCTCTTCTGTATAGCAAAAATAACACAATTATTGGCCGAGATACATGTGTGACTATCACTTTTATAGCTGTTGTTTCATGTGGGGCTGTTGATGTGGTGAAATGAGTAGCCTGCAGCTGTAGCGTCAGGATATGTTGGGATTTGAGGATGAGGATGATGTTTCGGTACCGGTACCGTTTTTAAAGTATCGATTTGTCACCGGTATCGAATAAAACCCAAACTGTACCCAACCCTAACTATATGTTTACATGCCAACTAATTAGCTAATTCATTTCTTTCATTTAGAGCTGAGGGGAGCAACAGAGAGACGGACAACAGGACAGCAACAGAGAGACAGACAACAGGACAGCAACAGAGAGACAGACAACAGGACAGTAACAGAGAGACAACGGGAGAGGAGAGCAATAGAGACAGAACTGAATGCACTGAACTTTTTTTAATTCATTGCATTATTAACACTGTTGTGTTATTGTGTTATTAAAGTGTTTAAGTGTTTTATGGTAAAGCATTATGAGTGGTGTGTGTGTGCAGGGTGCTCGTGAGTTGTATATTTTGGGGAGGGGGGAGGCTTGTGTATGGGGGCGGGGGGTCCTCACACAAAGGAGTAGCCTAGGGCCACTGACCACCTTAATCCGCTACTGCCTATAGCTAATTAAAACTTGTAAGTCCCATCGCTGTGTGGGCATGATTCGCGCGTGCATGAGAACATTTCGCACTGTTATTTTGGAGACCCCCACAGAGTTCAGCTTATAACTCGAACCCTGCGTATAGGTGTGGACATAGCCTTATGTTGCAGGAGAAGCAGACTCAGGCCTTGTCCACACTAATACGTTTTTTGATAAACAAGTTTTTGCCCCCTGAATTCGAACATTTAAAAAAACTCCGGCCAGAGTGAAGTTTTTTTTAAAACGCTGTATATTCGCTGTATATTTTTGATGTGTAGACGAGATAGACAGTTGTCTTTGTGTTCGTCACGTAATTATGCGCGTAGATTTCTATGATCATGCGCACTGCAGCTGTTTCATCCAACGTCATATCCTGGCACCAGTAACTACTTTGTTTAAAACAGGCAACGGTGGTCGAGGCTACACAAGCAAGGAAAATGGATGTGTACAAAGTGCTTCTAGTTCCTTCACTGTCAACTGGACTTTTAACCTGTTTACAGATGTACAAACATGTTTGTTTCTATGGTTAAGAGGTTTATCATGTGCTGAAAGAATCCAGTTTGTTATGCCGTTATAGGTGTAAGAGAGAAACTTTGACTCCAGGGCAGACAGACAGGTAGAGAGTAACTTTGACTCCAGGGGGCCATTCCACTAAAGGCGGATCAGTATAGCGGCGATATAAATAAATGCGGCGCTCAGGCAACTCGAGATTGGAATTCAAGCCTCAGGTGATTCCTCGAACGAGGATCAGCCTTGCGTGATGAGTGTTCACAGAAGACAGGCTTACAAATCTTCGATATCGGCGCGTGCACGCAGACATAAAGAGCCCAGAAGAGTCGATCTGTCGAAATGAAGATACTCCACTCTGCAGGCGTACTACATTTGCGCAGCATTCCCGAATTATTGATCTTTATGAAGACGGAAAAATAAGATGTAAAATAGTGCAATACTGCCGCAATTAACAAGGCGAGGGAAATGGTTTGGCAAGAAATTGCTGACCGATTAAATGCGTAGGTCATACTAGCCCCAGTTATTGTTATATGTTCATATTTTAATAAATGAATATTACTACTGTGGTGATATCAGCAGCAGGCTACAAACCGTCATATCGCCACAATGGCCTAGTGGTATCGACGGCTGCCACAGGATTTATTCATAATTTTTAGACGTGGTTCGAATCCCTCTTCCGACACACTTTTTACTGCAATTTCGTTGTCTGAATCTAATCTAAAATCTCATCTAAAAAAGTATGTAGGCTATAAAATTATGGTGCAGGCTAATTTACAAGAACTGACACGATTACAATGGTGTTTGAAGCCTTTGCATGAAATCTTCGGTTAAATGTAAAAAAGAAAAGAAAAAAAGACTTCGAACTCGCAACCTTTGGGACTCCAGCCGGCTGCCTTAACCACTGCGCCAACCAGACCGCTGTGATAACAGCAATGCAATAGACATACCTATTCATTTTATTTTATTTTGTACATTTTTTAATTTATGTATCCATCGATCTATCTATCTATCTATCACACTTTCTAAATATCTAGTTATCTATCACACAATCAAACTATCTATCGATCGATCACACTTTCAAATTATCAAATTATCTATCTATCACACAGTCAACCTATCCATCTATCTATCTCGTGTGAAGTGGGAACTAATATTTCCTAAAAGACACATGAGGAACTGTCGTTCGGGGTTTAGTTTCCGCCTGTGAGCCTTTTTTGACGCGCGTCTTACCATAGCCTGTGTTTTAGCCTGGTCGCGACCAGGCTAATTATATCTGACTCAGAAGGAGCTCAACCAAGCAGCGAATTATTTGAGCCACATTGATGGCACCGAACGCAAGCTAACATTTTCGAGGCTTAGAACTTTATCGAGGCTTAGAACTTTATCGAGCTTCGTGGAATACCCCCCAGGGCAGACAGACAGGTAGAGAGTAACTTTGACTCCAGGGCAGACAGACAGGTAGAGAGTAACTTTGACTCCAGGGCAGACATACAGGTAGAGTTTAACTTTGACTCCAGGGCAGACAGACAGGTATCCGTTCCCTCGATTTAGTAATTTGTTCCCTCGGTTTAGTAATTCGTTAGAGTTAGGGTTAGGCCCTACGAGCCAGAACGATTGCAAGGATTCTAACCCTAACCCTAACGAATTACTAAACCGAGGGAACAGATTTACTAAACCGAGGGAACAGATTCACACATCAAATAATTGTTCTCTACCATGTGACCCCAGGGGGGCTCCGTAACATACATACACAATGCTACCAGAACACACACACACACACACACACACACACACACACACACACACACACACACACACACACACACCCAGGCCCTGTCTGGAGCTAAACGAACACTCAGTGGTAGAGTTACTATCATTAGAACTTATGAATTACTGTCATATACAATAGTAACACTTAAAGTAAGCCTAGTATCAGTTATTATGAGATTCCTTCAGAATGGACTCCCTGTTTAACTGCATAATAAATAACCAGAATAACTCAGAACTTATAGTCACTATAATAATAATACTACTACTACTACTACTAATAATAATACTAATAATAGTATACTACTAACAACACTACTAATAATGCTGGAAGCAGAATCTACATTGCACAATTGTATTAGTTGCATTACAGGGAGAAAGTTCTATGTCAAGCTTGGAGATCATGTGTCTGAGAAATATGACAGCGATTTCGGAGTCGCACAAGGGAGCTGCCTTGGTCCACTACTATTCTCACTATACATGTTACCACTCGGGGACATCATTAGAGAGCACAACGTATGTTTCCACAGCTATGCCGATGACACGCAACTGTACATTTCTGCTGAACCAAATGATACTTCAGCTATAGACTCCATTACGAACTGTCTTCTAGCAATAAATAAATGGATGAGCAATAACTTCTTGAAGCTAAACGAGGACAAAACTGAAGTCCTACTGATCGGCCCTAAAGCAAAGAGGGATATGCTGCTTAATAATCTAGGGAAACTGACATCATTGATTAAACCTGAGGTCTAGGTGTTATTTTCGACTCAGACCTAAGCTTCAAGTCCCATATTAACAAGGTGACGAAAACATAATTCTTTCACCTTAGAAACATTGCTAAAGTAAGACCACTTATAAACCAAAAAGATGCTGAAAAACTGATTCATGCCTTTGTCTCAAGCCACTTTTTACTGGGCTTCCTAAAAAAACTACTGCAAGACTTCAGCTTATTCAAAACTCTGCAGCTCGACTTCTAACTAGAACCAAGAGGAGAGAACACATTACTCCGGTCCTAGCTACTCTGCACTGGCTGCCAGTAACATGTAGGGTTGATTTTAAGGTCCTCCTCCTTATATACAAAGCCCTTAATGGGCGAGGCCCAAAGTACATTGCTAATTCCCTTGCCAATTATGTGCCCTCAAGAACACTAAGATCATCTATCGCAGGTTTATTAGAGGTTCCCAGCAACAGTCAGAAGAAGATCGGGAGCGCAGCCTTTGCCAACTATGCCCCAAAGCTTTGGAACACATTACCTTTAGAGATCAGGGAAGCCAGCTCACTAAATATTTTTAAAAGAAAGCTAAAAACGCACTTCTTCAATATAGCCTTCAACTAGCTTATCTGCACCTGCCCACTGCTCATTTGCCAGCTATTGCACTTTAAATATTTTACTGTCCTGGATACTAGATTTCAGGGGTAACCAGGCCCGCCGAGATCCATGTTAGGCTTAAGGAAGGGACAGTAGGTCCTGGATACTAGATTTCAGGGGTAACCAGGCCCGCCGAGATCCAAGTTAGGCTTAAGGAAGGGACAGTAGGTCCTGGATACTAGATTTCAGGGGTAACCAGGCCCGCCGAGATCCAAGTTAGGCTTAAGGAAGGGACAGTAGGTCCTGGATACTAGATTTCAGGGGTAACCAGGCCCGCCGAGATCCAAGTTAGGCTTAAGGCCCTGTCCACACCTATACGTTTTTTTGATAAACGTTTTTCGTATATAAAAATATTACCGTCCACACCAGCATGTTTATAAACAATGTCTGTGTCCACATGCATACGCATGAACGCAATATAAACGCTGTCATTGAGCATTCCACACCAGTAGTCGGCGATATAATATTATCCCCATAGCCCCGCTGGCCAATCAGACGCCTCTGTCTCAATGTTCTCGTTCATTAACTGTGCATTTATCTGTGAACAGGTTAAAAGCCCAGTTAACAGTGAAAGAACTAGAAGCACTTTGTTCACATCCATTTTCCTCGCTTGTGTAGCCTCGAACACCGTTGCCTATTGTAAACATAGTAGTTACTGGTGCCAGGATATGACGTTAGAGGGAACAGCAAACAGCTGCAGTGCGCATGATCATAGAAATCTACGTGCATGATGACGTGACGAATACAAAAAGCTCCGTCTATCTCGTCCACACGTCAAAAATATACGGCGAATATACAGCGTTTTTAAACATCTTCACTCTGGCAGGCGTTTTTAAACATCTTTGTTTTCAGGGGGCAAAAACTCGTTTGCGTCTGGACGAACCCCCCAAAACGAATATAAAAATCCACGTTTATCAAAAAAACGTATAGGTGTGGACAGGGCCTAACTTTGACTCCAGGGCAGACAGGTAGAGGGGGGTCTGCTGTCGAGGAGGAGCAGCTGGTCATAGAAGTTCTGAAACCCAGTTAAATCCTGGATTATGTTGTGTGTTTTCCCCAATAAATCTTTGTGTTTTGCTTTTTGAGTCGATTGGTTGTGACTGGACAGCCTTGACTAAGGCGTTTTGTAAAATAAGCTGCAGTAACTTCTGTGCTGCCTAAGTGTAGAAGCTAGTAGAGGCTATCTAACATGCAGTGTGTTCAATATGGGCAAAGCATTGCACTCACTGAATCAGGATTCAGTGGGACTAATAAAAGGTTAACAAATACAGGTCAACAAAACTGTGTGTGCATACAGCCTCTTCTGTACTCCAATAAAGAAAGAACAGTGTACTGCTTAACTACTTTTATTGGCATGTACATCAAGTGACTCAATTTCAGCTAGAATACATTCAACGATTTCTATAGGGGGAAAACTCATGAGGTATTGTCACATTCAGCAATTTGAGAATGATGAAGATTAAACAGCACAGAAGTTGGAGAAGTTAGAAATGGCTCTCAACTTGTCCTCTACAAACACCTCCTGCCCACTCTCAGTGTAAGTCAGTGCCCTCCAGTTAATCACATTGCCTGGGCTGTAGTTTACATCAGCTGTGAAGTGCTGAATCTCACAAGGAGACAGGACATGGTTCCACACATTCACATCACTGATCAGCCCAACAAATGACTGACTCGTAACAAAGCCCCCCCCATAGGAGTCTTGGTCCTGACCCAGAATGACACTGGGAACACCACCATCAAGCACCCCTGTGTAGCCCGGCGTCTGCGTTGGGCTGGGCTTCCCATTGGTCCACAGCTGACCATCGGTGGAGTTCCAGGTGGCACACACTGAGACCCACACGTTGAGCTCACCTGGCACCCCCTTAAACTTGAGTGCCTTATGCCTGACGTGCAGTTCCAGTCTTCCAGTTACCCTCTTGAACAGCAGCAGGTCGTTGTCGTCTTTTCGGGAGGCCATGGAGAACAGAGTATAGTGTCGCCGCAGGTCTGTGAAATACCTTCAGGAAGAGGTTCATAAATATAGAGTTAGAACAAGAAATATTCAATATCACTATGGATTCAACATGCAGACACAACGTCAAGGTGTTTTGAGTTGTCTAAAGTTGACGACAGAAGTATTGAACACCATATTACCTGAGACATATGGTCGCAGAGCCAAGGATCTCTCCTATTGGTGTCAGCTTCACGTGCGCAGTGTTGGTCTCTCGTGTAAATGTAAACATTTTACCTGTGAGGTCTGGTCAGACAAAGAGGATTCAGTCCATCAAATCAAAACAAACCCTTCAAAGCACATTTGGAATTGTAATGTTAGTACTGTCTGAAGAGATTTCCATTGCATACACAAATGTAAATGGTATGTACTTCCAGGTATGTGTGTAGTGCCATATGATTCATGAATACTGATCGTATGTCAAATGAGCATTCATGTTCAAAGTAAATCAACGGGATGTTCAGATGTCTCACCTTGAGGCTCGGCCCAGCACATGGTGAACATGACCAGCACCACAAAGAGTCTCTCCATCTGTTCACAATACATCAACAGCAATGTTTACAACAAATATGACATTAGGGTTTCAGTGTACATGCAAGTATACACTTTAAATGGGTTTGTATTCTCCTTGAATGCATTCTCTTCAATTGCAAGTGTGTCATTAATGGACAAAATGTCTTTCACCGTATGTCATGCTAGAGAACCTACCTTGTCAGTTCTACTAAACGGCAGATGTACTGTAGCTTAATTGATCCAGAAGATGTCTAGTTTAGTTCCTAAGATGTCTGGTCTCTCCTGTCCTTTTTATTGTGATCAGTGGAATAGAGAAGTGGCTCCTCCTTATCTGTGAGTCCCTAGGAGGAGGCCCAGGTGTGGCATGTGGGGCTAACGAGCCTGCAGTTCTCTTCTCTGGGCCATCCGCCTGATAGGGGAATGCGGGGCAGCTGTGCATGGTTATCAATACACCCGCTACTCTGTGGGTCACTACAATATGTAATGAACTGGATATTTGTTTTGTTACATTTGATGTTTATTTATTTAGTATATTTTTGTTGTTGTTGTTGTTGTTGTTGTTGTTGGGACTGGTTTCGGGTCCCTTATGGGCCCCATGTTATGGGGTGGAGTGTGATGGTCTATACGGGCTGTTGGTTGTGGGTCTGCTTGAGGCCCTGTCCACACCTATACGTTTTTTTGATAAACGTGGATTTTTATATTCGTTTTGGGGGGGTTCGTCCAGACGCAAACGAGTTTTTGCCCTCTGAAAACGAAGATGTTTAAAAGCGCCTGCCAGAGTGAAGATGTTTAAAAACGCTGTATATTCGCCGTATATTTTTGACGTGTGGACGAGATAGACGGTGCTTTTTGTATTCGTCACGTCATCATGCGCGTAGATTTCTATGATCATGCGCACTGCAGCTGTTTGCTGTTCCCTCCTACGTCATATCCTGTTATTACAACAGGCAACGGTGTTCGAGGCTACACAAGCGAGGAAAATGGATGTGAACAAAGTGCTTCTAGTTCTTTCACTGTTAACTGGACTTTTAACCTGTTTACAGATAAATGCACAGTTAATGATCGAGCACATTGAGAGACAGAGGCGTCTGATTGGCCAGCGGGGCTATGGGGATAATAGTATATCGCCGACTACTGGTGTGGAATGCTCAATGACAGCGTTTATATTGCGTTCATGCGTATGCATGTGGACACAGACATTGTTTATAAACATGATGGTGTGGACGGTCATATTTTTATATGCGAAAAACGTTTATCAAAAAAACGTATAGGTGTGGACATAGCCTTATGTTGCAGGAGAAGCAGACTCAGGCCTTGTCCACACTAATACGTTTTTTGATAAACAAGTTTTTGCCCCCTGAATTCGAACATTTAAAAAAACTCCGGCCAGAGTGAAGTTTTTTTTAAAACGCTGTATATTCGCTGTATATTTTTGATGTGTAGACGAGATAGACAGTTGTCTTTGTGTTCGTCACGTAATTATGCGCGTAGATTTCTATGATCATGCGCACTGCAGCTGTTTCATCCAACGTCATATCCTGGCACCAGTAACTACTTTGTTTAAAACAGGCAACGGTGGTCGAGGCTACACAAGCAAGGAAAATGGATGTGTACAAAGTGCTTCTAGTTCCTTCACTGTCAACTGGACTTTTAACCTGTTTACAGATGTACAAACATGTTTGTTTCTATGGTTAAGAGGTTTATCATGTGCTGAAAGAATCCAGTTTGTTATGCCGTTATAGGTGTAAGAGAGAAACTTTGACTCCAGGGCAGACAGACAGGTAGAGAGTAACTTTGACTCCAGGGGGCCATTCCACTAAAGGCGGATCAGTATAGCGGCGATATAAATAAATGCGGCGCTCAGGCAACTCGAGATTGGAATTCAAGCCTCAGGTGATTCCTCGAACGAGGATCAGCCTTGCGTGATGAGTGTTCACAGAAGACAGGCTTACAAATCTTCGATATCGGCGCGTGCACGCAGACATAAAGAGCCCAGAAGAGTCGATCTGTCGAAATGAAGATACTCCACTCTGCAGGCGTACTACATTTGCGCAGCATTCCCGAATTATTGATCTTTATGAAGACGGAAAAATAAGATGTAAAATAGTGCAATACTGCCGCAATTAACAAGGCGAGGGAAATGGTTTGGCAAGAAATTGCTGACCGATTAAATGCGTAGGTCATACTAGCCCCAGTTATTGTTATATGTTCATATTTTAATAAATGAATATTACTACTGTGGTGATATCAGCAGCAGGCTACAAACCGTCATATCGCCACAATGGCCTAGTGGTATTGACGGCTGCCACAGGATTTATTCATAATTTTTAGACGTGGTTCGAATCCCTCTTCCGACACACTTTTTACTGCAATTTCGTTGTCTGAATCTAATCTAAAATCTCATCTAAAAAAGTATGTAGGCTATAAAATTATGGTGCAGGCTAATTTACAAGAACTGACACGATTACAATGGTGTTTGAAGCCTTTGCATGAAATCTTCGGTTAAATGTAAAAAAGAAAAGAAAAAAAGACTTCGAACTCGCAACCTTTGGGACTCCAGCCGGCTGCCTTAACCACTGCGCCAACCAGACCGCTGTGATAACAGCAATGCAATAGACATACCTATTCATTTTATTTTATTTTGTACATTTTTTAATTTATGTATCCATCGATCTATCTATCTATCACACTTTCTAAATATCTAGTTATCTATCACACAATCAAACTATCTATCGATCGATCACACTTTCAAATTATCAAATTATCTATCTATCACACAGTCAACCTATCCATCTATCTATCTCGTGTGAAGTGGGAACTAATATTTCCTAAAAGACACATGAGGAACTGTCGTTCGGAGTTTAGTTTCCGCCTGTGAGCCTTTTTTGACGCGCGTCTTACCATAGCCTGTGTTTTAGCCTGGTCGCGACCAGGCTAATTATATCTGACTCAGAAGGAGCTCAACCAAGCAGCGAATTATTTGAGCCACATTGATGGCACCGAACGCAAGCTAACATTTTCGAGGCTTAGAACTTTATCGAGCTTCGTGGAATACCCCCCAGGGCAGACAGACAGGTAGAGAGTAACTTTGACTCCAGGGCAGACAGACAGGTAGAGAGTAACTTTGACTCCAGGGCAGACATACAGGTAGAGTTTAACTTTGACTCCAGGGCAGACAGACAGGTATCCGTTCCCTCGATTTAGTAATTTGTTCCCTCGGTTTAGTAATTCGTTAGAGTTAGGGTTAGGCCCTACGAGCCAGAACGATTGCAAGGATTCTAACCCTAACCCTAACGAATTACTAAACCGAGGGAACAGATTTACTAAACCGAGGGAACAGATTCACACATCAAATAATTGTTCTCTACCATGTGACCCCAGGGGGGCTCCGTAACATACATACACAATGCTACCAGAACACACACACACACACACACACACACACACACACACACACACACACACCCAGGCCCTGTCTGGAGCTAAACGAACACTCAGTGGTAGAGTTACTATCATTAGAACTTATGAATTACTGTCATATACAATAGTAACACTTAAAGTAAGCCTAGTATCAGTTATTATGAGATTCCTTCAGAATGGACTCCCTGTTTAACTGCATAATAAATAACCAGAATAACTCAGAACTTATAGTCACTATAATAATAATACTACTACTACTACTAATAATAATAATACTAATAATAGTATACTACTAACAACACTACTAATAATGCTGGAAGCAGAATCTACATTGCACAATTGTATTAGTTGCATTACAGGGAGAAAGTTCTATGTCAAGCTTGGAGATCATGTGTCTGAGAAATATGACAGCGATTTCGGAGTCGCACAAGGGAGCTGCCTTGGTCCACTACTATTCTCACTATACATGTTACCACTCGGGGACATCATTAGAGAGCACAACGTATGTTTCCACAGCTATGCCGATGACACGCAACTGTACATTTCTGCTGAACCAAATGATACTTCAGCTATAGACTCCATTACGAACTGTCTTCTAGCAATAAATAAATGGATGAGCAATAACTTCTTGAAGCTAAACGAGGACAAAACTGAAGTCCTACTGATCGGCCCTAAAGCAAAGAGGGATATGCTGCTTAATAATCTAGGGAAACTGACATCATTGATTAAACCTGAGGTCTAGGTGTTATTTTCGACTCAGACCTAAGCTTCAAGTCCCATATTAACAAGGTGACGAAAACATAATTCTTTCACCTTAGAAACATTGCTAAAGTAAGACCACTTATAAACCAAAAAGATGCTGAAAAACTGATTCATGCCTTTGTCTCAAGCCACTTTTTACTGGGCTTCCTAAAAAAACTACTGCAAGACTTCAGCTTATTCAAAACTCTGCAGCTCGACTTCTAACTAGAACCAAGAGGAGAGAACACATTACTCCGGTCCTAGCTACTCTGCACTGGCTGCCAGTAACATGTAGGGTTGATTTTAAGGTCCTCCTCCTTATATACAAAGCCCTTAATGGGCGAGGCCCAAAGTACATTGCTAATTCCCTTGCCAATTATGTGCCCTCAAGAACACTAAGATCATCTATCGCAGGTTTATTAGAGGTTCCCAGCAACAGTCAGAAGAAGATCGGGAGCGCAGCCTTTGCCAACTATGCCCCAAAGCTTTGGAACACATTACCTTTAGAGATCAGGGAAGCCAGCTCACTAAATATTTTTAAAAGAAAGCTAAAAACGCACTTCTTCAATATAGCCTTCAACTAGCTTATCTGCACCTGCCCACTGCTCATTTGCCAGCTATTGCACTTTAAATATTTTACTGTCCTGGATACTAGATTTCAGGGGTAACCAGGCCCGCCGAGATCCATGTTAGGCTTAAGGAAGGGACAGTAGGTCCTGGATACTAGATTTCAGGGGTAACCAGGCCCGCCGAGATCCAAGTTAGGCTTAAGGAAGGGACAGTAGGTCCTGGATACTAGATTTCAGGGGTAACCAGGCCCGCCGAGATCCAAGTTAGGCTTAAGGAAGGGACAGTAGGTCCTGGATACTAGATTTCAGGGGTAACCAGGCCCGCCGAGATCCAAGTTAGGCTTAAGGCCCTGTCCACACCTATACGTTTTTTTGATAAACGTTTTTCGTATATAAAAATATTACCGTCCACACCAGCATGTTTATAAACAATGTCTGTGTCCACATGCATACGCATGAACGCAATATAAACGCTGTCATTGAGCATTCCACACCAGTAGTCGGCGATATAATATTATCCCCATAGCCCCGCTGGCCAATCAGACGCCTCTGTCTCAATGTTCTCGTTCATTAACTGTGCATTTATCTGTGAACAGGTTAAAAGCCCAGTTAACAGTGAAAGAACTAGAAGCACTTTGTTCACATCCATTTTCCTCGCTTGTGTAGCCTCGAACACCGTTGCCTATTGTAAACATAGTAGTTACTGGTGCCAGGATATGACGTTAGAGGGAACAGCAAACAGCTGCAGTGCACATGATCATAGAAATCTACGTGCATGATGACGTGACGAATACAAAAAGCTCCGTCTATCTCGTCCACACGTCAAAAATATACGGCGAATATACAGCGTTTTTAAACATCTTCACTCTGGCAGGCGTTTTTAAACATCTTCGTTTTCAGGGGGCAAAAACTCGTTTGCGTCTGGACGAACCCCCCAAAACGAATATAAAAATCCACGTTTATCAAAAAAACGTATAGGTGTGGACAGGGCCTAACTTTGACTCCAGGGCAGACAGGTAGAGGGGGGTCTGCTGTCGAGGAGGAGCAGCTGGTCATAGAAGTTCTGAAACCCAGTTAAATCCTGGATTATGTTGTGTGTTTTCCCCAATAAATCTTTGTGTTTTGCTTTTTGAGTCGATTGGTTGTGACTGGACAGCCTTGACTAAGGCGTTTTGTAAAATAAGCTGCAGTAACTTCTGTGCTGCCTAAGTGTAGAAGCTAGTAGAGGCTATCTAACATGCAGTGTGTTCAATATGGGCAAAGCATTGCACTCACTGAATCAGGACAGGATTCAGTGGGACTAATAAAAGGTTAACAAATACAGGTCAACAAAACTGTGTGTGCATACAGCCTCTTCTGTACTCCAATAAAGAAAGAACAGTGTACTGCTTAACTACTTTTATTGGCATGTACATCAAGTGACTCAATTTCAGCTAGAATACATTCAACGATTTCTATAGGGGGAAAACTCATGAGGTATTGTCACATTCAGCAATTTGAGAATGATGAAGATTAAACAGCACAGAAGTTGGAGAAGTTAGAAATGGCTCTCAACTTGTCCTCTACAAACACCTCCTGCCCACTCTCAGTGTAAGTCAGTGCCCTCCAGTTAATCACATTGCCTGGGCTGTAGTTTACATCAGCTGTGAAGTGCTGAATCTCACAAGGAGACAGGACATGGTTCCACACATTCACATCACTGATCAGCCCAACAAATGACTGACTCGTAACAAAGCCCCCCCCATAGGAGTCTTGGTCCTGACCCAGAATGACACTGGGAACACCACCATCAAGCACCCCTGTGTAGCCCGGCGTCTGCGTTGGGCTGGGCTTCCCATTGGTCCACAGCTGACCATCGGTGGAGTTCCAGGTGGCACACACTGAGACCCACACGTTGAGCTCACCTGGCACCCCCTTAAACTTGAGTGCCTTATGCCTGACGTGCAGTTCCAGTCTTCCAGTTACCCTCTAGAACAGCAGCAGGTCGTTGTCGTCTTTTCGGGAGGCCATGGAGAACAGAGTATAGTGTCGCCGCAGGTCTGTGAAATACCTTCAGGAAGAGGTTCATAAATATAGAGTTAGAACAAGAAATATTCAATATCACTATGGATTCAACATGCAGACACAACGTCAAGGTGTTTTGAGTTGTCTAAAGTTGACGACAGAAGTATTGAACACCATATTACCTGAGACATATGGTCGCAGAGCCAAGGATCTCTCCTATTGGTGTCAGCTTCACGTGCGCAGTGTTGGTCTCTCGTGTAAATGTAAACATTTTACCTGTGAGGTCTGGTCAGACAAAGAGGATTCAGTCCATCAAACCAAAACAAACCCTTCAAAGCACATTTGGAATTGTAATGTTAGTACTGTCTGAAGAGATTTCCATTGCATACACAAATGTAAATGGTATGTACTTCCAGGTATGTGTGTAGTGCCATATGATTCATGAATACTGATCGTATGTCAAATGAGCATTCATGTTCAAAGTAAATCAACGGGATGTTCAGATGTCTCACCTTGAGGCTCGGCCCAGCACATGGTGAACATGACCAGCACCACAAAGAGTCTCTCCATCTGTTCACAATACATCAACAGCAATGTTTACAACAAATATGACATTAGGGTTTCAGTGTACATGCAAGTATACACTTTAAATGGGTTTGTATTCTCCTTGAATGCATTCTCTTCAATTGCAAGTGTGTCATTAATGGACAAAATGTCTTTCACCGTATGTCATGCTAGAGAACCTACCTTGTCAGTTCTACTAAACGGCAGATGTACTGTAGCTTAATTGATCCAGAAGATGTCTAGTTTAGTTCCTAAGATGTCTGGTCTCTCCTGTCCTTTTTATTGTGATCAGTGGAATAGAGAAGTGGCTCCTCCTTATCTGTGAGTCCCTAGGAGGAGGCCCAGGTGTGGCATGTGGGGCTAACGAGCCTGCAGTTCTCTTCTCTGGGCCATCCGCCTGATAGGGGAATGCGGGGCAGCTGTGCATGGTTATCAATACACCCGCTACTCTGTGGGTCACTACAATATGTAATGAACTGGATATTTGTTTTGTTACATTTGATGTTTATTTATTTAGTATATTTTTGTTGTTGTTGTTGTTGTTGGGACTGGTTTCGGGTCCCTTATGGGCCCCATGTTATGGGGTGGAGTGTGATGGTCTATACGGGCTGTTGGTTGTGGGTCTGCTTGAGGCCCTGTCCACACCTATACGTTTTTTTGATAAACGTGGATTTTTATATTCGTTTTGGGGGGGTTCGTCCAGACGCAAACGAGTTTTTGCCCTCTGAAAACGAAGATGTTTAAAAGCGCCTGCCAGAGTGAAGATGTTTAAAAACGCTGTATATTCGCCGTATATTTTTGACGTGTGGACGAGATAGACGGTGCTTTTTGTATTCGTCACGTCATCATGCGCGTAGATTTCTATGATCATGCGCACTGCAGCTGTTTGCTGTTCCCTCCTACGTCATATCCTGTTATTACAACAGGCAACGGTGTTCGAGGCTACACAAGCGAGGAAAATGGATGTGAACAAAGTGCTTCTAGTTCTTTCACTGTTAACTGGACTTTTAACCTGTTTACAGATAAATGCACAGTTAATGATCGAGCACATTGAGAGACAGAGGCGTCTGATTGGCCAGCGGGGCTATGGGGATAATAGTATATCGCCGACTACTGGTGTGGAATGCTCAATGACAGCGTTTATATTGCGTTCATGCGTATGCATGTGGACACAGACATTGTTTATAAACATGCTGGTGCGTCATATTTTTATATGCGAAAAACGTTTATCAAAAAAACGTATAGGTGTGGACATAGCCTTATGTTGCAGGAGAAGCAGACTCAGGCCTTGTCCACACTAATACGTTTTTTGATAAACAAGTTTTTGCCCCCTGAATTCGAACATTTAAAAAAACTCCGGCCAGAGTGAAGTTTTTTTTAAAACGCTGTATATTCGCTGTATATTTTTGATGTGTGGACGAGATAGACAGTTGTCTTTGTGTTCGTCACGTAATTATGCGCGTAGATTTCTATGATCATGCGCACTGCAGCTGTTTCATCCAACGTCATATCCTGGCACCAGTAACTACTTTGTTTAAAACAGGCAACGGTGGTCGAGGCTACACAAGCAAGGAAAATGGATGTGTACAAAGTGCTTCTAGTTCCTTCACTGTCAACTGGACTTTTAACCTGTTTACAGATGTACAAACATGTTTCTTTCTATGGTTAAGAGGTTTATCATGTGCTGAAAGAATCCAGTTTGTTATGCCGTTATAGGTGTAAGAGAGAAACTTTGACTCCAGGGCAGACAGACAGGTAGAGAGTAACTTTGACTCCAGGGGGCCATTCCACTAAAGGCGGATCAGTATAGCGGCGATATAAATAAATGCGGCGCTCAGGCAACTCGAGATTGGAATTCAAGCCTCAGGTGATTCCTCGAACGAGGATCAGCCTTGCGTGATGAGTGTTCACAGAAGACAGGCTTACAAATCTTCGATATCGGCGCGTGCACGCAGACATAAAGAGCCCAGAAGAGTCGATCTGTCGAAATGAAGATACTCCACTCTGCAGGCGTACTACATTTGCGCAGCATTCCCGAATTATTGATCTTTATGAAGACGGAAAAATAAGATGTAAAATAGTGCAATACTGCCGCAATTAACAAGGCGAGGGAAATGGTTTGGCAAGAAATTGCTGACCGATTAAATGCGTAGGTCATACTAGCCCCAGTTATTGTTATATGTTCATATTTTAATAAATGAATATTACTACTGTGGTGATATCAGCAGCAGGCTACAAACCGTCATATCGCCACAATGGCCTAGTGGTATCGACGGCTGCCACAGGATTTATTCATAATTTTTAGACGTGGTTCGAATCCCTCTTCCGACACACTTTTTACTGCAATTTCGTTGTCTGAATCTAATCTAAAATCTCATCTAAAAAAGTATGTAGGCTATAAAATTATGGTGCAGGCTAATTTACAAGAACTGACACGATTACAATGGTGTTTGAAGCCTTTGCATGAAATCTTCGGTTAAATGTAAAAAAGAAAAGAAAAAAAGACTTCGAACTCGCAACCTTTGGGACTCCAGCCGGCTGCCTTAACCACTGCGCCAACCAGACCGCTGTGATAACAGCAATGCAATAGACATACCTATTCATTTTATTTTATTTTGTACATTTTTTAATTTATGTATCCATCGATCTATCTATCTATCTATCACACTTTCTAAATATCTAGTTATCTATCACACAATCAAACTATCTATCGATCGATCACACTTTCAAATTATCAAATTATCTATCTATCACACAGTCAACCTATCCATCTATCTATCTCGTGTGAAGTGGGAACTAATATTTCCTAAAAGACACATGAGGAACTGTCGTTCGGGGTTTAGTTTCCGCCTGTGAGCCTTTTTTGACGCGCGTCTTACCATAGCCTGTGTTTTAGCCTGGTCGCGACCAGGCTAATTATATCTGACTCAGAAGGAGCTCAACCAAGCAGCGAATTATTTGAGCCACATTGATGGCACCGAACGCAAGCTAACATTTTCGAGGCTTAGAACTTTATCGAGGCTTAGAACTTTATCGAGCTTCGTGGAATACCCCCCAGGGCAGACAGACAGGTAGAGAGTAACTTTGACTCCAGGGCAGACAGACAGGTAGAGAGTAACTTTGACTCCAGGGCAGACATACAGGTAGAGTTTAACTTTGACTCCAGGGCAGACAGACAGGTATCCGTTCCCTCGATTTAGTAATTTGTTCCCTCGGTTTAGTAATTCGTTAGAGTTAGGGTTAGGCCCTACGAGCCAGAACGATTGCAAGGATTCTAACCCTAACCCTAACGAATTACTAAACCGAGGGAACAGATTTACTAAACCGAGGGAACAGATTCACACATCAAATAATTGTTCTCTACCATGTGACCCCAGGGGGGCTCCGTAACATACATACACAATGCTACCAGAACACACACACACACACACACACACACACACACACACACACACACACACACACACAGGCCCTGTCTGGAGCTAAACGAACACTCAGTGGTAGAGTTACTATCATTAGAACTTATGAATTACTGTCATATACAATAGTAACACTTAAAGTAAGCCTAGTATCAGTTATTATGAGATTCCTTCAGAATGGACTCCCTGTTTAACTGCATAATAAATAACCAGAATAACTCAGAACTTATAGTCACTATAATAATAATACTACTACTACTACTAATAATAATAATACTAATAATAGTATACTACTAACAACACTACTAATAATGCTGGAAGCAGAATCTACATTGCACAATTGTATTAGTTGCATTACAGGGAGAAAGTTCTATGTCAAGCTTGGAGATCATGTGTCTGAGAAATATGACAGCGATTTCGGAGTCGCACAAGGGAGCTGCCTTGGTCCACTACTATTCTCACTATACATGTTACCACTCGGGGACATCATTAGAGAGCACAACGTATGTTTCCACAGCTATGCCGATGACACGCAACTGTACATTTCTGCTGAACCAAATGATACTTCAGCTATAGACTCCATTACGAACTGTCTTCTAGCAATAAATAAATGGATGAGCAATAACTTCTTGAAGCTAAACGAGGACAAAACTGAAGTCCTACTGATCGGCCCTAAAGCAAAGAGGGATATGCTGCTTAATAATCTAGGGAAACTGACATCATTGATTAAACCTGAGGTCTAGGTGTTATTTTCGACTCAGACCTAAGCTTCAAGTCCCATATTAACAAGGTGACGAAAACATAATTCTTTCACCTTAGAAACATTGCTAAAGTAAGACCACTTATAAACCAAAAAGATGCTGAAAAACTGATTCATGCCTTTGTCTCAAGCCACTTTTTACTGGGCTTCCTAAAAAAACTACTGCAAGACTTCAGCTTATTCAAAACTCTGCAGCTCGACTTCTAACTAGAACCAAGAGGAGAGAACACATTACTCCGGTCCTAGCTACTCTGCACTGGCTGCCAGTAACATGTAGGGTTGATTTTAAGGTCCTCCTCCTTATATACAAAGCCCTTAATGGGCGAGGCCCAAAGTACATTGCTAATTCCCTTGCCAATTATGTGCCCTCAAGAACACTAAGATCATCTATCGCAGGTTTATTAGAGGTTCCCAGCAACAGTCAGAAGAAGATCGGGAGCGCAGCCTTTGCCAACTATGCCCCAAAGCTTTGGAACACATTACCTTTAGAGATCAGGGAAGCCAGCTCACTAAATATTTTTAAAAGAAAGCTAAAAACGCACTTCTTCAATATAGCCTTCAACTAGCTTATCTGCACCTGCCCACTGCTCATTTGCCAGCTATTGCACTTTAAATATTTTACTGTCCTGGATACTAGATTTCAGGGGTAACCAGGCCCGCCGAGATCCATGTTAGGCTTAAGGAAGGGACAGTAGGTCCTGGATACTAGATTTCAGGGGTAACCAGGCCCGCCGAGATCCAAGTTAGGCTTAAGGAAGGGACAGTAGGTCCTGGATACTAGATTTCAGGGGTAACCAGGCCCGCCGAGATCCAAGTTAGGCTTAAGGAAGGGACAGTAGGTCCTGGATACTAGATTTCAGGGGTAACCAGGCCCGCCGAGATCCAAGTTAGGCTTAAGGCCCTGTCCACACCTATACGTTTTTTTGATAAACGTTTTTCGTATATAAAAATATTACCGTCCACACCAGCATGTTTATAAACAATGTCTGTGTCCACATGCATACGCATGAACGCAATATAAACGCTGTCATTGAGCATTCCACACCAGTAGTCGTCGATATAATATTATCCCCATAGCCCCGCTGGCCAATCAGACGCCTCTGTCTCAATGTTCTCGTTCATTAACTGTGCATTTATCTGTGAACAGGTTAAAAGCCCAGTTAACAGTGAAAGAACTAGAAGCACTTTGTTCACATCCATTTTCCTCGCTTGTGTAGCCTCGAACACCGTTGCCTATTGTAAACATAGTAGTTACTGGTGCCAGGATATGACGTTAGAGGGAACAGCAAACAGCTGCAGTGCGCATGATCATAGAAATCTACGTGCATGATGACGTGACGAATACAAAAAGCTCCGTCTATCTCGTCCACACGTCAAAAATATACGGCGAATATACAGCGTTTTTAAACATCTTCACTCTGGCAGGCGTTTTTAAACATCTTCGTTTTCAGGGGGCAAAAACTCGTTTGCGTCTGGACGAACCCCCCAAAACGAATATAAAAATCCACGTTTATCAAAAAAACGTATAGGTGTGGACAGGGCCTAACTTTGACTCCAGGGCAGACAGGTAGAGGGGGGTCTGCTGTCGAGGAGGAGCAGCTGGTCATAGAAGTTCTGAAACCCAGTTAAATCCTGGATTATGTTGTGTGTTTTCCCCAATAAATCTTTGTGTTTTGCTTTTTGAGTCGATTGGTTGTGACTGGACAGCCTTGACTAAGGCGTTTTGTAAAATAAGCTGCAGTAACTTCTGTGCTGCCTAAGTGTAGAAGCTAGTAGAGGCTATCTAACATGCAGTGTGTTCAATATGGGCAAAGCATTGCACTCACTGAATCAGGATTCAGTGGGACTAATAAAAGGTTAACAAATACAGGTCAACAAAACTGTGTGTGCATACAGTCTCTTCTGTACTCCAATAAAGAAAGAACAGTGTACTGCTTAACTACTTTTATTGGCATGTACATCAAGTGACTCAATTTCAGCTAGAATACATTCAACGATTTCTATAGGGGGAAAACTCATGAGGTATTGTCACATTCAGCAATTTGAGAATGATGAAGATTAAACAGCACAGAAGTTGGAGAAGTTAGAAATGGCTCTCAACTTGTCCTCTACAAACACCTCCTGCCCACTCTCAGTGTAAGTCAGTGCCCTCCAGTTAATCACATTGCCTGGGCTGTAGTTTACATCAGCTGTGAAGTGCTGAATCTCACAAGGAGACAGGACATGGTTCCACACATTCACATCACTGATCAGCCCAACAAATGACTGACTCGTAACAAAGCCCCCCCCATAGGAGTCTTGGTCCTGACCCAGAATGACACTGGGAACACCACCATCAAGCACCCCTGTGTAGCCCGGCGTCTGCGTTGGGCTGGGCTTCCCATTGGTCCACAGCTGACCATCGGTGGAGTTCCAGGTGGCACACACTGAGACCCACACGTTGAGCTCACCTGGCACCCCCTTAAACTTGAGTGCCTTATGCCTGACGTGCAGTTCCAGTCTTCCAGTTACCCTCTTGAACAGCAGCAGGTCGTTGTCGTCTTTTCGGGAGGCCATGGAGAACAGAGTATAGTGTCGCCGCAGGTCTGTGAAATACCTTCAGGAAGAGGTTCATAAATATAGAGTTAGAACAAGAAATATTCAATATCACTATGGATTCAACATGCAGACACAACGTCAAGGTGTTTTGAGTTGTCTAAAGTTGACGACAGAAGTATTGAACACCATATTACCTGAGACATATGGTCGCAGAGCCAAGGATCTCTCCTATTGGTGTCAGCTTCACGTGCGCAGTGTTGGTCTCTCGTGTAAATGTAAACATTTTACCTGTGAGGTCTGGTCAGACAAAGAGGATTCAGTCCATCAAATCAAAACAAACCCTTCAAAGCACATTTGGAATTGTAATGTTAGTACTGTCTGAAGAGATTTCCATTGCATACACAAATGTAAATGGTATGGACTTCCAGGTATGTGTGTAGTGCCATATGATTCATGAATACTGATCGTATGTCAAATGAGCATTCATGTTCAAAGTAAATCAACGGGATGTTCAGATGTCTCACCTTGAGGCTCGGCCCAGCACATGGTGAACATGACCAGCACCACAAAGAGTCTCTCCATCTGTTCACAATACATCAACAGCAATGTTTACAACAAATATGACATTAGGGTTTCAGTGTACATGCAAGTATACACTTTAAATGGGTTTGTATTCTCCTTGAATGCATTCTCTTCAATTGCAAGTGTGTCATTAATGGACAAAATGTCTTTCACCGTATGTCATGCTAGAGAACCTACCTTGTCAGTTCTACTAAACGGCAGATGTACTGTAGCTTAATTGATCCAGAAGATGTCTAGTTTAGTTCCTAAGATGTCTGGTCTCTCCTGTCCTTTTTATTGTGATCAGTGGAATAGAGAAGTGGCTCCTCCTTATCTGTGAGTCCCTAGGAGGAGGCCCAGGTGTGGCATGTGGGGCTAACGAGCCTGCAGTTCTCTTCTCTGGGCCATCCGCCTGATAGGGGAATGCGGGGCAGCTGTGCATGGTTATCAATACACCCGCTACTCTGTGGGTCACTACAATATGTAATGAACTGGATATTTGTTTTGTTACATTTGATGTTTATTTATTTAGTATATTTTTGTTGTTGTTGTTGTTGTTGTTGGGACTGGTTTCGGGTCCCTTATGGGCCCCATGTTATGGGGTGGAGTGTGATGGTCTATACGGGCTGTTGGTTGTGGGTCTGCTTGAGGCCCTGTCCACACCTATACGTTTTTTTGATAAACGTGGATTTTTATATTCGTTTTGGGGGGGTTCGTCCAGACGCAAACGAGTTTTTGCCCTCTGAAAACGAAGATGTTTAAAAGCGCCTGCCAGAGTGAAGATGTTTAAAAACGCTGTATATTCGCCGTATATTTTTGACGTGTGGACGAGATAGACGGTGCTTTTTGTATTCGTCACGTCATCATGCGCGTAGATTTCTATGATCATGCGCACTGCAGCTGTTTGCTGTTCCCTCCTACGTCATATCCTGTTATTACAACAGGCAACGGTGTTCGAGGCTACACAAGCGAGGAAAATGGATGTGAACAAAGTGCTTCTAGTTCTTTCACTGTTAACTGGACTTTTAACCTGTTTACAGATAAATGCACAGTTAATGATCGAGCACATTGAGAGACAGAGGCGTCTGATTGGCCAGCGGGGCTATGGGGATAATAGTATATCGCCGACTACTGGTGTGGAATGCTCAATGACAGCGTTTATATTGCGTTCATGCGTATGCATGTGGACACAGACATTGTTTATAAACATGCTGGTGCGTCATATTTTTATATGCGAAAAACGTTTATCAAAAAAACGTATAGGTGTGGACATAGCCTTATGTTGCAGGAGAAGCAGACTCAGGCCTTGTCCACACTAATACGTTTTTTGATAAACAAGTTTTTGCCCCCTGAATTCGAACATTTAAAAAAACTCCGGCCAGAGTGAAGTTTTTTTTAAAACGCTGTATATTCGCTGTATATTTTTGATGTGTGGACGAGATAGACAGTTGTCTTTGTGTTCGTCACGTAATTATGCGCGTAGATTTCTATGATCATGCGCACTGCAGCTGTTTCATCCAACGTCATATCCTGGCACCAGTAACTACTTTGTTTAAAACAGGCAACGGTGGTCGAGGCTACACAAGCAAGGAAAATGGATGTGTACAAAGTGCTTCTAGTTCCTTCACTGTCAACTGGACTTTTAACCTGTTTACAGATGTACAAACATGTTTGTTTCTATGGTTAAGAGGTTTATCATGTGCTGAAAGAATCCAGTTTGTTATGCCGTTATAGGTGTAAGAGAGAAACTTTGACTCCAGGGCAGACAGACAGGTAGAGAGTAACTTTGACTCCAGGGGGCCATTCCACTAAAGGCGGATCAGTATAGCGGCGATATAAATAAATGCGGCGCTCAGGCAACTCGAGATTGGAATTCAAGCCTCAGGTGATTCCTCGAACGAGGATCAGCCTTGCGTGATGAGTGTTCACAGAAGACAGGCTTACAAATCTTCGATATCGGCGCGTGCACGCAGACATAAAGAGCCCAGAAGAGTCGATCTGTCGAAATGAAGATACTCCACTCTGCAGGCGTACTACATTTGCGCAGCATTCCCGAATTATTGATCTTTATGAAGACGGAAAAATAAGATGTAAAATAGTGCAATACTGCCGCAATTAACAAGGCGAGGGAAATGGTTTGGCAAGAAATTGCTGACCGATTAAATGCGTAGGTCATACTAGCCCCAGTTATTGTTATATGTTCATATTTTAATAAATGAATATTACTACTGTGGTGATATCAGCAGCAGGCTACAAACCGTCATATCGCCACAATGGCCTAGTGGTATCGACGGCTGCCACAGGATTTATTCATAATTTTTAGACGTGGTTCGAATCCCTCTTCCGACACACTTTTTACTGCAATTTCGTTGTCTGAATCTAATCTAAAATCTCATCTAAAAAAGTATGTAGGCTATAAAATTATGGTGCAGGCTAATTTACAAGAACTGACACGATTACAATGGTGTTTGAAGCCTTTGCATGAAATCTTCGGTTAAATGTAAAAAAGAAAAGAAAAAAAGACTTCGAACTCGCAACCTTTGGGACTCCAGCCGGCTGCCTTAACCACTGCGCCAACCAGACCGCTGTGATAACAGCAATGCAATAGACATACCTATTCATTTTATTTTATTTTGTACATTTTTTAATTTATGTATCCATCGATCTATCTATCTATCTATCACACTTTCTAAATATCTAGTTATCTATCACACAATCAAACTATCTATCGATCGATCACACTTTCAAATTATCAAATTATCTATCTATCACACAGTCAACCTATCCATCTATCTATCTCGTGTGAAGTGGGAACTAATATTTCCTAAAAGACACATGAGGAACTGTCGTTCGGGGTTTAGTTTCCGCCTGTGAGCCTTTTTTGACGCGCGTCTTACCATAGCCTGTGTTTTAGCCTGGTCGCGACCAGGCTAATTATATCTGACTCAGAAGGAGCTCAACCAAGCAGCGAATTATTTGAGCCACATTGATGGCACCGAACGCAAGCTAACATTTTCGAGGCTTAGAACTTTATCGAGGCTTAGAACTTTATCGAGCTTCGTGGAATACCCCCCAGGGCAGACAGACAGGTAGAGAGTAACTTTGACTCCAGGGCAGACAGACAGGTAGAGAGTAACTTTGACTCCAGGGCAGACATACAGGTAGAGTTTAACTTTGACTCCAGGGCAGACAGACAGGTATCCGTTCCCTCGATTTAGTAATTTGTTCCCTCGGTTTAGTAATTCGTTAGAGTTAGGGTTAGGCCCTACGAGCCAGAACGATTGCAAGGATTCTAACCCTAACCCTAACGAATTACTAAACCGAGGGAACAGATTTACTAAACCGAGGGAACAGATTCACACATCAAATAATTGTTCTCTACCATGTGACCCCAGGGGGGCTCCGTAACATACATACACAATGCTACCAGAACACACACACACACACACACACACACACACACACACACACACACACACACACACACACACCAGGCCCTGTCTGGAGCTAAACGAACACTCAGTGGTAGAGTTACTATCATTAGAACTTATGAATTACTGTCATATACAATAGTAACACTTAAAGTAAGCCTAGTATCAGTTATTATGAGATTCCTTCAGAATGGACTCCCTGTTTAACTGCATAATAAATAACCAGAATAACTCAGAACTTATAGTCACTATAATAATAATACTACTACTACTACTAATAATAATAATACTAATAATAGTATACTACTAACAACACTACTAATAATGCTGGAAGCAGAATCTACATTGCACAATTGTATTAGTTGCATTACAGGGAGAAAGTTCTATGTCAAGCTTGGAGATCATGTGTCTGAGAAATATGACAGCGATTTCGGAGTCGCACAAGGGAGCTGCCTTGGTCCACTACTATTCTCACTATACATGTTACCACTCGGGGACATCATTAGAGAGCACAACGTATGTTTCCACAGCTATGCCGATGACACGCAACTGTACATTTCTGCTGAACCAAATGATACTTCAGCTATAGACTCCATTACGAACTGTCTTCTAGCAATAAATAAATGGATGAGCAATAACTTCTTGAAGCTAAACGAGGACAAAACTGAAGTCCTACTGATCGGCCCTAAAGCAAAGAGGGATATGCTGCTTAATAATCTAGGGAAACTGACATCATTGATTAAACCTGAGGTCTAGGTGTTATTTTCGACTCAGACCTAAGCTTCAAGTCCCATATTAACAAGGTGACGAAAACATAATTCTTTCACCTTAGAAACATTGCTAAAGTAAGACCACTTATAAACCAAAAAGATGCTGAAAAACTGATTCATGCCTTTGTCTCAAGCCACTTTTTACTGGGCTTCCTAAAAAAACTACTGCAAGACTTCAGCTTATTCAAAACTCTGCAGCTCGACTTCTAACTAGAACCAAGAGGAGAGAACACATTACTCCGGTCCTAGCTACTCTGCACTGGCTGCCAGTAACATGTAGGGTTGATTTTAAGGTCCTCCTCCTTATATACAAAGCCCTTAATGGGCGAGGCCCAAAGTACATTGCTAATTCCCTTGCCAATTATGTGCCCTCAAGAACACTAAGATCATCTATCGCAGGTTTATTAGAGGTTCCCAGCAACAGTCAGAAGAAGATCGGGAGCGCAGCCTTTGCCAACTATGCCCCAAAGCTTTGGAACACATTACCTTTAGAGATCAGGGAAGCCAGCTCACTAAATATTTTTAAAAGAAAGCTAAAAACGCACTTCTTCAATATAGCCTTCAACTAGCTTATCTGCACCTGCCCACTGCTCATTTGCCAGCTATTGCACTTTAAATATTTTACTGTCCTGGATACTAGATTTCAGGGGTAACCAGGCCCGCCGAGATCCATGTTAGGCTTAAGGAAGGGACAGTAGGTCCTGGATACTAGATTTCAGGGGTAACCAGGCCCGCCGAGATCCAAGTTAGGCTTAAGGAAGGGACAGTAGGTCCTGGATACTAGATTTCAGGGGTAACCAGGCCCGCCGAGATCCAAGTTAGGCTTAAGGAAGGGACAGTAGGTCCTGGATACTAGATTTCAGGGGTAACCAGGCCCGCCGAGATCCAAGTTAGGCTTAAGGCCCTGTCCACACCTATACGTTTTTTTGATAAACGTTTTTCGTATATAAAAATATTACCGTCCACACCAGCATGTTTATAAACAATGTCTGTGTCCACATGCATACGCATGAACGCAATATAAACGCTGTCATTGAGCATTCCACACCAGTAGTCGGCGATATAATATTATCCCCATAGCCCCGCTGGCCAATCAGACGCCTCTGTCTCAATGTTCTCGTTCATTAACTGTGCATTTATCTGTGAACAGGTTAAAAGCCCAGTTAACAGTGAAAGAACTAGAAGCACTTTGTTCACATCCATTTTCCTCGCTTGTGTAGCCTCGAACACCGTTGCCTATTGTAAACATAGTAGTTACTGGTGCCAGGATATGACGTTAGAGGGAACAGCAAACAGCTGCAGTGCGCATGATCATAGAAATCTACGTGCATGATGACGTGACGAATACAAAAAGCTCCGTCTATCTCGTCCACACGTCAAAAATATACGGCGAATATACAGCGTTTTTAAACATCTTCACTCTGGCAGGCGTTTTTAAACATCTTCGTTTTCAGGGGGCAAAAACTCGTTTGCGTCTGGACGAACCCCCCAAAACGAATATAAAAATCCACGTTTATCAAAAAAACGTATAGGTGTGGACAGGGCCTAACTTTGACTCCAGGGCAGACAGGTAGAGGGGGGTCTGCTGTCGAGGAGGAGCAGCTGGTCATAGAAGTTCTGAAACCCAGTTAAATCCTGGATTATGTTGTGTGTTTTCCCCAATAAATCTTTGTGTTTTGCTTTTTGAGTCGATTGGTTGTGACTGGACAGCCTTGACTAAGGCGTTTTGTAAAATAAGCTGCAGTAACTTCTGTGCTGCCTAAGTGTAGAAGCTAGTAGAGGCTATCTAACATGCAGTGTGTTCAATATGGGCAAAGCATTGCACTCACTGAATCAGGATTCAGTGGGACTAATAAAAGGTTAACAAATACAGGTCAACAAAACTGTGTGTGCATACAGCCTCTTCTGTACTCCAATAAAGAAAGAACAGTGTACTGCTTAACTACTTTTATTGGCATGTACATCAAGTGACTCAATTTCAGCTAGAATACATTCAACGATTTCTATAGGGGGAAAACTCATGAGGTATTGTCACATTCAGCAATTTGAGAATGATGAAGATTAAACAGCACAGAAGTTGGAGAAGTTAGAAATGGCTCTCAACTTGTCCTCTACAAACACCTCCTGCCCACTCTCAGTGTAAGTCAGTGCCCTCCAGTTAATCACATTGCCTGGGCTGTAGTTTACATCAGCTGTGAAGTGCTGAATCTCACAAGGAGACAGGACATGGTTCCACACATTCACATCACTGATCAGCCCAACAAATGACTGACTCGTAACAAAGCCCCCCCCATAGGAGTCTTGGTCCTGACCCAGAATGACACTGGGAACACCACCATCAAGCACCCCTGTGTAGCCCGGCGTCTGCGTTGGGCTGGGCTTCCCATTGGTCCACAGCTGACCATCGGTGGAGTTCCATGTGGCACACACTGAGACCCACACGTTGAGCTCACCTGGCACCCCCTTAAACTTGAGTGCCTTATGCCTGACGTGCAGTTCCAGTCTTCCAGTTACCCTCTTGAACAGCAGCAGGTCGTTGTCGTCTTTTCGGGAGGCCATGGAGAACAGAGTATAGTGTCGCCGCAGGTCTGTGAAATACCTTCAGGAAGAGGTTCATAAATATAGAGTTAGAACAAGAAATATTCAATATCACTATGGATTCAACATGCAGACACAACGTCAAGGTGTTTTGAGTTGTCTAAAGTTGACGACAGAAGTATTGAACACCATATTACCTGAGACATATGGTCGCAGAGCCAAGGATCTCTCCTATTGGTGTCAGCTTCACGTGCGCAGTGTTGGTCTCTCGTGTAAATGTAAACATTTTACCTGTGAGGTCTGGTCAGACAAAGAGGATTCAGTCCATCAAATCAAAACAAACCCTTCAAAGCACATTTGGAATTGTAATGTTAGTACTGTCTGAAGAGATTTCCATTGCATACACAAATGTAAATGGTATGTACTTCCAGGTATGTGTGTAGTGCCATATGATTCATGAATACTGATCGTATGTCAAATGAGCATTCATGTTCAAAGTAAATCAACGGGATGTTCAGATGTCTCACCTTGAGGCTCGGCCCAGCACATGGTGAACATGACCAGCACCACAAAGAGTCTCTCCATCTGTTCACAATACATCAACAGCAATGTTTACAACAAATATGACATTAGGGTTTCAGTGTACATGCAAGTATACACTTTAAATGGGTTTGTATTCTCCTTGAATGCATTCTCTTCAATTGCAAGTGTGTCATTAATGGACAAAATGTCTTTCACCGTATGTCATGCTAGAGAACCTACCTTGTCAGTTCTACTAAACGGCAGATGTACTGTAGCTTAATTGATCCAGAAGATGTCTAGTTTAGTTCCTAAGATGTCTGGTCTCTCCTGTCCTTTTTATTGTGATCAGTGGAATAGAGAAGTGGCTCCTCCTTATCTGTGAGTCCCTAGGAGGAGGCCCAGGTGTGGCATGTGGGGCTAACGAGCCTGCAGTTCTCTTCTCTGGGCCATCCGCCTGATAGGGGAATGCGGGGCAGCTGTGCATGGTTATCAATACACCCGCTACTCTGTGGGTCACTACAATATGTAATGAACTGGATATTTGTTTTGTTACATTTGATGTTTATTTATTTAGTATATTTTTGTTGTTGTTGTTGTTGTTGTTGTTGTTGGGACTGGTTTCGGGTCCCTTATGGGCCCCATGTTATGGGGTGGAGTGTGATGGTCTATACGGGCTGTTGGTTGTGGGTCTGCTTGAGGCCCTGTCCACACCTATACGTTTTTTTGATAAACGTGGATTTTTATATTCGTTTTGGGGGGGTTCGTCCAGACGCAAACGAGTTTTTGCCCTCTGAAAACGAAGATGTTTAAAAGCGCCTGCCAGAGTGAAGATGTTTAAAAACGCTGTATATTCGCCGTATATTTTTGACGTGTGGACGAGATAGACGGTGCTTTTTGTATTCGTCACGTCATCATGCGCGTAGATTTCTATGATCATGCGCACTGCAGCTGTTTGCTGTTCCCTCCTACGTCATATCCTGTTATTACAACAGGCAACGGTGTTCGAGGCTACACAAGCGAGGAAAATGGATGTGAACAAAGTGCTTCTAGTTCTTTCACTGTTAACTGGACTTTTAACCTGTTTACAGATAAATGCACAGTTAATGATCGAGCACATTGAGAGACAGAGGCGTCTGATTGGCCAGCGGGGCTATGGGGATAATAGTATATCGCCGACTACTGGTGTGGAATGCTCAATGACAGCGTTTATATTGCGTTCATGCGTATGCATGTGGACACAGACATTGTTTATAAACATGCTGGTGCGTCATATTTTTATATGCGAAAAACGTTTATCAAAAAAACGTATAGGTGTGGACATAGCCTTATGTTGCAGGAGAAGCAGACTCAGGCCTTGTCCACACTAATACGTTTTTTGATAAACAAGTTTTTGCCCCCTGAATTCGAACATTTAAAAAAACTCCGGCCAGAGTGAAGTTTTTTTTAAAACGCTGTATATTCGCTGTATATTTTTGATGTGTGGACGAGATAGACAGTTGTCTTTGTGTTCGTCACGTAATTATGCGCGTAGATTTCTATGATCATGCGCACTGCAGCTGTTTCATCCAACGTCATATCCTGGCACCAGTAACTACTTTGTTTAAAACAGGCAACGGTGGTCGAGGCTACACAAGCAAGGAAAATGGATGTGTACAAAGTGCTTCTAGTTCCTTCACTGTCAACTGGACTTTTAACCTGTTTACAGATGTACAAACATGTTTCTTTCTATGGTTAAGAGGTTTATCATGTGCTGAAAGAATCCAGTTTGTTATGCCGTTATAGGTGTAAGAGAGAAACTTTGACTCCAGGGCAGACAGACAGGTAGAGAGTAACTTTGACTCCAGGGGGCCATTCCACTAAAGGCGGATCAGTATAGCGGCGATATAAATAAATGCGGCGCTCAGGCAACTCGAGATTGGAATTCAAGCCTCAGGTGATTCCTCGAACGAGGATCAGCCTTGCGTGATGAGTGTTCACAGAAGACAGGCTTACAAATCTTCGATATCGGCGCGTGCACGCAGACATAAAGAGCCCAGAAGAGTCGATCTGTCGAAATGAAGATACTCCACTCTGCAGGCGTACTACATTTGCGCAGCATTCCCGAATTATTGATCTTTATGAAGACGGAAAAATAAGATGTAAAATAGTGCAATACTGCCGCAATTAACAAGGCGAGGGAAATGGTTTGGCAAGAAATTGCTGACCGATTAAATGCGTAGGTCATACTAGCCCCAGTTATTGTTATATGTTCATATTTTAATAAATGAATATTACTACTGTGGTGATATCAGCAGCAGGCTACAAACCGTCATATCGCCACAATGGCCTAGTGGTATCGACGGCTGCCACAGGATTTATTCATAATTTTTAGACGTGGTTCGAATCCCTCTTCCGACACACTTTTTACTGCAATTTCGTTGTCTGAATCTAATCTAAAATCTCATCTAAAAAAGTATGTAGGCTATAAAATTATGGTGCAGGCTAATTTACAAGAACTGACACGATTACAATGGTGTTTGAAGCCTTTGCATGAAATCTTCGGTTAAATGTAAAAAAGAAAAGAAAAAAAGACTTCGAACTCGCAACCTTTGGGACTCCAGCCGGCTGCCTTAACCACTGCGCCAACCAGACCGCTGTGATAACAGCAATGCAATAGACATACCTATTCATTTTATTTTATTTTGTACATTTTTTAATTTATGTATCCATCGATCTATCTATCTATCTATCACACTTTCTAAATATCTAGTTATCTATCACACAATCAAACTATCTATCGATCGATCACACTTTCAAATTATCAAATTATCTATCTATCACACAGTCAACCTATCCATCTATCTATCTCGTGTGAAGTGGGAACTAATATTTCCTAAAAGACACATGAGGAACTGTCGTTCGGGGTTTAGTTTCCGCCTGTGAGCCTTTTTTGACGCGCGTCTTACCATAGCCTGTGTTTTAGCCTGGTCGCGACCAGGCTAATTATATCTGACTCAGAAGGAGCTCAACCAAGCAGCGAATTATTTGAGCCACATTGATGGCACCGAACGCAAGCTAACATTTTCGAGGCTTAGAACTTTATCGAGGCTTAGAACTTTATCGAGCTTCGTGGAATACCCCCCAGGGCAGACAGACAGGTAGAGAGTAACTTTGACTCCAGGGCAGACAGACAGGTAGAGAGTAACTTTGACTCCAGGGCAGACATACAGGTAGAGTTTAACTTTGACTCCAGGGCAGACAGACAGGTATCCGTTCCCTCGATTTAGTAATTTGTTCCCTCGGTTTAGTAATTCGTTAGAGTTAGGGTTAGGCCCTACGAGCCAGAACGATTGCAAGGATTCTAACCCTAACCCTAACGAATTACTAAACCGAGGGAACAGATTTACTAAACCGAGGGAACAGATTCACACATCAAATAATTGTTCTCTACCATGTGACCCCAGGGGGGCTCCGTAACATACATACACAATGCTACCAGAACACACACACACACACACACACACACACACACACACACACACACACACACACACACCCAGGCCCTGTCTGGAGCTAAACGAACACTCAGTGGTAGAGTTACTATCATTAGAACTTATGAATTACTGTCATATACAATAGTAACACTTAAAGTAAGCCTAGTATCAGTTATTATGAGATTCCTTCAGAATGGACTCCCTGTTTAACTGCATAATAAATAACCAGAATAACTCAGAACTTATAGTCACTATAATAATAATACTACTACTACTACTAATAATAATAATACTAATAATAGTATACTACTAACAACACTACTAATAATGCTGGAAGCAGAATCTACATTGCACAATTGTATTAGTTGCATTACAGGGAGAAAGTTCTATGTCAAGCTTGGAGATCATGTGTCTGAGAAATATGACAGCGATTTCGGAGTCGCACAAGGGAGCTGCCTTGGTCCACTACTATTCTCACTATACATGTTACCACTCGGGGACATCATTAGAGAGCACAACGTA
Source organism: Nansenia antarctica (assembly GCF_963989245.1). NCBI lineage: Eukaryota > Metazoa > Chordata > Actinopteri > Argentiniformes > Microstomatidae > Nansenia > Nansenia antarctica. Next base: position 58,838,236 of record NC_137675.1, on the reverse strand, counting down.
TGTTTCCACAGCTATGCCGATGACACGCAACTGTACATTTCTGCTGAACCAAATGATACTTCAGCTATAGACTCCATTACGAACTGTCTTCTAGCAATAAATAAATGGATGAGCAATAACTTCTTGAAGCTAAACGAGGACAAAACTGAAGTCCTACTGATCGGCCCTAAAGCAAAGAGGGATATGCTGCTTAATAATCTAGGGAAACTGACATCATTGATTAAACCTGAGGTCTAGGTGTTATTTTCGACTCAGACCTAAGCTTCAAGTCCCATATTAACAAGGTGACGAAAACATAATTCTTTCACCTTAGAAACATTGCTAAAGTAAGACCACTTATAAACCAAAAAGATGCTGAAAAACTGATTCATGCCTTTGTCTCAAGCCACTTTTTACTGGGCTTCCTAAAAAAACTACTGCAAGACTTCAGCTTATTCAAAACTCTGCAGCTCGACTTCTAACTAGAACCAAGAGGAGAGAACACATTACTCCGGTCCTAGCTACTCTGCACTGGCTGCCAGTAACATGTAGGGTTGATTTTAAGGTCCTCCTCCTTATATACAAAGCCCTTAATGGGCGAGGCCCAAAGTACATTGCTAATTCCCTTGCCAATTATGTGCCCTCAAGAACACTAAGATCATCTATCGCAGGTTTATTAGAGGTTCCCAGCAACAGTCAGAAGAAGATCGGGAGCGCAGCCTTTGCCAACTATGCCCCAAAGCTTTGGAACACATTACCTTTAGAGATCAGGGAAGCCAGCTCACTAAATATTTTTAAAAGAAAGCTAAAAACGCACTTCTTCAATATAGCCTTCAACTAGCTTATCTGCACCTGCCCACTGCTCATTTGCCAGCTATTGCACTTTAAATATTTTACTGTCCTGGATACTAGATTTCAGGGGTAACCAGGCCCGCCGAGATCCATGTTAGGCTTAAGGAAGGGACAGTAGGTCCTGGATACTAGATTTCAGGGGTAACCAGGCCCGCCGAGATCCAAGTTAGGCTTAAGGAAGGGACAGTAGGTCCTGGATACTAGATTTCAGGGGTAACCAGGCCCGCCGAGATCCAAGTTAGGCTTAAGGAAGGGACAGTAGGTCCTGGATACTAGATTTCAGGGGTAACCAGGCCCGCCGAGATCCAAGTTAGGCTTAAGGCCCTGTCCACACCTATACGTTTTTTTGATAAACGTTTTTCGTATATAAAAATATTACCGTCCACACCAGCATGTTTATAAACAATGTCTGTGTCCACATGCATACGCATGAACGCAATATAAACGCTGTCATTGAGCATTCCACACCAGTAGTCGTCGATATAATATTATCCCCATAGCCCCGCTGGCCAATCAGACGCCTCTGTCTCAATGTTCTCGTTCATTAACTGTGCATTTATCTGTGAACAGGTTAAAAGCCCAGTTAACAGTGAAAGAACTAGAAGCACTTTGTTCACATCCATTTTCCTCGCTTGTGTAGCCTCGAACACCGTTGCCTATTGTAAACATAGTAGTTACTGGTGCCAGGATATGACGTTAGAGGGAACAGCAAACAGCTGCAGTGCGCATGATCATAGAAATCTACGTGCATGATGACGTGACGAATACAAAAAGCTCCGTCTATCTCGTCCACACGTCAAAAATATACGGCGAATATACAGCGTTTTTAAACATCTTCACTCTGGCAGGCGTTTTTAAACATCTTCGTTTTCAGGGGGCAAAAACTCGTTTGCGTCTGGACGAACCCCCCAAAACGAATATAAAAATCCACGTTTATCAAAAAAACGTATAGGTGTGGACAGGGCCTAACTTTGACTCCAGGGCAGACAGGTAGAGGGGGGTCTGCTGTCGAGGAGGAGCAGCTGGTCATAGAAGTTCTGAAACCCAGTTAAATCCTGGATTATGTTGTGTGTTTTCCCCAATAAATCTTTGTGTTTTGCTTTTTGAGTCGATTGGTTGTGACTGGACAGCCTTGACTAAGGCGTTTTGTAAAATAAGCTGCAGTAACTTCTGTGCTGCCTAAGTGTAGAAGCTAGTAGAGGCTATCTAACATGCAGTGTGTTCAATATGGGCAAAGCATTGCACTCACTGAATCAGGATTCAGTGGGACTAATAAAAGGTTAACAAATACAGGTCAACAAAACTGTGTGTGCATACAGTCTCTTCTGTACTCCAATAAAGAAAGAACAGTGTACTGCTTAACTACTTTTATTGGCATGTACATCAAGTGACTCAATTTCAGCTAGAATACATTCAACGATTTCTATAGGGGGAAAACTCATGAGGTATTGTCACATTCAGCAATTTGAGAATGATGAAGATTAAACAGCACAGAAGTTGGAGAAGTTAGAAATGGCTCTCAACTTGTCCTCTACAAACACCTCCTGCCCACTCTCAGTGTAAGTCAGTGCCCTCCAGTTAATCACATTGCCTGGGCTGTAGTTTACATCAGCTGTGAAGTGCTGAATCTCACAAGGAGACAGGACATGGTTCCACACATTCACATCACTGATCAGCCCAACAAATGACTGACTCGTAACAAAGCCCCCCCCATAGGAGTCTTGGTCCTGACCCAGAATGACACTGGGAACACCACCATCAAGCACCCCTGTGTAGCCCGGCGTCTGCGTTGGGCTGGGCTTCCCATTGGTCCACAGCTGACCATCGGTGGAGTTCCAGGTGGCACACACTGAGACCCACACGTTGAGCTCACCTGGCACCCCCTTAAACTTGAGTGCCTTATGCCTGACGTGCAGTTCCAGTCTTCCAGTTACCCTCTTGAACAGCAGCAGGTCGTTGTCGTCTTTTCGGGAGGCCATGGAGAACAGAGTATAGTGTCGCCGCAGGTCTGTGAAATACCTTCAGGAAGAGGTTCATAAATATAGAGTTAGAACAAGAAATATTCAATATCACTATGGATTCAACATGCAGACACAACGTCAAGGTGTTTTGAGTTGTCTAAAGTTGACGACAGAAGTATTGAACACCATATTACCTGAGACATATGGTCGCAGAGCCAAGGATCTCTCCTATTGGTGTCAGCTTCACGTGCGCAGTGTTGGTCTCTCGTGTAAATGTAAACATTTTACCTGTGAGGTCTGGTCAGACAAAGAGGATTCAGTCCATCAAATCAAAACAAACCCTTCAAAGCACATTTGGAATTGTAATGTTAGTACTGTCTGAAGAGATTTCCATTGCATACACAAATGTAAATGGTATGGACTTCCAGGTATGTGTGTAGTGCCATATGATTCATGAATACTGATCGTATGTCAAATGAGCATTCATGTTCAAAGTAAATCAACGGGATGTTCAGATGTCTCACCTTGAGGCTCGGCCCAGCACATGGTGAACATGACCAGCACCACAAAGAGTCTCTCCATCTGTTCACAATACATCAACAGCAATGTTTACAACAAATATGACATTAGGGTTTCAGTGTACATGCAAGTATACACTTTAAATGGGTTTGTATTCTCCTTGAATGCATTCTCTTCAATTGCAAGTGTGTCATTAATGGACAAAATGTCTTTCACCGTATGTCATGCTAGAGAACCTACCTTGTCAGTTCTACTAAACGGCAGATGTACTGTAGCTTAATTGATCCAGAAGATGTCTAGTTTAGTTCCTAAGATGTCTGGTCTCTCCTGTCCTTTTTATTGTGATCAGTGGAATAGAGAAGTGGCTCCTCCTTATCTGTGAGTCCCTAGGAGGAGGCCCAGGTGTGGCATGTGGGGCTAACGAGCCTGCAGTTCTCTTCTCTGGGCCATCCGCCTGATAGGGGAATGCGGGGCAGCTGTGCATGGTTATCAATACACCCGCTACTCTGTGGGTCACTACAATATGTAATGAACTGGATATTTGTTTTGTTACATTTGATGTTTATTTATTTAGTATATTTTTGTTGTTGTTGTTGTTGTTGTTGGGACTGGTTTCGGGTCCCTTATGGGCCCCATGTTATGGGGTGGAGTGTGATGGTCTATACGGGCTGTTGGTTGTGGGTCTGCTTGAGGCCCTGTCCACACCTATACGTTTTTTTGATAAACGTGGATTTTTATATTCGTTTTGGGGGGGTTCGTCCAGACGCAAACGAGTTTTTGCCCTCTGAAAACGAAGATGTTTAAAAGCGCCTGCCAGAGTGAAGATGTTTAAAAACGCTGTATATTCGCCGTATATTTTTGACGTGTGGACGAGATAGACGGTGCTTTTTGTATTCGTCACGTCATCATGCGCGTAGATTTCTATGATCATGCGCACTGCAGCTGTTTGCTGTTCCCTCCTACGTCATATCCTGTTATTACAACAGGCAACGGTGTTCGAGGCTACACAAGCGAGGAAAATGGATGTGAACAAAGTGCTTCTAGTTCTTTCACTGTTAACTGGACTTTTAACCTGTTTACAGATAAATGCACAGTTAATGATCGAGCACATTGAGAGACAGAGGCGTCTGATTGGCCAGCGGGGCTATGGGGATAATAGTATATCGCCGACTACTGGTGTGGAATGCTCAATGACAGCGTTTATATTGCGTTCATGCGTATGCATGTGGACACAGACATTGTTTATAAACATGCTGGTGCGTCATATTTTTATATGCGAAAAACGTTTATCAAAAAAACGTATAGGTGTGGACATAGCCTTATGTTGCAGGAGAAGCAGACTCAGGCCTTGTCCACACTAATACGTTTTTTGATAAACAAGTTTTTGCCCCCTGAATTCGAACATTTAAAAAAACTCCGGCCAGAGTGAAGTTTTTTTTAAAACGCTGTATATTCGCTGTATATTTTTGATGTGTGGACGAGATAGACAGTTGTCTTTGTGTTCGTCACGTAATTATGCGCGTAGATTTCTATGATCATGCGCACTGCAGCTGTTTCATCCAACGTCATATCCTGGCACCAGTAACTACTTTGTTTAAAACAGGCAACGGTGGTCGAGGCTACACAAGCAAGGAAAATGGATGTGTACAAAGTGCTTCTAGTTCCTTCACTGTCAACTGGACTTTTAACCTGTTTACAGATGTACAAACATGTTTGTTTCTATGGTTAAGAGGTTTATCATGTGCTGAAAGAATCCAGTTTGTTATGCCGTTATAGGTGTAAGAGAGAAACTTTGACTCCAGGGCAGACAGACAGGTAGAGAGTAACTTTGACTCCAGGGGGCCATTCCACTAAAGGCGGATCAGTATAGCGGCGATATAAATAAATGCGGCGCTCAGGCAACTCGAGATTGGAATTCAAGCCTCAGGTGATTCCTCGAACGAGGATCAGCCTTGCGTGATGAGTGTTCACAGAAGACAGGCTTACAAATCTTCGATATCGGCGCGTGCACGCAGACATAAAGAGCCCAGAAGAGTCGATCTGTCGAAATGAAGATACTCCACTCTGCAGGCGTACTACATTTGCGCAGCATTCCCGAATTATTGATCTTTATGAAGACGGAAAAATAAGATGTAAAATAGTGCAATACTGCCGCAATTAACAAGGCGAGGGAAATGGTTTGGCAAGAAATTGCTGACCGATTAAATGCGTAGGTCATACTAGCCCCAGTTATTGTTATATGTTCATATTTTAATAAATGAATATTACTACTGTGGTGATATCAGCAGCAGGCTACAAACCGTCATATCGCCACAATGGCCTAGTGGTATCGACGGCTGCCACAGGATTTATTCATAATTTTTAGACGTGGTTCGAATCCCTCTTCCGACACACTTTTTACTGCAATTTCGTTGTCTGAATCTAATCTAAAATCTCATCTAAAAAAGTATGTAGGCTATAAAATTATGGTGCAGGCTAATTTACAAGAACTGACACGATTACAATGGTGTTTGAAGCCTTTGCATGAAATCTTCGGTTAAATGTAAAAAAGAAAAGAAAAAAAGACTTCGAACTCGCAACCTTTGGGACTCCAGCCGGCTGCCTTAACCACTGCGCCAACCAGACCGCTGTGATAACAGCAATGCAATAGACATACCTATTCATTTTATTTTATTTTGTACATTTTTTAATTTATGTATCCATCGATCTATCTATCTATCTATCACACTTTCTAAATATCTAGTTATCTATCACACAATCAAACTATCTATCGATCGATCACACTTTCAAATTATCAAATTATCTATCTATCACACAGTCAACCTATCCATCTATCTATCTCGTGTGAAGTGGGAACTAATATTTCCTAAAAGACACATGAGGAACTGTCGTTCGGGGTTTAGTTTCCGCCTGTGAGCCTTTTTTGACGCGCGTCTTACCATAGCCTGTGTTTTAGCCTGGTCGCGACCAGGCTAATTATATCTGACTCAGAAGGAGCTCAACCAAGCAGCGAATTATTTGAGCCACATTGATGGCACCGAACGCAAGCTAACATTTTCGAGGCTTAGAACTTTATCGAGGCTTAGAACTTTATCGAGCTTCGTGGAATACCCCCCAGGGCAGACAGACAGGTAGAGAGTAACTTTGACTCCAGGGCAGACAGACAGGTAGAGAGTAACTTTGACTCCAGGGCAGACATACAGGTAGAGTTTAACTTTGACTCCAGGGCAGACAGACAGGTATCCGTTCCCTCGATTTAGTAATTTGTTCCCTCGGTTTAGTAATTCGTTAGAGTTAGGGTTAGGCCCTACGAGCCAGAACGATTGCAAGGATTCTAACCCTAACCCTAACGAATTACTAAACCGAGGGAACAGATTTACTAAACCGAGGGAACAGATTCACACATCAAATAATTGTTCTCTACCATGTGACCCCAGGGGGGCTCCGTAACATACATACACAATGCTACCAGAACACACACACACACACACACACACACACACACACACACACACACACACACACACACACCCAGGCCCTGTCTGGAGCTAAACGAACACTCAGTGGTAGAGTTACTATCATTAGAACTTATGAATTACTGTCATATACAATAGTAACACTTAAAGTAAGCCTAGTATCAGTTATTATGAGATTCCTTCAGAATGGACTCCCTGTTTAACTGCATAATAAATAACCAGAATAACTCAGAACTTATAGTCACTATAATAATAATACTACTACTACTACTAATAATAATAATACTAATAATAGTATACTACTAACAACACTACTAATAATGCTGGAAGCAGAATCTACATTGCACAATTGTATTAGTTGCATTACAGGGAGAAAGTTCTATGTCAAGCTTGGAGATCATGTGTCTGAGAAATATGACAGCGATTTCGGAGTCGCACAAGGGAGCTGCCTTGGTCCACTACTATTCTCACTATACATGTTACCACTCGGGGACATCATTAGAGAGCACAACGTATGTTTCCACAGCTATGCCGATGACACGCAACTGTACATTTCTGCTGAACCAAATGATACTTCAGCTATAGACTCCATTACGAACTGTCTTCTAGCAATAAATAAATGGATGAGCAATAACTTCTTGAAGCTAAACGAGGACAAAACTGAAGTCCTACTGATCGGCCCTAAAGCAAAGAGGGATATGCTGCTTAATAATCTAGGGAAACTGACATCATTGATTAAACCTGAGGTCTAGGTGTTATTTTCGACTCAGACCTAAGCTTCAAGTCCCATATTAACAAGGTGACGAAAACATAATTCTTTCACCTTAGAAACATTGCTAAAGTAAGACCACTTATAAACCAAAAAGATGCTGAAAAACTGATTCATGCCTTTGTCTCAAGCCACTTTTTACTGGGCTTCCTAAAAAAACTACTGCAAGACTTCAGCTTATTCAAAACTCTGCAGCTCGACTTCTAACTAGAACCAAGAGGAGAGAACACATTACTCCGGTCCTAGCTACTCTGCACTGGCTGCCAGTAACATGTAGGGTTGATTTTAAGGTCCTCCTCCTTATATACAAAGCCCTTAATGGGCGAGGCCCAAAGTACATTGCTAATTCCCTTGCCAATTATGTGCCCTCAAGAACACTAAGATCATCTATCGCAGGTTTATTAGAGGTTCCCAGCAACAGTCAGAAGAAGATCGGGAGCGCAGCCTTTGCCAACTATGCCCCAAAGCTTTGGAACACATTACCTTTAGAGATCAGGGAAGCCAGCTCACTAAATATTTTTAAAAGAAAGCTAAAAACGCACTTCTTCAATATAGCCTTCAACTAGCTTATCTGCACCTGCCCACTGCTCATTTGCCAGCTATTGCACTTTAAATATTTTACTGTCCTGGATACTAGATTTCAGGGGTAACCAGGCCCGCCGAGATCCATGTTAGGCTTAAGGAAGGGACAGTAGGTCCTGGATACTAGATTTCAGGGGTAACCAGGCCCGCCGAGATCCAAGTTAGGCTTAAGGAAGGGACAGTAGGTCCTGGATACTAGATTTCAGGGGTAACCAGGCCCGCCGAGATCCAAGTTAGGCTTAAGGAAGGGACAGTAGGTCCTGGATACTAGATTTCAGGGGTAACCAGGCCCGCCGAGATCCAAGTTAGGCTTAAGGCCCTGTCCACACCTATACGTTTTTTTGATAAACGTTTTTCGTATATAAAAATATTACCGTCCACACCAGCATGTTTATAAACAATGTCTGTGTCCACATGCATACGCATGAACGCAATATAAACGCTGTCATTGAGCATTCCACACCAGTAGTCGGCGATATAATATTATCCCCATAGCCCCGCTGGCCAATCAGACGCCTCTGTCTCAATGTTCTCGTTCATTAACTGTGCATTTATCTGTGAACAGGTTAAAAGCCCAGTTAACAGTGAAAGAACTAGAAGCACTTTGTTCACATCCATTTTCCTCGCTTGTGTAGCCTCGAACACCGTTGCCTATTGTAAACATAGTAGTTACTGGTGCCAGGATATGACGTTAGAGGGAACAGCAAACAGCTGCAGTGCGCATGATCATAGAAATCTACGTGCATGATGACGTGACGAATACAAAAAGCTCCGTCTATCTCGTCCACACGTCAAAAATATACGGCGAATATACAGCGTTTTTAAACATCTTCACTCTGGCAGGCGTTTTTAAACATCTTCGTTTTCAGGGGGCAAAAACTCGTTTGCGTCTGGACGAACCCCCCAAAACGAATATAAAAATCCACGTTTATCAAAAAAACGTATAGGTGTGGACAGGGCCTAACTTTGACTCCAGGGCAGACAGGTAGAGGGGGGTCTGCTGTCGAGGAGGAGCAGCTGGTCATAGAAGTTCTGAAACCCAGTTAAATCCTGGATTATGTTGTGTGTTTTCCCCAATAAATCTTTGTGTTTTGCTTTTTGAGTCGATTGGTTGTGACTGGACAGCCTTGACTAAGGCGTTTTGTAAAATAAGCTGCAGTAACTTCTGTGCTGCCTAAGTGTAGAAGCTAGTAGAGGCTATCTAACATGCAGTGTGTTCAATATGGGCAAAGCATTGCACTCACTGAATCAGGATTCAGTGGGACTAATAAAAGGTTAACAAATACAGGTCAACAAAACTGTGTGTGCATACAGCCTCTTCTGTACTCCAATAAAGAAAGAACAGTGTACTGCTTAACTACTTTTATTGGCATGTACATCAAGTGACTCAATTTCAGCTAGAATACATTCAACGATTTCTATAGGGGGAAAACTCATGAGGTATTGTCACATTCAGCAATTTGAGAATGATGAAGATTAAACAGCACAGAAGTTGGAGAAGTTAGAAATGGCTCTCAACTTGTCCTCTACAAACACCTCCTGCCCACTCTCAGTGTAAGTCAGTGCCCTCCAGTTAATCACATTGCCTGGGCTGTAGTTTACATCAGCTGTGAAGTGCTGAATCTCACAAGGAGACAGGACATGGTTCCACACATTCACATCACTGATCAGCCCAACAAATGACTGACTCGTAACAAAGCCCCCCCCATAGGAGTCTTGGTCCTGACCCAGAATGACACTGGGAACACCACCATCAAGCACCCCTGTGTAGCCCGGCGTCTGCGTTGGGCTGGGCTTCCCATTGGTCCACAGCTGACCATCGGTGGAGTTCCATGTGGCACACACTGAGACCCACACGTTGAGCTCACCTGGCACCCCCTTAAACTTGAGTGCCTTATGCCTGACGTGCAGTTCCAGTCTTCCAGTTACCCTCTTGAACAGCAGCAGGTCGTTGTCGTCTTTTCGGGAGGCCATGGAGAACAGAGTATAGTGTCGCCGCAGGTCTGTGAAATACCTTCAGGAAGAGGTTCATAAATATAGAGTTAGAACAAGAAATATTCAATATCACTATGGATTCAACATGCAGACACAACGTCAAGGTGTTTTGAGTTGTCTAAAGTTGACGACAGAAGTATTGAACACCATATTACCTGAGACATATGGTCGCAGAGCCAAGGATCTCTCCTATTGGTGTCAGCTTCACGTGCGCAGTGTTGGTCTCTCGTGTAAATGTAAACATTTTACCTGTGAGGTCTGGTCAGACAAAGAGGATTCAGTCCATCAAATCAAAACAAACCCTTCAAAGCACATTTGGAATTGTAATGTTAGTACTGTCTGAAGAGATTTCCATTGCATACACAAATGTAAATGGTATGTACTTCCAGGTATGTGTGTAGTGCCATATGATTCATGAATACTGATCGTATGTCAAATGAGCATTCATGTTCAAAGTAAATCAACGGGATGTTCAGATGTCTCACCTTGAGGCTCGGCCCAGCACATGGTGAACATGACCAGCACCACAAAGAGTCTCTCCATCTGTTCACAATACATCAACAGCAATGTTTACAACAAATATGACATTAGGGTTTCAGTGTACATGCAAGTATACACTTTAAATGGGTTTGTATTCTCCTTGAATGCATTCTCTTCAATTGCAAGTGTGTCATTAATGGACAAAATGTCTTTCACCGTATGTCATGCTAGAGAACCTACCTTGTCAGTTCTACTAAACGGCAGATGTACTGTAGCTTAATTGATCCAGAAGATGTCTAGTTTAGTTCCTAAGATGTCTGGTCTCTCCTGTCCTTTTTATTGTGATCAGTGGAATAGAGAAGTGGCTCCTCCTTATCTGTGAGTCCCTAGGAGGAGGCCCAGGTGTGGCATGTGGGGCTAACGAGCCTGCAGTTCTCTTCTCTGGGCCATCCGCCTGATAGGGGAATGCGGGGCAGCTGTGCATGGTTATCAATACACCCGCTACTCTGTGGGTCACTACAATATGTAATGAACTGGATATTTGTTTTGTTACATTTGATGTTTATTTATTTAGTATATTTTTGTTGTTGTTGTTGTTGTTGTTGTTGTTGGGACTGGTTTCGGGTCCCTTATGGGCCCCATGTTATGGGGTGGAGTGTGATGGTCTATACGGGCTGTTGGTTGTGGGTCTGCTTGAGGCCCTGTCCACACCTATACGTTTTTTTGATAAACGTGGATTTTTATATTCGTTTTGGGGGGGTTCGTCCAGACGCAAACGAGTTTTTGCCCTCTGAAAACGAAGATGTTTAAAAGCGCCTGCCAGAGTGAAGATGTTTAAAAACGCTGTATATTCGCCGTATATTTTTGACGTGTGGACGAGATAGACGGTGCTTTTTGTATTCGTCACGTCATCATGCGCGTAGATTTCTATGATCATGCGCACTGCAGCTGTTTGCTGTTCCCTCCTACGTCATATCCTGTTATTACAACAGGCAACGGTGTTCGAGGCTACACAAGCGAGGAAAATGGATGTGAACAAAGTGCTTCTAGTTCTTTCACTGTTAACTGGACTTTTAACCTGTTTACAGATAAATGCACAGTTAATGATCGAGCACATTGAGAGACAGAGGCGTCTGATTGGCCAGCGGGGCTATGGGGATAATAGTATATCGCCGACTACTGGTGTGGAATGCTCAATGACAGCGTTTATATTGCGTTCATGCGTATGCATGTGGACACAGACATTGTTTATAAACATGCTGGTGCGTCATATTTTTATATGCGAAAAACGTTTATCAAAAAAACGTATAGGTGTGGACATAGCCTTATGTTGCAGGAGAAGCAGACTCAGGCCTTGTCCACACTAATACGTTTTTTGATAAACAAGTTTTTGCCCCCTGAATTCGAACATTTAAAAAAACTCCGGCCAGAGTGAAGTTTTTTTTAAAACGCTGTATATTCGCTGTATATTTTTGATGTGTGGACGAGATAGACAGTTGTCTTTGTGTTCGTCACGTAATTATGCGCGTAGATTTCTATGATCATGCGCACTGCAGCTGTTTCATCCAACGTCATATCCTGGCACCAGTAACTACTTTGTTTAAAACAGGCAACGGTGGTCGAGGCTACACAAGCAAGGAAAATGGATGTGTACAAAGTGCTTCTAGTTCCTTCACTGTCAACTGGACTTTTAACCTGTTTACAGATGTACAAACATGTTTGTTTCTATGGTTAAGAGGTTTATCATGTGCTGAAAGAATCCAGTTTGTTATGCCGTTATAGGTGTAAGAGAGAAACTTTGACTCCAGGGCAGACAGACAGGTAGAGAGTAACTTTGACTCCAGGGGGCCATTCCACTAAAGGCGGATCAGTATAGCGGCGATATAAATAAATGCGGCGCTCAGGCAACTCGAGATTGGAATTCAAGCCTCAGGTGATTCCTCGAACGAGGATCAGCCTTGCGTGATGAGTGTTCACAGAAGACAGGCTTACAAATCTTCGATATCGGCGCGTGCACGCAGACATAAAGAGCCCAGAAGAGTCGATCTGTCGAAATGAAGATACTCCACTCTGCAGGCGTACTACATTTGCGCAGCATTCCCGAATTATTGATCTTTATGAAGACGGAAAAATAAGATGTAAAATAGTGCAATACTGCCGCAATTAACAAGGCGAGGGAAATGGTTTGGCAAGAAATTGCTGACCGATTAAATGCGTAGGTCATACTAGCCCCAGTTATTGTTATATGTTCATATTTTAATAAATGAATATTACTACTGTGGTGATATCAGCAGCAGGCTACAAACCGTCATATCGCCACAATGGCCTAGTGGTATCGACGGCTGCCACAGGATTTATTCATAATTTTTAGACGTGGTTCGAATCCCTCTTCCGACACACTTTTTACTGCAATTTCGTTGTCTGAATCTAATCTAAAATCTCATCTAAAAAAGTATGTAGGCTATAAAATTATGGTGCAGGCTAATTTACAAGAACTGACACGATTACAATGGTGTTTGAAGCCTTTGCATGAAATCTTCGGTTAAATGTAAAAAAGAAAAGAAAAAAAGACTTCGAACTCGCAACCTTTGGGACTCCAGCCGGCTGCCTTAACCACTGCGCCAACCAGACCGCTGTGATAACAGCAATGCAATAGACATACCTATTCATTTTATTTTATTTTGTACATTTTTTAATTTATGTATCCATCGATCTATCTATCTATCTATCACACTTTCTAAATATCTAGTTATCTATCACACAATCAAACTATCTATCGATCGATCACACTTTCAAATTATCAAATTATCTATCTATCACACAGTCAACCTATCCATCTATCTATCTCGTGTGAAGTGGGAACTAATATTTCCTAAAAGACACATGAGGAACTGTCGTTCGGGGTTTAGTTTCCGCCTGTGAGCCTTTTTTGACGCGCGTCTTACCATAGCCTGTGTTTTAGCCTGGTCGCGACCAGGCTAATTATATCTGACTCAGAAGGAGCTCAACCAAGCAGCGAATTATTTGAGCCACATTGATGGCACCGAACGCAAGCTAACATTTTCGAGGCTTAGAACTTTATCGAGGCTTAGAACTTTATCGAGCTTCGTGGAATACCCCCCAGGGCAGACAGACAGGTAGAGAGTAACTTTGACTCCAGGGCAGACAGACAGGTAGAGAGTAACTTTGACTCCAGGGCAGACATACAGGTAGAGTTTAACTTTGACTCCAGGGCAGACAGACAGGTATCCGTTCCCTCGATTTAGTAATTTGTTCCCTCGGTTTAGTAATTCGTTAGAGTTAGGGTTAGGCCCTACGAGCCAGAACGATTGCAAGGATTCTAACCCTAACCCTAACGAATTACTAAACCGAGGGAACAGATTTACTAAACCGAGGGAACAGATTCACACATCAAATAATTGTTCTCTACCATGTGACCCCAGGGGGGCTCCGTAACATACATACACAATGCTACCAGAACACACACACACACACACACACACACACACACACACACACACACACACACCCAGGCCCTGTCTGGAGCTAAACGAACACTCAGTGGTAGAGTTACTATCATTAGAACTTATGAATTACTGTCATATACAATAGTAACACTTAAAGTAAGCCTAGTATCAGTTATTATGAGATTCCTTCAGAATGGACTCCCTGTTTAACTGCATAATAAATAACCAGAATAACTCAGAACTTATAGTCACTATAATAATAATACTACTACTACTACTAATAATAATAATACTAATAATAGTATACTACTAACAACACTACTAATAATGCTGGAAGCAGAATCTACATTGCACAATTGTATTAGTTGCATTACAGGGAGAAAGTTCTATGTCAAGCTTGGAGATCATGTGTCTGAGAAATATGACAGCGATTTCGGAGTCGCACAAGGGAGCTGCCTTGGTCCACTACTATTCTCACTATACATGTTACCACTCGGGGACATCATTAGAGAGCACAACGTATGTTTCCACAGCTATGCCGATGACACGCAACTGTACATTTCTGCTGAACCAAATGATACTTCAGCTATAGACTCCATTACGAACTGTCTTCTAGCAATAAATAAATGGATGAGCAATAACTTCTTGAAGCTAAACGAGGACAAAACTGAAGTCCTACTGATCGGCCCTAAAGCAAAGAGGGATATGCTGCTTAATAATCTAGGGAAACTGACATCATTGATTAAACCTGAGGTCTAGGTGTTATTTTCGACTCAGACCTAAGCTTCAAGTCCCATATTAACAAGGTGACGAAAACATAATTCTTTCACCTTAGAAACATTGCTAAAGTAAGACCACTTATAAACCAAAAAGATGCTGAAAAACTGATTCATGCCTTTGTCTCAAGCCACTTTTTACTGGGCTTCCTAAAAAAACTACTGCAAGACTTCAGCTTATTCAAAACTCTGCAGCTCGACTTCTAACTAGAACCAAGAGGAGAGAACACATTACTCCGGTCCTAGCTACTCTGCACTGGCTGCCAGTAACATGTAGGGTTGATTTTAAGGTCCTCCTCCTTATATACAAAGCCCTTAATGGGCGAGGCCCAAAGTACATTGCTAATTCCCTTGCCAATTATGTGCCCTCAAGAACACTAAGATCATCTATCGCAGGTTTATTAGAGGTTCCCAGCAACAGTCAGAAGAAGATCGGGAGCGCAGCCTTTGCCAACTATGCCCCAAAGCTTTGGAACACATTACCTTTAGAGATCAGGGAAGCCAGCTCACTAAATATTTTTAAAAGAAAGCTAAAAACGCACTTCTTCAATATAGCCTTCAACTAGCTTATCTGCACCTGCCCACTGCTCATTTGCCAGCTATTGCACTTTAAATATTTTACTGTCCTGGATACTAGATTTCAGGGGTAACCAGGCCCGCCGAGATCCATGTTAGGCTTAAGGAAGGGACAGTAGGTCCTGGATACTAGATTTCAGGGGTAACCAGGCCCGCCGAGATCCAAGTTAGGCTTAAGGAAGGGACAGTAGGTCCTGGATACTAGATTTCAGGGGTAACCAGGCCCGCCGAGATCCAAGTTAGGCTTAAGGAAGGGACAGTAGGTCCTGGATACTAGATTTCAGGGGTAACCAGGCCCGCCGAGATCCAAGTTAGGCTTAAGGCCCTGTCCACACCTATACGTTTTTTTGATAAACGTTTTTCGTATATAAAAATATTACCGTCCACACCAGCATGTTTATAAACAATGTCTGTGTCCACATGCATACGCATGAACGCAATATAAACGCTGTCATTGAGCATTCCACACCAGTAGTCGGCGATATAATATTATCCCCATAGCCCCGCTGGCCAATCAGACGCCTCTGTCTCAATGTTCTCGTTCATTAACTGTGCATTTATCTGTGAACAGGTTAAAAGCCCAGTTAACAGTGAAAGAACTAGAAGCACTTTGTTCACATCCATTTTCCTCGCTTGTGTAGCCTCGAACACCGTTGCCTATTGTAAACATAGTAGTTACTGGTGCCAGGATATGACGTTAGAGGGAACAGCAAACAGCTGCAGTGCGCATGATCATAGAAATCTACGTGCATGATGACGTGACGAATACAAAAAGCTCCGTCTATCTCGTCCACACGTCAAAAATATACGGCGAATATACAGCGTTTTTAAACATCTTCACTCTGGCAGGCGTTTTTAAACATCTTCGTTTTCAGGGGGCAAAAACTCGTTTGCGTCTGGACGAACCCCCCAAAACGAATATAAAAATCCACGTTTATCAAAAAAACGTATAGGTGTGGACAGGGCCTAACTTTGACTCCAGGGCAGACAGGTAGAGGGGGGTCTGCTGTCGAGGAGGAGCAGCTGGTCATAGAAGTTCTGAAACCCAGTTAAATCCTGGATTATGTTGTGTGTTTTCCCCAATAAATCTTTGTGTTTTGCTTTTTGAGTCGATTGGTTGTGACTGGACAGCCTTGACTAAGGCGTTTTGTAAAATAAGCTGCAGTAACTTCTGTGCTGCCTAAGTGTAGAAGCTAGTAGAGGCTATCTAACATGCAGTGTGTTCAATATGGGCAAAGCATTGCACTCACTGAATCAGGATTCAGTGGGACTAATAAAAGGTTAACAAATACAGGTCAACAAAACTGTGTGTGCATACAGCCTCTTCTGTACTCCAATAAAGAAAGAACAGTGTACTGCTTAACTACTTTTATTGGCATGTACATCAAGTGACTCAATTTCAGCTAGAATACATTCAACGATTTCTATAGGGGGAAAACTCATGAGGTATTGTCACATTCAGCAATTTGAGAATGATGAAGATTAAACAGCACAGAAGTTGGAGAAGTTAGAAATGGCTCTCAACTTGTCCTCTACAAACACCTCCTGCCCACTCTCAGTGTAAGTCAGTGCCCTCCAGTTAATCACATTGCCTGGGCTGTAGTTTACATCAGCTGTGAAGTGCTGAATCTCACAAGGAGACAGGACATGGTTCCACACATTCACATCACTGATCAGCCCAACAAATGACTGACTCGTAACAAAGCCCCCCCCATAGGAGTCTTGGTCCTGACCCAGAATGACACTGGGAACACCACCATCAAGCACCCCTGTGTAGCCCGGCGTCTGCGTTGGGCTGGGCTTCCCATTGGTCCACAGCTGACCATCGGTGGAGTTCCAGGTGGCACACACTGAGACCCACACGTTGAGCTCACCTGGCACCCCCTTAAACTTGAGTGCCTTATGCCTGACGTGCAGTTCCAGTCTTCCAGTTACCCTCTTGAACAGCAGCAGGTCGTTGTCGTCTTTTCGGGAGGCCATGGAGAACAGAGTATAGTGTCGCCGCAGGTCTGTGAAATACCTTCAGGAAGAGGTTCATAAATATAGAGTTAGAACAAGAAATATTCAATATCACTATGGATTCAACATGCAGACACAACGTCAAGGTGTTTTGAGTTGTCTAAAGTTGACGACAGAAGTATTGAACACCATATTACCTGAGACATATGGTCGCAGAGCCAAGGATCTCTCCTATTGGTGTCAGCTTCACGTGCGCAGTGTTGGTCTCTCGTGTAAATGTAAACATTTTACCTGTGAGGTCTGGTCAGACAAAGAGGATTCAGTCCATCAAATCAAAACAAACCCTTCAAAGCACATTTGGAATTGTAATGTTAGTACTGTCTGAAGAGATTTCCATTGCATACACAAATGTAAATGGTATGTACTTCCAGGTATGTGTGTAGTGCCATATGATTCATGAATACTGATCGTATGTCAAATGAGCATTCATGTTCAAAGTAAATCAACGGGATGTTCAGATGTCTCACCTTGAGGCTCGGCCCAGCACATGGTGAACATGACCAGCACCACAAAGAGTCTCTCCATCTGTTCACAATACATCAACAGCAATGTTTACAACAAATATGACATTAGGGTTTCAGTGTACATGCAAGTATACACTTTAAATGGGTTTGTATTCTCCTTGAATGCATTCTCTTCAATTGCAAGTGTGTCATTAATGGACAAAATGTCTTTCACCGTATGTCATGCTAGAGAACCTACCTTGTCAGTTCTACTAAACGGCAGATGTACTGTAGCTTAATTGATCCAGAAGATGTCTAGTTTAGTTCCTAAGATGTCTGGTCTCTCCTGTCCTTTTTATTGTGATCAGTGGAATAGAGAAGTGGCTCCTCCTTATCTGTGAGTCCCTAGGAGGAGGCCCAGGTGTGGCATGTGGGGCTAACGAGCCTGCAGTTCTCTTCTCTGGGCCATCCGCCTGATAGGGGAATGCGGGGCAGCTGTGCATGGTTATCAATACACCCGCTACTCTGTGGGTCACTACAATATGTAATGAACTGGATATTTGTTTTGTTACATTTGATGTTTATTTATTTAGTATATTTTTGTTGTTGTTGTTGTTGTTGTTGTTGGGACTGGTTTCGGGTCCCTTATGGGCCCCATGTTATGGGGTGGAGTGTGATGGTCTATACGGGCTGTTGGTTGTGGGTCTGCTTGAGGCCCTGTCCACACCTATACGTTTTTTTGATAAACGTGGATTTTTATATTCGTTTTGGGGGGGTTCGTCCAGACGCAAACGAGTTTTTGCCCTCTGAAAACGAAGATGTTTAAAAGCGCCTGCCAGAGTGAAGATGTTTAAAAACGCTGTATATTCGCCGTATATTTTTGACGTGTGGACGAGATAGACGGTGCTTTTTGTATTCGTCACGTCATCATGCGCGTAGATTTCTATGATCATGCGCACTGCAGCTGTTTGCTGTTCCCTCCTACGTCATATCCTGTTATTACAACAGGCAACGGTGTTCGAGGCTACACAAGCGAGGAAAATGGATGTGAACAAAGTGCTTCTAGTTCTTTCACTGTTAACTGGACTTTTAACCTGTTTACAGATAAATGCACAGTTAATGATCGAGCACATTGAGAGACAGAGGCGTCTGATTGGCCAGCGGGGCTATGGGGATAATATTATATCGCCGACTACTGGTGTGGAATGCTCAATGACAGCGTTTATATTGCGTTCATGCGTATGCATGTGGACACAGACATTGTTTATAAACATGCTGGTGTGGACGGTCATATTTTTATATACGAAAAACGTTTATCAAAAAAACGCATAGGTGTGGACAGGGCCTTAAGCCTAACTTGGATCTCGGCGGGCCTTTTTTCTCTTTCTGTATAAATGCTATTTATGTTAATGAAGGAAACTTTTGATTTATTTCACTTAGGCTATTCTCTCATTGGCTGTTATGTTCTGATTTAAAGGTTCTGATTTAAAGGTTCACTTAGATCAGGGGTGGGGAACCTCCGGCCTCGGGGCCGTATAAGGCCCGCGAGACCGTTTGATCCGGCCTACGAGGCAATTAATAAAAATAAACAAAAGCAACATTAGAAATACAACATTAAAAAAAATCTCCAGCGAGCGATTATTTTTCCTATAAAACACGTTTTTATAATAAAAATAAAAATGTATGAAATAAAAGAAAACAAATATTTTTATTGAACGTGACGTTCAGGGTCAGTGACGGACAGCTGTCTATCTGTCTGTGTCACGTTCATGGTCACGTGCGTAACGTAATGTGTCATTGCGTGATAATCTCCTGTCATCGCTTCATTCAGAAAGTAATCAGAATGCAAACATGGCTGTCAAGAAAAGAAAGGTAGATGCAGAATGTCGCACTTTCCAAGACAAATGGACAAACAATTATTTATTTGTTGAGGTAAAAGGCAAGCCAGTATCAATGCCTTGTGTGTCGGGAGGCGCGCGCGGTTATGAAAAAGTCGAACCTCGAACGTCATTACAACTCAAAACATGCTAACCTGGACAACTTGAAAGGACAAATACGCTTGGATAAAGTTAACGCTCTCCATCGGAGTTTGGGTGCTCAACAAGCAGTCTTCACAAGACCACAATCTGACCGAGACAACGTTACGCATGCTAGTTTAGTGTTGAGTGAGCTAATCGCTAAGAAGCTGAGGCCGCATTCAGAAGGAGAATTTGTGAAGGAGTTAATTATTGCCGCGGCGGAGCTGCTCGCACCGGACAAAGTAAAATTGTTCCAAAGTGTCAGTTTGTCTCGAAGAACTGTCTCAGATCGGATTACTGACATGGCACAAGATATTGAGAAAACACTGAGGGACACCGCAAGCAGGGGAGGCTGGTTCATTAGGGGCAATTGGACAATGCCCCACCAAAGGGAGAAGAGAGAGATTTTTTTTCTATGACTTCTAGACAGTGTTGCTTCTGAATATCATAGTCCAATCAGCTAGTGTTCTGTGGAGTATATCATAGTCCAATCAGCTAGTGTTCTGTGGAGTATGTTCCAATCAGCTTCAAGTCCCGCCCCTTTCAGGGCAACTTTCAGTCTACTCGAAATTGCACTAGGCTGTTCTCGTAGACTTGCATGTAAAATCTATTTTGGTAACTTCAGGCCATTCGGTCATTTGTCTATGGGGTTTTGGGACATGCACAAAGAATCGTACGTGCTTACGTCATGTCATACGGCCGGCGTCACGTTCGTTCACCTGCTTCACCGTGGCTAGTAATGTTCTGAACAACTCGGTTGAATCTTTAAAAGAAACACCGTTCAGCCGTCGTAGCAACCAGGAGAAATTAACAGTAAAGGAATTAGGACCACCCAGACCAAATTTAATTATAAAGCAAGTTTATAAGGCAGGGAAAATTGGAAAATCGTATAACCGAGGATTTACGAGGGGTTGGTATGAGAAGAAAACATGGCTAGCGGGATGTGAAGTAACAAATGCGTTGTTCTGCTTTCCACTACCGGACTTTGTAAACAAATTGAACAAATGGATTAGAAGGAGGCATCTTTTGTTCCCAACTTGATATTGCAACTGGACCTATTACCGAAGTCAAACTTGTGTAAGTAAGTGAATCATCTGTCCTTCAGTCATGATAGGAAAACCAAATCGATGCTGGGAGAAGGAATGGCAGACTGTATTCTGATTGTATCTTCTATGCTCTTTGTATGTTTCTATGCTCTTTGTATGTTTCTATGCTCTTTGTATGTGTCTTGGTGTAGGAGAAACGTAGGACCACGTTGGAAACAAGTGTTTCGGTACACGTTGACGTGTAGAAATTGTAGAGAAAACTGGGGGGGTAGAGGTGATGAAGAGGTCTGTACAGGGGGGGGTAGAGGTGATGAAGAGGTCTGTACAGGGGGGTAGAGGTGATGAAGAGGTCTGTACAGGGGGGGTAGAGGTGATGAAGAGGTCTGTACAGGGGGGTAGAGGTGATGAAGAGGTCTGTACAGGGGGGGTAGAGGGGATGAAGAGGTCTGTACAGAGGGGTAGAGGGGATGAAGAGGTCTGTACAGGGGGGTAGAGGGGATGAAGAGGTCTGTACAGGGGGGTAGAGGGTATGAAGAGGTCTGTACAGGGGGGTAGAGGGGATGAAGAGGTCTGTACAGGGGGGTAGAGGGGATGGAGAGGTCTGTAGAGGAGGGTAGAGGGGATGGAGAGGTCTGTAGAGGAGGGTAGAGGGGATGGAGAGGTCTGTACAGGGGGGGTAGAGGGGATGAAGAGGTCTGTACAGGGGGGTAGAGGGGATGAAGAGGTCTGTAGAGGAGGGTAGAGGGGATGAAGAGGACTGTAGAGGAGGGTAGAGGGGATGAAGAGGTCTGTACAGGGGGTAGAGGGGATGGAGAGGTCTGTACAGGGGGGTAGAGGGGATGGAGAGGTCTGTACAGGGGGTAGAGGCGATGGAGAGGTCTGTACAGGGGGTAGAGGGGATGAAGAGGTCTGTACAGGGGGGTAGAGGGGATGGAGAGGTCTGTAGAGGTGGGTAGAGGGGATGGAGAGGTCTGTAGAGGTGGGTAGAGTGGATGAAGAGGTCTGTAGAGGTGGGTAGAGGGGATGAAGAGGTCTGTACATGGGGGTAGAGGGGATGAAGAGGTCTGTACAGGGGGGTAGAGGGGATGGCGAGGTCTGTACAGGGGGGTAGAGCTATTCTCATGCTAAAATTGACTGTAAATCCAGATTTTAAAGTTGATATTCTTCCCCGTGGAGCATGCCCCCATAACCTGTGCCCCACCCAAACATTTTAGCACCAGCCGCCACTGACCGCAAGAGATTTCCAGTTTTTCTCTCTGGCCTGCGATGAGACAACAGACATAACAAACACCGCCCAACTGGCCATTTTTGTGCGGGGGATTATAGCCGAGTTCCATACGAGGGAGGAGTTGCTGTCTTTGCAAGCCATGCATGGCACCACCAAAGGTGCGGATTTATTTGAGCAAGTTGTTTTGGCTATGAACAAATTCGAACTGCAGTTTGACAAGTTAAGTGGCCTGGCAACGGATGGAGCCCCAGCCATGGTTGGCGCGCAAAAGGGATTGACTGCATTGGTCAAAAAGGAAATGAGTCGTCTCAGTCTCGATCCAAGTGAGTTAGTTGTATGCCACTGTATCATACACCAAGAGAATCTGTGTGCACAGTCCCTGAAGTTCAACAATGTGATGACAACTGTCGTTTCCACCATAAATGTCATCAAAAGCAGAGGGCTGAACAGCCGCCAGTTCAAAGAGCTACTGAGTGAACTAGAGTCAGAGTACGGAGATCTGGTTTACCACTGTGAGGTGCGCTGGCTGAGTCGTGGAAATATGCTCACACGGTTTTACTCACTCAGAGAAGAAGTGAAACAGTTCATGGAGATGAAGGGGAAACCTGTCATAGAACTCAGTGATAGCAAGTGGCTGTGTGATTTGGGCTTCATGGTGGACATTACCAAGTACCTGTCAGAGCTGAACGTCAAGCTCCAAGGTCCCAACCAGCTTCTCAGCTCTCTACAATCAAATGTGAAGTAATTTGAAGCTAAACTAAAGCTGTGACCAAGTGCAACTGGAAAGGGGAAACACTCTCCACTTTCCCACTCTGCAAGAACAAAAGCCTGCTGTGACATCTGAATATGCTGCTGAGTGTGCAAAACTCCTCCAGGCATTTGGAGAGAGGTTCCAGGACGTGAAAAGTAAGCAAAGGGAACTGAACATATTTGCCACGCCATTTAATGTGGAACCAGCTGATGTGCCTGACAACCTACAACTCGAAATCATTGAGCTGCAAAGCAATGACGAGCTCAAAGCTAGGTACAACAACCTCCCTCTGCTGGACTTCTACAAACTGTATGTACGTGCTGAGGATTTTCCCATTCTGAGGAGACATGCACTGAAGTTTGCGTCAGTGTTTGGGACCACCTACTGCTGTGAGCAGTTCTTTTCAAAACTGACTCTTGCAAAGACTCGGTTCCGCTCAAGACTGACTGACCCAAACCTGCAAAACCAGCTGCGAGTAGCATCATCATCATTACCAGCTGACACCAAACGCCTCGCCGAAGAGAAACAGTTCCAGCCATCGCATTAGGTAAGTCCGATATGTGTTCAATAATTTGTTTTAATTAATTATTTAATTAATAATAAATCTGTGGTAACCAAGACAGTCTGTTTGTTTCCTAACCAAGCAGGTAGGCTTCCCGGTGGCCGTGGCTGGAGCCTAATCAGGAGGACTCGGGACAGCTGACTGGGTGTCCTGGTTACAGCTTAAAAGGCGTTCCAGTCCACAAGCTCTCTCTCTCTCCTCCAGCACCATTATTCTATATTACACCGTACAACACCCTCCTCGCCATACTTTCCTGCATTCACTCACTTACACTACTGATACACTGATTCTCATACCCCATTGGATTATTGTTCAGTTTGGCATACCTTAGTTCTATTAAATTCTTGTTATTTTGATTATACATGGTGTGTGTGTGTCCCTTTTTGTTATGGTCCAGAGCCAGGCCGTAACAATGGCCCTTGAAGGATGTTCTAAAAATGTAAATGGCCCTTGACAGGAAAAAGGTTCCCCACCCCTGACTTAGATGAATCACAGGGCTCTTAGCCTACTGTAGGGCTTGTTCCATGGCCAGCGTAAAATTAATTTTTGAATGGAGAGTGGAGGAGCTATGCCTGTTTCATGTCTACCGGACAATATAGGCTATAGTTAGGTAACGTTAGTATGATATCGTTCCTTCAGATATCATTAAGGTGTGGGTTAAGGTCTACTAGTAATAGTGGGTTAGGCGCGCGTCTGGTTTGGGAAGACGCATCAGCAGGGGTGGGTTGGGTATGGGTTTGTTTATTATGTTTGAGTGATGTTTTTTTTTTTTTTTTTTTTGTATTGTCTTATAGCTTGGTCACCTTCTCAATGTACCCTTTACAATGTATCTACTTATGTTATCAACCATGCCTATGATCCCTCCTAATGTATCACAACAGATTGGAGGAGTGGTCAAGTTTTCCAGTTGGAACTGTAAAGGCATAAATCAGCCAATTAAACGTAGCAAAGCACTTGGGCATCTTCAGCATTTGGGAGTTCATATTGCTTTCCTTCAGGAAACTCACCTTAAATCACCTGATCATACCAAGCTTCGGGGGAGATGGGTGGGACAAGTGTATCATTCATCATTTCAAAGCAGATCCAGAGGTGTGGCAATTCTAATTCATAAGTCTGTTAATTTCATCTGTTCTGGTGTCTTCTCTGACCCCAATAGATCTGTGCTTGTAACTGGGAAACTGTATGGCACCCCGGTGATCATGCTTAATATTTATGGCCCCAACTGGGATAATAATGGATTTTTTAGATCAGTGTTTTCCTCGATACCTGACTTGTCCACACACCATCTTATCGTAGGGGGGGATTTTAATTGTTGGCTTAATCCATCATTAGATCGCTCATCTACCAAAACTACAACACCTTCAAATTCCTCTAAAACCATCAAATCCTTCATGGATGAGTTTTCACTCTCAGACCCTTGGCGTTTTCATAATCCAACTGATAGGGCATACTCATGTCCACCATACGTTTACACGTATTGATTATTTCCTGATTGATAATCGCCTCATTCAATCTGTATTATCCTGTACATATGATACTATTGTTATATCAGATCATGCCCCAGTTTTAATGGACTTACAAATTAAGGGATGTGACAACACCCGCCCACCTTGGCGTCTGAATACTGGCCTATTATCAAACGAAGACTTTGTTGTCTTTCTCTCCAAGCAGATAGATTTTTTTATGGACACTAATAAGACGCCAGGGATCTCGGCTTCTTTACTGTGGGAAACATTGAAGGCATATCTGAGGGGAGAGATCATTTCTTATAGTGCGCATGAAACAAAAACTAGGAGGAAGAGATTGCTAAATCTTACTACACAGATCACACAGATTGACAAAGTGTACTCTTTCACTCCATCGCCAGACTTATATAGGGAACGCCTCTTGTTACAAGCAAAATATGATCTTCTTTCCACCACCCAAACTGAAGAACTGTTATTGAAATCTAGAAGCAGTTACTATGAATACGGAGACAAAACAAACAAACTACTAGCTCACCAATTAAGACACATATCTGCTTCACATTTGATCCCACAAATCCAAATTCCGACAGGTATAACCACAGATCCGCAACAAATTAATGATAAATTTAAGCAATTTTATACCTCCCTTTATACTGCTGAGCAACCTAATGATCCCTCTACCTTTAACACTTTCTTTGACCCACTTGACATTCCCAAGGTTGATTCTGACTTGGCTAAGAAACTAGATGAGCCTATCACTATAGAGGAACTTGGGAGAGCCGCTCATGCCATGCAGGCAGGTAAATGCCCAGGCCCTGATGGCTATCCTATTGAATTCTATAGCAAATTCTTTGATAAACTGGCCATATGGATATGTATAATGAGTCATTTCAACATCTCAAATTGCCACACACACTTACTCAGGCCTCAATTTCTTTAATCCTGAAAAAAAACAAGGACCCTCTTTTATGTGGGAGCTACCGCCGTATAAGTTTATTGTCAGTAGACCTGAAACTTCTCTCTAAATTATTAGCTATGCGTTTAGAACCTGTTTTACCCTCTATCATCTCCCCTGACCAGACTGGTTTTATACAAAACAGATACTCATTTTCCAATATTAGGCGTCTTCTAAATGTCATGTATAACCCCTCCACTTCATCAATGTCAGAAGCTGTGATCTCGCTCGACGCCGAGAAGGCCTTCGACCGGGTCGAGTGGGGCTACCTTTTCTACACTCTGGAGAAGTTCGGCGTGGGTAGAACTTTTATTAGCTGGGTGAAATTACTTTATACATCCCCCACAGCCTCAGTCAGAACCAACCACACCTATTCTGAATACTTTCCCCTTTTTCGCTCCACACGTCAAGGCTGCAACTTGAGCCCATTACTATTTGCCATTGCAATCGAACCATTGGCCATTGCTCTCAGATCGAACCCTCGCATAACTGGGATTAGTAGATTCGGTGTTGAACAGAAAACTTCTATGTACGCAGATGATTTGCTCTTATATGTTTCTAATTTATCAACCTCCACTCCAGCTACCCTTGACACACTTAACTCATTTGGTAAAATATCTGGCTATAAACTTAATCTGGACAAAAGCGAGCTGTTCCCTATAAATGCAGAAGCCCGTAACTACCCTTTACACACTTTGCGTTTTAAAATCGCCCCACTCGGTTTCACATACCTTGGCATTTTTTTTCAAATAAATTTGAGGACTTATTTAAATCAAATTTTTCCCCTCTATTGGCCAAACTACAAGAATGTCTCTATTTCTAAACCTATGAGGTGGAGAATGTATCTACAGCTGGGGCCTCATTTATAGGAAGTACTTTGGATCAAATGTGATCTTACCCGTGTCATATGTAGAAAACCACGTCAATATATTTCAACGTGAGTCAATTTGACTGGAAACGATCGTAGCTCTACGTCAGGTATTGACTTGACGTACGCACAATACCTACTGGTTATGCAGAGTTATTACAGGCATGTGAGCCGCACACAAACACGTTGCCTACTGTAATTCATGCGAAGTAACAATGTTGTTATCAGCCGAGAAAATGAGTTAAATTCAAGATTTAAAGGGAACTGATGATTATGATTGGTATCATGGCAAGGTATGCCATTAGGCTATTGTATGGTGTAATCATTCTAAATTGAGGCATGATAAAGGCAAGATTCATTGTGATTCCCCAAGATTCCTTGGTATTTAGCATTATAAGCCCTGTTATAAGGTTATTTACGATCATATCCAGTTCTATCACAGCCAGTAGCGCAGTGCACATTATATATGAATGAATGGTCTTTATTGTCATTAATACAGTACAGGTACCATACAACGAAATTTAGTAGGGGTTTAGTAGGGGTTTCCCCTGGTGCTTGGAAAAAGACTAAAAACAAGAGGGCCAAGGTTAAAATAAAAAAAAGGGAAAAGAGCTGGTTTACATATATAAAGGCTATGTACACTATCTACTATACTATACTACTATACTACACAATAAAACACTGTGCTGTACTCTATGCTATACTATAAATATCCTAACTTTTCCTATATCTGAACCTTATGTACTCAAGGGTTGTCATATTGCACGTAGTATTGTTGCACATTAACCCTTGTGTGGTGTTCACTTTTTGGACCCTTTCGTACTCTTCGGGTCAAGTTGACCCGGGACATCATTGGGGTTTTGAAAGCACTTTTCCTGACACGGTGCTCCTAGTCCCAATGGTGACCCGTACAAGGGAGTATGCTCAGGGTGCAAGATAGCCCCAAAATAGCCCATAATATTAAAGAGCGCCTCCTGTGGGCACAAACAGGTACTGTACCCATTAATGCACAATAGGTACTGTGTTCACATTCAAAAGTGTATATTTTGTTCTGGTGGACCTAGGGGGCTGCCCTTTGGAGGGGCTGGAGCAGAGGGTGCCTAATTATAACCCTCAAAGTGTCAGACCCCTGGGAATAGGTGGGGCCGAACGGCAGCATGATGAGTAGAGGCGTTTTTACGCACATGATGCTCCTAACTTCCACTAAACAAAATCCACTATAATAAAGAATTGGTTGTCATAAATCATACTTATCTAGGAAAAATGTAAATGAAACAATGTTTTTATTGATGTTTATTATTTTGAACTTATATTCTCAATTGATTTTCAAAGCATTATAATCAAAGCTGTAAAAAATACAGGTGATGAACAAGAATAATGCTACAAATGCTGAAACACAAAACATGTGGAATGTACACTGTTTTAGTCACTGAAATAACACTGGTTACAATTGTGTGTGCATGGGCATGTCTGTCTACACAACACATGAAGTACAGCATTTGACAGTATGTGTACCACAAATGTACTTTTTGCAGTTGCTGCATGTGGTCCCTGTCTTTGTGTCCTTTGAGGGTCCACACACCTCGCAGCGCTTCCTCTTTTTGCCATGGGCTGCAGTCTAGAATAATGAAAAGACTTAGTTCAGGATTTTTTTTTCCACCACGTCTCCTAATACTCTAAATCACTCACACACACACACACACACACACACACACACACACACACACGCACACACGCACACACACACACACACACACACACACACACACACACACACACACACACACACACACACATATTTACATTTACATTAAAAATGTTGGCATTTAGCAGACGCCTTATTTCAAAGCGACTTACATTTACCAAAGCGATCAATACATTTGACTAAGCAAGTGAATCAACACAGACACACACACACACAAACAACCGCAACAGGACACTTACCTCAGGCACTGGAGATTGTGGTTGTGTGGGTTGTGCAGGTGGAGCATCTGTAATCCTCCTCACTATGGCTAGAGAAGTTGGGGTCCTGGGCATATGTTGTCTCCTTTGGATATGCGGTGTCACCAGTGCCATACCTAGCTCCTCAAGGAAAAGACGTCGTCTTTGGAGCTTCCTTTGGTTCCAGTCTGGGTTGACTGCCATCCAGATTGAAAATGCATTGTAGGCTGAAACATCCAGGATGTTGAAGAAGATCACGAGAGGCCACCGTAGAGTTCTTCTTTGGCAGCTGTAGCAGGCCAGCAGCTTGTCCAGGTTGTCTACTCCACCTTTGGTGGCGTTGTAGTCAAGTATGACCTCTGGCGTACGGTCCTCCCGGCCACTGATTCTTCCATCCCTATGTAGAGTGCTCATGAGCATCACATTCTTGCCCTTTTTTGGTATGTAAGACACCAGGGTAGTGTTGGCTGTAAACATAAAGTTGGAGGAATGGACTGGCCTGTTCTTCACATTTAGAAACTGGGGTGGGAGCTCCGTCTTGTTTTTTCGGACTGTTCCAACCATTGTCACCTTTCGTTTGAGAAGTTCCTGTCCCAGGCTGTAGGATGTAAAGAAATTATCACAGGTGATGTTATGGCCACTGAGGCCCTGTGACATATCCAACACCACCCGTGTCCCCTGATTTCTCTCAGGGGCTCCTCCCTCTGGCTTCCCTGTATAAATTTGCATGTTCCATGCATACGATGAAACGGCATCACAGGCAACCCAGATTTTTATTCCGTACCTTGCTGGTTTGGAGGGCATATACTGCCTGAAGGGGCAACGACCTCTAAACCCCACAAGCCGTTCATCCACAGTTAGATTGGGCCCAGGGTTGTAAAGAAGTGGAAGCCGGTCCACCCACTTGTCCCACACCGTGCGGATTGCAACCAACTTGTCCCTACGCCGTCTAACAGGTCTTGATTCCCGGTCATCAAACCTGATGACCCTCGAGTAGATATTGAAGCTCTTCAGAGACATTGTGGCTCTAAAAATTGCTCTCCCTGTCTCCACATCCCACAGACTTTCAGTCGACTCCCCTCTTGACCTATAGACACCTGCTAGGATGAGGATCCCAAAATAGGCCTGTAAGTGTGTGTTGTCCATTTCTTTCCACTCCTCCCCGAAAACACGTCTCCCCTCAAGGTTGGTCATATCAAGAATTATTTTCTGAATTGAATCAGTAATCAGCAGCTCAAAGGATGACTTGATATCATCAACATGAGTCACTGCCAATCGTGTGGGCCCTGGTACCATCCTTATAATGTTAGCAGCTGAGCGGGGGGGCTCTCTCATTGGGGATGAAGCAGCTATAATGTTAGCAGCTGGCTGCGGGGCTCTTATTAATTTTTTTAATTAATTTTTGCCATTTAGCAGACGCTTTTATCCAAAGCGACTTACAATTACGAATTACAGGGACATTCCCCCTGGAGTAACTGAGGGCTAAGTGCCTTACTCAAGGGCACACTAGTAGTGGTGTGGTTTCAGGCGGGATTTGAACTCACAACCTTCCGATCGGAAGTCCAACACACTATCCACTAGACCACCACTACCTCTGGCTCTTCCAGTGGCTGGCTGCGGGGCTCTTCCAGTGGCTGGCTGTGGGGCTCTTTCAGTGGCTGGCAGTGGGGCTCTTCCAGTGGCTGGCTGTGGGGCTCTTCCAGTGGCTGGCTGTGGGGCTCTTCCAGTGGCTGGCTGCGGTGCTCTTCCAGTGGCTGGCTGCGGGGCTCTTCCAGTGGCTGGCTGTGGGGCTCCTGCAGTGGCTGGCTGCGGGGCTCTTCCAGTGGCTGGCTGTGGGGCTCTTTCAGTGGCTGGCAGTGGGGCTCTTCCAGTGGCTGGCTGTGGGGCTCTTCCAGTGGCTGGCTGTGGGGCTCTTCCAGTGGCTGGCTGCGGTGCTCTTCCAGTGGCTGGCTGCGGGGCTCTTCCAGTGGCTGGCTGTGGGGCTCCTGCAGTGGCTGGCTGTGGGGCTCCTGCAGTGGCTGGCTGTGGGGCTCCTGCAGTGGCTGGCTGTGGGGCTCTTCCAGTGGCTGGCTGTGGGGCTCTTCCAGTGGCTGGCTGTGGGGATCCTTCTGCTGCATGCTCAGAGTGAAACTCATCTCCAAATTCACTTTCAGAATCAGAATACTCTGAATTAATTTCTATATTATCCTCATCTGAAACATCCTCCCCCCCTTCAACTTCACTATGTTGCTCACTCTCTTCAAATATTATCTCCACGGCCCTCTGAACACTGTATCTTTTCTTCATGTTGCTGGTGGAGGATTGTAGTTGAAATGACCTATACACTGGGATGGAGAGCTATTTCTCTCTTTTATCCCTCCCATGAGGTGCAGTACAATATTTATTTATTTATTTTTTACAACATTGCACTTCAAAGGGTAAAAAGTGCGAGAGCAGACAGCTTCTCGGCGCGGGAAAGCCAGAGCAGACGGCTTCTTGTGCAGGTGTGAGGAGTCCAGTACAATATTATTCTTTATTATTATTATACAATGTTGCATTTCAAAGGGTAAAGAGTGCGAGAGCAGACGGCTTCTCGGCACGGGAAAGACAGAGCAGAGGTGTGTGAGTGAGTGAGTGAGTGTCAGTGTGAGTGTGTGTATGTTTCTGTGTCTCTGTGTATCCGGGTCAAAATGACCCGAACACCTTATGAAGGACATAAATGTGTTGGGGTATTGTAGGATGTGTAAAAAAAAAAAAAAAATTTGTTTTTTGTTTTTCATATAAAATGAGCCAAGGCCATGGAGTTTCAGATTGATAAAATGTATTCTTGTACCATTTCTCTTTAAGTAAAAATTGAAAACGGGTCAGGTTGACCCGAACACCACACAAGGGTTAATTTAAAGTGTCGCAGTTTGCAGGTTTGAAATGTTCACAGTTGTATTTCAATATTGCACTTATGTTTACAATCTAGTAGCTGCCATCAAGTTGTCTAGATTGTCCAGGGCCTAGAACCTAGGTCTTTGCTGTGTTCAGGGCCTGAATGGCCCTAGGGTAGAAGCTGAGCTTCAGTCTATTTGTCCGTGCGGACATGGTCCTGAACCGCCTGCCTGAGCGCAGCCTAACAAAGTGTTCGTTCCCAGGGTGGGATGGGTCCCTGGAGATCTTGGTGGCCTTCCTGAGGCAGCGTGTGTTGTACAGCTCTTCCAGAGAGGGGAGGGGGGCGCCGATGATCTTCTGGGCCGATCTCACGACTCTCTGTAGCGCTTTCCTCTCTGCGGCTGTGCAGCTGGAGAACCACACGCAAATGCAGTAGGTGAGGATGCTCTCCACTGTGCAGCGGTAGAAGGTCACAAGCAGCTCCTGTCTGAGGTGGTATTTCCTGAGGACTCTCAGGAAGTAGAGCCGCTGTTGTGCCTTCTTGATGATGGCTGCTGTGTTGGTCCTCCAGGACAGGTCCTCCTGTATGTGCACCCCCAGGAATCGGAGAGTTGAGACTCTCTCCACGCTCCCTCCATCGACGAGCAGGGGCTGGACCTCAAATTTTGTCCTCCTGAAGTCCACGATGATTTCCTGGGTCTTTAGCTGGTTTAGCAGCAGGTTGTTAACCTTGCACAGCTTGCCCAGCTGCTTCACCTCATCCCTGTACGCCGCCTCGCCCCCCCCCCGAGATGCAGCCCACCACGGTGGTGTCGTCTGCAAACTTTATGATGGAGTTGCTGGGGTGGACGGGGGTGAAGTCGTAGGTGTAGAGGTTGTAGAGGATGGGGCTCAGCACGCAGCCCTGGGGGGACCCAGTGCTGAGTCTGAGGGCTGTGGAGGTGTGGGAGCCCACCCGCACTCTCTGGGGGCGGTCAGACAGGAAGTCCTTGATCCATGCGCAGATGGAGTGTGATAGTCCCAGGTCTAGTAGTTTGGTCACTAGCCTGTCTGGAAGGTTAGTGTTGAAAGCAGAGCTGAAGTCCACAAAGAGCAGTCTCACGTAGCTGTTCCCCCTCTCCAGGTGGGATAGAGTGGAGTGGAGAGTCGTCGCGATGGCGTCCTCTGTGGACCTGTGGGCTCTGTAGGCGAACTGGTATGGATCCAGGTTGGGCGGGAGGCATGTGACTATGTGGGCCCGGACCAGTTTCTCGAAGCACTTCATGATGATTGGTGTGAGTGCCACCGGGCGGTAGTCGTTTAGGCAGCTCACCGTGCTTTTCTTCGGGACTGGGATGATTGTTGAGGTTTTCAGGCAGGGTGGGATGGTGACCTGGGACAGGGACTGGTTGAAGATGTTGGTGAAAACCCCGGCCAGCTGGTCGGCGCAGTCCCTCAGCACCCGTCCCAGGACGCCGTCCGGCCCTGAGGCTTTTCTGAGGTCCACCGCCTTCAGCCTGCATTGATCACATCTTTACTAACAATGCTGAGCTATGTTCTAAGGCGATATCTGTAACTGTTGGTTGTAGCGACCATAATTTAATTGCTATTGTGAGGAAGACTAAAATGCCAAAACTAGGACCTAAAATAATTTATAAAAGATCGTATAAAAGGTTTGATCAAGACAGCTTTGTGAATGATGTTAAAAATCTATGTTGGTCAAAGGTATTAAGGGATAAAGATCCCGAAAAAGCTCTGGAGGAATTTGATACCATGTTTATGCCACTCGTTGAAAAACATGCACCATTGAGGAAGTTTACCGTCAAAAGCGTCAGAACACCATGGTTAGATAAAGAACTAAAAGAGTATATGATGGAACGTAATCAAGCAAAATTAATAGCAAATACATCGGGTTATAAATCTGACTGGGAGGTATATTGCAAATTAAGAAATGTTGTTACAAAATTAAATAAAAAGAAGAATAAATTGTATTATGTAAATAGGTTTAATCACGTTAAAAATGATAGTAAATTATTATGGAATACTTTAAATGAAATAATGGGAAGGAATAAGAAACCTACCCCATCTTTTCTAGAAACAGAAGGGAAATTCCTCACCAAACCAGTTGAGATTGCTAATCATATTAACAATTATTTTATAGGAAAAGTAGATAATTTGAGAAATAATATGCAAACAATAGATAATGAAAAATCGTATTTATTAATAAAAAATAAAATAATGAAAGATAAAAATTGTAAATTTAATTTTGACAGTAAGGTAGAACATCTGCTAAGTACCACTAAAAACAAATCACCGGGTGTTGACGGTCTTGACGGGAAACTTCTGAAATTGGTCCCTGATTTAATTGCCCCTGCTATCTGTCATATTATGAATCAATCCTTCGCTGAATGTTTGTATCCGCAACAGTGGAAAACTGCCAAAGTGATACCACTGCCAAAAAATGTGAAATTGCCATTCTCGGGATCAAATAGTCGTCCCATAAGTTTACTGCCAGTTTTAAGTAAGCTGATGGAAAGAATAGTAAGTGAACAGATTAAATGCTATTTTTCTTGGGACACATTAACCACTGATTTTCAACATGCATATCGTGAAGGACATTCAACAGCGACTGCTTTAACCCAAATGACGGATGATTGGCAGAGAGAGATAGATAAAAAGAAGATGGTTGGAGCTGCCTTGCTTGATTTTACTGCAGCATTTGATATAATCGATCACGAATTCTTACTTAAAAAACTTGAATGCTACGGTTTCTCCCTATCTGCATTATCTTGGATTCAAACTTATTTAGCAAACCGGAAACAAATAGGTTTTTTGGATGGGAGTTACTCTGAAGTTAAAACGGTAAAGTGTGGAGTGCCCCAAGGAAGTTGCCTGGGGCCTTTGCTCTACACCATTTTTACGAATGACATGCCTCTTTTCCAGGGGCGGCGCTAGGGGGTGGCTACTGGGGCTCAAGCCCCGGATGTTTTCTGAAAAGCCCCGAATGTTTTACTTAAAAAAAACAAAAAACAAAAAAAAAAAAACATCTCGTGAGTAACGTGCAGTACCGGAGTCCAACAGAGAGGCAGCAGCTGCGCGACATTAGCCTGCGTACTGGGTAGCCTACCCTGCCCTGAAGAAGAAGTGATCTCAATCAGTGCCTGACTTGCAAAATTGTAAGGATGGATATCCCAAAGTTGTTTCAACAAAACAAGCGCCTTGTTGCAGCAGCAGTATCAGCAGCTGACAACAATGACATCACCAGCAGTAATGACATAGATGATGTTTCAGGTTTGTGAATCTTATTAGAAAGGTGACTGACTCACTGACACTACTTTTCCGGTTTGCTAATGCTAGCTGGCTATCATAACATAACGTTATGTTATAATGAAAATGAAACATAGCAAGGTACTGTTACGGTACATGGTAAGAAATCAAACAAAGGATAATACTTATACAAATAAAGTGAATAACAGGCTGATAGTCTTTGATATCTGTACTCTGGTTGACTGAGTAACAAGTGAAAAAGAATGATGTAACGTTAATGTTACAGCTAGTAAACATGGAGTAACCACATTAAGTATGCCCTTATGTTAGTATGTATGTATACAGAACATGACTCAAATCTATCCTAAGATGTAACGCTAACTAACTAAGTTTGTTTAATGTCCCAGGGGGGATTTGATTTCACAGTACTATACACAGGCCAACAATACATGTAATATATCGTCATATAACACAGGACAAGACTCTAAATACAATATAAGTGGTGAGCACAGAGACTGCCCTGATATAATAACTATAGCCATCTCTTTTATCCACTTTTTTATCGTGATCTCGCTGTTTTTTTATATACCGTATATGGCTGGCTCAGTGTTGTTGTCTGTCCTTTATGTTGTGTTGTTATGTGTTGTTTTTAGTCGAGTGGCGTGGCAGAATGAATTTCCCCACGGGGATAAATAAAGTATCATTGAATTGAATTGAATTGATACATACTGTAACATAACTAGCCTCAGCCCATCAATTATGTAATTCTATACAAATATAAATGATGGTGACTGACAGGGGGAGCTACCAGTGGTGTAGTCTAGTTTTTTCTAGTGGGTATACTGTGATTTTGCCCTCCCAGTCAGAGCGACACCTGTCCCGTAGCGACACCCCATACGCACCACCACACTCACTTATGCATACAGTATGCATCTACACCAGTGTTTGCTGCCTTGGGGGGGGGGGGTGGCATGGACTGTACTTGTACATCAAGCTGCCTCACGCTACAGAAACAGGAGATAGGCTCCTGCCCCCTAAGGGCCGTTAGGCTCGAGAACCATCGGTTCTCAAGGCTACTTACGTGGTCTTGACTACATGTCCACTTTCTCACCTGGTTCTTGCTCTCTCTCTCTCTGGTGTGCCGACACCATCCTGCTCTCTCTCCTTCTCTCCCTCTCTATCCTCCTCTCTCCCTCTTTTGCTGTCACCCAAAAGGCAAATATAACAACCAGAGTATTTATAATTTAATAAGAGGTATACATTGAATTCATATAAAATCATAACATCATTCTAATTGAATATTGGGTTGCTGTGGGCAATAGAGTCAGATACTGTCTTTAATTACTCTCTCACCTGTAAGAAAATCGTATGTCCAACTACAAAAAACAGACATTTCCAATGAGTGAGGGTTTGTTCCAATGCTTCAATCCACTGTCCATGTACTGTAAATATGCCATTATGGTATTACCATAAAGCCCAATTCTAGCAGAATAAGAAAGATTGTATATCTACTTTAAGTAAAATAATAAAGTGCCTCCAGTTAGCTCTTTAGCTGGCATGTGTGCAGCAGACTAGCTCATCTAATCACCTCTGAGCTAGCTAGCTAGCTTGCTAGTTCTTTGACACTATTATTCACACCATGAAACTATAATCAGACACTTGAATGAATGAATGAATGAATGAATTAATGAATGAATGAATGAATCGTCTTTATTGTCATTGCTACAGTACAGGTACCAAACAACGAAATTTAGGAGGGGTGGCTCCCCTGG
Source organism: Nansenia antarctica (assembly GCF_963989245.1). Classification (NCBI taxonomy): domain Eukaryota; kingdom Metazoa; phylum Chordata; class Actinopteri; order Argentiniformes; family Microstomatidae; genus Nansenia; species Nansenia antarctica. Next base: position 58,801,633 of record NC_137675.1, on the reverse strand, counting down.
TGTTAGGAAAGGGGAAAAAACACTTTTAAAAAAATCACAAGAAGGGAAGGAGCTGGTTTACATAAATAAAGGCTATGTACACTATCCACTATACTGTAGCAACCCTGTTACTGTGTTGTGTGCGAATGCACCCCTGTGATTGGTGGAGGTGGGCGCATGCGTGTTGTTGTTGTGTTGAGACGGTGGAGAGAGGAAGAACTCCGGTGAATGGAGAAAGTTGGTATGCGAGTTAAACAATTAAACAATCAGTTACAAGAGAGAAGCTATGTGTTGTTATTCCACCACTGTCCAAGTTGGGACGTTACATTGGTGTCAGAAGTAAAAAAAAAAAAACGAAAAAAGAAGAAAAAAACGACCGTTCGTCACCCTTCGTTGGTCAGTGTAGTTTAGCTAGCTAGCCGCTACAGCCGCGGATATAATGGCCATGCAGCGGGACGGGACCGGGACGCGTCCGAAAGTGAAGGAGGAGAAGTATGGAGAGAAGGAGGGAGGTGATTATGCTTCGAGGCTGGCGGAGGAAGGTGGGAGTGCTTCAGCACACAAGGCTCACTTGAGGGACACAGTCAGGAGATTAGCTGCCGATGCAGGACTGGGCTCGTCCTCCAGCGCAGCGACGCACAGCAGAGACTATGTACACAAAGATGGCGGCCCCCGCGGGAATCATGTCCCCAAAACACCAAAATACTCTGGTAAGGCAGACTGGGAGGCTTTCCGTGCCCAATTTGAACTATTAGCGCGGGCGGCGGGCTGGTCTGAGGACAATAAAGCTCTACAGCTGGCTCTATGCCTCACAGATGAAGCATTAGCATGCTTGCTACTACTTAGCCCAGATGAGAGAGGGGACTATTGGGCTTTAGTTGGCGCTCTGCAGAGGCGGTTTGGACAATGTGAACAGCCTGGTGTCCTGCGCTCTGAACTGTGTAGCAGGCGCAGGCAGCCCGGGGAGCCACTCCGGGCGTTAGCCAATGACATTGAGACCCTGTCAAGGAGAGCCTATGCCCACATGCCCCCCGGGGTGCAGAGTGAGCTCGCCAGAGACCAGTTTATCCAGGCTATAAATCCAAGGGAGCTGCGCATCCAGACCCAACTGGCACACCCCCGCACGCTACAAGAGGCACTCGAGCTGGCGTTGGAAAGAGAGATCGTGGGAGCTGGGACAGCAGAGAGCAGTCTGGCGGTCAGCAGCCCTGTTGTGAGAACCGCAGTTGATAACAGCCTAACCCAGGAGAGGCCTGCGTGGGCGACAGAGCTGACAGAACTGATCCGGGCTGTGTCGCTGCAATCATCACGCAGTGACACACGCCCGCGCAATCGAAATGACTGGGGTGACATGCGGCCTCGCCAGGGCCCTTTTGTCTGTTGGGAGTGTGGCCAAGCTGGCCATATCCGCAGGCGGTGCCCCAAGCTCGCTGGTGACCAGGGAAACGCCCCGGGGTCTGTATAGATGGGACGATACAGACCCCTGGCGCCGCATCCCATGCTGCCCCACCTCTGACAGGAGCCCAGCAGCACAGACGGGGGAGTGGGGCTCCCCCAGAAGCGAATGACACCGCGGAGTCCGCGAGGGTGGTAGGGTGGACTCATGCTGGGGATTTTTGTCATGTCCACATCACCCTGGCTGGGACTCCCTGTACGGCCCTTGTGGACACCGGCTCCACTGCAACACTGATGAGGCCCGACGTCGTTCCAGTGGGGACACAATTGGAGCCAACTGCTGTGCAGCTGCGAACAGTAACAGGTGAATTAGCCCCTATGCGGGGGAGAGGGAGGGTGGCTATAAATGTGGGAGGTCTGTCAGTGACATTTAGTGTATGGGTGGCAGATGTGCAGGACCCCTGTATACTGGGTCTGGACTTCCTACGGTTTGCTTGCTGTGTGCTGGACCTGGGGAAGGACACACTGAGCTTCCCTGGGGGCCCCACTGTTAAAATGATATCCCCCTCGCTGGTCCCGAGACCACAACCACTGTCCGTGAAAGCCACAGACACGCAATGTTATGGGTCCGACCCCTCGGCTGAGGACAATGGCGCCCCACTCTCCCGCCCAAACCCCCCACCCCCCCCTTCACCCATCCCCTCGATGTTTGGTAGCCCATCGGTTGAGCCCCACACCCCCACTGGTGGACAGTCTCCATCTCCGGCAACACTTCCCTCTACAGGTTTGGGCCCCCTTCCCCCGACCCAGCCGTCCACAACGGAAGAGGTGGATAGACTGTCGGCAGTGAGAGAAATATGGAAATGTAACTGTGACACGCTGGAGCCCTGGCAACAAGAAGAGCTATGGCAGGTGTTGTCTGAATTTAAAGACATTTTCGCCCTGACAGAGGAGGAAGTGGGACTGACACATCTGGTGCAGCATGAGATAGACACCGGGGATGCTCGGCCCATCAAGATGCGTCCCCGCCGTCTTCCCATGGCATATCAGGCGGCTGCCGACAGTGCGATTGAGGAGATGCTGAGGGCAGGCATCATTGAACCCTCTGACAGTCCCTGGGCTTCGGGGGTTGTAATGGTCAACAAAAAAAAGAGCCAGAAAATGAGATTCTGTGTGGATTACAGACCGCTGAACAGCGTGACCAGGAAAGACTCGTATCCACTGCCCCGCATCGACGAGTCACTGGACTTGGTGTCCGGCTCATCCTGGTTCTCCTCACTAGACCTGCGCAGTGGCTATTGGCAGGTGCCCCTTAGCCCCGAGGCCAGGCCGAAGACCGCCTTCTGTACGGGCAGGGGGTTGTGGCAGTTCCGTGTCCTCAGCTTTGGCCTATGCAATGCCCCTGCCACGTTCGAAAGGCTGATGGAAGAGGTGCTGCTTGGCATCCCCCGCCAAGAATGCCTGGTCTACCTGGATGACATTCTGGCTCATGGGAGCTCCTTCCAGGCGACCTTGGGGACCCTGAGGCAGATACTGCAGAGGATAGCAGCGGCGGGTCTGAAGCTCCACCCTGACAAATGTTGCTTCATGAGGAGAGAAGTGGAGTTTTTGGGGCACAAGCTGGGGGCAGAAGGCATCAGCACAACGGATGAGAAGGTGCATGCAGTACAAGACTGGCCCACCCCCACTACCCAGCGAGAGCTAAAAAGCTTTCTGGGTTTGGCCTCATACTACAGAAGGTTTGTGCGAGGCTTCTCCTGCCTAGCCGCCCCCCTGTATCGCCTGCAGCAGAAGGACAGGGATTTCATCTGGACGCCGGAGTGTGAACAGGCCTTCAACTCTCTCAAGAAGGCGTTGACAGAGTCCCCCACTCTCACTCCCCCGAACCCCAACCTGCCATTTGTCCTGGACACGGACGCCAGCGACGTTGGCACAGGTGCGGTGCTGAGTCAGGTGGGGCCGGAGGGGGAGAGAGTTGTGGCGTATTTCAGCAAAACGTTCAACAAGGCAGAGCGCCGCTACTGCGTCACACGTAGAGAGCTTCTGGCCATTGTGATGGCAATAAGCCACTTCCGATATTACCTCTGTGGCCTGCCCTTCACTGTCAGGACCGACCACTCAGCTCTCCAGTGGTTGATGTCCTTCAAGGAACCGGAGGGGCAGATCGCCCGCTGGCTGGAACAGCTGGCGTCCTACGACGTCACAGTGGTGTACAGGGCCGGCGCTCGCCACGCCAATGCCGATGCTCTCTCCCGACGCCCCTGTGCGCCAGCCGGGTGTCGCTACTGCGAGCGCAGAGAGGCACGTGAGAGAGAGCTCCGGGAAGAGGAGGGGATATGTCCCATGCACGAGGGGAGTGAGCCGGTCTGCAGAGAGATGCAGGTTATCGGCTCAGCGGAGTGGAGAGCACAGCAGGAGCAGGATACCGATTTACAACCGGTGCTGCAGTGGGTGGAGTCTGGACAGAAACCACCGTGGCCTGAGGTAGCAGGGAGCTCACCTGCAACTAAGGGACTGTATGCAAAGTTTGAGACCCTGCGTGTGAGTGAGGGGGTGCTGCAAAGAGCCTGGAAAGAGCCAGCTACAGGAGAGAGCAAGTGGCAGGTGGTGGTCCCCCGAGCGCTGAGAGAGGCCGTGTTCCGAACCTCTCATGGAACCACAGGGGCTGGACATTTTGGAGTCTCCAAGACCCTTCGTCGCCTCCGGCAAGGGTTTTACTGGGGGCAGTTCCAAAGGGATGTTGAAGACTTTTGTCGCCGCTGTGACCTCTGTGCTGCGCACAAGGGTCCTCCGGATCAGTCCCACGCGCTGCTCCAGCAGCTGGCGGTGGGCGCTCCCATGGAGAGAGTAGCAGTGGATGTCATGGGCCCCTTTCCCCGCACGGACAAGGGCAATCGTTTTGTCCTGGTGGCCATGGACTATTTTACAAAATGGCCAGAGGCATACGCGTTGCCCAACCAAGAGGCAGAGACTGTGGCAGATGTTCTAGTAGAGGGCATGTTTGCCAGGTTTGGAGCAGCAGAGACCATCCACAGCGATCAAGGGAGGAACTTCGAGTCGCGGGTGTTCGCTGCTATGTGTGAGCGTCTGGGCATGCACAAGACCCGGACCACACCCTTACATCCCCAGAGCGATGGACTCGTGGAAAGGTTCAATAGGACCTTAGCACAGCAGCTCGCCATCCTCACCGCAGAACACCAGCGTGACTGGGACATGCATATTCCCCTCGTCCTCATGGCCTACAGATCTGCTGTGCAGGACTCCACCTCCTGCACACCTGCCCTGCTCATGTTGGGGAGAGAACTACGGACGCCGGCAGAGATGGCTTTTGGCAAATCCCCGGACACTCCGACTGTTCCCCCGGGGCGGGAGTACGCCAGAAGACTCCAAGACAGGATGGAGTCAGCTCACAGCTTTGCTCGCAATCAGCTGGAGAAAGCGGGTATGAGACAGAGGAGGAATTATGACGTGAGGGCCAAAGGAAAGCACTTCCAGGCTGGGGACCTGGTGTGGGTGTATAGTCCACGGAGAAAGAGGGGCCGATGCCCTAAGTTGGACTGTCACTGGGTGGGGCCCTGTAAGGTACTGGAGAGGGTGGGGGAGGTAGTGTACAGGGTCCAGCTACCACCCAGGGGAAGACGGGTGGTACTTCACAGAGACAGGTTAGCTCCATACAGAGGGGACTCTCTTCCCCCTCAGCATCCTGAGCCACCGACACCCTCCCGGAGAGACAGGGACACTAATGACACGCACAGGCCAAGGAGAACGGGCCTTAGAACAGCAGTGGGCAGGAGCCCCAGTACCCCTGAACCCAATTCCCCAGATTCACTGCCTATGTCCCCCATTGATACCCCCCTCATTGATACCCCCCATTTCCCCTATTCACCACCCCAAGTCCCTGCCATGCAGCAGGGTAGTCCCACTCAACGGGCGGAGCCGCCTGTGTCACTACCAGGACAACGACCTCCGAGACTGAGACGGGCCCCGGGTCACCTCAGAGACTTTGTTTAGCCCTCGGGGCGAGGGCCTTTGTAAGGGGGGAGCAGTGTAGCAACCCTGTTACTGTGTTGTGTGCGAATGCACCCCTGTGATTGGTGGAGGTGGGCGCATGCGTGTTGTTGTTGTGTTGAGACGGTGGAGAGAGGAAGAACTCCGGTGAATGGAGAAAGTTGGTATGCGAGTTAAACAATTAAACAATCAGTTACAAGAGAGAAGCTATGTGTTGTTATTCCACCACTGTCCAAGTTGGGACGTTACAATACTATACTGTACAGATAGACGACTAGGGTTGTCATATTGCACAATAGTGTTATTGCACATTTATTTAAAGTGTCGCAGTTTGCAGGCTTGAAATGTACATATTTGTGCCTCAGCACTACACCTGATTTTTTCAGTCCAGCTGGCTGGCGAAATGAGGGAGTGCTTCGCCAACCAATCAGGTAGCGGTATTGCCCTGCCTCCCCCTACCATCCTAGGTTTCGCAAATTCGCGGCCCGCCCACCCCAAGGCTCTGTAGGGGAAATACTGAGACTAGCATTCTGAACGACTGGTTATGTGATAACAAACATGTCAGAAAGTTCGAAGTAAGTGCTTCGTAACACAGGTCTACGGGGTGAATTTTATGAATGAAAGTGAAAGTTCTGTCACAAAACGCCGTTACGTATCCTCGCGCATTTTCTAGTGGGTATACGCAAATCCTTGGCCTTTCCTAGTGGGTATACGGCGTAGTCCTGCGTATCACGTAGACTACACCACTGGGAGCTACGTGTGCTGACCTCCCTCTGTGCCCAGAACCACCACAATTAGTTTGCTTCATTAAAGGGTGTGAATGTATATGTGTTCTCCAGTGCCTTTTGTCTGCTTTAAGGTGGTGGTAAGTTGAAGGTTGAAGGCAAAATTTTCCGGCGCGCTCCGGGCGCACATTATATTCTCCCTCTGGGCTAAGCCCCGGATCTCCTACGATCCTAAATCCGCCCCTGCTCTTTTCCTAGATAAGTCCTATATTTCAATGTATGCAGATGATTCAACGATGTATATATCAGCCTCTACAGCCAATGAATTAAATACTGTCCTAAATTCAGAGTTGCAATCAGTGGTTGAATGGATAAAGAATAATAAACTAGTGTTAAACATATCAAAGACAAATAGCATCATTTTCGGGTCAAACCATGCTCTCAGTAAGAACCCAGTCTTGAAACTTTTAATAAGTGACAAGGCAATCGATCAAGTCCAAGAGACTGTACTCCTAGGAGTAACATTAGACAGTAAATTGTCATGGTCACACAACCTGGTCTCACACGGCAGCCGTCAGGATTCGACGTCTGTCGTTCGTCTCCAAACGTCGAATTCCGACGAGAAAACGAGCTCTGAAAGCGCAGGGGTGCGCCTGTTATGTGCGCCTGTCGGGCTGCACGCCACATTTTGAGATACAAGCGCTTCAACGTTCATTCATTTGGAACTGCGAGAATGAGTAACGTTAGCCCGATTGCACTTGCATTAATAAAGCGTTATATAAATTATAATTAATTATTATTATTATTGCCTACAGCTAATTGTTACAAGGTGAGAGCTAAAATAACATACGTGTAACGTTAGCCAGCAATAGCTAGACTAGATATATATAGCTAGATATAGTCACTATAGTCTAAATGCAACCTGGTCTCACACGGCAGACGGCAGGATTCGGATGTAATATTAAACTCCCATATTTATTCTTTAAACAAACAAATCTGGGGGAGTGGTCGGAGTTAACAAGATATTGTTCCAATCCATTACCTGGCCATTACCTGCCTGTGAAAAGTATGAAAAGTTTGCATTGCCTAGCGTGTAGGCCCGTGAGAAATTGAGAGCATATAAATCACTAGATGCCTACAACTACGCAATCTGTGGTCATGTACAGTACATCAAATACCATGACATAGATTCTAAATAAGAACAATATTCCATTTGCTTACAGATTCCGGGGTGGCGTTATTTGCCGATGTCCGTAGACAGATTCCGGGGTGGCGTTATTTGCCGATGTCAGTGTGAGTCGTCCGCGAATGCATGCGTCTTCCTCTTTGCTGGATTTGTCTGCTTGACTGCATCACGTTGTTTAATTATAAATAAGAACAATATTCCATTTGTTCATTTGCTTTAATGAAATGACAATAATTAAACAAGTCCTGAGCAGGGCGAACGCAGGTGTAAACATTAGAACAGTAGTCTATCTATTTCCCTTTCCGGTGCGTGCACCTAAACATAATATGACCGTAGTGCAATATTCCCTAGATTCAGACTTTTATGTCTTGAAATCAGAAGTCCTCCCAAGCCAAAGACAAGATAGGTTGTCTTACAATCCGTGCGTTTAATTGCAAACTAATTGCTCTCCTTTCCTCAACGCAACACCCGCCCCCCCCCCCGTGACCTCCACCAATCACAGGAATGCATTGGCACACAACACAGCTCACAGTAACAGTGCTAACATTGAATTTCTGAGCATTAATTGCAACATTAATGAACATATTATTACACGGTTGCTACAATACTTTACCTGATATAAAATGGGCGGCACATGCACAAGCATTTTTTAAAATCTTGTCCTCAGTCCAGTTGACGCCGCCTGTTGCTCTGAAATGGTCTGATCCTGATGGAATTCGGTAGAACTTGAGTCCGATAGTCGTGGAATATCGATTCTGACAACCGAACACGCAACAATCAGACATTTCTTTATGCTAGTAGCCGTTGTAAGCTATTTTAAGCGTACCTAACTCTATGGAGGGTGGATCGTGCCACATTTAAATGCAATACACACATCGGAATGCAATACACACATCGGAATGCAATACACGTGTAACACTAAATACAATGCAAAAATACGGCATATTTGTGCCAAAATAAAATCAATGTGTATTACATTTGAGCGCAGCGTATTACATTTGGTCATGAGTGTATTCCATTGAGCATGTGTATTACATTTGGTCACGAGTGTATTCCATTGAGCATGTGTATTGAGCAAGTTGCCTAATGGCATGAAAATGCAACATGTTGTACATGTTGTGTGCCTGTACGTGTGAGAAGATGTCTTGTTACAAACGGCACTTCCAATCAAGCACTAGAGCTCCCTACAGTTTTCCACTTCGTCGCGTGCAGGGCCTCTAGGGAATGGCCTAGGAGGGTGAAAGTTGACATGGTACAATGTCCCATGAAGGGAAAGGAGTGTGTAGAGTTTGGTGAGTGTGACTCTTTCGCAGCCCGTTCCCTGGGCCCAAACGTACCCCAGCACTTTAATTCAGGCTTTTGGGCCTAGTCTAGTGTGACATTAAAGGTTAAAGGACTTTAGCGTCGCAACCGTAGGTGCCACAGACACGGTTCAGATATTTTCCGACTCGGCTCGGCCCCACCGACAGGCCCCACCCACTTTGATACAAGCCACTCCCCCTAACTGTCTAAACCACACCCACTTTGATACAAGCTCCACCCACTTTAATACAAGCCACTCCCCCTAAGTGTCTAAGCCACTCCCACTTTGACACAAGCTCCACCCACTTTGATACAAGCCACTCCCACTTTGATACAAGCCACTCCCCCTAACTGTCTAAGCCACATTCACTTTGATAAATAAATTATATTTATATAGCGCTTTTCCGAGGCTCAAATACCCTGACAATATGGGGAAAACGGGAAAGTGCTGTGTCCCTTGTTGTATGAATAGATCCGACCGGTCTCAAAATGTAGCCTATAATTAATGCAAGTGCAATCGGGCTAACGTTACTCATTCTCGCAGTTCCAAATGAATGAACGTTGAAGCGCACTGCCGTCGGGTTGTAAAATAGCCTAGTTTGATCGGCCTATTGACAGCGAATAAAACAGTGAAGATGACAATTGTTTCTGCTGTTGTTATTAAAATCTGTTCTCCGTTGGTTGTATCTCAAAATGTGGCCTATTAAAATCTGTTCTCCGTTGGTTGTATCTCAAAATGATGTGGCCTAACTAATGATGTGGCCTAACTAATTAATGCAAGTGCAGCCAGGGGCGTGTCCAAGGGGTGGCCTGGGGTAGCACGTGCCACCCCTGAAATCTGATTGGCCACCCCAGGTGCCACCCCCCTGATTGATTGGCACACAGCTGACATGATGTATATAATTTGATGTAAAGAACTCTCAAAAAACACATACGAAATATTGTTTTAAGTACAATAAAGCTTTATTTGTTTTAAGAACGTGTGGAGTGCATCTCCAGCAGTGCGATATCTGTAAACATACTATCTGTAGACTCTCCGCTCAGGGTTGCCAGATGGGATTGACAATTTCGAGCCTAACCAGTCTAAAAACAACCCTGTCTCCGCTGCTTCAAACTCTTCCACCGACACTCGAATGGAATACACTCATGACCAAATGTAATACGCTGCGCTCAAATGTAATACACATGCTCAATGGAATGCACTCGTGACCAAATGTAATACACATGCTCAATGGAATACACTCATGACCAAATGTAATACGCTGCGCTCAAATGTAATACACATTGATTTTATTTTGGCACAAATATGCCGTATTTTTGCATTGTATTTAGTGTTACACGTGTATTGCATTCCGATGTGTGTATTGCATTCCGATGTGTGTATTGCATTTAAATGTGGCACGATCCACCCTCCATAGAGTTAGGTACGCTTAAAATAGCTTACAACGGCTACTAGCATAAAGAAATGTCTGATTGTTGCGTGTTCGGTTGTCAGAATCGATATTCCACGACTATCGGACTCAAGTTCTACCGAATTCCATCAGGATCAGACCATTTCAGAGCAACAGGCGGCGTCAACTGGACTGAGGACAAGATTTAAAAAAATGCTTGTGCATGTGCCGCCCATTTTATATCAGGTAAAGTATTGTAGCAACCGTGTAATAATATGTTCATTAATGTTGCAATTAATGCTCAGAAATTCAATGTTAGCACTGTTACTGTGAGCTGTGTTGTGTGCCAATGCATTCCTGTGATTGGTGGAGGTCACGGGGGGGGGGGGGGGGGGCGGGTGTTGCGTTGAGGAAAGGAGAGCAATTAGTTTGCAATTAAACGCACAGATTGTAAGACAACCTATCTTGTCTTTGGCTTGGGAGGACTTCTGATTTCAAGACATAAAAGTCTGAATCTAGGGAATATTGCACTACGGTCATATTAAGTTTAGGTGCACGCACCGGAAAGGGAAATAGATAGACTACTGTTCTAATGTTTACACCTGCGTTCGCCATGCTCAGGACTTGTTTAATTATTGTCATTTCGCAGAGTCATTTCATTAAAGCAAATGAACAAATGGAATATTGTTCTTATTTATAATTAAACAACGTGATGCAGTCAAGCAGACAAATCCAGCAAAGAGGAAGACGCATGTATTCGCGGACGACTCACACGGACACGGCAAATAACGCCACCCCGGAATCTGTATACGGACATCGGCAAATAACGCCACCCGGGAATCTGAATAGCAAATGGAATATTGTTCTTATTTAGAATCTATGTCATGGTATTTGATGTACTGTACATGACCACAGCTTGCGTAATTGTAGGCATCTAGTGATTTATATGCTCTCAATTTCTCACGGGCCTACACGCTAGGCAATGCAAACTTTTCATACTTTTCACAGGCAGGTAATGGCCAGGTAATGGATTGGAACAATATCTCGTTAACTCCGACCACTCCCCCAGATTTGTTTGTTTAAAGAATAAATATGGGAGTTTAATATTACATCCGAATCCTGACGTCTGCCGTGTGAGACCAGGTTGCATTTAGACTATAAAGTGACTATATCTAGCTATATATATATCTAGTCTAGCTATTGCTGGCTAACGTTACACGTATGTTATTTTAGCTCTCACCTTGTAACAATTAGCTGTAGGCAATAATAATAATAATTAATTATATTTATATAACGATTTATTAATGCAAGTGCAATCGGGCTAACGTTACTCATTCTCGCAGTTCCAAATGAATGAACGTTGAAGCGCTGTGCAGCCCGACAGGCGCACATAACAGGCGTACCCCTCTGGGTTTCCGTTAACCGGGAATTACCGGTCTTTGTCCGGTAACATTTGTTGAAGTCCGACAAATTGAAAAGTCGTCGGACATATTGTCCGGTGAAAATAATTCCCTTTGAATACAATTCGCTAAAGTTCACATTCTGATTCCTTCTATTTTAAAAAAGATGAATATATAGGCTAGGTATTTCTTTTATTATGATATGATTTGACACCGGCATGATGATGACTCCTAATGTGTAGGCCGGCCTATGCGAAACAGCGCACAGGGGCCACATGGGATTGATGCCAGATGGGATTACAGCTTAACCAGTCTATTACCGCTTAAACACAGTAGCCCATTCGGCGGTAACCCATGCCTATCTGGCAACCCTGCCAACCCGTCCACCATAGTAATACGCAAACGTTGCAGCTCAAAGTGCACCATAGCGAGCGATTAAATTAATGGAAAGATGGCAAAACAAAGTAAGCTTAGCAATTATTTCATGAAGCCAAGCAACAACAAAAAAATAGGCCATCACTGATTCATTATCACTCATTCCGTCCCCTCAGCGCTTGAAGAATATGCTAAACCGGCCATCCAGACCATCATTGGTCATTTTGGCCAAGAAATGACCAGCGATGATGACTCAGCACCAGCCACAGCCTCGGTCATCGATGCCACAAACGTGCAACGAGATGCCATCGGTGTCATGACAGCGCTTCGTGGTTATGGGGGCTTGCGTTTCTCAACAGCCTGCGAAGTCCTCATCCGAGACTTCAGCGAAATGTACCCAGAGTGGGCCACACTGGCCAAGATAGCCTGCTTGATTCCCGTCTCCAGTGTGCCTGCAGAGAGAGGATTCTCTCTGCAGAACCGAATTAAAACTGCGGACCGAAGTCGCCTTGGGGAGGGCAAGGTCACACGGCTAATGCGCATTGCAAGTTGCGGAGAGACACTTTGCAGCTTTGATTTCAAGTCCGCAGCTGCACGCTTCAATGCTGCCAAAAAGCGACGTAGGCCTAATAAGTAGCTGAATTATATGAGCAGCCATTGTTATTTTCAGAGTTTTTACTCTAGGCTATTTTATTTAAGGCTATCCCCTATCTATCTGAGAAAAGGCATAGGCGATAGGCCTAGGCTGTAACATCGAACGGAAATTAGCCTATACATACGCATTGCAAGTTAATTTAAAGCCTATTTATTTTCAAAGAGTTTTATTCTATTTTATTTTATCTGATTAAAGGCATATGAACGGAAATTAGGCTAGCCGTGTCACGCCAGAAGCCTACATGCTTGCACTGTTACTGTTCAATAAAATGTTATACATCTAGACATTGTGGTATTTCTTTATATACGTATCCCAGACTGCCTATCAATTGTTTCTCAATAAACAGTTATGTTCTCCCCATTGTCATACTCCCGAGCTAAACGAAATGCCTTCCCAACCAGCGAGACCTGGTTATAGAAATGACGTTGTTTTATTGATTTAAAAAAAAGGGTAAAACTGGAAAGAGAAAATAGAAAACTCACATTAATCCCAAACAATTTAACAAACTTCAGTTAACGTAATGTGGAGTCCGTTCATTGATCGATGCTGTCTGTTCAGTTCCCAGTGAGGCGCCCGTTCAGCGCTGACGCTTGGCATAGCGCGCATGCGTCAAATCATGTTATATTATTATATATTATATAGCTCGCATCTAATCGTATCGGATGAGAAATAGACATTAAATGGCATATATAGGCCGCTACACAACAGTAATCACCGCGACAAACAGCTATATTAGATTTTGAAAAAAAAAATATGATTTTGAATTATTTTTTTATTATTATATTTTAATATGATGACCGGAATATATCACGTTTGTCCGGTAAATCGAATTCTTCCCGGACACGATGTCCGACGGCACATTTTTCTAACGGAAACCCTGGTACCCCTGCGCTTTCAGAGCTCGTTTTCTCGTCGGATTTGGACGTTTAGAGACGAACGACAGACGTCGAATCCTGACGGCTGCCGTGTGAGACCAGATTGATCTAACACGACACCAGAGCATGTCAAAGAAAGTCTTGCGCAAAACTGTCACTCTTCAAACAATGCGTGATGTCGAAGAACCCTATTCTGATGATGGGGAAACGTATTGCTCTATAGCACATGTGTCAAAGTCAAGGCCCGCGGGCCGGATCAGGCCCGTGATTGAGTTCTCTCTTGCCCGCGGGATGATATTTAATTACTATTAAAACCGGCCCGCAGTATTATGTGCCCGCAGCACCATAATACTACAAGTCCCAAGATGCACTGCGAGTGCATTGGCGCGTACCGAGTGCCTGCGACTGCCGCGAGCGAGCGCGACCCCGCGTCGTCTCTTCGCTTCAGTGACAGTGGAGACCTAAACATCGCCGTCAAATTTCATCTCCCTCTCCCCCAAAATGGCCAAAAGAAAGGTGGACGCTGAAAACAGGGGGTTTCAAGACAGGTGGGAGGCAGAATACATGTTCACCGAAGTAAAAGGAAAGCCTGTGTGTCTTGTGTGTGGAGACAGCTTGGCTGTTATGAAAGAATATAACTTAAGAAGGCACTATGAAACATCAACGAAACACACAGACGCACAGAAAGACAAATACAAGAATATGAACACAGACCAAAGGCTACAGAAGGTAGAAGAGTTCAAAATAAATCTTAAGTCCCAGCAGGCTATGTTCACAAAAGCCACATCACAAAGCGAGGCTGCAGTTAAGGCCAGTTTTATTGTGGCAGAAGAGGTCGCAAAATCAGCCCGGCCATTTACCGAGGGAGAGTTTGTAAAGAACTGTATGCTCAAAGTTTGTGACGTCGTGTGCCCAGAAAAAAGGCAGCTATTTTCAAATGTGAGTCTGAGCAGAAACACAGTTGCTGACCGTGTAAACCAGCTTTCCACTAATCTTAAAGAACAGCTTGTGATAAAAGGAAAAGATTTCATCGCATACTCCCTTGCTGTGGATGAGAGCACCGACATATCGGACATTGCTCAGCTGTCAATTTTCATCCGTGGAGTGGACCCAAGCCTGTGCGTGACAGAAGAGTTTTTGGGATTATGTCAGTGGCGGCTGGCCGATAGAGGGCGCTGGGGCGCCGCCCCCACCTTCACTTCCTGGTTGCGATTTGTAAAAGTTTTTTTTTTTAAATAAACATTGTTTATTCACAAAATGCGGCTGATATTCTGTCGGCGCCTATCAGCATTCATTAAAAATCCTCCAATACAATAAACATTTTTATCTGTGTGTGTGTGTGTGTGTGTGTGTGTGTGTGTGTGTGTAAAACTCACTGTTAAAATACATAGGGAGAGAACGCGGGGCGCCGTGTCAATGCAAGTCTATGCCAGGACGAATACTTTTGGCTTACACGTGAGCTGTAGCAGCGCTCCAATTGGCTGTCTCTATTTCTTGGCCAGGACGCACATTTGTGCGCCCTGGCCAAGAAATCTCCGGTTGTATTGCAGACAATGCATTATGCTGAGGACTCCCGACTTCCGGTTTTCCGGACTTCGGGCTTCCGGAGTATTTTAAATGAAGATTCGTAATGTCTGTCTCTGATGTTCATGGTCAATTAAATCAGCCTATTTTGTGCAACTAATAATGTTCCCGCTAATGGGTTAACCAAGCAGCCTTGCACCTAACGTGCAAGCACCTATCTTCGAATTATTCATAGCAATATGCGCGGGGCAAGACGGAGGTACGGGTAAACACGGCTCATGTTCTGTCATCAAAGGTAAGAGTTGGTTTTCTTTAACTCAGCTGATGCATTGTTGTGTTTCTGACATGGTCTGGTTGTGTTTCTGACATGGTCTGGTTGTGTTACAGACATGGTCTGGTTGTGTTTCTGACATGGTCTGGTTGTGTTACAGACATGGTCTGGTTGTGTTACAGACATGGTCTGGTTGTGTTTCTGACATGGTCTGGTTGTGTTACAGACATGGTCTGGTTGTGTTACAGACATGGTCTGGTTGTGTTACAGACATGGTCTGGTTGTGTTACAGACATGGTCTGGTTGTGTTTCTGACATGGTCTGGTTGTGTTTCTGACATGGTCTGGTTGTGTTTCTGACATGGTCTGGTTGTGATACAGACATGGTCTGGTTGTGTTTCTGACATTGATTGAGAATGTTTATTTTTGGTCCCCTATACAATTCACAATACAGATATAGGAAAATGTACATAGTCACAATTTATAACATCAGGGCCAAAAAGGTGTAGGCTGAAGCCGTGGCTTATTGCACCTACCCTTGTTACATGTATGCATGTCCCCCCATGAATGCATAATCAAAACATTGAAACTTTTATAAACAAAATGTCACTTACGCATGTCAACAAAAAGTTCAAAAAATAAAATAAAAATACCAAACAAAAACTATATTTAAACCTCTGTTTTATACTTGTTAATCATCTTATTTTTAAATAATTTTTTAAATCCTTTTAATGTACTACACATTTTCATTTCCTTTTCAAAAGTATTCCATAAATTAACTCCTTTAACTGTTATACATCTTTGTTTTGCATTTGTTCTAATCTTTGTTTTCATAAACATACATATTCCTCTGAGTTCATAATTACTCTGTCTAACTTGAAATAGTCTCTGGATACAGTCTGGAAGCATCTTATTTTTTACTTTATACATGACTTGTGCCATTTTGAAGTCCACCAATTCTTTAAATTTGAGATCATAGGTGTTTATGAATAATTTGTTAGTTGGTTCTTGATAGGCAGCTCTGTTTATAATTCGTATAGCTCTTTTCTGTAGTAAATAAATTGGATTTGTGATTGTTTTGTATGTGTTTCCCCACACTTCCACACAGTAGGTTATGTATGGAACTATTAGAGAGCGGTACAATATGTGTAATGAATTTGGATTAAGTATGTCTTTTGTCTTATGCAGTATTGCAATAGACTTTGATATTTTAGTCTTTAAGTAGTTTATGTGTGTTTTCCAACATAGTTTGTGGTCTATAACAACTCCCAAAAATTTGTTTTCATAAACTCTTTCAATTTCAACATTATCTATCTTGATTTGTACTTGATTATTTATTTTTCGATTTCCAAATATCATAAGTTTAGTTTTTTCTAAGTTCAATGACAACTTGTTTGTGTCAAACCATCGTTTTATAGTTTTTAGTTCCGTTTCCACTGTATCCAGAAGCTGCTCCAAATCTTTGCCAGAACAAAATAAATTAGTATCATCTGCAAACAAAACAAAATTTAACAACTTGGACACATTGCAAATATCATTGATGTATAGAATAAACAGCTTTGGACCCAGCACTGAACCTTGTGGGACCCCACATGTGACCCTTAGCAGTTCAGATTTATCATTGTTTATTTGTACATACTGGTGTCTATTATCAAGATAGTTTCTAATCCATAAATTTGCTAACCCTCTAATTCCATATCTATCAAGTTTTCTTATTAATAATCTATGATCAATAGTATCAAATGCTTTCTTTAGATCTATGAATATCCCTACAGTATAATCTTTACTTTCAATTTTTGTGGATATTTTTTCAATCAATTCCATCACTGCCATTGTAGTGGATCGATTTGCTCTAAATCCAAATTGATGGTCACTCAGTAGGTTTTGTTTTTCTATAAAATCGTCCAGTCTTACTACAAACAGTTTTTCTAATATTTTTGAGAACTGAGGAAGGAGAGAAATTGGTCTATAATTGGAGAAACTGTGCTTGTTTCCATTTTTGTAGATAGGAATGACCTTTGCTATTTTCATTTGGTTGGGAAATATGCCGGTTTGAAATGATTGGTTACAGATATGAGTCAGTGGCTTTGCAATATATTCTATAATATTTTTTACTAGTCTCATATCTATGTCATTACAATCTGTAGATGTTTTATTCTTAAATTTGGTTACCACATCAATCAGTTCCTTCTCTTCAATTTTCTTCAGAAATATGGTGTTGGTGTTTATATCAATAATATCTTCGTCTACACCGTCCTTCGTTATCGGGTCCACAATTTCATTTGCTAAGTTATAGCCAACATTGACAAAGTAATCATTAAACTCATCGACAATCTCTTTTGGTTTAGTTATGTCTCTTTTGGTTTAGTTATATTAAACATGGTCTGGTTGTGTTTCTGACATGGTCTGGTTGTGTTTCTG
This sequence comes from Nansenia antarctica, assembly GCF_963989245.1. Classification (NCBI taxonomy): domain Eukaryota; kingdom Metazoa; phylum Chordata; class Actinopteri; order Argentiniformes; family Microstomatidae; genus Nansenia; species Nansenia antarctica. The sequence continues at coordinate 58,784,127 of NC_137675.1, read as the reverse complement.
ACATGGTCTGGTTGTGTTACAGACATGGTCTGGTTGTGTTTCTGACATGGTCTGGTTGTGATACATCATTGAATGTGTTGACCTGCTGTGATGTGTTGACCACCATCACTCTCCATCATCATCCATCATGTGTCTATGAAATAGATAGTTACTGTACTACTGACTGCAGCATTCATCTCTGCTCATTGATGTAGCCATGTCACACAGACACATAGTACACATATTCATCTGCTACCTTTATTAACCTGAGTGTAGCTGTGAGGCCTGTACTAGCCTTGTTGACTAGACTTCCTCCTTGTCTGACACTGGGTATTGGACCGTACCGACGTCCATAGACCGGTCACTCTTCCACCTCAGTGTCTGTAGTTGACAGGGTAACTTCTCCATGGCCCACACGGTCATTTTAAGGGTGAAAGTTGAAATTATACAGTGGTTGTAATGCCAGTGCGTGTTTTATGCGCGTGCACGCGAAAAAAATTCGTGCACGCGAAAAAAATTCGCGCGCGCTGCGCGCGCGAAAGAAGACCCCCCCGCCACACTGCTGTGCCCCACCCAAAATTTTTTGCACCAGCCGCCACTGGATTATGTCCGATGCATGGCACAACTACAGGAAAGGATCTGTATGAACAGGTATCCGGGTGTGTAAATGACATGGAGCTGCCTTGGGATAAAGTTGTGGGACTAACAACAGACGGAGCGCCCGCAATGTGCGGTCATAAAAGTGGCTTGGTGGCAAGGATTCGGGAGAGAAAGAAGGAGAAAGACGGCACGGGTGAGCTGATATCTTATCACTGCATCATACACCAGGAGTCGTTGAGTGGCAAAGCTTTGAAAATGGAACATGTAATGAGCACCATAACAAGAGCAGTTAACTTCATTAGAGCAAAAGGTTTAAATCACCGCCAGTTCAAGACGTTTCTGGAGGAGTTAAATTCTGAGTATGGTGACCTGCTCTATCACACAGAGGTGCGGTGGCTAAGCAAGGGAAAGGTGTTGAAAAGGTGCTTCGAGCTGCGTGAGGAGATCTGTCTGTTTATGGAAAGCAAAGGGAAAGACACTACAGAGCTCCGTGATCAAAGTTTCCTGTGTGAAGTCGCATTTCTGTGTGACATCGCTGGCCATCTGAATGAACTGAACCTGCTGCTGCAGGGGCGGGGCCATCTCATCTCTGACATGTATTCTACTGTGAGGGTGTTTAAAACCAAGCTGAGCCTGTGGGAAACGCAGATGCGAAAAAATAACTTTGACCATTTTTCGTGTTGCAAGACCATGCACGAGCTGGTCTCTAAACAGCCTACTGAGCCTAGTGGGCCTACTGTCGTGTTCCCGAGTACACCGTTTGCTGACAAACTCGGCATACTTGCTGCCGACTTCAAGCGGAGATTTTCCGACTTTGAAGCCCATAAAAGCAGGCTTCAACTGCTCAGCAATCCATTTGCAGTTGACGTGGAAAGTGCACCAGCAAATCTCCAGTAACGTGCAGTGAGGTCATTGGCTGGGTAGGCAGTGAGCTATTAAAAAAAATAATTTGATTAACGCAGCAGCCAGACTTCAAATGGCATAGCGCATACTATAATCAATAGCCCTTATATCTTTTAACGCAGGCTCAAAACTCACTTCTTCAAGAAGTAGGCCTACTACCAGAATCCTCTTAAGCACCTATTGTATTGTTAGTTTGCTATTCTTCATTTTGCCTTAAAAAAGCAGTACACTCCTACGTTAAATGCAATTATTGAAGTCGCTTTGAATAAAAGCGTCGACTAAATGACTGTAATGTAATGTAGGCTAATATACTATACTATAAAGTCAATCACATAGCCCATATATACTATACTATCAAATAGCTGGTCAAAAATGTCATGTATTGTTATCTCACAGCGTAGCGCAACAGCCTGTATGGAAATGTAGAACCGCGGCGCGAACAGCAGAGGATGCCGCTACGGCAAGCCAAACAAGCCAAACGCAAACTGTCAATCATGCTGTCAGAAGCAGCGTGGCACGGTGCCTCAACGTCCGTCAATGAAGACAATGTGAGAACAGACTACGCATGCGCAAACCTACGAAACCGTTGGTCTATCACTTCGCATAGCACAGAGGCACAAGCACAGTCTGCTTCAGCCTCTCGCCAGCAATCAGCTCGCTTTGGGAGCAAACTCTCCTGGTGCCAGGGCATGCATTATATTTATAAAACAACACATTTTACATCATTTATTTTTATTTTAACAACATTTTAACACATTAAAGTTAAGAATAATGAGTAAAATAAATAAAATATATATATATATTTTTGAGATAAAAAAAATAAAAAGACTGATATTCTTTTTCTTTCTTAAATGTCTGGGTGAGGCACTGCCTACCCTGCCTCACCTGACTGCACGCCACTGCAAATCTCCAAATGGAGCTGATTGAGCTCCAGTGTAATGACACACTGAAGGCAAAATATGAGTCCGTGGGCGCTGCGGAGTTTGCTCGTTTCATCCCCGACACAATGCCTGAGCTGCGCACCCAAGTTGCTCGCACGCTGTCTATGTTTGGCAGCACATACCTGTGTGAACAACTGTTTTCATTGATGAAACTAAACAAAACATCACATAGGAGTCGTCTTAGTGATGAACACCTGAACTCAATCCTGAGGATTTCCTCAGCTCAGAGCCTGACCCCAAACATTAATGAACTTGTAAGATGAGACACCAAGTATCTGGCTCAGCCTCAGACAAGTGAGCAGAAAGGACTTGGACTTGATATTTCTTTGAAGGCAATTATTATTTTTTTCTCCAGTTGAATGGACCCAGGGAAATGTTGCCTAAGAAATTAATGCAACTGTTTTGCACTTTTAGTTTGCATTGACTTTTCTAATTTTATTATAAAAGACAGTCATTGGTGAGGATCAGAGCAGCACACTGATTTGTTTTTAATGCATGCTGTTTAATTTTTGTGTTTATCTTGCCATTGAGCTTTGAGGGAAAATTACATTTTGCTGTTTACCTGTTTAAAAAAAAGAAGAAGAAAAAAACTTTTCAATTTATTACTGAAAGAGCCGTGAGAAAATATTGCAACTGATTTTATTTATGTTTTACTTAATTTAATTTAATGATTCATGTTAAGTGCAATATAGGCTGTGTTATTGGTATTGGTTCAATATGTGCAATAATTGCGAGTTTTAATAAACATTGAACCAGCCCGGCCCTCCACTTGTACCATTTTCTTTATTTTGGCCCCCTGTGTATTTGACTTTGACATGACTGCTCTATAGTGACTAAACTATTAAAAGCTATAAGGGGTGCCTGTAAGGGGTTCCAAATAAAGATTGTCAGGGGTGCTGATTTTATCTTCATGTTTGTCTCCTCACAATAGGTCTAGAATCGCAGAACTGGATTTTGGTGGACAAAAAGTATGCAGAAATGGATGTTTGTTCTTCTAACCATTGCCACTGTCATATGTGCATGCCTTTATATCAAATTGTTCAATTATACCATACCAAACAATTACTCTGCAAAGACCCATAGCTGTCAAATTATGGAAAGTGAGCAAACAATAACTCCCATTTATGACACAAACCATCTAATGGTTTCTGCCTACAAAGACCACAGACTGCATGGGGCTACTCGCATCATTAGCATCATCAAGAGAGATAGTCTCCAGCCACTTTATTGCATTTTCTGTTGTCAAAATCAAAGCCATTATGGCTCTCTGGCACAAATTGAAATGCACAGTGACCATTTTGGGTTCCCCTTTGTGTCCACAGATGTGCTTTGTCAGAACCAGCCTATGTGCGCTGCGACACATGTCACTATTTCAACACATTCACAAATCGCTGATGTCCAAAACCAGCACTTCTTGTCCATACAAAACAAAGAGATAAGAGAGGATACATTTCCATACAATTTCACTGTGTGCATCTCAAGCCTTTTCGGCGGGTACAACAATGTCCTCCAGTTTGTCCAAACTATGGGAGTATACAAACTAATTGGGGTTCAGAGAGTGGTCATCTATAACACCAGCTGTGGTCCAGATCTCCAACGAGTCCTCTTTAACTACAGGGAAGAAGGCATACTTGAGATAGTTCAATGGCCCATTGACCGGTTCCTCAACCCCTCCAAAGGCTGGAACTTTGTAGAACACAAAGGGGATCTCCACTACTATGGGCAACTGACCACTCTAAATGATTGCATCTATAGGTACATGTACCAGTCAAAGTATCTACTTCTCAATGACATCGATGAGATCATTATGCCTTACAAGCATGCAAATCTGCAGCTTTTGCTGGATTACCTTCAGCATCAGCACCCAAAAGTAGGAGTCTTCCTCATCGAGAACCACATCTTCCCCAAAACACAATTTGAGGGCAGTGGCAAGTTCAAACTGCCACAATGGAGAAACATTCCAGGGATCAATATCCTGGAACATATTTACAGAGAACCCTCGAGGAAACATGTTTACAACCCCACCAAGCTGGTTATCAACCCCAGATATGTAGAGCAGACATCTGTGCACACTGTACTGAAGAATTCAGGGGAGACTCTATGGGTGCCCCCTGATGTGTGTCGCATAGTGCATGTTAGAGTTCCTCTACAGGGGAGCCTAAAAAAAGATCAGCTGTTGGTGGACAAAAAGCTATGGGAATTTGAAAAGCTTTTGGTTCCAAATGTTGATAATGCATTACGAAAATCAGGCGTCGCCCCCACCCTGGACTCCTTCAAATCAGTCACGTTGTTTCTGTTTTGTTTTGTTTGTTCTCTGTTTTGTCTGTCTGACCATTTCCTCTAGAAATGTAAAGCGTCCTTAGCGTCCTTTTATGAAAGGCGCTATACAAATCCAAGTTATTATTATTATTATTTTGAGATTTGGGGATTTTTTTTTTCTAAGCCTTTTTCAGTGATGCCTGTGGGATGAACTAATCCATTGCCAAACAGAGTGCTCCTGCCTGGCACCCCACTGGTGGACGAGCTTCCCACTGCTGTCAGGACTGCAGAGTCACTCCCTCAACTTCCACTGCTATGCTGACGATACACAAATCTGTCTCAGCTCCACCCTCACTTCTCACTAGAAGTGGAGAAGGCAGAGAGACTTGTGGAGGCAGATCTGTACTCTCTCTTTCAGTCATTCCTTCCTTTGTGCTCAATTAGGCAGATATGGATCTGTGGTAAAAGCTTCAAAAGACTTTAAAACCATGCAAAGAGATTGTGAACTTTATATAACTTCACTGTTATTCAATACACTATGAGACTTCAGTATAGCACATATTTAAGTCAATGCTACAAAATGTTTGCACAGTTACTGGAGAAGGATGGACAATAGCATTCTGAACATACTGTACTGTATAACAACTTTTTTCTTTCTTTTGGTGTTTGGTGGTCGCTACCCCTGAACATAGATTTTAATACATGGTCAACTTAATCCAGAGTCAGTGATTCCTTCAATTGTGTGTCTGTAAATGAATGCAAATGTTGTGTGACAATGATCATTGTAGCCTGGTGTGTGTATCCTCAGTTCAGTATGAAGTTGTTTTGAAAATTATACAGCCCAAAAAGCATTGACAATATAAAATCAAGAATTAGGAGCTTAAACTCAACAGTGTCAATAAATCCTATATAAAATATTCAACATCAAAATACAGTGAAAATTACTTAGAGAGAGAGAGGTTTAATTAACTTTCTGCATTCAACATAATGGTTGAAGTCCACAAGAGGTAGTGCTGTAGGTAACTGAACTGAACACATTTGAAACACAGCTACCTATGATTCTGGCTGATAGTAATACAAAGTTAGCAAAAAATAACCATCTCAAAGGATTTCTACTTGCAGTGGCATTGAATTATTGGTCAATTCACAGTATAGGAAAAAATTAGCAGTAAATCCAAAATCTCATTGTGCATTATGTTGCCATTTGTACTGTATTTGGGTTTGTTTTGTGGCTTTGCATTCTACACTACTTCCTCTTCCTCTTTGAATAACCCATTCAATGTCACTTTCCATTCTCCATAATGGGGGCTTGTTTGAGTGTGTATTCACTAGAGTATGCATAGATAAGTGCAATCAAATGCTGCTACTTCCTGCTGAGGTGGACGTTCCTAACCTTAACCCTAACCCTAACCCTTACGTTAAAAGAGCAATCTGGGAATCAAACTGTAACAAGGTCTTCTCCCACCACTTTATTTGGTAAACAGTAGAGAGAAGGGGTTGGAGAAGTGTAACCACTCTCTTTCTGATGGTGTAAGACAGTTGAACTCAGCTCAATTATTAAGTTAAATGTTTAAGTTAAATGTACAATACCAGATTTCCCCTTTAAGCAATGCTTTCTTTTAATGTAACCTTTAGTTATTGCAGAACAAGCACCATTTGACTCCTAATCTTGCACAGATGTCCTCCCAGGGCTGAAGTTATTTGTCCCCCTGCTTCAAGCTAATGTCATCAACACTCAAGTACATTCAGAATAGCACCTTACAGCTTCACATGATCAAAATTACTTAAAAAAAGGAATAGAAAAACACTTGAGACAAAATAATATTGTCATATGTGTTACTTTTCACAAATATAAATAGCTGCATGCCATTGAAATGCTATGGAACCATAGTGGCCTTGTTCATTGTAATTATAATGAATTCAACCAAACCTATTAAGGCCAATATTCTTTTTAAGAATATATTTTGTACAAAACTGTGTCCTCACAATTTAAGGGGGGGCTACCTTCCTGAGACTAAAAAAAGAAAGAAAATAGATATCACTATGAACACATTCCCAGTTTGTTATGTACATAAAAACTAAGGAAAATGTATTGCAAGTTTTCTGAATTGTATTATTGTTTATGTTTATTATGCTAATTAGATGCTAATTGGGCCGAATCTCCAGGATCACTCACACCATCATATGTGTCAACATATGTTTTTTTATTTTTTATTTATGTTGACACATAAGAAAACAAACTTTTTCCATGAAAGATTGTGTCTATGTCCTCGTATCAGCCCATACATCAGGAAATACTGTCCATAGTCATAAAAAAATCTATTTTCGCCATGGTTTTGGTATAAAATGTACTATAAACAGGGCTATGAATGATATATCATCAAACTCTCGTGTGGAAAGAAGCAGAATATGGATAGGAAGAAATGTGGAAAGTTTGGTCTGTTTTGGTGCAAGGAAAATGGGCAACTCATGTGGACAAACACATAAAAACCAATTTTCGGGAAAACAGACTCAAAGTTTTGTATTGTGAAATATGAAACATTTTTATTTGAAACTGCTATTCACAAACACAAAACCTAATCAAACCATTAGCAATAAACATCCTTAACACCTGACTGATAACTGAATAACATAAACTGAACAGAAATGCACACAGGCTACAAATAGTGGCTGTTATGGAATAGAAAGTGTCTCCCTCTCTCACAAACCTCTGGCACCACCATGTAATCAGCACACAGAACTACAGCCAGCCAGCCAGCCAGCCAGCCAGCCAGCCAGCCAGCCAGCCAGCCACACACACACACACACACACACACACACACACACACACACACACACACACACACAGCATAATTACAGCAGTTGACAGTGACAGGTGTTCTTGTTGTGACATTCTTTCTGTCATTTGCTGAGCAGTGTTTGTTTGATGTTGCTTGGTTTGTACTTTTATTACACACCTACAGTAGCATACATAACCTCAGTATCACAGTATTATATTATTGTTGCAATACGCAGTGTTTCCCAACCCTCTCCTCGGGGACCCCCAGCCGCACCACATATTTGATCTGTTCCACCACCAGCACACCTGATTCAACTAATCAAGTACAAACCATAATTGCTTTATACTTGATTAGTTAAATCAGGTGTGCTGGGGTGCCCCGAGGAGAGGGTTGGGAAACACTGCTAGAGGGACTGTGCAATATCTTTACCTTCGAAGCACTTTGAATAGCATCAACATTTTCCTCCACGTCCACTTCACCTTTCCTCTTTCTCTTCTCTCAGGCCAAGCGGAGCTGCATCTGCTTCTTTTTGCCGAATTTGAAACATGAAACTTTCATCATGTTTGTTTTCTTATCGTATATTTTCTTGTCTAACTTCTAACTTCTCTCTCTCTCTCTCTCTCTCTCTCTCTCTCTCTCTCTCTCTCTCTCTCTCTCTCTCTCTCTCTCTCTCTCTCTCTCTCTCTCTCTCTCTCTCTCTCTCTCTCTCTCTCTCTCTCTCTCTCTCTCTCTCTCTCTCTCTCTCTCTCTCTCTCTCTCTCTCTCTCTCTCGACTGAGTCAATCCTTCCGCGTCACATGGGACACGAGAACCAATCAAATTCGAGAATTTTCGCATCAACCAATGGGATCGCGTATTTTCAAAGAATTCAACCTATCTATTTTAGTGATTGGTTGCTGATACAAGGGGCTGATACAAGGGGCGTTGTATACATTTTGACCGAGAGAAACAGATCTTTCCAACGAGCCCAGGGTTGCCGTATTTCAGACAGCAGCCGTTTCGGTAAAGCTGTGCGTAAAGTACTAACTTTTGGCGAATTTATGAGGATTTTACGGACACATGCACCACAATCAAGTAAAATAAACAACCAAATGTGTTTTTGTCGACGTTTTATTGTCACTAATATGAAAGAAAACATGTTTAGGAGGCAAAATAGCACCTCATCTCAAAATCGGGAGAAAAAAAAGGGAAATGCATTTTGGGGGAGGTAGCCTAAGGTTCATTTCAATCCAGTTTACTACATCGCAAATGTTATCTTCTCTGATAATGCCTTGTCTTATGATTGGTGCTTTCTTGGCATAGCAGGCTTTGTGTCCCCGGCTGTGGGGGGCACTACCCAGGTTAAGGCCACTCAGGGCCACAGTCAGTTCCAGACCAGCCAATGAGCTCAGTAGGGGTATCTGGAAATGGATATGTAGATGATGAAGATACTCTGGTATGTAATCTTCCCCTGTGTGGAGAGGGTAGTGGCCTGTACCCTCAGACGCACCAGTCCTGACCTCTCCAGGGCCTGCAGAGTGAAGATGATGCCCCGGCCTGCCTCGTCCCTGATGCCAAACACCTGGCCCCCTGCCCCTGCCTCTCCACCCTGCTCCAGGATGGTGAAGGACGTTCGCTCCTGCAGCACCCCCGCCTCAGAGAAGGCCGACAGGCGCACCACATTGTGATTGGCTGGGATGCCAAGGGGGAGGGTCAGCAGCTTGTACTGTAGTAGCAGAGGGGAACCCCCGGTTGCACAATCACGAGAGCAGGGCCTGTAGCATGTCCTGTTGTGGGGAGAAAACAGGAGCATGTCTAACTTTCAGAAGAACTGATACCATGAAGTTCATGACACACAGTCTATACAGTGACTTCAGACCCCTTCACTTTTTTCACATTTTGTTGTGTTATAGACTCAATTTAAAATGGATTAAATTACAAAAATGTGCCATCAATCCACACATAATACCCCATAATGATAAAGTGAAAACAGAAATGTTATTTATTTTAATAATGAACATTTAAATACAGAAATACCTCCTAATGTGCTCAAATGCAAAAATGTCTTCAACAAGTCACTCAACAAGTTGAATTGAATCCATCTGACTAAGGATGATATCTTGTTTTTATAGGGCCTCTGGTTTGCATAGGAATCAATCACACTGTGAATTAGGATGTCACTACCAACTTAGCAAATTCCCCAGTCCCTGCCAGTGACATACATAACATGATGCATGTTACGTCCCATGTCCTGCAATTCTGTGTTTTGTTGTGTTCCCTTCTGTGTCTCCTCCTTTCACTAACCCGATGCAGGTATCCGCCCTCGATTAGCCTGACGACACGTCCAACATCATTAGTGTGAATGTACCGGACCAATCGGCATCTCATCCGCCTGTTTAAAAAGTCCTCCTGTCCTCTGTTCGAGAGCTATTGTTTTCGTTGTATTTGATGTTTCTTTGAAAGTCCTTTGGCTGTGTTTGTTTTGGTTCATAGTTCAACCTATACTCGGTATAGGGTTTTTGTTGTATGTTTCTATGCACAGGCCCAGAGGGGATAGGTAAGATACCCATGGGTCTACACTTTAACACGTAGAAACCTTTCTGTTATATACATCAGGTTAGGAACGGATGCCAACCTTTTCCTATGTATCTTAGAGCTGGGGTGGTTAGGTAGTCAGGGCTTTCTGTCGTTTATTATTTTGGCATCGTTCAGCGTCCCCTTGGATTCCTTGTGACGTTTTATTTGTTGTAATTTAATAAATTCTTTGATTTGAGTTCTGTAGTAGTTTTCTGTTGAGACAGCACCCACACCCCGCAGCATCGCTGCAGTATGTTAGGCTCTAGTTCCCTAGACTAAGGGGCGTAACAATGCAGCTACCACTCTTCTTCACACAAGAGATGATGTGGAAACTACTTTGCATGTGCTGGATTTGCACCAAACTTAATGCTTTGTAGTAAAACCAAATAAACACATTTCCAGCCACTTTATTTGCTGTATCCCTTGAATTCATTGATATGAGATAGATTATTTTCAATTAAGGGATTCTTTTTGGCCACTTGGTCATAGAACAATTTTGTAGAGTGACTGAGATGGGTAGCCTGAGGGTAGCATTCCTAAGCAGTTGTGCTCCTCTACATTTGCTCAGTTTGTAATGACAACCTGATCCCCACAATGTGTAATTGATTCCTGTGCAAATCAGAGACCCTATAAAAACAAAGATATTAATTCCAAAATCACATGAACTATTAAGTTCACCCTGTTGGTGTAGCCCATGGGGCAGCTCTGTCTGGTGATGCGGGACACCCCATGGTTCCTGGATGGGCCTGCCCAGAGAAGACACCAGCTGTGGGCGCAGTCTTGCCCTGACACGCGTGCCGTTGCTGAAGCCCTGCCCTCGCTCTAAACCAGCACAGGAGTGCCCATCCCCCAGTAACACAGTGCCCGGCGGGCATAAACACCTGAAGCTGCCTGGCACATTGCGGCACTGGTGGGCACAAGGGCTCTGCGTCTGCAGGCACTCATCAATGTCTGAAAGGCAAAACTAGACTTAGTCTACTCACAACAGATTTGATTCATTCGATGGTTATATTCAGGGGTGCACATAACTTTTTGGGGCCAGTGCTCAGAGGAGCACCTAGGGATGCTGCTTGGTGCTCCCCGAGCTCGCGAGTCACGACCCCATCCCACAGGATGGATGAAAAAGGGATACATGGATAACTTATATTAGCAAAACGACATTTATTCATAAATAAAGATGAACGAACAAATGATTGTGTGCAAAACAAAATAAACAAATGCAAAATCAAATGACTGCTCTTTAAGCATGAAAGTCTGTCAGACTCCTTTAAACACAATGAAATCAACTGACATCTCTTTAAGCACTGCTCTGTTCTGTAAATACTGAAATCAACTTTTCAACAAAAAGTTACAGCCTAAGCATTTACTTATGCTACAAGCTTAATCATCATCACTGCTGTCTTGACTGCTGTAAGTTATCACTGTCCTCAATTTCAACCATGGTAGAGGATGTTGTAGGCCATCACTTTAAATAGCTCGTTATTTTGATTGTGCAACAAAGCCTTTTTTTTTCTTTTTTTTCTAATAGAATTCCCAACCATATTCCCTGGGTCAGGGGTCTAGGTGCGATAATGAAGCTGTAAAACAAACGTCTGAACGTTTGAAAGCTTCAGAGAAAAGAAACGTGAAGTCCCTTGGTGTTGTTTTTCCTTTTAGCGACGAGTCGTTCGGGACTGAATTTTCAATTGTCGGTGTGATAACCATGCGATACGCGATACGCGATACGCGGAATGAAAGTACGAGTTACGATACTTTCCGAATGTTTTCGTGAGGGGAGTCGCCGTGGTCGTCGTGATGGATTACTCGTCGCGCCTTCGGCTGAGGGGACGGCAAATAGTTACTTACTTGGTGGGGCTTGCTTCTTGGACCCAGCTGTTGGTGCGCAAAAGCGCCTTCATGCCGCTGATCAGCCGCGCAGCATGCATTTTGGCGACGCATGCGCACTGGCGCACCAGTTATGTGCACCCCTGGTTATATTCATAATGTACAGTTTTGTGGAGTCAAACACATGTATGAGAAAAGGGAGCGTCTTACCCAGACATGGGCGTCCCACCCCCTAGGAGCGGTACCCCCTGGGACACACACAACCGTAACCCCCGACGGTGTTCTGACAGACCTGGCTGTAACGGCACATGTGACTCCCTTTCTGGCACTCATCCACATCTGATCACAAACCAACAACAACATGTGGGCACACATTCCTAGTACACTCATTGATGTCTGTATAGATACAAGCAATGAAAGATATGATAAGAAATGCATTGGCACAACTGTGGATTTGATCTGAAATATGATCAATAAACAGAAGTTGACATTTTGATAGAAACTTGGCTGACCCAGACAGCGGTGACCAAAGAGCTGGTAGCCAGGGTGGCAGGCACAGCGGAAGGAGCCCAAGGTGTTGAGACACTGCTGCTGGCACGGGGAGAGAGACGACTCCTGGCACTCATCCACATCTGGTCAAACAGTTCAACAGAATCAGTTGCCGAAATACCACACTTTATCCATTATCACCATAGTACAATAGACCTTCATGGGGGCTATCATATTACAGGTCCGTTTCAAATGAGAAATAGCTGAAATAACAAAATAAAGACTTGCCTTCACAACTGGTTGCCATGGCACTGGGCTTGAACCCGGGGCCACACTTGGCCTGGCATCGGTATGTGCCAACCATGTTGACACACTGTTGGTTGTAGTGGCACATGTGGGAGCCCTGTGCACATTCATCAATATCTGCAGAGTGATGCCACAAAACTGTCAGCTCAATCTGCAAGACCAGTGTTATGTAGACTTTCATACAGCAGTTATACGTCTACGTATATGTCAGGGGAGGCTAATGGAAGTAGAAATTGGAGGACGGGCTCATTGTAATGCAAGGAATGGATACATGGAAACACACCTGTGTAATACCACATTGCACTCCATGCGTTACAATGAGCCTGTCCTCCGATTTCTACCTCCATCAGCCTCCACTAGTCTAGATGTCTAACAGGATATAGTAATGAGAGCAAAACTTTGTTATGGCTTGAACACAACACAAGACATCCATGTCAAAATGAGTCAGTGGTTTTTGCATTTGTTTTGCATTTCTTGTCCTCACACAAGGAATGCCTTTTTTTTGCAAGTGTTTTGCATTTGTTTTGCATATTTTCCACTCCAGCCACAATATTGTTTTGCTCTAAGTACATTTAGAGAGTTTCCAATGAGCACTCTTTAGATGTTATGTGTAAGAAATGGCTGTGTGTTTCCTTGGCCTGACCTTGGCACGTGTTGGACTCGGTGGAAAGGGTGAAGCCAGAGGTACAAACACAGGAGAAACCACTCATGATGTTGTTACATGAATGAGAGCACGGGGACTGGACAGCACATTCATCCTCATCTAAGGATTCAAGATGTACAGTTCATGAAAATCATACATTTGACCTAATTATATATATATTTTTAAATACTATGAAGATACATACATACAGTAAAAAAAACAGCAAAAAAGCATACCAGCACAATAAGAGGCTGTATCCAGGACAAAACCTTTAGGGCATGTTTCTCCATCACCATATAGATAAAGAGCACCATGTTCAGTCCATGAATACTGTCACTGCATCCAAACTTCAACACTGAAAAAACGGTTTACTAGCTAGATTTGTCACAGGCTACAGTAGGATACATGTGTTAGTGGAAATGTGTAAACGTTAATAAAAAAAGAGGCTCACATGTCTGTGTGTAGCCCGATTGAGGTGTGGTTAAGTTGTTTTCTTCAGAAAGTACTGCACATTTCCTTTTGATGAAATGTTTTATTGATTTGTGTTATTGCTTGATTCATTCAAACAAATAGCTGTTAAGGTCCTAATGATAGTGTTCCTCTACACATTTACAATGGTAGAATTATTTGTCTATAGAGCAGACTGCAGGTATTGTCTTACAGTTTTTCTCAATTGCTAAAACACATTTCACAAAAATTACCTCCATTTTCCCAAAACTCTAAACACAACACACTTTTCTAAAGCTACATAAACAAAACCACACCTTCTCTCTTCAAAACTCAAACTTTCACACCAAAACAGCTGCTCAAAGCCTGCAAAAATGTAAACACTATAAGCATCATTACAGACTACAACAAAACGACTGAAAACACAATGTTCAGTGTGTGAGAATGTTCTTTTTTTTCACAACTGCCAAAGCACATTTTTAGAAACCTTACAGTATCCGTTGTCAGAATATATCACTGTAGAGTATTGGGCATTCATAGATGTGTGTGTTTCATATGAACAGTATGTAAATCTACAGAAAATACAGTAGGCCTATGTATGTTGTTGGAAAATATCCTTTTACAGTATGTATATGTTCTTCATGAATGTTTTACTGTAATGCTTGGCTAATTTTACTATATAACTAAAAGACATTACAGTACAGTAATTCGAACTTGATCTTACGTGTGGACAATCGACTTCTTTCTAAAGGGATCTCTTGACCATTCTGAAGTACGCATTCACCCACAGGGGTGGGTGAGAGTTACAGTAATTGAAATAGTATAACTTCCTTCAATGTTACGGTACATGTGGGAATACGGTACATGTGGGAAAACTAGGGTTAGGGTTAGGTGCTAGGGTGACTTGGTACATGCTGGCATGTCTAACCCTAACCGTAACCTTAACCCTAACCCTAAACCTACCCCTAATCCTAACCCTAACCTTACTGTAACCCTAGCACCCTAGCACCTTACCCTAACCCTAGTTTTCCCACATGTATGATAGTCATGAATAAAAATAAATCTGCGCTCCCTGTCTAACGTTATATCTAACGTTACATATTTTAAGGCTGATTTTGCATCCCAGCCAGCACGCCCACGTGGGTCCCATATGGTTTCAAGGTGGGCTAACCCATATGGGCCTCATGTCGGCAATGTTAGCAGGATCCACTTGGGTCCCAACTGGGATGCCCATGTGGGCTTTAGGTGGGTTCTACCTGGGCCCTAGGTGGGCCCTATATGGGACCGAGGTGGGTCCTAACTGGGATGCCCATGTGGGCTTTAGGTGGGTTCTACCTGGGCCCTAGGTGGGCCCCAACCAGGCAAGTCTATATGGGACCGAGGTGGGTCCTAACTGGGTTTGGTTGTGCAATGGTTCCTTTGATTTCCAATGTGGGTCCTAATAAGATTTAAATATAAATAAAATAGATTAAGCAGTATTTGACATGAACCGTGTTAATTCTTGTAAACACACCTAAAATAAAAATTGGGTATAACATTTTACACGTCTTAAGTTTTACCAGGATGAAAATAGACAATATATATTTTGTTATTAAAAACAATATTACAACAAGATAATAAAAATACAATGAAAATAACAATGCAGCAGTGTAAAGGTGCAGGAAAAGGCACACATCAAATGTCCAGGTGTACATACAGTATATACATACAAATTGTACACTTAAAATAAAAAAATATTCCCACAATGCTCCACAGAGACTAATAACAGAACAAAATATAAGAATAAAAATGGGCGCTCTGGTGGCACAGTGGTAAAGTCTCTGCGACCTCACTGGCAGGTGAGTCAGTAGGATACAACAGCAGTGACAACACCCAAAAAAAGATAGCAGCAGTGTAAATGTGCAGCAGTGTAAATGTGCAGGAAGAGAAGGCACACACATCAAATGTGCAGGTGTACATACAGTATATACATAAAAAATCGTACACTTAAAGGGCAAAAAAATATTCCCACAATCCTCCACAGAGACTAATAACAGAACAAAATATAAGAATAACAATGGTCCAAAAAATACAAATAGTGTGCATCAAAATCTTTCATTGTCCATGAAACAGGCCAAGGGATTCTGAGTCCAAGCAGTGCAATAAAAATGGTCCAAAAAATAAAAATAGTGTGCATCAAAATCTTCCATTGTCCATGTAACTGGGCCGAGGGATTCTGAGTCCAAGATAGATAAATAGATAGATACTTTATTAATCCCCGTGGGGAAATTGAGGGTCTCTCACTACAGCTCCAGCAACGAAACAACAATGACAACGCAACAACAGCAACAACAACAACAACACAGGCATGGTACAGCACGAAGCACAGGGCAAAGCCTTAGTACACGGCAGACAAGACAGGAACAGACACAGTCATACACTCAGTGACTCAGTTCAGTTCAGTTCAGTTCAATGCAGTTTAGTTCGGTTCCTAAGTATTCCTGTGTTCAGGATACGGCAATTAACTCAGTGACTTAGTTCAGTTCAGACACGTCCATACACTCAGTACACTCAGTGACTCAGTTCGGTTCGTTAGGTTCAGTTCAGTTCAGTTCTGTTCAGTACAGTACAGTTGAGTTGCAGTTACAGTAGTGTTCCTGAAGTGTTCGTATGTTCAGGTCACGGCCGTTCACTCAGTGACTCAGTTCAGTTCGGTACAGTTCCAGTTCGGTGGGGGTGTGGCAGGGTAGGGGGGGGGGGGGGGGAGGGGGGGGGGCGGAGGTGGGTGGTTGGTGGTGATGGTGGGGGTAGTGGTGGAGTCACCACCCGCCACCCTGCCCCAAGCCTGCAACCTGCAACCTGCTGCCCACCGAGCAGTTGTACAGTTTAATGGCTGATGGGACAAAGGAGTTATTGAACCGATAGTCAATGCAATGATAGTCAGTGAATGATAGTCATGCATTTTTAGATATCTATTTCCCCCCTTTAAATGGCATATGATGTCCGAAATGTTACTAAAGTTCATCCGCGAAGTTGTTGCACTGTTGTCCTATCGAGTTTTAAATAAAGGTTTGAAAAATGTACCGTATTCCCACATGTACCGTAACATGTACAATACTGTACTGTATCACAACTCAATGCAAACACTACAGAGGATCCATTACACACAACAATACTCACTGAAAACAATGTTCAGGGTGTGATGTTTATTTATTTATTTATGGAACTATACCACACACACACACACACACACACACACACACACACACCACAATCATTTGCAACAAGTGTCTTACATTTTGAGTCGTTGTGTTTAATGAATGAAGTCAGTTATGTTCATTGTGTTCAAATTTTGCTGACTGTGGCAAGCATTTTGCATCACATGAGCTTTAATTTGAGAATTTGAGCAGAGTTTTTTGCAACTTGTGTTTTAGCAAGACAAATGTGTTTAGATGTATGAGAAAAGGAGGATTGTGTTTTGTGAATTGTGTCTTCATGTGAAATGTGTTTATGGTTTTGGCAAATGGGAGCTAGTTTTATTAAATGTGTTTAGAGAACTGGTCATTTGGTTTAGAGAATTGGCTTTTGTGTTTTAGCAATTGGGAAAGAGGAATACAGGAGGAAATTGGAGGGCGGGCTAGTGGCCCACAGCTCCAAGGAGGTGTGGAAGGGTTTCAAGAAGATCACGGGCCACAAGCAGCCACATACTGTAGTGGAGGGGACCCGAGAGCAGGCGGATGACCTGAACTGCTTCTTTAACAGGTTTGACCAACCATCCCCCTGTCACCCCCCACAGCCCCCGACCCTCTCCGACCCTCTCCAATGTACCGCACCCCTGGCAACTAGGGGTGTAACGGATCACGGATAATCCGCCCTCCACGGTTCGGAACGCATGTGTACCGCGGATCAATAGCAAAATCTTTTTTTTTTTTTTTTTTTTTTTTTTTTTCCCTAACACCAGGGGAGCCACCCCTCCTAAACTTGGTTGTTTGGTACCTGTACTGTAGCAATGACAATAAAGACCATTCATTCATTCAAATGTAACCGGTAGAAAAACAATCATGTGCGCTTTATTCTCACTCTCTGCATGTGTACTGAGTTGACAACAACATTCATTCACTCATCTCTGTCCCAATTATATCACGTCATATCACCCGCTAAGCAGCCTGGGTGATTGTGTAAACACACAAAAAAGTACTCTGTTACTTTGCAGCAGTGATGTTATATATATGTTGTTATATATATATGTGATATATATATATCAGTTTTGACATCTTGAATGTTGTTTTTTTGTTTCACACATTAAAAGTGGTGTTTTTACAGAATTCAAGGAAAATGTTGTTTTTATTAAAAAAAATATATGTTTTGTGTTGATCCGAAAAATGATCCGATCCGTGACTCAAAATCCGTGACACGATCCGATCCGTGAGTTAGGTGATCCGTTACACCCCTACTGGCAACAGTAGCCCCCACTCCCCCTGACCCCCTCACACCCCAGCAGCAATTGCCTCCCCTTACCAACACCAGGTGCCAGGGAGCATGCTTCACACCTGGAGACACCTGTACTCACAGCTTTATAACATCTGAGCAGGTGAGAAAGCAGCTCTCCAGGGTGAATGTGAACAAGTCCAGAGGTCCAGACAACATCAACCCCAGGGTTCTGAAGGTGTGTGCTGGAGAGCTGGCGGACACATTCCAACATCTCTTCAGTCTATCTCTAAGACTGAGGAGGGTGCCACAGCTCTGGAAGACCTCTTGCATCGTCCCAGTGCCAAAGAAGGGATGGCCCAGCACCCCAAACGACTACAGACCTGTCGCCCTGACACCACAGGTCATGAAGATCCTGGAGAGGCTAGTGCTGCAACACCTTAAGCCCCAGGTGAAGGACTTCCTGGACCCCCGGCAGTTTGCATACCAGGAGAGCATGGGGGTGGAGGATGCCATCATTTACATGCTGCACAGGGCCTACACACACCTGGAGAGGCCACAGAGCATGGTGAGGACCATGTTCTTCGACTTCTCCAGTGCATTTAACACTATCAAGCCATCACTGCTGGCTGACAAACTAGCAGTGATGTGTGTGGAGGACTCCCTGACGGCTTGGATCCACAACTACCTCACAGACAGACGTCAGTACGTGAGACTGCAGGGCTGTCAGTCTGAGGTGGTGGTGTGCAACACCGGTGCCCCCCAGGGAACTGTTCTGTCACCCTTTCTCTTCACCCTCTATACCTCCGACTTCCAGTTTAGCTCCGACCAGTGCCACCTGCAGAAGTTTTCTGATGACTCCTCTATCGTCGGCTACATCACAGACGACAGGGATGAGGAGTACAGGGCCCTGGTGGAGAGCTTTGTGCAGTGGTGCGACACCAACTACCTTTTGCTTAACACCAGCAAAACAAAGGAGTTGGTGGTGGATTTTAGGAGGAAGAGAAGGACCCCAGCCCCCATCACCATCAAGGGGGTGGAAGTCGAGAGGGTGGACTCCTACAGGTACCTGGGAGTACAAATTAATAACAAACTGGACTGGACTGACAACACCGAGGCTCTTCTCAGGAAAGGGCAGAGCAGACTGTTTTTCCTGAGAAGGCTGAGGTCTTTCGGTGTCTGCAACAAGCTGCTGCGAATGTTTTATCAGTCGGTGGTTGCCAGCGTTCTGTTCTTCGCCGTGGCCTGCTGGGGTGGAAACATCTGTGCCAGGGATGCTGCGAAGCTAAACAAACTGGTGAAGAAGGCCAGCTCTGTGGTGGGGACCGGGCTGGACAGCC
Source organism: Nansenia antarctica (assembly GCF_963989245.1). Lineage (NCBI taxonomy): Eukaryota > Metazoa > Chordata > Actinopteri > Argentiniformes > Microstomatidae > Nansenia > Nansenia antarctica. The sequence continues at coordinate 58,764,654 of NC_137675.1, read as the reverse complement.
TAGAGGTGGTGGCAGAACAGAGGATGGGGAAAAAACTGGCGGCCATGCTGGCCAATCCCTCCCACCCGATGTACTCCGAGCTGGCGGGGATGAGGAGCAAGTTCAGCCACAGATTTGTTCTCCCCCGTCAAAGTACAAAAATATTTGGACAGTCCTTTGTTCCAGCTGCACTCCGACTCTACAACCAGGCCCTGCAGGGTGGGGGAGACCTGGAGCTGGAACTTTGGAACTTGGAACTTTTTACTTATTGAGCCTGCACTGTTTTATGTATTTTATTGAACGTTTTCTGTCTGCCCTAACTGAGCTGTTTGACAACAAAATTTCCCCATTGGGGACAATAAAGGTTTTCAATCAATCAAAAAAAAAAAAAACTGTAATTGGGTACACATGTGCTGAAGTAAAATGTAATTGTATTGTTTAGAAACAGAGTGAAGTGGAAGTGAGACAGTCCTCCATATGTGTAGCTGTAATCACAGGGGATATCTACAGTAACAGTGCAGAGAGAAATCCAGTTGCTTTCATGCAGTGGCTAAAATATTGTTCATCAACACGCTCATTTATGTTACTGGAGAACGATAGTTATGGAGATAGACTCCAGTTCTATGAGTGGAGCGGAGCCCCATAGGGGAGCTCTGCTCCTATTGGTTTACCCGCTACCTAAAGTAGCCAATGACTGAATTTTTCAATGCCTGCGCCCGCCTGGGGTGCTATATAAAGGGGTGTACTTCGCTCCCTCATTCTCCCAAACATACAAAACAGCCGGGTTTGAACGAGTCGAAGTGGGCCAGCAGCCCTATGGGGCTCCGCTCCACTCATAGAACTGGAGTCTATCTCCATAACTATCGTTCTATATCGTGGAGCTCCGCCCCATAGCTCTGCTCCTATTGGTTTAGGCGGAGCGAGCGAGGCCAAATGTACCCCCACTGAGACTATTAATCCGAAAACAATCTCAGCGGCACCCGGAGCTGACCACTGATGTTGGTTCAAGACAACCTTAAAAAGTTGGCCCAACCCACACGAGTCTGCTCCACAGATCTAGCCCTTACGTGAGCACGCAGGGTTGTAGATCTAACGGAACATGTCCTGGAGGAGGGTCCCCTCCCCAGGCACATCCGTAATCATCCTGACAGCACTTGAATAGCATCCCCAACCAGGGTAATCCAAGTGCCATCCCCACTACATCAGTCCTCTGCAAACTGAGGACAGAGTGAGAAAAGGATGAGGAAGAAATATCACTTACCTAACCCTTACGTTGGGTTGTTGATCTAACAGACATGTCCTGGAGGAGGGTCCCTCCCCAGGCACATCCGTATTCATCCTGACAGCACTTGAATAGAATCCCCATGACCAGGGTAATCCAAGTGCCCTTCCCACAACATCAGTCATCAGCAAAACTGAGGACAGAATGAGAAAGGATTGAGGAAGAATATCACTGACCTAACCCTTACGTGAGCACGTAGGGTTGTAGATCTAACGGAACATGTCCTGGAGGAGGGTCCCCTCCCCAGGCACATCCGTAATCATCCTGACAGCACTTGAATAGAATCCCCAACCAGGGTAATCCAAGTGCTTTCCCCACTACATCAGTCATCAGCAAAACTGAGGACAGAATGAGAAAAGGATGCGGAAGAAATATCACTGATCTAACCCTTACGTGAGCACGTAGGGTTGTTGATCTAACGGAACATGTCCTGGAGGAGGGTCCCCTCCCCAGGCACATCCGTATTCCTCCTGACAGCACTTGAATAGAATCCCCATGACCAGGGTAATCCAAGTGCCTTCCCCACTACATCAGTCATCAGCAAAACTGAGGACAGAATGAGAAAAGGATGAGGAAGAAATATCTTTCAAGTAATACCATACAAAAGGTGATGGCGACGACCAAGACGCCGCCTCACATATCTCCTCCACTCCCACTCCCCTGAGAATGGCCACTGATGTGGCCATGCCCCTGGTGGAATGAGCCCGAATGCCAGTCGGCACGGGCTGCGGCTTCGATTCGTATGCGAGGCTAATAGCCTCGCAAATCCAATGGGACAGCCTCTGCTTCGAGAGTGGTGCCCCGGTTTTCTGTCCGCCGTAGCAGATCAGAAGCTGGGGAGAAGATCTCAGTCCTGCCGTGCGCTTCACATACTGCGCCAACGCGCGCACCGGACATAGACAATGTAAACGCCTCTCCCTCTCTCCGTCGTGAGGAGGAGGAAAAAAGGCGCTCAGAGCACAGCTCTGAAACCTAAACCCACGATTAACCTTAGGGATAAAAGCCGGGTTAGGGCGTAACACAGCTTTTGTTTCGTCATCAGATATGATCAAACAATCAGCCCGTGTCGAGAGAGCACATAAATCACTCACTCGCTTATCCGTAGTCAAGGCGAGGAGTAGACTCGTCTTGAAAGACAATAAACGCAACGACACAGTGTCAATGGGTTCGAATGGGGGCACGCACAGCGCCTCTAGCACAATCGACAGGTCCCATTTTGGCATTAGAGTCCTATGAGGGCGTCTAAGCCTACACACTCCAGTCAAAAAACGCTTAACCAGCGAATGACTGAACAGTGTCGTTGTCGCAAAACCCTCATGACAAGCTGAGATGGCAGCCGCGTAAACTTTAATAGTTCCCGCCGCCAATCCCTTGTCAAACAGCGACTGTAAGAAGCACAAGAACGTTTCGACCCGACAGCAGACTGGGTCAACGTCCTGTCCCTCACACCACTGTGTAAACACTCGCCAGCGCGCCGCATATCCCTTTGCAGTGGATTGCGCGCGCGCACTCTGAATGGTCTGAATGACCGCGTCTGTCAGACCCCTGCGTTCTAACAAATCCCTCTCAGTAACCAGGCCATGAGGGGGCCCCCCATCAAAGGCGGCCCCCTCACCAAGCCTCTGGCTTGAGAGAGTGCATCTTGTCGATGAGGTATGGGCCATGGGCCCTCTACCAACATCTCCATCAGTTCCGGAAACCACGGGGCTCCGGGACGGTCCAGGGCTACAAGAATTAACTCTAGCCTCTCTGACCTCACTCGTGCCAACAGTGGGAGGATAGATGTCAGGGGTGGGAACGCGTATAACAAGACCCTCGGCCATGGGTGGTGTGCGAATGCATCGACTCCCAATGGCGGGTTGTCCTGTTCGCGCAGGGAGAACCAAAGGCGACACTGCGCATTCGTCCGGGACGCAAACAGATCCACTTCTGCTTGCCCGAACCGTGCCCAAATCAGAGACACAATGGAGGGTGCTAACCTCCAGTCGTCGTCCCTCGGGCCTCCCCGTGATAACAGATCTGCTCCTTCGTTGAGCAGACCTGGAATGTGGAGAGCTTTTAGCGAACTCAGGTGTATGACAGCCCACAGCCATATATCTGTCGCTAGGCGATGAAGTGACGCTGAGCGTACTCCCCCTTGACGATTGATGTATGCTACTGTTGTCCTGTTGTCGGATCTGACTAACACGTCCAGATCCTTTAACACCGGGGCAAATGAAGTAGCGTTAACTTCACCGCCTCGAGTTCCAGCAGGTTGATGTGACGCGTCTCTAACGGTCCCCATCTTCCTGCCACCGAACCTGCCTGACACACTCCTCCCCACCCAGTCAACGACGCGTCCGTGAAGACTGGGTAGTGGGATGCCGGTCTGCCCATGGCGACTCCGCGCGCGATGACGCGCGGGTCTCTCCAGTAGCTCAGGTCGGTCTTGACCGATCTCGGTATTACAATCAACTTGCGACGGTGTCTCACTGGATCCAGTCGCAGTCGTGCGAACCACCTCTGCAGTCTGCGCATGTGTAATAGGCCTAAGGGGACCACTACATGGGCTGCAGACATCAGTCCTAGTAAGGACATCATTGACAGAGCGGTGATTGTATTTGTCACTCGACACACCCGGAGAGCTGACGTCAGTGTCGCTCTCCGTGGTGCCGATAAACTGGCCCTCATCTTGGCAGTATCCAACTGAATGCCTAGATAGGAAAACTGTTGAGCCGGCCACGGAGCACTCTTTGTCCAGTTGACAGCTAACCCCAGCTGAGTGAGGTGCTGCACCAGTGAGGTTGCGTCCCGAATGGCTCGATTTGGGCATTGGGCCAAGACCAGTAGGTCGTCGAGATATGCTAATATGCGTATCCCGTTTCGCCTCAGTGGTTCGAGTGCTGTCTGCACTTATTTGGAGAAAGTTCGAGGAGCAAGCGCGTACCCGAAGGGCAGGCGCGTGTACTCGTAAACCTTCCCTTGGAAGGCAAAACGTAGAAATTTCCTGTGCCTCTCTGTGATTGGCACATGAAAATACGCGTCCCTCAGGTCTATGCTGATTCCGTAGTCGCCTTTCTGTATACAAGACAGAAGGCGCCTCGTCGTCAACATACGAAAGGGGCGTTTCGCCACTCTCTCGTTGAGGACCCTTAAATCTACTATGGGTCTCATGCCTCCGGATTTCTTTGGGACAAGGAAATACGGGGAGTACCACCCCATGTCCCACTGGTCCCTCGGAACCATTGTCACTGCGCCCTTTGTTAGGAGATTCGTAATCTCCTCCTGGAGCGCACGTATTTTTATCGGGCAGGACAAAACAGTCTCTCTCACGCCCCTGAAGGGTGGAGGAGGCTGAATGAACTGTAGTGCATATCCCCTCCTCAATGTCCTGTCCAGCCAGCCCGACAGAATACCTGCCCCTTCTAGCCATTCTGCATAACGCAACGACAGCGGCTGGGCCGTCTGTTGTGGTGCAGTCGACAGAAAAAGCTTGAATTTCTGTATGACCCCAGCCGCCGCTGAACACCGAGGAGGTGGCACAGCCCAAGGTGGGGTCATTTCGAAAGGGATGGGCTGCCGTCTGTAAAGAGTGTTTGCTATGTGTAACAATGCCCTTTATTGACGCAGGTTTATTATGCCTGATAATCAAAGAACCGGCCGCACGCTCATGAGCTGGGCCAGATCCTGATAGACATGGAGGGGTTATTGAAGTAAATAACGATCCCTCTATACGGCTACAGACAGGGGTGTTTAACCCCGTTTGTGTCGTGATAGGGGTAAGTCTGTTAGGCAGAGAGCTGGCCACACGCTGGTACGCTGGGCCAGTCTCCGCTTCGTTTCTAACCGGTAGCGATTGGACCACGCTCCAACAAGGCAGGCGGGTCTCCGCTCCGGTAGATAACATGGGAAAATCACCTTTACTGAAAAAGTAAGGTGGGAATTTTCCTTCTTTTACCTCTTTATGAGGTAGCAGCCATGAAGAGGAAACCGGTGGTGGGGTCATTACCGACCCCTCCGCCAGTGAAACCGGGCCACGCTGCCGTGGGGGGCCGTAGCGGGCCCTCCCAGTGGTCAGCGGCGGGGGCTGGGGATGCCGAGTGGGGCATGGCTCCGTCTGTAGAGGTGGAGCCAGTGCCGCATCACACCGAAACCTCCGTTTCGCAGCCGTTGACGGTCTAGTCGTCACCACGGCGGAAGAAGAAGAGGTGGAGGGTCGCTGGAGAGGGAGGTGGCTGGCAAGGTGCCTCTTAGCCTCCTCCATCGCGGCCAGGCGCACCTTCAAGGTGTCCATGGCGGGACCGAATAGCCCTTGTCTCTCTATTGGAGCATTCAGTAGGGCCATCCGGTCCGCCCCGGTCATGGTGGTGAGAGACAGCCACATCTGTCGCTGCTGCACCACCGCGTTTGCCATCAGGCGACCCCCACAAACCGCGACGCCCTGGGCCAGGTACATCGTCGCGGCACTGAGCTTGCTCAGAAGCACCGTCTCCGCTGCAGACAAACCGTAGGGTCGGTCTGTGGTGATTTTCGCAATGGCGGCGTTAAACACGGCGATGTTATTCGCCGCTGCCGCCGCCTGCGCACCGAGAGCGTAGCTCTTGTCTACCAGGGTGGCGTTAAACCTGTCACGCTGGTTGGGCGGCATAGGTTTTTTAGGCACCGACCAGGCGCTGGACCCCGGTACCAAGTAGGCGGCTAGCGCTGGTTCGAGCGGCGGGGAGCCGTTGGTCATCCCCTCCGCGAGCCCCTCCACTCTGGTAAAAGGCAAGAACGCCTTCACCGGCGCCCTGCCTGAGAGTGGTTCTCCCCACTTGTCCTCCACGAACTTATCTAAGCCCGGGAGGACAGCGTTAGGAGGTTGGTCCTGTCGCTTCGCCCTTTTCCCGTAAAACAGGTCCTTCTCCCAGAAGGACTCTGTTGGGGGAGGGGAGGCGGGACGGGGAATTGCCAACACGCCTGCCGCAGCTTCCAGGAGGCCCTGGAAGTCGTGGTGGAGTGATGGGGGGGCGAGGGCGGGGAGCACGTGCTCTACCTGCCGCTCGCTCTCATCAGAGCTTTCTGATTCTGACAGCACCGGCCACTCAGCTGGGTGAGGGCGGCGTGATGTCAGGGCCGGCTGAGCGGGCGGGACCATCCCTACTTGGGGAGGTGCCTGCCCAGAACACCGTTCTTGCTTGTCCTCCGCTGCTAAAAAATCGCAGCGGCAGGTGTCCCGGAGGAACTTCTTCGTGGTCGGCGGCGGACGATCCATCGCTGAAGGGAAAAGTCTCCTCCGCTGAAAAGTGTCCTCCGCTGCTTGGAAGTCGCAGCGGCAGGCGTCCCGGAGGAACTTCTCCATAGGCGGCGGACGATCCATCTTGAAGGGAAAAGTCTGGCGGGTCCTCCAGTCTTAGTAGTCGTCCTTCTCAGTCTTCAGATATAAACCCGTGCTGAACTTTTTGGGAGAATGAGGGAGCGAAGTACACCCCTTTATATAGCACCCCAGGCGGGCGCAGGCATTGAAAAATGCAGTCATTGGCTACTTTAGGTAGCGGGTAAACCAATAGGAGCAGAGCTCCCCTATGGGGCGGAGCTCCACGATATAGAACTTGTGCTATAACACAAGAGGGCACCCTTTCACCAAGCAGTCTCACATTTTCTGCAGAGAAAGTTCGCCACCTACTGGGTATAGCTGTTTTGTTTGTTCTACTTCAAGTGCTTTATGTTACACATTACATGAACATTAATAACCATGGAACTTCACTTTGGCACTGGCCTTGAATTGAACATGTTTTGTAGGGAATCTGCTCTATTGGGATATAGGATCGGAATCGAACCAGGATCGTTGCAGTTATGTGACATGTGTTACTGTGCTACAGTAGCAGCTTGCATCAGGGCAGCAGCTCCTAACAGATAGTATTATCTGTATTAACATAATGATATTAATGAATTGCGTTGAGACAGCATGTTCATTTTTGGGGAGGGGCATTATCGAAGTTGCCCGAATAAAAGCAAAATAGCAAAGTTGCCAAAGAATGAATACATCTAAGACCTATTCATTGCATACATTATTCAGTTGAGAGTGCATCAAAAAGCAGTTTCTACGGCCCTGATGAAATCATTTGAATTAGTCACTAAGCTCCCCTGTTTTAACATTACTAGGATAGTAATCCGATAGGAAGATAAAGTAACACCACATTCTGTCAGTTGGGCCCTGTTTTGTGGTGATAACAACAAGGATGACAGGCAAGAATTTCAATACCTGGCAGCCCATGAGTTTGCAGCAGCTTTTGTAAATATTGTTTTTAATTACAAAATGTTTGTATTTCTGTTTTTGTTGGTTTTAAAGGTTTTAAAGGTTCTGACCATAGTAAAGAGTAAGTAATGTTCTACTGTATTGAAAGCTTTAGATAGATCGACAAACAGTGCAGCACAATGCCTCTTCCTGTGTAAAGCAGATAATGTCATTTGTAACCAAAGTGACAGCAGTGATTGTACTATGCTTAACTCTAAAACCAGATTGAAGAGGACTAAGAATTGAATAGTTCGAAAGGTATGACTCAAGTTGAGTGTTCGCTAGGTTTTCTAAAGGTTTTGCCAGATATGAAAGCTTGGAGATTGGATGATAATTCTTTAAATCGTCAGTGAAGCCTCCTTTATCACATGGGCCGTCTTATCCTCCCCAATCGTACATCTGGCATTTATGGCTTGCATGGCATCCAGGACGTCAATAGGTGATACGGGTCGGTATGTACGGTTTGTAGTCAAACTTCTACACTTCTAGCACCCAACAGGCCAGGGGACGTGATCGTTCTGACGACAGGGAGATGACGTATGACTGCTCTGGAGACAGACTGAAAGGACACACATTGCCTATTTCATTACCTCTCTCCATATAACGACGTCGATCATTGATCGGAAACCACACTATATAATAGTTTGCCTAACTGGCCATCGGATTTGGGCATCTAATATCTAAAAATTCATACGGTTTTCTTATTTTTATCGGATTAAAGTAGCAAAGACCAGAAATGTCCATTGACCGCCAGTCAAACTTCTAATTGTAGAAGAAGTAATAGAAGTGTCACTTCTAACACTTCTAGCACCCAAACAGGGGCCTGGACATTACTGGAAAGTACCTGGATGCGTCCAAATTCATTGAATATAGTAGACTGTACTTCTTCTTTCACATTCCGACCCGTATCACCTGTTGACGTCCTGGATGCCATGCAAGCCATAAAGGCCAGATGTCCGATTGGGGAGGATAAGACGGCCCATGTGACTATTTACATAAAGGAGTCTCAGACTGATGTCTGACGCAGATAGTGGCAGCTCTTCGATGAGTGAGATCTGGAAAAGATCTGGTCACTGTGGCATGACATTTTCTTTCTTTCTCCAATAAATGGCCGGCACTAACAAATGTTCATTAAAGGCTAAACAAATTTCTTTTTGGTCAGAAATTGCACAGTCATTTAATTTAATATGGGAAGGAAGTGAAGAGATTTGCCATTAATGGCGTTTACTGCTTTCATTTACTGTGGTAATTAGATTCAGATAGTAAGTCGATTTAGCTTTTCTTACAGCTGCTGTGCATTTATTTCTAGCCTGCCTGAAAGAGAGCCAGTGTCTAGGATCACCAGATTTTCTAGCTAGAGCCCATGCAGGTTGAGTTTGTATGAAATGTTTGTATTTCTGTTTTTGTTGGTTTTAAAGGTTTTAAAGATTCTGACCATAGTAAAGAGTAAGTAATGGTCTACTGTATTGAAAGCTTTAGATAGATCGACAAACAGTGCAGCACAATGCCTCTTCCTGTCTAAAAGACCTGGAAGGACAACACAAAAGACACCATCAAGAAGGCACAACAGCGGCTATACATCCCGAGAGTCCTCAGGAAGGAACACAGCAAGCAGGAGATACTGGTGACGTTCTACCGCGGCGCAGTGGAGAGCATCCTCACCTACGGCATCTGCAACTGGTTCTCCAGCTGCACTACCGCGGAGAGAAATGCGCTACAGAGAGTCGTGAGAACAGCACAGAAGATCACCGGCGCCCCCCTCCCCTCTCTGGAAGAGCTGTACAACACACGCTGTCTCAGGAAGGCCTCCAAGATCTCCAGGGACCCAACCCACCCTGGGTACGAACACTTTACCCGGCTGCCCTCGAAAAGGCGGTTCAGGACCTTGGCCGCAAGGACAAACAGACTGAAGAACAGCTTCTACCACAGGGCCGTCCAGGCCCTGAACACAGCAAAGACCTAGGTTCTGGGCCCTGGACAGTCTGGACGGATTGATGGCAGCTGCTGGACTGAAAAAATCAGGTGTAGTGCTGAGGCACAAATATGTACTTTTCAAGCCTGCAAACTGCGACACTTTAAATAAATGTGCAATAACACTATTGTGCAATATGACAACCCTAGTCGTCTATCTGTACAGTATAGTACAGTGGATAGTGTACATAGCCTTTATTTATGTAAACCAGCTCCTTCCCTTCTTGTGATTTTTTTTTAAAGTTTTTTTTCTTTCTTTCCTAACACCAGGGGAGCCACGCTTCCTAAATTTCGTTGTTTGGTACCTGTACTGTAGCAATGACAATAAAGACCATTCATTCATTCATTCATTCATTCATTCATTCATTCATTCAAAGCAGATAATGTCATTTGTAACCAAAGTGACAGCAGTGATTGTACTATGCTTAGCTCCAAAACCAGATTGAAGAGGACTAAGAATTGAATAGTTCGAAAGGTATGACTCAAGTTGAGTGTTCGCTAGGTTTTCTAAAAGTTTTGCCAGATATGAAAGCTTGGAGATTGGATGATAATTCATTAAATCGTCAGTGATGCCACCTTTATGTAAAGGAGTCACATGGGCCGTCTTATCCTCCCCAATCGGACATCTATGGCTTGCATGGCATCCAGGACGTCAACAGGTGATACGGGTCGGAATGTGAAAGAAGAAGTACAGTCTACTATATTCATACATGAATTTGGAGCAAATGGAGGGTCAAAATAAGCTTTCTCAAATAAATGACCGGCACTAACAAAATGTTCATTAAAGGCTAAACAAATTTCTTTTTGGTCAGAAATTGCACAGTCATTTAATTTAATATGGGAAGGAAGTGAAGAGAGTTGCCATTAATGGCGTTTACTGCTTTCCAAAACTTGGCTGGATTAGAGCAGTGTTTTTCAACCTTTTTTGTGCCAAGGCACATTTCTTACCTTGAAAAAATCCCACGGCACACCGCCACCCCAAATGTTACAAAATGATACATAGTAGCCTATCATATACGTAACATTATAAGAACGTGTCGTTATACTCACTCAGTGCGAAGCCTGGCCCTGTATGTTGGCCATGTATGCGAGCCTTGCGCACAATGTGTCACTTGCAAGCAGCTTTGCGTCATCACACTTCTCATCAGTTCAAACGGTTTTCAGCTCCTCCCGTAACTCAAACACGCGGGCGGCACTTTTCCGCGGGACAATCATCGGCGTATGGAGCAATAACGTCTTATGCTGGGCTCCCATCTCTTCACATAATGCTGCAAATAAGCGGCTTTTCAGAGGTCTTGTTTTTACAAAGTTTACCATACGAACAACAGCATTCAACACATCAGATATCTCCGCTGGGAAGTCTCGGCAACATAGCTGCTGCAGCTGCTCCATCAGTGCAGACACTTCGCAGCTGTCCCACTGAAGTCCTCCTTGTTCGACATACTCTGATGTGATCTGAAATATTTCCTCCCCTGTTGTTTTTTTATGCAATGTCTTGCAAAAAAGACATTTTCTGTGATTGTGTCTCCATCCACAAAGCGTGCATTGGCCAAGAGTTGAGCCAAGACTCAAGTTGCAAAGCAAACTGCCCACTGCCACGTATCTTCTCCAAAACAACATTTTCGATGTCTGCAGACATGTCAGCAATGCGTCTGGCAATCGTCTATGATGACGATGAATTGAGAATCAAGGACCCCAATTGAAATAAGCCAGTGGCTTTCTTGGGTTTTTATCCTGTTAGTTGACCTTGTATGTAATATGTACTTTCATGTACCTACTTCTGCAAATGAAGGACTTCCAGGTGAAGGACTTCCTGGACCCCCGGCAGTTTGCATACCAGGAGAGCATGGGGGTGGAGGACGCCATCATTTACATGCTGCACAGGGCCTACACACACCTGGAGAGGCCACAGAGCATGGTGAGGACCATGTTCTTCGACTTCTCCAGTGCATTTAACACTATCAAGCCATCACTGCTGGCTGACAAACTAGCAGCGATGTGTGTGGAGGACTCCCTGACGGCTTGGATCCACAACTACCTCACAGACAGGCGTCAGTATGTGAGACTGCAGGGCTGTCAGTCTGAGGTGGTGGTGTGCAACACCGGTGCCCCCCAGGGAACTGTTCTGTCACCCTTTCTCTTCACCCTCTATACCTCCGACTTCCAGTTTAGCTCCGACCAGTGCCACCTGCAGAAGTTTTCGGATGACTCCTCTATCGTCGGTTACATCACAGACGACAGGGATGAGGAGTACAGGGCCCTGGTGGAGAGCTTCGTGCAGTGGTGCGACACCAACTACCTTTTGCTTAACACCAGCAAAACAAAGGAGTTGGTGGTGGATTTTAGGAGGAAGAGAAGGACCCCAGCCCCCATCACCATCAAGGGGGTGGAAGTCGAGAGGGTGGACTCCTACAGGTACCTGGGAGTACAAATTAATAACAAACTGGACTGGACTGACAACACCGAGGCTCTTCTCAGGAAAGGGCAGAGCAGACTGTTTTTCCTGAGAAGGCTGAGGTCTTTCGGTGTCTGCAACAAGCTGCTGCAAATGTTTTATCAGTCGGTGGTTGCCAGCGTTCTGTTCTTCGCCGTGGCCTGCTGGGGTGGAAACATCTGTGCCAGGGATGCTGCGAAGCTAAACAAACTGGTGAAGAAGGCCAGCTCTGTGGTGGGGACCGGGCTGGACAGCCTAGAGGTGGTGGCAGAACAGAGGATGGGGAAAAAACTGGCGGCCATGCTGGCCAATCCCTCCCACCCGATGTACTGCGAGCTGGCAGGGATGAGGAGCAAGTTCAGCCACAGATTTGTTCTCCCCCGTCAAAGTACAAAAAGATTTGGACAGTCCTTTATTCCAGCTGCACTCCGACTCTACAACCAGGCCCTGCAGGGTGGGGGAGACCTGGAGATGGAACTTTTGGAACTTTTTACTTATTGAGCCTGCACTGTTTTATGTATTTTATTGAATGTTTTTCTGTTTTCTGTACTGAATGTTTCCTGCCCTAACTGAGCTGTTTGACAACAAAATTTCCCCATTGGGGACAATAAAGGTTTTCAATCAATCAATCAATCAATCAAATCTTCTAATAAAGTTTTCAATCAATCAATCAAAGTCTTAATCGAGAGGGGAACTTTGGCAATTTCTTTAATGACATCAGAGCTAAGCATCGTGTTCACATTGGCTTTGCAGTCCAGTAATATTAATGTCTCTTAGGGTGTGTTCTCACTAGAACATTTGCTTCACTTGGAATCAGAGTTTTTGATAAAATTCGCTTTGCTCTGCGTCGTTTAGAGCTGTGAGAATGTGCATTCGCACGTTGCCTGTTTCTGTACTCTGCACGGGCGGGGCTAGGGGGTGGCTACTTGGGCTCAAGCCCCGGATGTTTTCTGAAAAGCCCCGAATGTTTTACTTTTCAAAAAAATAAATAATAATAATCTCGTGAGTAACGGGCAGTACCGGAGTTCAACAGAGAGGCAGCAGCTGCGCGACATTAGCCTGCGTACTGCGTAGCGGAGGCAGCTCTGGAGGGATATAAAGAAAGACTGAAATACAAGTCCCTTTAAATCTTGAATTAAACTCATTTTCTCGGCAGATAACAACATCGTTAATTTTATTACGAGCCACTTCAACTTCGCATGAATTACAGTAGGCAACGTTTTTCCAGTGCGGCTCACATGCCTGTAATAACTCCGCATAACCAGTAGGTAATGTGCGTAAGCAAATGAATACTCGACGTAGAGCTACGATCGTTTCCACGGTCAAATTGACTCACGTTGAAATTGTATAAATCACTACGTTGACGTAGTTTTCTACGTACGACACGGGTAAGATCAACTGGTTGATCTAAGCACGTTCTATAAATGAGGCCCCTGATCAGATTTCCAGGGCGAATTTACGAACGAAGCCGTAATGTCGGTAGCGAACAGAAGACGGAAAAAACTCAAGTTAACGCACGTGCAGAAAGATGCAAGTTTCCAGTCAGATGGATTTTATTTTTTTTAACCCCAAATATATATATTTTTTAACCCAAATCAACATAACAGGGGGTAATTTCCGTAGGACCTTTTCTCTTATCTTTTTGACTCCAGGACCCAAGATAATGAATGTGATGTTCAAAATTGGTGAAGTGTCCCTTTAACCAAACCCTTCACCCTAACCTCAGGAGTGGAAGTCCCAGAGAGGCAGGGGGCTTTTTTGTGAGCGTGTGTGAGATAAACAGCCAAGACAGCAGGGACGTGCCGTCCATATAAGCAGGGTAAGCAGTGCTTACCCAACGAAAAAAGGAAAGGAAAGAAAATATTAAAATAAAAGTGCATGTAAACAGTTTGTTTGTTTTCATTAAAAGAGTCGTATTTTAGGTCCCAGGGCAGCAGGAGTCATTCATTTTGACGTTGCATTTTTAGCGCCACCTGCAGGAGAAAGCACTCCCTACTCTGCTTTGCGTTGCATATAAGCACTCCTCTGTCTGCTTTCCCTCGCGTACATTCGAATGCGTGAAAATGTCTTTTTAATTTTTTTACGATGCTTCAGCCCGCTGGTTAATGTGGCCAGGGTAAGCATGCTTACAGCCAATCAGTAGGTCTTTCATTCCGATTCAAGAGCTACTGATTGGCTATCATTTTCAAGTTCACATAACATTTCACACTACTTTCTCTCGCCCGGCAGAATAGTTTATGTAACCTAGCTCAAACGATCTAATCAATAAGGATAACTTGCTTTTTTAATTTTGTGAATATGGACATTACTGTCAGTGTCATCACTGGCCCTGATCTCAATTGAAAAAGTGAGACTTTCCAAACTGCAACAGGTGAGTGACTTTTACACTAAAGTGACAGAGGTGTTCCTTCGCAAGGAGAGGTGCATGGACCTCGTTTTCAAGTAAAGGTAAGATATCATTTTTACATTTACGTCATGGCTTCTTTGCTGATGTATATGATTCGCAAGGCTGGTGGCGATCTGTGCTTGTTTAGCTATATGGTTTGGGTACTGCTGTGCTGCTGGCTATGGCTTCTTATTTAAGACTTCCGATCTGCTTATACCTTTGAATGTCGGCCTGTGCCGTTGTGTTTGGAGAGAGAGCTGCTTTATCAATCAATCAATCAAAATCGAAACTGGCAACTGTTTTTTTTTTTTTTTGGTAAACTGATCACAAAGTGACACTACAGTTTATTAGCGGGTTCTAGGGCATCAAAATTGCATTTCCTTGAAACTGCGTTCACTGATAGTGTGTATGTGTAATTACGTGTATTTCTATATTTTATGCTTACCCAATCTAAAAGCTCACGGCACGTGCCTGCAAGACAGGATACGTACAGGCGAGGCCAACTGACGGTAGAACTAGCATACTTAACCACAACATTCACACCTCCCACCCTAACCTAAGTATAACAACGATGTCACCGTTGGTGATGAGGGTGTTGGCCACTTCTCTTAAAAATACATACATCGGGTGTATGTGAGTCGAAGAAATTGCCGCTCACAGAGAAGTGTTACGGCCTGAATCAAGCGGGCAAATGTGGCAGTACCCCAGAACAGACAGACACAGAGACTAGGGTAATAATAATAATAATAATAATAATAATATTTATTAAAAGGGGTTAGGCAGAGAATGGTCGTAGGGCAAGCGGGGGTCAGGCAGGAGGGGGTGGTCGGCAGGCAGGCAGGGGTACTTAGGCAGGAGGGGGTGGTCGGCAGGCAGGCAGGGGCTTAGGCAGGAGGGGGTAGTCGGCAGGCAGGCAGGGGCTCAGGCAGGAGGAGTAGTGGTTAGGCAGGCAGGGGCTTCGGCAGGAGGAGTAGTCGTTAGGCAGGCAGGGGCTTCGGCAGGAGGAGTAGTCGTTAGGCAGGCAGGAGGGTAGGCAGGGCAGGCAGGCAGGCAGGAGTGGACTGGTGGAGGAGAGAAAACAAACAACGGTGAAAAAACTTATAATACGACTGGGCAAAATAAAGTAAAGTAATTTCGGATCTATACACACTGGAGACAAAACGAGGGAGCGAGACGACTAACCACAGGGGATCAGATTGATCAAGCATCAGACGGCAGGTTGTGGGGCCTTTTATGCAGGTCTCTCCTCCTTAGATTGTAAGGTGGAAACGAGTGGAGCCGAAGCGGGATCCACAACAAGAAGTTTATTTCATGCAAAAAACCTTTGAAGCGGTTTGAAAGTACCAGTAGGCTACCAGATACGATGTTGTATAAACATCTTTTATTTGATTTGATTTATTGACAACAACAAAAAAAATACATCGGCCAAGCAATGATCCTACTTGTGATTGTCAGGGATAGAGCGATAAAGTCTGTGACTTGGTCGAAACCCACCTGTTTACGCAGGCGTATCCCTGTTGATTTACTGTTCCCGTGCTGCTCTGCTACTAGCTATGTTTTATACTGTATATTTCTATATATTTTGTAACTGTTTTTAAATTTGTTGTTGTACGGCGACCTTGAGTGCCATGAAAGGCGCCTTATAAAATAAATTTATTATTATTATTATTATTATTATTATTATTACTTGTTTCCGTCGCTGTGCCTGGTGTTAGAGACTTGCTACGTGCTCGCGTGAACACAGGTTCTTCCATCAGCGCTCGCCTCCCGCTTCGACTGTAGACTCAAGTTAACGCGCGTGCAGAAAGATGCCACGAAACTCATGTCCGGTAGCTTTCTTTCAAGGAATTTCAAAAAAAAAAGTCCCTTAAAACAATTGTTATTTCTCGCCGTGAGAAATAGACGTGCGGCGTGAGAACTGGTTGAAATGCGTGAGTCTCACGGCCAAAGCGTGTTTGACACTATTTTACATACCATGGAACTATAGACACTTTCTCGTCACAATAATAACGACCAATTTGAACCAACTTGCTCTGTTAGAACACTCAGCAATTATATTTGCTAACGTTTCAACTTGCTTACTTTCCATCTGCAGACATCTCACCCTGCAAAAACTCACTTGGGCACAATCTTGTACGCGAAGTATGGAGATAGGTTTGGCTATGCGAGACTACTGGCGGACTAACGTTACCAACGAGCCTATGGGCTTGCCACTCACCAGATTCGGGTTGGATGCATTTAAAAAAGCGGATATTTTAGCCTACTTGTCAGATGTTTGGTGTCTATGTCCGTAATAATTCCTCTTTCTTGGGGAGGCGGGGGGTTCCGTTGGGGGGGCTGTCACAGGCTCCAAACAGCATACCGGAGGAAGTTATGTCTACTGTGGAGCGCTTCACAATTCTCAATTTGCCTACAGAGCTAACAGGTCCACGGAGGATGCCATCGCCACAACTCTCCACTCTACCCTGTCCCACCTGGAGAGAGGAGGGCAGGGAGGTAGAGTGGAGCTACGCACGGCTGCTCTTCGTGGACTTCAGCTCAGCATTTAACACCATCCTACCCGACAGATTGGTGCCCAAACTCCTAGACCTCGGACTAGACCACCTCCTCTGCCGGTGGTCCAAGGACTTCCTGTCTGACCGCCCCCAGAGGGTCAGGATAGGCCCCCACACCTCCACAGCCATCAGCCTCAGCACTGGATCCCCCCAGGGCTGTGTGCTGAGTCCCCTATTCTATTCCATCTACACCCACGACTTCATCGCCGTCCACCCCATTAACGCCATCATCAAGTTCGCTGACGACACCACCGTGGTGGGCTGCATCTCCGAAGGTGACGAGGCTGCGTACCGCAACGAGGTGGAGCAGCTGTCAGTCCTGTGCAAAGCAACCTGCAGCTGAACAAGCTAAAGACCCAGGAGATGATTGTGGACTACAGGAGGAAGAAGACCGTCATACAGCCCCTGTACATCGATGGGGGCTGCGTGGAGAGAGTCTCAGTCTTCAGATTCCTGGGCGTCCACCTGGAGGATGACCTGACCTGGAGAACCAACACCACGGCGATTGTCAAGAAGGCACAGCAGAGACTCTACTTCCTGAGAATACTCAGAAACTACCACCTCAGACAAGACCTGCTTGTGTCCTTCTACCGCTGCTCCGTGGAAAGCATCCTCACGTACTGCATTTGCGTGTGGTTCCTCTCTCCCCTCCCTGGAAGAACTGTACAACTCCCGATGTCTCAACAAGGCAGTCAAAATCCTCAAGGACCCACACCACCCTGGCTACAAACACTTCATACGGCTGCACTAAGGCAGGCGCTTCAGTATCATGCCTTATGTCTATTTATGTCTCATTCTTGTTTTTTATTATCTTAGGACTGTGTTTGATTGTTAGCCTAGGGCTTGCATTTAAATGTTGTTGCACCTGTTACAATGACAATAAAGATAATTCATTCTTTCATTCACTCTATAATCGCACAATCAGGGTAGTGTGTGGTGGCACCTTTGTTTTTATTAAACTTCCTTAAACTTATTCCCTTGTCCCAGTGTATCTGCTCCGGTGATCCCTGGCACATTATGAGGTCTGAGGTCACCACTTAACTATTCACCAGAAAACTTTATGATGTTGTATATGGTATCATTGTAATCCTTGACCTTCAAAACATGGGGGTAGACATCATTTGTTCAGTGTTATCATGTTTGGTTAAGGAGATATGAAGCAAAATACACAATTCGGCTATGGCGGAAAGGAAAATGCCCTTGTAATGCCCAAATGTAATTTGTCCTAGATGCATACTTAACACATTGCACAGCAAGGCAGGCTGGCACCCGAACCTCCGTCTGGCGTTGGCCATTGGCCTTCCTCCTCACTGACCCATGGGCTGTCGGGTCATGATAGTTTGACAGGGCCATCACTACCTTGGTGTCCTGCCAGACGCAGAACGTCAACTCGTCCCGCTGCGCCACCTTGAACTCGTGCTTGTTCATGCCAACCTGCTTTGTGAGCACCTTGCTCTTGGGGAGGTCCTTCCTGTTGGCACGCACCGTTCCACAAGCTTGCACCCCCCTGGCCTTGAGGTCCACCATCAATTTCACACTGGTGTAAAAGTCCATGTATACAGTTAGACCCGAAATAAGGTGTTGCCAGGTCTGACACTATCTGGTGAGCCAGGTCTTTCTCCGTCTTACCCTGAATGGCCCCCGTGTACACCTGAAAATTGGTGACGTGCCTGTTTTGCTCTCCGCCATGACCCACACCTTTATTCCCCACTTCACAGGCTTCATGGGGAGGTACTGCCCGGAAGCCCAGGTGTCCCTTGTACCTCACCATGGACTCATCCACGGTCACGAAGCCATTGACCTCATAGAGCACCTGGAATCTGACCAGGAGGATCCACTGAAAGATATATCTGACAATGCATATGATATATATATGGGGGTGGCTGTGGCTCAGGAGGTAGAGTCGATGTCTAATGATCGCAAGGTTGGAAAATCGAAAAATTAGAGGCCGTTGTAAAGCGCTTTGGAATAAGGCGCTATATAAGTGCAGTCCATTTACCAGTCCATATGATAAGATTAATGAATTTAAGCCTAACATGTATTGCCATCATTGTATTTATTTATATGTATTATGTTATTTATTCATTATGCCATAATTGTATTACTATTTATTCATTATGCCATTATTATTGTATTTATTGTTATCATTATCAACCATCATCACCATTAGGCATCAGCTAATACTATGGGAGGAATTTGTTACATTGTGAGAAATATGCACGGGGCGACCCCATTGGATGCCAAGTCCAACACCAACCACTTGGCCATCAGAGCTATACCTAGACATGTATTGTTTCTTTTGTAAGATTCTTGACATGTGAAAGGGACATGGAATTACACGAAAATGGTTTGAAAGGAAATCCCAAAGGATTCATGAGTAGTTTCTTGAGCCTCCACTTCTCAGCCTACTGTTCTAAATGTAGCGCTAATGAGCAGAAATCCATCATGCCTTCAGTGTGGTGCGTATGCATTTGGATTACACGCAGCTCAATGCCATAGGCACACTATACAAAATTAAAGTGACATTGACATTAACCAGGGTTCCCGCGCTGGTCTTAAAAAGCCTAAAATCCAGCAATCCAATTTATAAAGCCTAAAAAGGTCTCAAATTGAAGTTATTCGGTCTAAAAATTAGGTGCTAGGTCTTAAAAATGAGATCCTGCAAGGAAATCAGTCCGACCACATATTTACGCGGAAATTAATCAAGCTGGAACCAAAACAATGCCAAATCGCCTTGTAGCACCCTATAATGTAATAATTTCGTGATAATGTAATAACGCCTGCTAATGTAATAAAATGTCCACTTAACTCCATCGAAAATGTAATAAAACCCAATAATGTAATAATTTACCAATAATGTAATAAAATAACCGGACTGATATTGTAATAACATTTTTACTGATAATGTAATACATTATTTATTAATAAGGAATTTATTACACTTTCAGGTGGGTCATTAAAAAAAAAAAAAAAATAATAATGTAATACTTGACAGATAATGTAATACTATGTTCATTTTCAATCCAGAGTTCTACATTTTATTTTTTAAGAATCTAATACTTGTATACACTGGATTTAAGAATCTAAGAATCTTATTTACACTGGATTTGAAATAACAGAATGACTACTGGTTAAATGACAGACTTGCATAATGTACAGATTACTCAGGGACAGGAACACAACCTTTGGTAACTCTTCATTTGAGGAGGGTATACAGTGGGTGCGGAAAGTATTCAGACCCCTTCAGTTTTTCCACATTTTGTTGTATTATAGCCTCAATTTAAAATGAATCAAATTAAAATAATTTGCCATCAATCCACACACAATACCCCAGAATCACAACAGGAAATCAGTTTTTTTTTATTGAGGCAATGTCAACCATATGCATGCAAATTCTTGTGAAACTTGGTGACCCTGAAGACAGTAGTATGAGATATATTTTTAAATATAAAAAAACCAACACTTCAAAATCTTCTCTTCTTCGCAACTCTGATTGACATATCCATCTCGCATTACGGTGTTATCTCTCGTGTAGGCTATGCAATCACTTTGAAATGTAAATCCATGTCAATTCGCACTATAGCTGGGATGAAGGAAACATATGATTAATTGTATCCTATTTGGAATATCAATTATGGTTTGTCATTTAAATACATTAATGGAAACTGTACTCATTTATACAAGCTTCGTTCATCATAGCATGGCACAGCACCAGAATATCTGAAAGATCTTTTGCTAGCATATCAGCCCAGTAGAGCTCTCAGGTCTTCTGACGCTGATTTTCTCTCTGTACCACATGTACAAAAGAAGAGATTTGGTGAGGCTGCATTCTCATTTTATGCACCCAGATTGTGGAATGCACTGCCAGTTTACATTAGGGATGCAACCTCAGCAAATATGTTCAAGTCAAGACTAAAAACCCATCTTTTTAATATTGCCTTTAAATAAATAATTAAATTATGATTAGATAATGATTGGAGCACTTTGAGCTGCAACGTTTGCAGGAAAAGCGCTATACAAATAACAAGTTAATATTATTATTATTATTATTATTATTATTATTATTATTATTATTATTATTATTATTATTATTATTATTATTATCAAGTGGCTGTGCCCCGGCACTTGATAATAATAACTGAACAAAACAAAGTCAAACCATTCTTCGTTTTGGGGGTGCAGATTGAAAACATTAAAATTACGCTTGTTTTTATCGAATCGGCTAGCGGCGAAGTACTACTTAGGGGCCGTATTACAGAAACGTCCTATCTTAAGTCCTAAGTTAAGATAGGAAAGTAGAAGATAGGATGTATCTCAATTTGGTATTAAAGAAGCAAATCCTAACTAACTTTAGGAATCCTATCTTATTTACTTCATCCTATCTTATCTCATCCTAAATATTAAATCCAACGTCGGTTATCAACGTTTATGTCTGTTACCGAGCAACAAATGGTACTTCCATCTCGCGCAGCTTCTTAAGGTAGCCTATACTTTGTAACGTATTGTAGCAACCCTGTTACTGTGTTGTGTCATGTGTGCCAATGCACCCCTGTGATTGGTGGAGGTGGGCGCATGCGTGTTGTTGTTGTGTTGAGACCGTGGAGAGAGGAAGAACTCCGGTGAATTGAGAAAGTTGGTATGCAAGTTAAACAATTAAAGGATCAGTTAAATGAGAGAAGCTATCTGTTGTTATTCCACCACTGTCCAAGTTGGGACGTTACATTGGTGTCAGAGGTAAAAATAAAAAATAAACGAAAAAAGAAGAAAAACGACCGTTCGTCACCCTTCGTTGGTCAGTGTAGTTTAGCTAGCTAGCCGCGGACATAATGGCCATGCAGCGGGACGGGACCGGGACGCGTCCGAAAGTGAAGGAGGAGAAGTATGGAGAGAAGGAGGGAGGTGATTATGCTTCGAGGCTGGCGGGGGAAGGTGCTTCAGCACACAAGGCTCACTTGAGGGACACAGTCAGGAGATTAGCTGCAGATGCAGGACTGGGCTCGTCCTCCAGCGCAGCGACGCACAGCAGAGACTATGTACACAAAGATGGCGGCCCCCGCGGGAATCATGTCCCTGTTAAAACACCAAAATACTCTGGTAAGGCAGACTGGGAGGCTTTCCGTGCCCAATTTGAACTATTAGCGCGGGCGGCGGGCTGGTCTAAGGACAATAAAGCTCTACAGCTGGCTCTATGCCTCACAGATGAAGCATTAGCATGCTTGCTACTACTTAGCCCAGATGAGAGAGGGGACTATTGGGCTTTAGTTGGCGCTCTGCAGAGGCGTTTTGGACAATGTGAACAGCCTGGTGTCCTGCGCTCTGAACTGTGTAGCAGGCGCAGGCAGCCCGGGGAGCCACTCCGGGCGTTAGCCAATGACATTGAGACCCTGTCAAGGAGAGCCTATGCCCACATGCCCCCCGGGGTGCAGAGTGAGCTCGCCAGAGACCAGTTTATCCAGGCTATAAATCCAAGGGAGCTGCGCATCCAGACCCAACTGGCACACCCCCGCACGCTACAAGAGGCACTCGAGCTGGCGTTGGAAAGAGAGATCGTGGGAGCTGGGACAGCAGAGAGCAGTCTGGCGGTCAGCAGCCCTGTTGTGAGAACCGCAGTTGACAACAGCCTAACCCAAGAGAGGCCTGCGTGGGCGACAGAGCTGACAGAACTGATCCGGGCTGTGTCGCTGCAATCATCACGCAGTGACACACGCCCACGCAATCGAAATGACTGGGGCGACATGCGGCCTCGCCAGGGCCCTTTCGTCTGTTGGGAGTGTGGCCAAGCTGGCCATATCCGCAGGCGGTGCCCCAAGCTCGCTGGCGACCAGGGAAACGCCCCGGGGTCTGTATAGATGGGACGATACAGACCCCTGGCGCCGCATCCCATGCTGCCCCACCTCTGGCAGGAGCCCAACAGCACAGACGGGGGAGTGGGGCTCCACTCCCCCCAGAAGCGAATGACACCGCGGAGTCCGCGAGGGTGGTAGGGTGGACTCATGCTGGGGATTTTTGTCATGTCCACATCACCCTGGCTGGGACTCCCTGTACGGCCCTTGTGGACACCGGCTCCACTGCAACACTGATGAGGCCCGACGTCGTTCCCGTGGGGACACAATTGGAGCCAACTGCTGTGCAGCTGCGAACAGTAACAGGTGAACTAGCCCCTATGCGGGGGAGAGGGAGGGTGGCTATAAATGTGGGAGGTCTGTCAGTGACATTTAGTGTATGGGTGGCAGATGTGCAGGACCCCTGTATACTGGGTCTGGACTTCCTACGGTTTGCTTGCTGTGTGCTGGACCTGGGGAAGGACACACTGAGCTTCCCTGGGGGCCCCACTGTTAAAATGATATCCCCCTCGCTGGTCCCGAGACCACAACCACTGTCCGTGAAAGCCACAGACACGCAACGTTATGGGTCCGACCCCTCGGCTGAGGACAATGGCGCCCCACTCTCCCGCCCAAACCCCCCACCCCCCCCTTCACCCATCCCCTCGATGTTTGGTAGCCGATCGGTTGAGCCCCACACCCCCACTGGTGGACAGCCTCCATCTCCGGCAACACTTCCCTCTACAGGTTTGGGCCCCCTTCCCCCGACCCAGCCGTCCACAACGGAAGAGGTGGATAGACTGTCGGCAGTGAGAGAAATATGGAAACATAACTGTGACACGTTGGAGCCCTGGCAACAAGAAGAGCTATGGCAGGTGTTGTCTGAATTTAAAGACATTTTCGCCCTGACAGAGGAGGAAGTGGGACTGACACATCTGGTGCAGCATGAGATAGACACCGGGGATGCTCGGCCCATCAAGATGCGTCCCCGCCGTCTTCCCATGGCATATCAGGCGGCTGCCGACAGTGCGATTGAGGAGATGCTGAGGGCAGGCATCATTGAACCCTCTGACAGTCCCTGGGCTTCGGGGGTTGTAATGGTCAACAAAAAAAAGAGCCAGAAAATGAGATTCTGTGTGGATTACAGACCGCTGAACAGCGTGACCAGGAAAGACTCGTATCCACTGCCCCGCATCGACGAGTCACTGGACTTGGTGTCCGGCTCATCCTGGTTCTCCTCACTAGACCTGCGCAGTGGCTACTGGCAGGTGCCCCTTAGCCGCGAGGCCAGGCCGAAGACCGCCTTCTGTACGGGCAGGGGGTTGTGGCAGTTCCGTGTCCTCAGCTTTGGCCTATGCAATGCCCCTGCCACGTTCGAAAGGCTGATGGAAGAGGTGCTGCTTGGCATCCCCCGCCAAGAATGCCTGGTCTACCTGGATGACATTCTGGCTCATGGGAGCTCCTTCCAGGCGACCTTGGGGACCCTGAGGCAGATATTGCAGAGGATAGCAGCGGCGGGTCAGAAGCTCCATCCTGACAAATGTTGCTTCATGAGGAGAGAAGTGGAGTTTTTGGGGCACAAGCTGGGGGCAGAAGGCATCAGCACAACGGATGAGAAGGTGCATGCAGTACAAGACTGGCCCACCCCCACTACCCAGCGAGAGCTAAAAAGCTTTCTGGGTTTGGCCTCATACTACAGAAGGTTTGTGCGAGGCTTCTCCTGCCTAGCCGCCCCCTTGTATCGCCTGCAGCAGAAGGACAGGGATTTCATCTGGACGCCGGAGTGTGAACAGGCCTTCAACTCTCTCAAGAAGGCGTTGACAGAGTCCCCCACTCTCACTCCCCCGAACCCCAACCTGCCATTTGTCCTGGACACGGACGCCAGCGACGTTGGCACAGGTGCGGTGCTGAGTCAGGTGGGGCCGGAGGGGGAGAGAGTTGTGGCGTATTTCAGCAAAACGTTCAACAAGGCAGAGCGCCGCTACTGCGTCACGCGTAGAGAGCTTCTGGCCATTGTGATGGCAATAAGCCACTTCAGGTATTACCTCTGTGGCCTGCCCTTCACTGTCAGGACCGACCACTCAGCTCTCCAGTGGTTGATGTCCTTCAAGGAACCGGAGGGGCAGATCGCCCGCTGGCTGGAACAGCTGGCGTCCTACGACGTCACAGTGGTGTACAGGGCCGGCGCTCGCCACGCCAATGCCGATGCTCTGTCCCGACGCCCCTGTGCGCCAGCCGGGTGTCGCTACTGCGAGCGCAGAGAGGCACGTGAGAGAGAGCTCCGGGAAGAGGAGGGGATATGTCCCATGCACGAGGGGAGTGAGCCGGTCTGCAGAGAGATGCAGGTTATCGGCTCAGCGGAGTGGAGAGCACAGCAGGAGCAGGATACCGATTTACAACCGGTGCTGCAGTGGGTGGAGTCTGGACAGAAACCACCGTGGCCTGAGGTAGCAGGGAGCTCACCTGCAACTAAGGGACTGGATGCAAAGTTTGAGACCCTGCGTGTGAGTGAGGGGGTGCTGCAAAGAGCCTGGAAAGAGCCAGCTACAGGAGAGAGCAAGTGGCAGGTGGTGGTCCCCCGAGCGCTGAGAGAGGCCGTGTTCCGAACCTCTCATGGAACCACAGGGGCTGGACATTTTGGAGTCTCCAAGACCCTTCGTCGCCTCCGTCAAGGGTTTTACTGGGGGCAGTTCCAAAGGGATGTCGAAGACTTTTGTCGCCGCTGTGACCTCTGTGCTGCGCACAAGGGTCCTCCGGATCAGTCCCACGCGCTGCTCCAGCAGCTGGCGGTGGGCGCTCCCATGGAGAGAGTAGCAGTGGATGTCATGGGCCCCTTTCCCCGCACGGACAAGGGCAATCGTTTTGTCCTGGTGGCCATGGACTATTTTACAAAATGGCCAGAGGCATACGCGTTGCCCAACCAAGAGGCAGAGACTGTGGCAGATGTTCTAGTAGAGGGCATGTTTGCCAGGTTTGGAGCAGCAGAGACCATCCACAGCGATCAAGGGAGGAACTTCGAGTCGCGGGTGTTCGCTGCTATGTGTGAGCGTCTGGGCATGCACAAGACCCGGACCACACCCTTACATCCCCAGAGCGATGGACTCGTGGAAAGGTTCAATAGGACCTTAGCACAGCAGCTCGCCATCCTCACCGCAGAACACCAGCGTGACTGGGACATGCATATTCCCCTCGTCCTCATGGCCTACAGATCTGCTGTGCAGGACTCCACCTCCTGCACACCTGCCCTGCTCATGTTGGGGAGAGAACTACGGACGCCGGCAGAGATGGCTTTTGGCAAATCCCCGGACACTCCGACTGTTCCCCCGGGGCGGGAGTACGCCAGAAGACTCCAAGACAGGATGGAGTCAGCTCACAGCTTTGCTCGCAATCAGCTGGAAAAAGCGGGTATGAGACAGAGGAGGAATTATGACGTGAGGGCCAAAGGAAAGCACTTCCAGGCTGGGGACCTGGTGTGGGTGTATAGTCCACGGAGAAAGAGGGGCCGATGCCCTAAGTTGGACTGTCACTGGGTGGGGCCCTGTAAGGTACTGGAGAGGGTGGGGGAGGTAGTGTACAGGGTCCAGCTACCACCCAGGGGAAGACGGGTGGTACTTCACAGAGACAGGTTAGCCCCATACAGAGGGGACTCTCTTCCCACTCAGCATCCTGAGCCACCGACACCCTCCCGGAGAGACAGGGACACTAATGACACGCACAGGCCAAGGAGAACGGGCCTTAGAACAGCAGTGGGCAGGAGCCCCAGTACCCCTGAACCCAATTCCCCAGATTCACTGCCTATGTCCCCCATTGATACCCCCCCCATTGATACCCCCCATTTCCTCTATTCACCACCCCAAGTCCCTGCCATGCAGCAGGGTAGTCCCACTCAACGGGCGGAGCCGCCTGTGTCACTACCAGGACAACGACCTCCGAGACTGAGGCGGGCACCGGGTCACCTCAGAGACTTTGTTTAGCCCTCGGGGCGAGGGCCTTTGTAAGGGGGGAGCAGTGTAGCAACCCTGTTACTGTGTTGTGTCATGTGTGCCAATGCACCCCTGTGATTGGTGGAGGTGGGCGCATGCGTGTTGTTGTTGTGTTGAGACCGTGGAGAGAGGAAGAACTCCGGTGAATTGAGAAAGTTGGTATGCAAGTTAAACAATTAAAGGATCAGTTAAATGAGAGAAGCTATCTGTTGTTATTCCACCACTGTCCAAGTTGGGACGTTACAGTATTGTAACGTCCCTCCCTATATTGTAAACAATAATATATGATCTTATAATGGATCAGAAACAACAACGGGCAATACACTTCAAGACATTATATATATTTTTTTTTTGATTTTGATTATGTATCGTTAGTGGAACAGCCCGCCCCCCTGGACCCAGCTGACTGTAGGCTCCATGGTCACACCCACGGTGATGTTGGAGTCTATTTGTACTGCGCATAGGCCCTACAGGATACAGTAAAGTCCGAGTCCTGCATTCGAGTCGGAATATTATTGAATGCAGTGTTGTTTGTTACAGTGTTGGATTACTGTCTGTGGATTTCGATGGGAACAATGATGTGCCTTGCAGTGGCGGCTGGTGCTAAAATGTTTGGGTGGGGCACAGGTTATGGGGGCATGCTCCACGGGGAAGAATATCAACTTTAAAATCTGGATTTACAGTCAATTTTAGCATGAGAATAGCTCTACCCCCCTGTACAGACCTCGCCATCCCCTCTACCCCCCTGTACAGACCTCTTCATCCCCTCTACCCCCCTGTACAGACCTCTTCATCCCCTCTACCCCCTGTACAGACCTCTCCATCCCCTCTACCCCCTGTACAGACCTCTCCATCCCCTCTACCCCCCTGTACAGACCTCTCCATCCCCTCTACCCCCTGTACAGACCTCTCCATCCCCTCTACCCCCTGTACAGACCTCTTCATCCCCTCTACCCTCCTCTACAGACCTCTTCATCCCCTCTACCCTCCTCTACAGACCTCTTCATCCCCTCTACCCCCCTGTACAGACCTCTTCATCCCCTCTACCCCCCCTGTACAGACCTCTCCATCCCCTCTACCCTCCTCTACAGACCTCTCCATCCCCTCTACCCTCCTCTACAGACCTCTCCATCCCCTCTACCCCCCTGTACAGACCTCTTCATCCCCTCTACCCCCCTGTACAGACCTCTTCATACCCTCTACCCCCCTGTACAGACCTCTTCATCCCCTCTACCCCCCTGTACAGACCTCTTCATCCCCTCTACCCCTCTGTACAGACCTCTTCATCCCCTCTACCCCTCTGTACAGACCTCTTCATCCCCTGTACAGACCTCTTCATCCCCTCTACCCCCCTGTACAGACCTCTTCATCCCCTCTACCCCCCCTGTACAGACCTCTTCATCCCCTCTACCCCCCTGTACAGACCTCTTCATCCCCTCTACCCCCCTGTACAGACCTCTCCATCCCCTCTACCCCCCCTGTACAGACCTCTTCATCACCTCTACCCCCCTGTACAGACCTCTTCATCACCTCTACCCCCCCTGTACAGACCTCTTCATCACCTCTACCCCCCTGTACAGACCTCTTCATCACCTCTACCCCCCTGTACAGACCTCTTCATCACCTCTACCCCCCCTGTACAGACCTCTTCATCACCTCTACCCCCCTGTACAGACCTCTTCATCACCTCTACCCCCCCCCTGTACAGACCTCTTCATCACCTCTACCCCCCCAGTTTTCTCTACAATTTCTACAATTTTCTCTCTACAGTTTCTACACGTCAACGTGTACCGAAACACTTGTTTCCAACGTGGTCCTACGTTTCTCCTACACCAAGACACATACAAAGAGCATAGAAACATACAAAGAGCATAGAAACATACAAAGAGCATAGAAGATACTATCAGAATACAGTCTGCCATTCCTTCTCCCAGCATCGATTTGGTTTTCCTATCATGACTGAAGGACAGACAATTCACTTACTTACACAAGTTTGACTTCGGTAATAGGTCCAGTTGCAATATCAAGTTGGGAACAAAAGATGCCTCCTTCTAATCCATTTGTTCAATTTGTTTACAAAGTCCGGTAGTGGAAAGCAGAACAACGCATTTGTTACTTCACATCCCGCTAGCCATGTTTTCTTCTCATACCAACCCCTCGTAAATCCTCGGTTATACGATTTTCCAATTTTCCCTGCCTTTGTATAAACTTGCTTTATAATTAAATTTGGTCTGGGTGGTCCTAATTCCTTTACTGTTAATTTCTCCTGGTTGCTACGACGGCTGAACGGTGTTTCTTTTAAAGATTCAACCGAGTTGTTCAGAACATTACTAGCCATGGTGAAGCAGGTGAACGAACGTGACGCCGGCCGTATGACATGACGTAAGCACGTACGATTCTTTGTGCATGTCCCAAAACCCCATAGACAAATGACCGAATGGCCTGAAGTTACCAAAATAGATTTTACATGCAAGTCTACGAGAACAGCCTAGTGCAATTTCGAGTAGAGTAAAAGTTGCCCTGAAAGGGGCGGGACTTGAAGCTGATTGGAACATACTCCACAGAACACTAGCTGATTGGACTATGATATACTCCACAGAACACTAGCTGATTGGACTATGATATTCAGAAGCAACACTGTCTAGAAGTCATAGAAAAAAAATCTCTCTCTTCTCCCTTTGGTGGGGCATTGTCCAATTGCCCCTAATGAACCAGCCTCCCCTGGTGCCTTGGCGTGAATATTCGATCTCATTATACTCTGTTTGGAGTCTTACTTATTGGGTAAGTTTTTTTTATGTAAACATATCATATGAGAAACAGTAAGAGAAACGTTATTCTCAAGTAAAACAAATAGTTTTAACATGATGTGGCGCGTGATGAACGTTTAGGGCAATCGGGGCAGCATGACTAGTTTTGATGTTGTTTTTATTACAGTTTACCTCCGCTGTATACACACAAGAAATTGAACTATACACAACATACAAGTCTGAAAACCTTTTCAAAACTGTTGCGCATGGAAAAGTGGAAAACCTGACCTTCAAACACTGACCTTCAACTGACACCCTAATTACTAATATTGGTCTCACTCACTTCTCATTCTGTTCACACTACAAACACACACTTCATCATGTGTCAGCATTTAAAGAAGCCTCAGGTAACCGCTACTCTGTTGGGGGGGGGATCTGATTTACTTGTAGATCACTGCATTTTAGTCTTTTATTTTTTGTGGGCCATTTTATTGGATTACAGTAACAACTAAATATTTGTTACCTTTTTGTATTTGTGCACTGATTTTATCATTACATCCCCAGAGTGCAAAATAACAGCATCCGCTCACTCAAACACTGCAAAAAAAACGTACTTTATTGAGAGCTTTCAGTCATAGACCTTCTTCAGGCATCATTACATCCCCAGAAAGACAGTCTAAACATTTTCTTACTGTAGTGTTTTTCATTGAGCAGTTAAGACTGGGGCGATATGCTCTCTCCTCTTAGTTTTTGTCAGTAGCCTAAAGGGCTCTGCACACAGCGTGCGATTTCTGTTGCGTGTCAACGTTCCATTTTGAAGTTTGAATGGAAGTCTATGAGAACATCGCATTTACCCACACACGGCCCCGATTTTAATCGCACGGCGAACATTCGATTCCATTCATTTTGAATGGGACAAAGCACACGGCGTGCGAGTTTTGTCGCACTGTCAAATGAATGGAATCGAATGTTCGCCGTGCGATTAAAATCGGGGCCGTGTGTGGGTAAATGCGATGTTCTCATAGACTTCCATTCAAACTTCAAAATGGAACGTTGACGCGCAACAGAAATCGCACGCTGTGTGCAGAGCCCTTAACAGTATAATTTTGAATTAGTTGGAGCCTCTCAATAGACTTCTTAGGGAGGCCAGTAAAGAGAGCATTGTAGTAGTCAACTCTAAAGAGCTCTAGATAAAAGCATGAATCCGTTTTTCTGCATCATTGGCAGTGTTTCTCAGATGAAAAAAGGCTGTCTTGGTCACCTTGATAATGTGGGAACCTCAGATCAGAGTCTAAGATAACACCAAGACTTGAAACCTCTGACTTAATCAAGGGAGTTAGATTCCCCAGGCTGTTTAAAAGCATACACCGTTGGTTTTTGGGACCAACTAAGAGAATTTCAGTTTAGTTTAGTTTATTAGTTTATAGTTTCGTGGACAGTCCCCATTAATTAACATTAGTAAAGCAGTAAATGGAGCAGCCTTAGCCTACATGGCTAATTTCCAGCTGTAGTCCCTGGCAAGTTGTTAATATGCAACCTAAAATACATTAGTTAAAAGAACACAAATTACAATTAGAGCAAGCACAAACAAGCAGGAACAGATGATGCAATAAAAACAATACAAAGGGGACAAGGGAAAAGAAAATCGTCACAGCAACCACATTGAAAGCACATACAAGACATACATGCAGGCGGGTAGCAGAGATGGAGCGGCAGCATCGATGATTGTCACATGTTGTTATGTTGGGTTATGAATGAGTTAAGAGGAGGAGGAGCGGTGTTATGAATGAGTTAAGAGGAGGAGGAGCGGTGTTATGAATGAGTTAAGAGGAGGAGGAGCGGTGTTATGAATGAGTTAGGAGGAGGAGCGGTGTTATGAATGAGTTAAGAGGAGGAGGAGCGGTGTTATGAATGAGTTAAGAGGAGGAGGAGCGGTGTTATGAATGAGTTAGGAGGAGGAGGAGCGGTGTTATGAATGAGTTAAGAGGAGGAGGAGCGGTGTTATGAATGAGTTAAGAGGAGGAGGAGCGGTGTTATGAATGAGTTAAGAGGAGGAGGAGCGGTGTTATGAATGAGTTAAGAGGAGGAGGAGCGGTGTTATGAATGAGTTAGGATGAGGAGCGGTGTTATGAATGAGTTAGGAGGAGGAGGAGCGGTGTTATGAATGAGTTAAGAGGAGGAGGAGCGGTGTTATGAATGAGTTAGGAGGAGGAGCGGTGTTATGAATGAGTTAAGAGGAGGAGGAGCGGTGTTATGAATGAGTTAAGAGGAGGAGGAGCGGTGTTATGAATGAGTTAAGAGGAGGAGGAGCGGTGTTATGAATGAGTTAAGAGGAGGAGGAGCGGTGTTATGAATGAGTTAAGAGGAGGAGGAGCGGTGTTATGAATGAGTTAAGAGGAGGAGGAGCGGTGTTATGAATGAGTTAAGAGGAGGAGGAGCGGTGTTATGAATGAGTTAGGAGGAGGAGGAGCGGTGTTATGAATGAGTTAAGAGGAGGAGGAGCGGTGTTATGCAGGAGTTTGTAGACCAGGCAGATGTTTTTGTATTTGATTACATCATCCCAGCTCAGAAGTTTACGGTTATTTAGGATGATAATATTAATAATAATAACTTGGATTTGTATAGCACCTTTCATAAAACCCAAGGACGCTTTACAATTCTGAGGAAATGGTCAGACAGACAAAACAGAAAACAAACAAAGCAAAACAGAAACAGTGACTAGGGACCAAAGGCCTTGGTGAACAGATGGGTTTTAAGGGCTGATTTGAAGGAGTCCAGGGTGGGGGCGTTGCGGATCACTACATGATACAGTGATGTGAGCTGTTGGTCCAGAACTTTGAGGGTTTGCTTGTAGAGAGTTGAGAGTGGCTTTAGTGATTAGCTGTAAGTTTGTCCCCAGCTTGTCAGACAGTATGTTAGATTTACATAATCATGGCGTCCATATATTTTGGCCGCGTTAAAGGTCAGTGCATTTCTAATATATTTAAAATTGGCTAGGCTAAACTTGACCCTATGGCACACTTTCCTAATGAAAGACAGATTGGAATCGATAATAATACCCAGATATTTAAAATGCGACACTATACTAATATTTTGACCCGAGATTGCGATTGTTTTAGTGAAAAACATCCTACAGTTTTATTTACATAAACATTTGCACTTAGCCCTCAGTTACTCCAGGGGGAATGTCCCTGTAATTCGTAATTGTAAGTCGCTTTGGATAAAAGCGTCTGCTAAATGGCAAAATTAATTAAAATTAAAATTAAAATTAATTAATTAATTAAAATTAATTAATTAATTAAAATTAATTAGTGCTGGATGTAAATCTAACATACTGTCTGACAAGCTGGGGACAAACAGACGTGGTAGTTGATTGGTCAGAAAAATAGAAAATTGCCCGTTCGTCCCTCTCTTATCCAGATCAACACGCCTGCGCTGTTGTTTTCCTATGGACTGCCTCGGGCAACATTCTCACCAAAAGCGAAGCGAAGCAAAGTGATGGATGCGTCGTTTCTAACCGAAGCGAAACCACCCTTTTCAAGTGGAGCATCCAAGGGTTCTTTGCTCCGGGAGTTACTTCGAATGCGCGTTCTCACAGCTCCAAACGACGCAGAGCAAAGCGAACTGTAGGCCCACCCTCAAACACTTTCATACTCTGGCTACTGTTACAATAGGATTGTATTAAAACATAAGGTTTGTTTCCGCACGGACGAAGTTGAGTGTGACACAGCCATGTGGAGAGCTGGATGTAGAAGGTCAACACGGAGTTATAATAAAAGTGTAAGCAACTTGAGAGAATGCTTTAATCGTCAATTCTGTTAGTCAGAGTACAGTATAGGACTAGGCAGAATTTAACAGCTACCATCCCTCCTTCCTTCTCCTACCCCTTTAAAGACCTTAAACAGACCTTCCATCTTAAACCATCAAGTCATTGCAGGATGCAATGCAGACTACATGTCCTAGCCAGGAAAAACACTGTCCTAATACTGTTATAATATTGCATATTGCCTTTTTTTCTTCAGGTCCTTGTGTTTCTATCTGGGATTCTCACCATTTAGGTAAGAAGTTATTATATTATATTTTTCTGTGTTCAGTAGCCTAACTTTTTGTATTACCTGACTGACCTCCTTCTCCCCCACCGCCCCACCCGTACCCTCCGATCCTCATCCACTGTTCCCCTCACTATCCCACCCTCAAAACTCAAAAACCGTGCCTATGGGCAGAGATCTGTGCCACTAGAATCTGAATCTGAATTACTGACTTTGAATTTGAACTACTGACTTTGAATTTGAATTGCTCAATTTGAATACATTTTTTTTACTTTGAATCACATAATTTGAATTTTTATTCAATTCAGTTATTCAAGTTAAACAATACAAATTCAAATTATGTGATTCAAAGTCCTTTTTTTTATTCAAGGTCATTTATTTTATTCAAATTGAGCAATTCAAATTCAAAGTCAGTAATTCAGATTCAGATTCTAGTGGCACATATCTCTGGCCATAATCCGGGTCCTTAACCCTCCGGTTGTGTTCCCGGTCAAATCTGACCGAGAGCAACTTTCATCAATCATAAATATTGTATTTTACATTTGATTGCCTCAAGGCCTTATGATCAAATTTTGCACAGTATATGTTGAGATGTTGAAGAACTGATCCAATGTGTTGTTTGGCAGAGATATATAGAGTTTCATGGTGTAACTGGCCTTCTTATTTGAAATTCTCAAAAACGGAAATGAAATATTCAATTTCTACTGTGTATTTAGTCACATTACAGTAATTTGGTAATATCTATGTTCATTTTTTAACATCTCACAGGTCTCAGCTTTCACCAGGTACCAAATTACTCCTCTATCGTCGGTTACATCACAGACGACAGGGATGAGGAGTACAGGGCCCTGGTGGAGAGCTTTGTACAGTGGTGCGACACCAACTACCTTTTGCTTAACACCAGCAAAACAAAGGAGTTGGTGGTGGATTTTAGGAGGAAGAGAAGGACCCCAGCCCCCATCACCATCAAGGGGGTGGAAGTCGAGAGGGTGGACTCCTACAGGTACCTGGGAGTACAAATTAATAACAAACTGGACTGGACTGACAACACCGAGGCTCTTCTCAGGAAAGGGCAGAGCAGACTGTTTTTCCTGAGAAGGCTGAGGTCTTTCGGTGTCTGCAACATGCTGCTGCAAATGTTTTATCAGTCGGTGGTTGCCAGCGTTCTGTTCTTCGCCGTGGCCTGCTGGGGTGGAAACATCTGTGCCAGGGATGCTGCGAAGCTAAACAAACTGGTGAAGAAGGCCAGCTCTGTGGTGGGGACCGGGCTGGACAGCCTAGAGGTGGTGGCAGAACAGAGGATGGGGAAAAAACTGGCGGCCATGCTGGCCAATCCCTCCCACCCGATGTACTGCGAGCTGGCGGGGATGAGGAGCAAGTTCAGCCACAGATTTGTTCTCCCCCGTCAAAGTACAAAAAGATTTGGACAGTCCTTTGTTCCAGCTGCACTCCGACTCTACAACCAGGCCCTGCAGGGTGGGGGAGACCTGGAGCTGGAACTTTTGGAACTTTTTACTTATTGAGCCTGCACTGTTTTATGTATTTTATTGAATGTTTTCTGTTTTCTGTATTGAATGTTTTCTGCCCTAACTGAGCTGTTTGACAACAAAATTTCCCCATTGGGGACAATAAAGGTTTTCAATCAATCAATTCAATCAAATTTAGCAAATTTTACCATGTCGTTTTGGAGATATGAAGCAGTTAATCAGACCGGTCTAATTAGACCGGGAACACCAAGGATGTGGGGGCAAACATGAACACAACCGGAGGGTTGTTAAGGAAGAGCAATCGAGCGCTGATTGATCTAACTCCTTTTCGGCCAATCAGCACCTTTCATTAACGTACCCAAGGCACTCCCGCCAGTAAAGTTGAGTGGATAGCTTTGATTGATTGATTGAAAACTTTATTAGAAGATTTGCAGAAGTAGGTACATGACAGTACATATTACATACAAGGTCAACTAACAGGATAAAAACCCAAGAAAGCCACTGGCTTATTTCAATTGGGGTCCTTGATCGTTATCGTGGAGGGAAGTACACAGCAAAGTTAATGTGGATAGCTATCATGGAGGGAAGGACACCAAACACAGTAAATATCAACTGGTTACCATGTATTTTACCGGCCTTTTGACTGTTATAACGTTACACAAGTGGTAGTACTACCGTAGCTGTTGGCTCGATCTGATTAAAATGTTAGAACTGTAATGGCAGCTATTTGGCTAATGCATGAGCTTACTAGAGCTACAGCTAGCGGCATGTATTGTGGATTTCACCACATTTAATGCTCTATTATGCACTATCCATTTTAGCTTTTTAAATCATAATACTGTTTTTGACTTTTTTTTTTAAATGACTGGACTTTTTAAATAGGCACTACATTTTATAAAACACTGTTATGTCTGTCTGTGTTTATTGTATGTATGTGACCTATGTGTGTTTTTAATGTGGAAACTGTATTCATGAACTGCACTTCTGCCTGTCAAAGGAGAATTTCTGTCACTGTGTGACAGACAATAAAGCAATCTTGAATCTTGAATCTTATTGTTATAACGTTACTTTTGACAGGGAGAAAACCAGAGAGAAAGACAAATACTAGATTCGGCAAGGCACCTCCTTAATTTGATAACGGACATACCTTCCCCATGCCCTGCGGGTCCCAGTGCCCAACAAGAAACTGCCCCAGAGACTCACAGGTTTTGGCTAGTTTCAGAACACAAACCCAATTAAACATGTATACAAATTCATATGAATGTTGACTACTCGGCATCAAATGATAAATTTTTAACATGTTCTTTTCGCAGACAGGGAAGGAGTCAGGACAGAGGCAGAGGTAGTCAGGAGAGAGGGAGAGATAATAATAATAATAATAAATTTATTTTATAAGGCGCCTTTCATGGCACTCAAGGTCGCCGTACAACAACAAATTTAAAAACAGTTACAAAATTCAAAATACAAAATACATACAAATATACAATATAAAACATAGCTAGTAGCAGAGCAGCACGGGAACAGTAAATCAACAGGGATACGCCTGCGTAAACAGGTGGGTTTTGAAAGAGGAGATTGAATCAATGTTCCTGATGTCGGGGGGGAGGGAGTTCCAGAGGCGAGGGGCGGAGCGGCTGAAGGCTCTAAACCCCATGGTGGACAGACAGGCTGGGGGGACGGTCAGGTTGATGGAGGAGGCAGACCTGAGGGACCGGGTGGGAATGTTGATGTGGAGGAGGTCGGACAGGTATGGAGGGTGATGATGGCCGACCCAGTGTCCACACTGAAATGACCAGGTCCTTACTGTTTTGGTTGATTTGTCAGCCTGCAACTCGTCTCTTACATTCACAGATGTCTGCTAATGAGACAAAACTGTACAAATGTCAAATTAAAACATTCTCATCACAGGTATTTTCCTGCCATGTTTGGAGTGAAAGGAAAGCGATGGTGCCTCAGAGGGCCTTCCAACCACTGCACACCAGTCAGAGAGTTGCAAATAACATTTGACCTTTTACCAAAGATTGTTGAGCGCACTCCTAAAGGCAATGAAGAAGTTCTTCATCTGCAAACTGGTTTGGGACGCAGGTCCACCCAGATTCCTGAAAATTACAGTCACAATGAGGTGAAGCACTGTTCCACAGTTGGAAGTCATTTGCAGTCTTCTAATAACTTGTTTTAGTCCACCAATGCTCCTATTTTATTAATTTGATGTTATGTTTCATATCACTCCTGAAGATATTTTCAGCACTCCAAATGATTTATCCGAAATTGGAAAGTGTGTCTGGGGGCTGGTTGTTGTACAAATCTGCAGGTGGGTTACATAGAACCGATAACTGAAAAACGAATGCAAAATAATAATGTGATTGTTAGTATACACTATTCACCATCAAGTAGCCTACTGCAACACTGAGGGCGAGGGTCCAAGACACAGAACACATGGGATTCGATTGAGAGCTTTCCTTGGAATCATTTATCCCAAGTATTACACTAACATACTGAATCATTAGAATCAGTTCATTGAAAAGATTCGTTCACCGAATTGTTCAGTAGGCTACTTGTTACCAGAGCTCCGACGAGCCATGGCGAAAAAAACGGCTTGTAGTAGGCTAATGTAGGTAGCTAGCTATCATTCCAGTTAATGCGCTAGCCAGCTAGCTCTACTAAGCTAGCCAAATAGCTGCAGCAGTAACAAGCTCAGCTGCTCCATGTTAACAGCTACAGTTAACATGTTAATCAGATCTAGCCAACAGCTACGGTAGTACTACCACTTGTGTAACGTTATAACAGTCAAAAGGCCAGTAAAATACATGGTAACCAGTTGATATTTACTGTGTTTGGTGTCCTTCCCTCCATGATGACGAACTGAGCTCAGCTTTACTGGCGGGAGTGGGTGCGTTGTTTAAACTTCCTTGGGTACGTTAATGAAAGGTGCTGATTGGCCGAAAAGGAGTTAGGTCAATCAGCGCTCGATTGCTCTTCCTTAAGGACCCGGATTATGGCCAGAGATATGTGCCACTAGAATCTGAATCTGAATTACTGACTTTGAATTTGAATTGCTCAATTTGAATTAAAAAAATTACGTTGAATAAAAAAAATGACTTTGAATCACATAATTTGAATTTGTATTGTTTAACTTGAATAACTGAATTGAATACAAATTCAAATTATGTGATTCAAAGTAAAAAAAAATATTCAAATTGAACAATTCAAATTCAAAGTCAGTAATTCAAATTCAAAGTCAGTAATTCAGATTCAGATTCTAGTGGCACAGATCTCTGCCCATACGTGCCTTTTCACAAACTGCACACCGCCTCTGGAACTCTCTCCCTCAACCACTCAGTAAGTGCTTACACTCTTTGTTAAAGAGTTTCCCACCTCTGAATGCAAGTAAACAAATAATTTGTCATCATGCTTTCAGGCAAAGAGTTCTCCCAAGACCTTCGCAACAAGATTGTTGATCAGCATAGTAATGGCACTGGTTACAGACGGATTTCTCAACTCCTAAATGTTCCTATAAGCACCATTGGGGCCATTATCCGCAAGTGTAAGGAACATCACTCGACCATCAACCGGCCACGCACAGGAGCTCCTCGCAAGATTTCTGACTGGGCAGTTAGAAAGTTAGTCAGAAGAGTAGCCCAAGAGACAAGGTCCACTCTAGCAGAGCTCCTGAAAGACCTGGAAGCAGTGGGTACAGTTGTCACCCAAAAAAAACAATAGGCAATGCACTCCACCACCACGGTCTCCATTCGCAAAGACTCCATTACTGAAGTTTGCTACAGAACATTTGGAGAAGCCTGTAAATTACTGGAAGAAGGTAGTCTGGTCAGAGAAGACAAAAATACAACTTTTCTGAAGCAATATGATGCGCCATGTTTGGTGGAGAAATGGCTCTGCATATAATCCTAGAAATACTATACCTACAGTGAAGTTTGGAGGTGGAAGCCTCATGTTTCTCTGTTTCTCTTCACATGGTACTGGTGGAATCCAAATTATCAGAAGGGAAGATGAATGGAGCCATGTACCGGGAAATTCTTGAGAAGAGTCTGTTGCCATCCACCTGGATGAGGATGAGTGGATGGGTTTTCCAGCAGGACAATAATCCAGAACATTCTGCAAAGGAGACTCAATTGGTTCAAGAGGAAGAAGATAAAGGTGTTGGATTGGCCTAGAAAATGTGTGGAAGGAACTGAAGATCAAGATTCACCAATCAATCTTCAAGATGTGTTGAATAATGGGACAAATATATTATAGAGAGATACATTTTTTCGTACATGAAGCGTCTTGAAGCTGTCATCGGAAACAAAGGCTTCTCCACCAAGTATTAAATTAATTTCATTTAGCGTGTTCAATACTTCTTTCTTGTGTCATTCCCCTTCATTGCACGTAACATTTTTAATGGATTGCAGAGTTACAATTTCTTTAGCTGTGTAGTTTTATTGAGTCTGGTCTAAAGCAAGTTGCCTTGTGTTTGACTACAATCTGCAAAATAGTGATTATTACCGAATCTAATCTACTCTAATCTTTACAATCTTGAAGTAAAATCCCAAACATTTTCCCCTTTACCTCCAGCACAGAGAGGAAAAATGAGGAATCTGGGCTGGTGAACTGCAGTTGTAGGACCCATGACATGCTCCTCCAACCACACGGGTGAGAGTCAACTTTGCACTACTTTAGCTCATCTGATCTCACCTTTTGCTAATATTTACGAACTGCACCCATTATGATGGGTCCCATAGATTGACATTCTCTCATAATGCTCTGTTCAGCCTCCAGTATAAGCAGCCCAGCGTGCTGAAGGGGTAAGTTACCATCATTGTTATTAACATGATTATTGTAATTAGATGTAGCTGCATATGTAACCATGGTGACACATTGGAAGAGATTCACAAAACCAATGTCACCAAATATGCTGACTGTGGAAGAGTCTACACAATGCATGTTTGGGTATTCACAAACCTTGTTCCCTTTACTCTGTTTCAGCCGCACAGATGTGGTAGCAGTCACCCCTTGGCTGGCACCCATTGTGTGGGAAGGCACTTTCGATCCCTTAGTTATCGATGCCATTTACAAGCCAATGAACCTCACCATCGCCATAACCGTTTTCGCAGTTGGCAAGTAAGTTACTTTCAGTGGCATCTCAATTCACGAATACAGGTAAAGACGGTGAGGATTGTTGATTCAACACACTGGACCGTTCTGCCAGTTGCTATCACCAAACATGAACATTGCAACCATGATGAAATAGGTGTTCTGTTGAACTGTGTTGAATATTAGGGCTAGATTTACTACCAGTGCAAGTTCTACAAGTGACAATACATGAATTACACATGTAGTGTATTCTCACCAGAGGTGGAGGTTTTGCGATATACAGAGCTCTGTGCAAGTAATGAGACGGTGAATACTTTTTTCTTCTTTTGGCTCTTCACTCAAAAAGTTACTTTGGATTTTAAATCAAACAAGTACTAGTAGAGATGTAGAGATTCTCATCTCATGTACATATTGGTTTCACCATTGAGAAACAACTTTTATACGTTGTCCCCCTATTTCAGGGTACCCAAAAGGGACAGATTTATCAAATGTCTAAATTAAGCACTTGTGTATTGTATTTGATGGACAATCCTTTGCATGCAATAACTGTGGCTCAGGAGGTAGCGCCAGCTTCTAGGAACGCCGGGATGGGGGGCAGTGGTAGCTTAGAGGTTTTTCTCCAAACTTTATTTAACCTTTATTTATGCTGGGGAAACAATGACACCTCTTTTGCAGGTGCACTCTGTCCAATATCTATACAAAACAGCACATATTAAATAAAATGATACAACGGATAGATCCGGTCCATTGTCTCTATTGGTCAGTTTGCGTTCCAGCCGTGCCAATATCCATGATATACGCACGGCTAAATGGAATGGAATGGAATCTTTTCATATTACTCTGCGTTTGTATATATTACCATTATCAAAGTTACATTTGATTTGATTTGATTTTTATTTATTTGTTCAAGGGGGACACAGTACATTAATGAACACCTAAATGGAATGCGCACATATCATCAGTGTAAATGTGTACCCAATTATAGCCATAGGCTAATTTCCGTTGGTGGTCCCCCTGCCAGAAGTAACAGGGCTACATTTCCTAATGGAAAAAATCAGGTTATGGGGTAAAATAAACACATCATAGAGATACAGTCATGATTAAAATAAACACAAAAATACAGTAGCTAAAATAAAATCAGATGGCATCTAACCTAAGGCATCTAGCCTAACATGCATCACAGTAGGTCATATGACTACACAACAAGCCCTAACCTGATTTAGCCTAATCTAACTGATCCCTAGTCTAGCAGGGTTAGAGGTGTGTGCAGGTTTGGTTTTGCTCCAACCATCGTCTCAGCTGGGTTTTGAAGGAGCTATATGTGGGACATTCTCTAACCAGCTGTGGTAGGCAGTTCCATAGACCGCTTCCCCTGACCGACAGAGCCGCTTGGCTGAAGGTGGTGCGTCTCTGGGGTACCTCACAGTCACCACGAGCAGTGGCACGAGTGGTCCGGGTCGAGCTGGCATCTCTCCTCTTGATGAACTCTCCAAGTGGCAAGGCCATTCAGAGACTTGTAGACTAGGCAGGCTACTTTAAAGGATTTTAGTCTGTTAAAGCTTAGGAACTAGGCTTTTGCAATGATGGTAGGACAGCTTCTTTTTGTCAAAAGCCTTAAGGGCTTTCTTGTAAAGGGACTCTAAAGGTCTGAGTGTTGTGGTACATGCAAATGACCAGCTGGACATACAGTACTCAATGTGTGAGAATATCAGGGAGTGTAGGAACATCCTGGCTGCGTTCTCTGGTAGGTCGTTTCTAATCTGTCTGAAGTTTTGGAGGTTGAATTTCACTGCGTTTGAGATCTTTTTGATATGGCTCTTGAATGACAGTGTGGAATCCAGTATGACGCCAAGATATTTGAATTCACTAACTAGATCTAGCTCTGTGTCCTTTAGGAAAACACTGGAGTGAGTTAACTCTTGGGGACCTTTGGTAAACATCATGCAGACGGTCTTTTTAGACCGGATGAATACACCTACAATAAAACATACCGGTAGTTACATTAAAATACATAAATTAAAAGTTTGTCATGTCTTTCTTTTGTGAAATATTGATAGATAAATGTGGTAACCGTTGTTTAACACTAGAAGAGTCACGGTGACCCCTGTGAGTAAAAAAAAAAATCTATCTTTGCACTCGATCAAATTTCAGGAGCCTCCTTTAATGACTTTTCCTAGATGTGTGCGTTCTACCACCCAGCATCCTTACATTTTCAAAATCACTTCAGGATAAGATAGTATAAAGCTGTTTTGCAGTTTTTCTTTGTAGGAGGCATGCTAAAAAAAGAAGCGCCCTCTAGTGATCTCTGTGTGTAAATAGCAGATTTACATTGTAAAAAGGGGCTCTATCTGACCCCCAAGGCGGCTCTACTAGTAGGTAAAATAGGCACGGCCGTGGTATATCGTGGATATTGGCACAGCTAGGGGGTGTAACAGCACTTTGCGTCGTGCCTAACCACCCCACTAGCTGAGCCAATATCCACGATATACCACGGCTTCAAGTTCCAGAATGCTTAAATACAGCACAGTTAAATTCAGAAATCAATCATACCTCATACAAAACCATGTTGTGGAAATATACGGTTTACCACCTTGGTAACAGTATATGGTTAGACTGCAAAATAGGCACATGTGTATATACAATATATGTTATATTTAACTTCTATTAATGGTTGCAAGCATGGCAGTCTACCAAACAGAGTGCCCAGGATAAAGTTACAATACCTATTTCTACTTTCCAAACTCCCCTCTCTCCAGGGCAGTGTGTTTTTCACATGCTATTATTATGTCATTTAGCCTTAAAGCCATGTGGTGATTTCAGACAATGGTGTCTTGTGACAAGTTCCATACGTCCTTATCATTATCCTGTTAGAAAAGCCTTGAGAGGACACCACTGGAGCGAACACCCCACAATACAATACATACAGTGCAAGACATACAATTAAACAGAGCTGACGCACACACTTGGAGCCCACAAAGAGATTAACGCGGCAGGGAGTGCAAGGAAATTGGGGCACAAATACACAGGTGAATCACACATGAACAGGTGCAACTATTGTACACATGTACAAAAGAAGAGATTTGGTGAGGCTGCATTCTCAGGGAGTTCTCAGAGTTCTCTACTGTGAGGGAGAAGTCTTGGAGAGGGCAGGCTTTCCCAGGGAGGAAGAGCTGCTCAGTCTCAGTTAAGGTTGAGCTTGAAGTGGTGGGCTGACATC
Organism: Nansenia antarctica; assembly: GCF_963989245.1. Classification (NCBI taxonomy): domain Eukaryota; kingdom Metazoa; phylum Chordata; class Actinopteri; order Argentiniformes; family Microstomatidae; genus Nansenia; species Nansenia antarctica. The sequence goes on along the minus strand of NC_137675.1, from coordinate 58,721,395 downwards.
CAAGCAGAAATGTCTGCAAGACACGCAGAGACACGTGTTGCCATCTGTGAGTCAGAGGAGGATTGGTGAGGGTCAAGGGGGTTGTGCGTTCAAGGGTTTTAGATAAGAAGGAGAAAAGGGATACCGGTCTGTAGTTATGGACAGTAGATGTTGTCAAGAGTTAGTTTCTTGAGAAGGCTTGACTCTGGCTGTCTTAAAGACAGCTGGGACAGATCATGTGGATAGAGAGGAACAGTGGTAAGGAAAGGAAGGAGGTTTTGGAAATGAAATGGATTGGAGAAGAGGGGAGGGGAGGGGCTTGGATCGAGAGGGCAGGTGGTTGCTCGCTTGGAAGTGACCAGTTCAATATCATATATCCAGTTCAATATCATCAGCGGAGAGAGGGGGAAAAGCTGATAAGCCAGAGACCAAGTGTAATGCAGTGTGTTTGGGAAGGGTGGTAGCAGTGTGTTTGGGAGGGGTGGTAGCAGTGGCTTTGGGAGGGGTGTTAGCAGTGGGTTTGGGAGGGGTGGTAGCAATGGGTTTGGGAGGGGTGGTAGCAGTAGTGATAGTTGTTTCCTGAGTTTTTTGGTGAGCACAAAGCTTCTTTTTACAGCTAGGCATCTGTTTTTTCAGGTTTAGTGGGTTTTTCAATCCTTTATTGCTGTGGTTCTCCTCTCTTTTAGGTATGTGATTTTCCTGAAAGACTTCCTGCAGACAGCGGAGAAGTACTTCATGGTAGACTTCAATGTGCACGATTACGTCTTCACCGACAGCAAGGATGACTTCTCCAAGGTGGCCCGCGCACCTGGCAGACAGCTCAACATCATCCCTGTTCCTAGCTCCAACCGCTGGCAGGAGATCTCCTCACGGAGGATGGAGATGATCCAGGAAACCATTGAGCAGGAGATACGTAAGGAAGCCGACTACATCTTCTGCTTGGACGTGGACACCAAGTTCTACGGTCGCTGGGGAGCAGAGACCCTCGGTCGGCTGGTGGTCGCGCTTCACCCAGGCTATTATGAGCAGACCCGCGAGAAATACCCGTACGAGCGCCGCTCGGCCTCACAGGCCTACATCCCCGACGGGGAGGGAGACTATTACTATGGAGGCGCCACTATCGCCGGGTACGTGGAGGACGTGCACAAGCTTGCCAAGTTCTGCCGGACGCAACTGGACGCAGACGCCGCCAACTCCATTGAGGCAGCTTGGCAGGAAGAAAGCCACCTCAATAAATATCTGATCTACAACAAGCCTACAAAGATTCTCTCACCAGAGTACCTTTGGCAGGACTTCAAGGAGAAAACAGGGGAGGTAAAAATCATCCGTTCCTCACAGGTCATCAAGAACTATGCAGAGGTTCGGCCCAATGCAAGGAGGAGATAATGCTGTAGTCCGGCTGTTTCCAAATGTGCAAATTCCATCTCTGTTGCCAGGGCTTGAAGTGAGAAAAAATCCTGTCCCTAAAAGTATTTTTAAGGGGGGGGAGCGCTCGGATGTCCGGGGGCATGTAATCTGTAATTTGATTGGTTCATTTCATATCTTACATTTGGTTGTTTGGTAAAGAAATTATAGTTTTGGGCTTGACTTCTTACAAGGTGACTAATTAGTTGTGTTAGCTGTAGCCAGCTTTAGTGGGCTATTGTATACTGATGTATGCTTTTGTGTTTGTTTCAGTTTCACACTTCTTTGTAAATCCTAATAAATCCTAGCCATCTACTGTCTGTTCCTTGGAGGATATAATGCAAGGGAGAGTTTAGCTGACTGTGAGGACCCAATACAGGACTTGTCATTCATTCAGGAATCACATTGGGTGTAACAGTACAAAGTTTTTAGTCATAATTTAAGATACTAGCCAATATATCAAGAGAGTGCAGAGCGGGTACAGAAGTCTCAATGTTACAATTTATTGATACGACAAAATCTGACTATTGTAGGCTATACATAATTATCTCAGTGCATAGAAATGTTACAAATACTGCAATAACTAAGTGCTTCTTTCAAAAAAGTAACAATACAAAATAAAATCTAGATTTACATAAAAACAGTTACACTGACAAATTTATTTTCTCACTCTTTTTCGTTCAAAAACAAAGTAAGTAAGTAAGTAAGTAAAGCTTTATTTATATAGCACCTTTCATACAAGAAATGCAGCTCAAAGTGCTTTACAACAGGAATAAGAACATTTGGCCGGTTTCACAGACAAGGCTTAAGCCTAATCCCAGACTAAAAAAACATCTTCAATACAGATTTTACATTGAAAGTGTGATTTAGTCCAGGACTAGTCTTAAGCCTTGTCTGTGAAACTGACCCAAAGTGAATATAAAAACATAAACAAGCATAGAATGAATATAAAAGCAGGGGAAAACAGTCAAAAGAAAAGGTAAAGATTTACATTTCTTACACACTATGTGATACATGTCATACATTCATACACTACTATATATTATTTTAGCCCCCTCAGTGAGTGTAGTCACGCTAGTATGGGACCTGCACCTGTGGTACACGCTACCCCACCCGCAATGTACTGCCCTCTCACTTGGTTGCAGGGTATTTCAACCGGGGCCTGGTTACCCCTTAATATCCAGGACCTACTGTCCCTTCCTTAAGCCTAACTTGGATCTCGGCGGGCCTGTTTACCCCTGAAATCTAGTATCCAGGACCTACTGTCCCTTCCTTAAGCCTAACTTGGATCTCGGCGGGCCTGGTTACCCCTGAAATCTAGTATCCAGGACCTACTGTCCCTTCCTTAAGCCTAACTTGGATCTCGGCGGGCCTGGTTACCCCTGAAATCTAGTATCCAGGACCTACTGTCCCTTCCTTCAGCCTAATCAGATCTCGGCGGGCCTGGTTACCCCTGAAATCTAATATCCAGGCCCTAGTATACTGTCCCTTCCTTTAGCCTACTTAGACCTCGGCGGGTCGAGGTCCATCACTAGTACGTGAATATAAAAGCAGGGGAAAACAGTAAAATATTTAAAGTGCAATAGCTGGCAAATGAGCAGTGGGCAGGTGCAGATAAGCTAGTTCATCGTTTCTCAACGGGGGCGGTACCGCCCCCCAGGGGGCGTTCAGACAACATCGGGGGGCGCTGGAACAAATATTTTTAAAAGGGGGGCGTTGAGGTGTTCTTGGGGGGCGGTCACGCATAAAGTATTTTTCTCATGAAAAACAGCTGTCAGCAGTGTTATTACGGTTACGGGTACGTTCGTAAATGCACGAACGGTCAGTTCGCTCGGACAAACCGTCTTTTTAAAGGTAGTATGGGTAGATCGCATGGCATTGAACAAAACCCAAAAGGAGAAAAAAAAATAAAAAATTTGCCTATCATCCATCCTCACTATGGCTTTTGCCACTTGATTGACATACAGGTAAGCCAGTCTGCGATCTGATCTTTTCACCTAACACACGGTTCACCACGCATGCGCAGTCAACAGCGCCAACTACAAAATACCGGCGAGACTAATTACCTAGTTAGCCTTCCAATTTCTACTATTTACTATATAATACTAAAGAAAGGGTATACAAATGAGTGGGGAAGCTGGACCAAGTAAGAAACCAATAACGTACAACTTCCATCCAGAATGGGAGGAGGACTTTTTTACACAATGTGATATTGGAAGTGCGTCTGTCTGATCTGCAGATCTACGATGGCTGTTTCTATGATGGCTGTTTCTATGATGGCTGTTTCTATGATGGCTGTTTGGAAGAAGGGAAATGTGGCAAAAGAGTGAAAACGTACGGCTGCAACGATAGCTTCTTATCGCGTCAGTCACGTTCTTGTTAAACACAAGAAGAAAACAAAGACGGCGAAATTGTGAAAAAAGCGTTTCTCGAGGCTGCAGATTGCCTTTTCGATGACAGATCCACAGTGGCTGATGACACCTTGCAGCCTGCCTACACCTTGCAACCAGCTCCTACAGCCCTGACTACTAGAAACTAGCTGCCTCCTCCCAGTGCCAGGTCTCCCACTAAGGTAGAGAAATGCATTTATTTCCTCCTTTCAAACTAGGGATACATGTTTTGTATCTGGTTTACTTTTCTGTTTGTTGGATCAGTAGTTGGCTATGGTACTGCAGACTGGCTGTCAGTGTGTGAGTGAGAAAAAGTGACTGTGTGTGTGTGTGTGTGTGTGTGTAAGAGAGAGAGAGAGAGAGAGAGAGAGAGAGAGAGAGAGAGAGAGAGAGAGAGAGAGAGAGAGAGAGAGAGAGAGAGAGAGAGAGGGGGGAGAGAGAGAGGTAGGTTTTGTGCTATGGCTCCCTATGCAGACTGGCAAATGTGTGTGTGTGTGTGTGTGTGTGTGTGTATGTGTGTGTGTGACTGTGTCTGTGTGTCTGTGTGTCTGTGTGTGTGTGTGTGTGTGTGTGTGTGTGTGTGGGGTCAAGGGTCATGAGGATCCTGGGCCTGAAGCTGGTGGGGCGGAATCACTACGATCCGACCAGCGCGGTCATACTGGGGAAACACCGGTAAGTACTAGGAATGAGTTTGGACTTCAAAGAAACGCATTTTAAACTCTTTTTTTCTTTCTTTGGTGTTTTTTTCCCATGCTAACTTGCAGCTGACCCTCTGTCCCCACAGGCTGCAGGTGTGGCCAGGCTACTCCACCGCCATAAAGCGCACGAACGGAGGCCTGTACCTCGCAGTGGACGTGTCCCACAAAGTGCTGAGGAACGACTCGGTCCTGGATGTCATGTGAGCAGCATCCTGCGTCTGTCACGGCCTCCCTCCCCGAAGGGGTGGTCACATTGGGCTTACCGTACGACCAGAGCGCTTGCCAAGACACAATGTGCTGCAGCGAATTGTACATGATACAACTTTTCATGGAAGTGATGCATTTTTACTCACAGTGCTTAGAATGTTCATCCACATTTAAACACACATTATGCCTTGTCCCTGGGCATACAGACCACACAGTCTTGGCACATTCACTGATACTCATATATACTCACTTCATAGTATATGTTTAAACACAGGCATCATTTTCAATCTGTGCAGTGGCACAGATTTAGACACAAGGATAGGATAGAATAGGATACAACTCAAGGATACAAAGTCCTTGGCTTCAACCACTTTAAGCCCACCTACGGGGCTTGTAGCTTGTAGATAGACTGACAGGTGGATGCGGTAAGACAGTGAGCGGTGACAGGGGGACTCATGGGCCCTTCTGCTTTGAAGGAACGTGATCTTCCAGCAGAGCAGAGAGAGCTTCCAGGACGAGTGCACCAAGGAGTTGATAGGCAGCATCGTCATCACCCGCTACAACAACCGCACCTACCGCATCGACGACATTGTGTGGAGCAAGTCCCCCAAAGACACCTTCACTATGGCCGACGGTTCCCAGATCAGCTTTGTGGACTACTACAGGTAGGTCTGACTGTTCCCAGATCAGCTTTGTGGACTACTACAGGTAGGTCTGATGGTTCAGAGATCAGCTTTGTGGTCTATACAGGTAGGTCTGACTGTTCCCAGATCAGCTTTGTGGTCTATACAGGTAGGTCTGATGGTTCAGAGATCAGCTTTGGAAGGACGAGTGCCATGCCACGTTTGAATAAAGTGTTTTTCTTTTTAAATTATTTGTTATATATTTTTTATGTCCATCAATCAAGCTTTATTTATATAGAGCCTTTCGTGCAATACAAGGGGCTTAACAGTAAAATTAAAATATGACAATACAATTCTAATACACAATAAAGTAAACATGAACAACAATACAATTAAACTACAGCAATACAGTCAAAATGAACAATACTACAATTAAATGCAGCAATAAAAATAAATAGTCTAGTGTATATTCTAACCTGCTTTGCTTCTTATCTCAACAGCAAAAACTATGGCATCACTGTAAAAGAGGGAGACCAACCCATGCTGGTCCACCGCCCAAAGGAAAGGTCCAAGCCCGGAGAAAAGGTCAAACTATCGTCCTAGTTCACATGAAATGCAAAGAAGGGCACTAGATTTCTGTACCTAAATGCAGCTGTTGTTATTGTGCTACATACTCATGGTGTGCAATATTCATCTCAAACTAGGATTTGGATCACAACATCTAGACTTTATACAGGACTCGTCTAAATTCTTAAAAATCAATGCCACCTACTGGCTGTGCTGAGTATTGAACGTCATTTCAGCATGTGTGGGCTTTTTGATTGATTGATTGATTGAAAACTTTATTAGAAGATTTGCAGAAGTAGGTACATGAAAGTACATATTACATACAAGGTCAACTAAAAGGATAAAAAACCCAAGAAAGCCACTGGCTTATTTCAATTGGGGTCCTTGATTCTCAATTCATCGTTACATGTAAGACAGACAAAAAAAACTAGTACTATCTACAAGATAATACAGACAAATAACTATTACTATCTACAAGATAAACATACATCCATCATGGGAAGAACATTACAACAAAACATAAGGTATGTACAGCGGGTAGGACAGGTGGGGACATACACCACAGGTGGGGGCGGGGGACAAAACACAAAGTATGTACAGTGGGTAGTTCGGGTCTTTTAATCAGATTTTTGATTTAGAGGGTCCAGTTACGGATTGCAGCCTCCTGTAAATGTTTTTTGAGAGTGGTTTTGAAGGTGGGCAGTGTTTTGCACTCCTTTAAGATTATAGGAAGGGCGTTCCACATTTTTACTGCATAGTTTGCAAACGAGTTTAACCCCTTGTTTGTGGTGCAACGCGGTTGAACGTGGTTCGTGGAGCTTCCTCTGGTGTTGTATGTGTGGACGTTGTTCACTTTTTGGAAGTATGTTGACAGGTACTTGGGTGTCTTTGTGGTGTAGCGTATCTTGAAGACCAGGCCCAGTGCAAGCTGCTGCACTCTGTCAACTACTCGTAGCCAATCAAGGCTCAAAAAATGAGCAGCGGTTAGATGTGTCCTAGGGTTGAGGCCTAGCAGAAGCCTAACCAGTTTATTTTGGGCTGTCTGGAGTCTTGTTTTATGGGCCTTTGTGGTTCTATAGTACCATGATGTTACGGCATAGTCGAAGTGACATTGAATGAGAGCTCCTGATAGGGTCCTCAGTGTGTTTTTACTGACAAGTGAGGATATCCTGTACAAGAATCTAGTTCTATGGTTCACTTTTTTGATTACTTTTGCTGCCATTTTATCTCCGGAAAGATTTGCCTCTAAGATGGAGCCCAGGTATGTAATATCCTCTTTTCTTGTGATATTAATGTTACCCACTTTTATTTTAAAAATTTCAGCCTTTCTGAGTTTAGATGGGGATCCGTATAGGATGGTTTCAGTTTTACCTAGGTGTATTGATAGTTCATTGTCAGCTAGCCAGATGCAGATTCTACTCAGTTCAGTGCTTAGCGCTTTTTCCACCTGCAATATGTCCCTGTCAGAGACCAGCAGAGCTGAGTCATCCGCGAACAGGAACAAATTGCAATCACATGCTGATGACATGTCATTCACATATATTAGGAACAGTAAAGGTCCCAATATGCTTCCTTGTGGAACGCCGCAGGTCACTGGGAGGGGGGGGGACAGTGTTCCGTTCATACTAACCACCTGTTCCCTCCCCTCTAAGTAGGATTGCATCCAGCTCACCGATGTTCTATCGAACCCAATTGCTTTCAGTTTATCTAACAATATGTGGTGATCTACTGTGTCGAAGGCCTTCTGGAGGTCCAGCATGACCATGCCGCAGTACTTGCCCGAGTCCACCTCATGGTTGATGTGGTCGTTCAAATAGAGAAGGCATGTGTCAGTGGAATGGGATGTTCTGAATCCTGATTGAAATTCATACATCAGATTTTTTTCGGTAAGGTACCTATCAACCTGTTCATAAACTATTTTTTCCATAAGTTTCGAGATGGAATTAAGAATAGAAACAGGTCGGTAGTTGCCTGGGTCTAATTTGCTTCCTTTTTTATACAGTGGGGTTACCCTTGCTATTTTAAAGTCAAGGGGGACGTGTCCCTGTTTGATGGAGAGGTTTATTATGTGGGTGATGATTGGGGTAATGCAGTTTTCATACCTCTAGTATTGTATTAGCACATTTACCTGCTAGATAATGTTACGGGAACCTATGTGTCTTACAGCAAGTCATAACCGGCGAGATCCTCCTCCTGCCCGAACTGTCCTTCATGACGGGGATCCCTGACAGGATGAGAAAGGACTTCCGGGCCATGAAGGTGTCGTCGTGTCAGCCGCTCAGTCCAAGTATATCCAGCTGCAGGCATCAAATCCATCACCCGGAAATGTGATGTACCATTTGGTTGGAGCGCGTCATCGTAAGCGCGTCGGTAAAAGTAACCGCGAGAAACCGCGAGATTTTGAAGGATCTTAACGTTCGCTACAATAAGAAGCAAGACGAAGAGGAAGAAGAAGACGAAGAAGAAGAATTACAAGTACAATGGCAAATGCAGCTCAGGTGAGAATTTCGAAATATTATTAATGAACATGTTATAGTTTTCATATATGTATTTATTATTTAGGTTGTTGCATGTGTTACGCATTTGGCTGTAGTTTTGTTCATCTGGCTTGGCTAATTGGGTAATTCTATGTGGTTTAGCGTTATCAGATATGAGATTAGATTCAACTTTATTGTCATTGCTGAGTACAAGTACCAACAGCAAAATGCAGTTATGCATATAACCAGAAGTGCAAATAGTGACAAAACAAAGATAATGATGTACAGCCGGCAGGGCTAAAAAACGCTGCGTTGTCTTCAACCACTTAATGTAATTTAAAAGTTCACATAATAGATACATTCTCAGATGTCTACCGATTACTTATCCCCCTATTTGTATTTATATCCCCATCTATTTATGTCTAATTCTTATTATCTGGGGGGGGAGGGAGTGTCTCGAACAAAGGAGTTTTCTCAGGTCTCTCAGGGGTCTCTCAGGTGGGGGAAGGTCAGTGTCTCGAACAAAGGGTCTCAGGTGGAGGGAAGGTGGGGGGAAGGGAATGGCTTTCACATGGTCATTTTTAAACATGGTCATTATTACAAGTAACACTAAGTTAAAGATTAACTATATGCTATTTTCGAACTTTGGTAGTGTATTCAAAAAGTTGTATGTAGGTTGCACATATAATATTTTGAGCTCAGGTCACATATTTTCAAGCAAGATGAATTAAAGGAATGAAATATTCAATTTAAAGGAAATGAAAGTTATTTGGAGTCACATTCGATACATTCACCTAATTATATTTTATTCTTCCATAGACCAACATGATGTTTCCAGATGGACAATATCCTGCGCTTAAGAGATTGGACTCGGACACATTCCAGTGTCCATGTTGTCACAAGGTAGGGATGTACCGTGCTCTTCAATCTCATTTGCAGTTCCACCATAGTTCTGCTGTGAAATATGGAGGTAAGTCCACCTATATATTATCATGTCATCATTTGAATTTTGAATGGTGTTAATGTGTTATTTCTGTGCCCCAGGACATCCTTGGTGTAAATTATTTTTAGATCAGACATTGTGGGCTCATTTGATGTTTGTGTGAGCTTTCACATTCCACATTAGATTTATATTACGGTTCTGACCTGTTAGCAACGCTGAATTAATTACCTAATGTGGGTTTAATTATTAATTCAAATGCAAAAGTTCAAGTTATAGGCATGGACCCTATGTTATCGAATTTTTATTTAATAAAAGTTTGGGCATTTAGCAGACGCCTGTTTCCAAAGCGACTTTTAATCAATACATTTGACTAAGCAAGTGAATCATCAATTCACCAGTCGTAGCAGGAAGAGTAATCTACCTACTATTCTCTAACTGTAACTTTTCTTCGTACAGGGGCTTTCGAGGCAGACCAGTGGCAATGACTGTGGTGTCTTCATGATAATGGTGAGTTATGGTAATGCCACCAAGTGATATGGCACACTTGATTGTTCCTTAAAACCATCAAAAAATGTGTAAATGTATGCAATACATGCAATACAATGACTGACCACCACTTAGACCTGACCAACATTCTGTTTGTGCATTTGCAAATAAAAAGGTGTGCAATAAAAGGTATTAAGGAACATTCATGTGTGCAGACCTCTCGTATCACTTTCCTATGGAGTTATCAGCCATGTACATTTCATTGGATGTGTGTGACTACCTTCTCACTGAGTTATAAGCTGTCACATGGTAATCTTGTCTTTGTGTCTTTTCTCATTACAGTATGCCTGGTATTTCGCCATGGAGGCTACCTTTGACTTCAGCATTGTAAGTATTAAGAAAACAAGAACCCATTATATCAATATGCTATAAGACTTTGAATGCAAATTGAGTAACTGCTCTTTCTTTAGGATGACATGTCTCTCCTGAGAAGGTGGTGGTGTATTGTCCTGGTGGAAAACCTTGGGCTGGAAGGGTATGCTGCAGTGCTACAAAAATAATAATTGTATTTGTACATTTATTATCAAGAGGACTTTGGGGTAACACCTGGCCCTACAATTCAACCTTCCGGTGAAGATAATGTGTGTTAATTTCAGATTTGGAAGGAAGTTTGCTCACTTTAGTGAGGAAGGCAGAGCGACCCTTCACGACAGTGTCCCACCTGTATTCAGGACCTATTCAAGTGTTAAAAGGAGTCATGCAAGCAACACCATGGTCAGTGCATCTCTCACTAAGTATCTATGACCGTGTGCCTGTTTCTGAATGGGCTACTGCTCCTAAATTCCTAAATTTCGTTGTTTGGTACCTGTACTGTAGCAATGACAATAAAGTCCATTCATTCATTCATTCATTCATTCATTCATTCATGCATTCATTCATTCATAAAACACATACTCCATGCAACTTTATGGCACATGCAATATGTTTAGTGGTACTGTGTCATTCTGAATCCAGCCTGGATCTCTTTTTGAAGTAGTTAACCCTTTCATGTAAAACATACTGGCAATAATGGTGGACTCTGTACAGATGCCACTGGACACTGACGAGGACCACGCGTACTTCAAGAGGCCTTACAGCTTTCCTCCTAAAGAATTGGTTAGTGTGAATGAAGTTTATTGCATACAAACATACTATCCACCATTCACAGCTGTACACATAGTCATGCTTATGTGTGTATCCATTTAGGAAAGGGATGTTACCATGGACAAAGATGTCAGAAACCTGGATAGTGAAACCACACTTTCTATCAAGACACTTGAGGTAAGTAAGGAAGTGCAAATGATCAAGGAAAGAAAGTGACTCATTCAGTACTTAACTGCACCTTTTCATTGTAACATGGTTAAGCACTGTATTATTATTTTAGGAAAGGGCTCAACAAGCCCAACACCAACGAAGAGTGACCAATGACTTGTTAGTGGATTTCATCACTCAGGACAAAGGCTTACTGCAACATCTTGAAGTGAGTTTGCAACTGAAATGTGCAAGTGACACATTTAAGCATAATATAAATAATGAAAGTGAAATGTTTTATATTTGTGTAGTGATTGTACATTTACATAGAGCATCCTCCCAACAAACTATATATTTGCAGGCAATCATGGCAGGACAAGTCAAGTCTCTTTGGGCAAAAAAGAAGGCCACAGGCGTCATCTTCTTTGACGATGATGACCAAATGGACAGACTAGTTAACTTCCTCTCAGGAGTGTTAAAAAAAACACAGACAACATTGGCTGATCCGGTGGCATTCGTCATTGGTGTGCTTCTGCCAGAGGTGACAATTCACTGACACTTTTTATTTATTTATAGACTACATATTTCATATTATAACATATGTCACACTTTAACTCATGGTCAATATCCAGTAGGATCTTATAATGCCATTTGCTAATATCAGGTCTTGCTTAGTTGTCACCTGCAACATGGCACAACCTTCTTAGATGTCTACATTTTACTATAACTGGTTAACGTGTGGCTTGAATCACTTCATGAGTCATGACACAGGCAACAGTCCACGCCATTGCAGCTGTAAACTGTGTTTCCAATGAGAAAGCCATGGAAATGTATACATGTGGACCACAGTATGACTTGAGGTAAGCTGGAAACATGAGGAGAGTGCTAATACAATTTCCATGACAGTTTGCAACTACTGATGAATGTGAGTTTCTTAAATTAATTATTAATCACTTCTTTATAACATTTTGTCTCAACAGTGAGAAGCAGCTGTCTCACCATTATATGGTCGAAAATGTGAGCGAAGAACAGAAAAGGAAGCTGAAAGACCATAGAGACAATGTTGAAAGAGCACTTGTGCTAAAGTGCAATCAGCAATGATGTCTTGATTGAAGCGCATTGAGTCGTATCTTGTGAGATGCACTATACAAATAAAGCTTGAATTTATTTGATCCCTTGTACACTTTTTTGGGGCATTTGTGTTGCAACACACCTGTACATTCTGCACTCTACCCTGTTAGGCCCTTATTTTACTCTAGACAGGAGGGTTGTAACACTTGTTATTAATTCCATTTGGTATACCTCATAAACTTTCTTGCATTTCTGGTGTTTGCATTTTACATATTCTAAATATATGCTATCTACATGTCGCACTGGATGGGGTTATTGCTGTTGACTCATCAGAAAGTAAAGACTAATTCACAGAGTGTATGAAGATTCCAGTAAGGGTTTTGTGAAGGAGCCCTAGTGCTGTTGACTCATCAGAAATAGAATGTTTTATTTAGCTCATCAGTGTGCACTCAGCACCATGGACACCTCCAGCCCAGCACCTTGCACCACGGTTCCTGCCCTGCTCCATGGATTACAACGATGATCGCCTGACCCTTGCCTGACTCCACCAAGTCCTTTGCCTGACCCCTCAAACCTGTTTGACCTAATAAAGTCCCACACCTGGGGTCATTGACATTCTTTTATTTATATACAGTTAGGTCTGGAAGTATTTGGACACTGACACAATTTCCATAATGTTGTCTCTGTATGCCACCACAAAGGATTTCAATTCAATTCAATTCAATTCAATGATACTTTATTTATCCCTGTGGGGAAATTCATTTTGCCACGCCACTCCACTAAAAACAACACATAACAACACAACATAAAGGACAGACAATAATACTGGGCCAGCCATATATGGTATATAAAAAACAGTGAGATCATGATAAAAAAGTGGATAAAAAAAGATGGCTATAGTTATTATATTAAAATACTAAAAAGTGATGATGATGATTAAAATAAATAATAAATACAAATTCAGGAGCCTTGACCCCGACTACTGCTTTAGTTGCCATTGTTTGAAATGAAACAATCAAGATGTAATTGAAGTGCATACTTTCAGCTTTAATTCAAGGGGTTGAACAAAAATATTGTATGAAACATTTAGGAATTGCAACCATTTTTATACACAGTCTCAAAAGTAATTGGACAAATTAACAATCATACAGTACAGGCCAAAAGTTTGGACACACCTTCTCATTCAATGCGTTTCCTTTATTTTCATGACTATTTGGTACATTGTAGATTCTCACTGAAGGCATCAAAACTATGAATGAACACATAGGAATTATGTATTTAACAATAAAGTGTGAAATAACTCTGAAAAATATGTCTTATATTTTAGATTCCTCAAAGTAGCCACCCTCTGCTTTTTTGTTGTTAATAAAATATATAATAATATTTAATATAATATGTGTTAATAATAATATGTTATTATATATATATATTTAATATTATTATTATATATTTTATTAACAACAACAAAAATATATTTTATTAACAACAAAAAAGCAAAGGGTGGCTACTTTGAGGAATCTAAAATATAAGACATATTTAGAGTTATTTCACACTTTTTTGTTAAGTACATCATTCCACATGTGTTCATTCATAGTTTTGATGCCTTCAGTGAGAATCTACAATGTAAATAGTCATGAAAATAAAGGAAACACATTGAATGAGAAGGTGTGTCCAAACGTTTGGCCTGTACTGTAAGTAAAATGTTCATTTTTAATACTTAGTCGAGAATCCTTTGCAGGCAATGACTGCCTGAAGTCTGGAACACATGGACATCACCAAATGCTGGGTTTCCTCCTTTGTGATGCTTTGTCAGGCCTTTACTGCAGCAGTCTTCAGTTGTTGTTTGTTCGTGGGTCTTTCTGCCTTTAGTTTTGTCTTCAGCAAGTGAAATGCATGCTTGATTGGGTTGAGATCAGGTGATTGACTCTGGCCATTGCAGAATATTCCACTTCTTTGCCTTAAAAAAGTCCTGGGTTGCTTACACACTATATTTTGGGTCATTGTCCATCTGTATTGTGAAGCACAATCCAATCAACTTTGCTGAATTTGTCTGAATCTGAGCAGACAGAATATCCCTAAACACTTCAGAATTCATCTGTCTGCTTCTGTCTTCACATCATCAATAAACACTAGTGACCCAGTGCCATTGGAAGCCATGCATGTCCATGTCATCACACTCACCAGTGCATTATTTTTTTCTCAGAATGTACCAAACAGTTAATTTGGCCAGTATTAATGTTCCCACTATCTCTCTGATGGATTTTTGTTTTGTTTTTACAGCCTAAGGATGGCCTGTTTCAGTTGCATTGAGAGCTCTGTTGACTGCATGTTGTGCGTATACAGCAACAGCCTCCAAATGCAAATGCCACACTTGGAATCAACTCAGACCTTTTACCTGCTTAATTGATAAAGAAATAATGAAGGAATAAATAGCCCACACTGGCCCATGAAACAGCTTTTGAGTCAATTGTCTAATTACTTTTGGTTATTATATATAATATTCTGGAACAGAGGATGTTGTATACTCTATATTGTTGTCTTGTCTTACCCTATTTGAGTTACTGTGTGGAGATATGGGGAAATTAATATAAAAGCACTTTAAACCCATTGATTACACTACAGAAAAAAGCTATGAGGATTGTACATGAGGTCGGATATCGTGATCACACTAATAACTTGTTCCTAATGTCAAAAATATGAACAAAATATGAAGGAAAGCAGAAATATTGCTCTATTGCTCTATTTAAAAAAGGTTTACATTATTTTTAATGAAAAAGTATTAGAACGGATGATACTGAAATATATGTATTAATTAATTGGATTATATCATGTAAGCATAATTGTTAAGTATAAACAGGGGTAGGACAGGCTTCTTCCTACTCCTTTTCGAACAATTGATAGGACTGTACTCTACATATTAGTTATTTGTTATTTATTATTTGTATTTTAAATCATGTTCGAAATAAAGATTCATTCATTCATATTCATTATATGACTGTAACTTGTGTATTACTGTAACTAAGATGTTTTGGTAAACAGCTAAAATAACACAAATTCTGTCTGTGACCAAATCCATTGCTGGAAATGTGTTCATGGTTTCCATCGTAGTTTCCACCGTAGTAAGGCGATTCATGGTTTCCACCGTAGTTTCCACCGCAGTAAGGCGATGACGTAGTCTATGCAAATATGCAGGCGCGGTATGATGACGTATGGTACATCACATTTCCGGGTGATGGATTTGATGCCTGCAGCTGGACCCTTCTCGCTCAGGCTCCGCCTGGGGTGGTGTCCCTTGACCTCCACCGTTCATGAAGCCCTGTTCTTTTTTTCTTTTTTTTATCACTTGAGTTTTTATTGGTTTTTTTGGTTGGGTTTCAGGCAGCATAGACATGGACAGAACATCATATCTCCATCTTAAATGGTAAAACAAAGGGTAAAGAAACAAAGCATGGCCCCTCAACAGAGGGGTAAAAAAGTGAAAAGGAAAAGAAAAAGAAAAGTAAGAAAAAAGGGAGAAAATAAGAAAGTCCGGAGGTGTTTCAATAAACATGTTACTGGTAATATTCTGAATGGGTATTAAATTAGAAGATGTCACGTTTCATAGGCTATAAATGTTCCATTTCCCCCCAGTATTTTTCAAATATATTGATTTTGAGTCTCAAAAGGTATGTAAATCTTTTCCATAACAAAAATGTCTCAGACAATTTCCAGCTACTGTTCCTGTATGAAGCCCTGTTCTTAACACAGTCATTGACGGTAACAGTAACTCGGCCTTGCTTTTGTGTACCTAGGACCTGACCATGCACATCAACGTGAACGCTGAGCAGCACACCCATTCACTGAAGCAGCTCCTGAAGCACATCAACACTAACCAGGAAGCCCAGACAGAGCTGGCTCGCTGGGGGCTGGACGTCAGCCAGGACATCCTGGTGGTGAGACCTCCACATTTGAATACTTTATTTGGTTCCACAAATTATATTATACAAACAGGGAATCAAATATTTCGGGGCTAAGCAGCACTGAACACTTAAGGATACACATAACACCTCCTTCTCCACACGGCCAAGCTGCCAATAATAGCTGAGACAGAGCAAAATTTGGCAACCTGTTTGGCCTTTCTTTTAGTCATTGCAGCAATTCTCAGACCCCTCATGGTGCATTTATATACATGGCCCAGACTTCCAAATACAAGTATGCTGAATTTGCACTTGTACCCAAAGCTGGTTATCGTACCAAGTAGTGGTACACACACACACACACACACACACACACACACACACACACACAACCTCCTTACTCTCTGGCCCTTCTGTCATTCTCTCTCTTCTGTCACTCTACTGTTTCTCTGTCGTTACCTGTAACTGTCTGTTCACCAAGCACAAAAAGCTGTACTCCACAACCTTTCTAGAATCTATAAAGCGTAATGCCTTATTCAGGGTTACCGCGCTGGTCTTAAAAAGCCTTAAAGTCTAAAATCCAACAAAGTTAGTTATTCAGTTATTCGGTCTAAAAATGAGGTACTAAGTCTTAAAAATGAGATCCTGCAAGGAAATCAGTCCGACCACATCTATTTATGCAGAAATTAATCAAGCTGGAAAAAAAAAATCAAATTCGCTTCCTTTTTTGTCTGTATGGCAGTGAAATCCCTAATTTCATCACCTCGAGGATGACAAAAAGCGATCATATGGTGTTGCGAATAGGTCTAAAATTCTATTTAAAGAGGTCTCTAAAAAGGTCTTAAATTTGACTTGTAGGAACTCTGTCTAGGCCTAAATGAAGAAGGATCCTTAGAAAAGTGAAGGAACTGATGTAGACGAGAGGAGGGAAAAACTCCTCCCCTAAAGTGGCTTGTTAGAGGGCTGTCCTCCTTAAAACAATTTAAACAGCAGCATTCAGCATTGTAGAAAAAAATGAGTTACTGTCTGATTTCTAGTTGTAGTGCCTTCAGTTCTCGTATCTCACTATGGGGAACGCCCCCTGCGTGACCTCATCAGAAACTGAATTACACTGCGCCAGCCCATTGGCTGGCCCAGGCGACGCTTGTGTCACGAGGGACGGGACCCTCCGCCTATATAACACGTACACACGGGATCCAAAAACCTTTGCTCCCTTCTCACTGGAGCTGTGCGGGTGGCTAGAGCTAAACAGTCCACAGATACGAGCGACCACAACACACACACACACACACACACACACACACACACACACTGTATGGAAAGTTTGAGCGGCAGTGACGGCCGCGCGCTGCACTTAGTATTTATTCTTGATTATTTTGAATGTCTCGTTCAGCCCGTCAGTGACGGTGCAGTGTGTGTGTGTTAGCCCGTCAGTGACGGTGCAGTGTGTGTGTGTGTGTGTGTGTGTGTGTGTGTTAGCCCGTCAGTGACGGTGCAGTGTGTGTGTGTTAGCCCGTCAGTGACGGTGCTGAGCCGTGCTGTACGTTAACAAACACGTTTGTACAGCTGTTCCTTTGTGTCGACCTCCCTCTGTGCCTAGAGACTCTTACACTAACGTTACCACCAGGTGCTAGCTAGCTACGGTAGCTAACGTTACCACCAGGTGCTAGCTAACTACGGTAGCTAACGTTACCACCAGGTGCTAGCCAGCTACGGTAGCTAACGTTACCACCAGGTGCTAGCTAGCTACGGTAGCTAACGTTACCACCAGGTGCTAGCTAACTAAGGTAGCTAATGTTACCACCAGGTGCTAGCCAGCTACGGTAGCTAATGTTACCACCAGGTGCTAGCTAGCTACGGTAGCTAATGTTACCACCAGGTGCTAGCTAGCTACGGTAGCGAACGTTACCACCAGGTGCTAGCTAGCTAAGGTAGCTAATGTTACCACCAGGTGCTAGCTAGCTAAGGTAGCTAACGTTACCGATGCATCATCAGACAGAAATGAGCAACTGCAACTCCGCTGGCAGAAGGGTGAAAGAGGAGAAACGCTTTGAAATGGATACCATTTCCACCGTGGTAAAGTTGTTTTTATATTCGACATTCAACAGACATTCACATTCGGCATTTTAGGGACCGTGGTAAAAGTAGTGAAAAACCCAATGGAGATATGGCTGTCCTGATCAATAACTCTGTCAATATTGGGCCAATGCACCTCAAACCAATTGTAGATTGTTCTGGGAGTGGCCCTCCAAAAATGGCAACCTTTATTTTTCCCAATCAATTGATTAGGAATTTATTAAAATTCAAGAACTCAAACCCTATGGAGATTTGGTTTTCCTGATCAATAACTCTGCCAATATTGGGTCAAAACACCTCAAACCAATTGCAGATTGTTCTGGGAGTGCCCATCCAAAAATGGCAACTGTTGTTTTTCCCAATCAATTGATTAGGAATGTATTAAAATTCAAGAACTCAAAAACCCTATGGAGATATGGCTGTCCTGATCAATAACTCTGCCAATATTGGGTCAAAACACCTCAAACCAATTGTAAATTGTTCTGGGAGTGCCCATCCAAAAATGGCAACCCTTGGATTTCGCAATCAATTGATTAGGAATTTATTAAAATTCAAGAACTCAAAAACTCTATGGAGATATGGCTGTCCTGATCAATAACTGCCAATATTGGGCCAAAGCAGCTCAAACCAATTGCAGATTACTATCGGGGAGGTTCGATAACACCACTGTTGGGAAACACACAGTACCGCGTGGGTGCCGTCGTCTTCAGTTTGAAGCATACTCTTCTGTCTGAGGGTTTTTTCAGCCTGAGGCTTGTGGTCAGGGGCGGACTGGGATCAAAAAACAGCCCTGGCATTTGCGACACAACAGCCCTATTTCCAAAATGAACCAGTGTTGATAGTGAGAGGACAGACTATTTTGAATGGGATTGTATCTGAATGTATAATCAAATATATACTGTTATAATGTATCATTATTGTTTAATACATACTTCCTCATTTCCTCATAAGGAATTCAAGAAATGTTAAGGAAAACGCAGGTATGAAAAATCACCCTGGATAATTGCACCCAAGTTTAGTGTTTAAATAAGCCGGTTCAGGCAATGTTATCTAATACATTTCATATAGATACTTTTTTAGACATACTTCAATATATTTATTTTGAAAAATAATTCTATCTATACTTGATCTTTTGTATATTATATTTTCCAGTATGTTTAATGCAGGACCTTACCATGGATTTGTTTCCAAAGCACCTAATTTACAATCAGACTGTTGTTGCAGTCTTAAATGGTCAGAGGTGAAGGATGACTACCTAAACTAGTCATCAGGGCCTTTTTGACCCGATCATGCTTAGTATCAAACTAATGTTAAGTTTGAATATATCCCAAAACAATAACTAGTCTTACAGGCTTCTCTACTGCAGTGTCCCTTGGGGACCAAACCTGCTCCTGGTGACATTCAGATGTCAAGATCTTAATAGTTTCAGGTTTGACAGTATGACAAGACTCAGACAACACTCTGGACACTCCTTCTGGACAGCATAGAGAGAGCCACGGGTCTTACTGATATACAATACCCATAGATAGAGGATGAGTCCTGACACACAGGCCACAGAGAGTATTAACCACCTACTGCTCTAGATAATCATAAGAGCAGCGGATACAAACTGAAGGAGAGAAGAGTGAAGGAACCCCCTGCATTCACAAGGCTGCTCAAAAGGCCAGTCAAAGTAGTTGTTCACTTTTTTTATGCCAAATTCTGTGCCCCACAGTTGTGGCTTTTGCAAAAATAAAATAAAATAAAATAAACAGTGGGGCCTCTTCCAAAAATGTAAATGTAAAATGTAGATAAAGAACTGTGGGGAGGGAGGGAGAGTGCTTACCTCCACCACCACGCGCACGGCTTCCTCAAACAGAGGTAGAACCTCCAGGTTGCCCTGGCGCTCCATCAGTCGGGCCTGGCAGATCCAATACTTGGAAAACTTATGAGCCATGGGCACCCTAGACAGCACATCCTGTACTTGCTTTGTTTGGCAACCCTGTGACACAGCCGGGAAATGGACAGACATTTTTTCAGAAATGAGAAATGTAATAAATCACGGAGGACTCAACTCAAGGGTTCGTTAACTTTATATATTCAATACTCCCGGCTCACAGTCACATGGCATACAGACACAGTAGCATCACTTATATACCCTCTACTGTCGTAACTCACGCATATCGGTTTACGTCTGTGTCGTGCATAGATTACGTATTGTAGTCACGTCAATACTATGACATCTCCCCCTTTTCGTTTCTTTCCTTGAAGTAAACAACAGATGAACATTCTGTAAAACAATGTTATTCTATAGCAATCAATCAGTCAGGAATACTTTAACATCCTGTCAAAGGTAAACAGTGCTATTCTCCTATAGCCTCAATAAACGATAATACTAAATAATATCAATCAACATTAGGATTAGCAAATAATTATCAAATGAACGGTTCACATTCTGGAACTCTTTTGACATTCAGTATTGTGGTTTTACCACCAGGAACTCTTTTTCCTTCACTTCCCCCCCCCCAAAAAAATAAAGTCATGAGAGGACTTGTTAACTCACAAGTCCAGTCTGACAACCGGTCTGGAGATCCGTCCAGACCTGGGGCCGGATTCACCAAGCGTTTTTAAGAACAAATTTGTTCTTAAGAACAACATTTGTTCTTAAGACAAAACTTAAGAAGATTTGGTATTCATGAAGAAAATCTTATCTTTTCTTTAGTTTTTTCTTAACTTTCTTCTTAAGATTTTTCCTAAGATAGAACTTAAGAACAACTTAAGAACAAATGAGATTCTCGAAAACAAAGTTCTTAGATTTCTTCTCAAATTTCTTCTCAACTTTAAGAGAAGCTCTCACCTGTCTTAAAGCAGCTAAAGTGAAAGGGAAGTCTTACTTGAACAATTTTGTATTGCATTTATTTGATTTGGGGGGGGGGGGATTTGGATTGATTTGATTTGATTAATATTTAGTTTAGCCCTAGACAATGTGTTAACACATTTTGTTAATTCAAGTTGGTCAGAGTATTTTTGTGTGAATGTAGCCTATCACATAAAGCATGTTTGAGATATAACTGAAATGGGCCTTTCAGCCTGTGTCACATGTAGGCCTATTCCTAGATTACACCACAATGTACTCAGAAAGTAAATCAAGGAGGCAGTTGTTGTATTTGATGTATACTACTTAATTAATCATTATGAACATGTTATTTAAGTAGGCCAAGTAACTGAAACAATGTCCTTACTATTATTTATTTTATATTCACATTTTAGATGGAAGTTCTTCATAAGTTCAAAAGAGAGAGAGAGAGAGAGACACGCACAGGTGTAAAAATCACAGTTCAAAATCTAAGAACTTCTTAACTGAGAAAACTAAGAACTTCTTAAGAACTTCTTAAGTGAGAAAACTAAGAAGTTCTTAAGACATAGGACAATTCTTAAGAAAAAAATGGTGAATAGCGTTTAAGAACATTCTTAGGAACATCTTATCTTTTTTCTTAAGAATTGTCTTAAGAATTATCTTAAGAACACTTTGGTGAATCCGGCCCCAGGACTCTATCTATCTATCTATATATCTACCTATCTACTGGACTCTCCATATGAATGTGCTTGTCTTAGTTACCTAGAGGAGGTGAACATGTGTGTGACTGTGTGTGACTGTGTGTGACTGTGTGTGTGAACATGTGTGTGACTGTGTGTGTGACTGTGTGTGACTGTGTGTGTGACTGTGAGCCATCCAGATGAGATGTGTGTGACTGTGAGCCAGCCAGATGAGATGTGTGTGACTGTGAGCCAGCCAGATGAGACGTGTGTGACTGTGAGCCAGCTAGCTATCATGATTAGCATCGATTTTCTTAGTTAAAAACTACGCTTATTCAATGTACTAGCTTTGAAGATTAGGTCATGTAAAAGACCCAGAATCTGTTACTTTTATAGATTTCCGTCTAATAATCAATTTAATTACATATTTTTACTGCCGGAGCCCATAGTTACCATGGAAACGGACGAAAACATTAGTAGTAACTTAAGCTAATAAATAAAGATAGCTGAGAATACAGTTCATGTCAGTTGCTGAAAACAATGAACAACACATTACACATTCGTAATATATGGGAACCACATGTTTTAATGGTTCAATTTACCTGAGAAGAATGACATTAGTTGCCTCTCCAATTCCTCGCTCCAGGCAAGATTGGCCGCCATCTTGGTTGATTTTCTTCAGCCGAAAAAAAATAGTCACATGACTAAAATCTGTATTCTGATTGCAGGATCCCGGAGAGTTGCCTGCTGCGGTGCTCGTGTATCATAGGCAGAAGAACTTCTCAAGTGAGAAAACTAAGAAGTTCTTAAGACATGCGACAAATCTTAAGAAAAAAATGGTGAATAGCGTTTAAGAACATTCTTAGGAACATCTTATATTTTTTCTTAAGAATTGTCTTAAGAAGTGCCACGCGGTGGCGCAGCGGTCTAAGCATTCGCCTCTAGTGCAAGCTGCCCACCGGGGACTGGGATCGAATCCCGGTCTCGCCAGACCCGGATATGGCCGGGGCTCACAGGGAGCGGCATATTGAGCGGCCGCTCCCAAGGGGGGTATAGGACTATTTTCCGGACAGGGATCCGTCGCGCAACACCGCCCCCGTCTGGTGCTGGAGTAACGGTGTCGGGCTCGAGGAGCCAGACAGCTAGTCTGCCTGGCGATCTCCTCTGGGGCTGCCGGCCACGGGGTCGTGCGGCGGATCCTACGTAATAGGCAGGGGATAATTGGATGCTAGGTTGGGTGCAATTGGATACCAAATTGGGTGAAAAAGGGATAAAATCAGAAAAACAAATAAAAAAAATTAAAATAAAAAAAGAATTGTCTTAAGAAATATCTTAAGAACACTTTTGTGAATCCGGGCCCAGGACTCTCCCTATGAATGTGGTTGTCTTAGTTGGCAGCGATATGGCTAACTTGCATGATGCATCAAAAAACCATTGCATTTAGTGCTGGTACTAGGGTAGCTAACTGCCTACACTGTGGTTCAAATGTCATCATCATCATCATTACATATGTATTGTAATATTTAGATACTGCTGGTAGTTGTTTGTCAACAGTCCTGGGGGGTTCAGAGCATACAGTACCGCGAGTTCAGGACGTGGTTGTACAAACTTGACTTCACCTGTTGTCTTATTGTGTTGTCCTGTCCTGTTGTCAGTTGGATGATATAACCATCACTTTTGACGGAGGGAGAACCACTCTGAACTTTGCAGAGGCAGCACTGCTCATCCAAGGCTCAACATGTATTTACAGCAAGAAGGTGAGTCCTAGAACAGTCCAACATGGGACCCACAGACCCAGAGACAGAGGACATCCTCGTGGTGTGACGACTGTATATCTGGGCTATCAGAAGTCACAGACAGGGCTACGTCATCATGACAGCGTGATTTAAAATGACCTCCGCTACATAATAATAATAATAATGCATTTTATTTATAGGCGCCTTTCAGAGCACTTAAGGACACCTTACAGAGCATCATTTAAAAACAAGCAACAGATTCAAACAGGTTAAAACAGTGATTCAAACAAACAAAAACAAACAAAACAAGACAAAACAAAAGACTTAAAAACAACCAATCAGTTAAAAATACGCCAGTTTAAAAAGGTGGGTTTTCAGGCAGGATTTGAAGATGGAAAGAGAATCAGTGTTGCGTATATCTTGTGGGAGAGAGTTCCAGAGACGGGGGGGGGGGGGGGGGGGAGAGAGTGACTGAAGGCTCTAGACCCCATAGTGGTCAGGCGGGCAGAAGGTATAATAGTACAGCGGCTTAGCTCTCATATTATGAGGAATTGTGCACTTTTTGAAGAAAGCATGACATTTCTACCATAGTTAGTACATACCATAAGGTTTATTTTCAGATGTGGAGAGAAGTCAGATTTGACCCCAGAGGCCCGGTGTAAGTACCGGATTTTCCGACCCGCGAGGTTTTTCCGACCCTACCAGATCCGGTCATAGGTTCAGCCCTTTCCGGCCATAGGTAGCGCTATGATTCGCTATGATTCGTGATGACAACGATGACAACGAAGACCCGTTCTATATCGTGGAGCTCCGCCCCATAGGGGAGCTCTGCTCCTATTGGTTTACCCGCTACCTAAAGTAGCCAATGACTGAATTTTTCAATGCCTGCGCCCGCCTGGGGTGCTATATAAAGGGGCGTACTTCGCTCCATCATTCTCCCAAAAAGTTCAGCACGGGTTGAAATCTGAAGACTGAGAAGGACGACTACTAGACTGGAGGACCCGCCAGCCTTTCCCTTCGAGATGGATCGTCCGCCGCCGATAAATAACTTCCCCCGGTACTCCTGCCGCTGCAGCTTCCTAGCAGCGGAGGACAAACACGACTACTGCCACGTCTGCCTCGGCCCCGAACATGCCGAGGCGGCGTTGGTCGCCTCCCCCAGCTGCCTCCCCTGCTCTCTCCTTTCCGTCGAGGACAGGAGTAGGAGGGTGGCCTGGTTCAAGGAGAGCGTTCCCCTGACGGGCGCTATCTCGGAGATGCTATCCGACTCGGATAACTCTGCCGATGATACGTCCGGACAGGCCCCAGAGCGGCGTTCTGGGCAGGCGACTCCCCGAGTAGGGATGGACCCGCCCGCTCAGCCAGCCCTGGCATCAAGCCGCCCTCAACCAGCTGTGTGGTCGGTGTCGATGTCAGGGTCAGAGAGCTCTGATGAGGGCGAGCGGCAGGTAGAGGCTCACGAGCTCCCCGCCATCGCCCCCCCATCACTCCTCCACGACTTCCAGGGCCTCCTGGAAGCTGCGGCGGATGTGTTGGGGATCCCCCGTCCTGCCTCCCCTCCCCCAACGACGGAGTCCTTCTGGGAGAAGGAATTGTTTTACGGGAGGAGGGCGAAACGACAGGACCAACCTCCTAACGCTGTCCTCCCAGGCTTGGATAAGTTTGTGGAGGACACGTGGAGGGAACCACTCACAAGCAGGGCGCCGGTGAAGGCGTTCCTGCCCTTTACTAGAGTGGAGGGACTCGCGGAGGGGATGACCAACGGCTCCCCACCGCTCGAACCAGCGCTGGCGGCCTACTTGGTGCCGGGGTCCAGCGCTTGGTCAGTGCCCAAGAAACCCACGCTGCCCAACCAGCGTGACAAATTTAACGCCGCCCTGGTGGACAAGAGCTACGCTCTCGGTGCCCAGGCGGCAGCGGCGGCAAATAACATCGCCATGTTTACCGCTGCCATTGCGAAACTCACCGCAGACCGACCCGACGGTCTGTCTGCGGCGGAGACGGAGCTCCTGAGCAAGCTCAGTGCAGCGACGATGCACCTGGCCCAGGGCGTCGCGACCTGTGGAGGTCACCTGATGGCAAATGCGGTGATACAGCAGCGGCAAATGTGGCTGTCTCTTACCACCATGACCGGGGCGGACCGGATGGCCCTGCTGAATGCTCCAATAGAGCGACAAGGGCTATTCGGTCCCGCCATGGATACCATGACAAAGCGCCTGGCCGCGATGGAGGAGGCTAAGAAGCACCTGGCCAGACACCTCCCTCTCCAGCGACCTTCCACCTCTTCTTCTTCTTCCGCAGGGGCGACTAGACCGTCAAAGACTGCGACTGCGAAACGGAGGGTGCGGCGTAATGCAGCGTGGGCTCCACCTCTACCGACGGCGCCATACCCCACTCAGCCTTTCCAGCCTCCGCCGCCGACCACCGAGGGTGCCCGCTTCGGCCCCCCACGGCAGCGTAACCCCCCCACAGCATGGCGTGGGGGTAAACGCAAGAGGAATGCGTGACTGGCGGGGGATCGGTAATGACCCCGCCACCGTTTTTTCACTGGCGGGAGGGTCGGTGATGACCCCCACCAGTTGTTCCTACCTCATAAGGAGGCAAAAGAGGGTAAATCCCCACATAACTTTTTCAGTAAAGGTGGCTTTTTTCCATGTAATCTACCAGAGCGGAGACCCGCCTACCTTGTCAGAGTGTGGTCGGATCGCTACCGATTAGAAACAAGACGGAGACTGGCCCAGCTTACCGGTGTGTGGCCAGCTCTCTGCCTAACAGAAGAGACTGGCCCAGCTTACCGGCGTGTGGCCAGCTCTCTGCCTAACAGGCTTACCCCTATCACGGCACGAAGCGGGTTAAACACCCCTGTATGTCGCCGTATAGAGGGACCGTTATCTACCAGAGCGGTGACCCACCTGCCTTGTCAGGGCGTGGTCCAATCGCTACCGGTTAGAAACAAAGCGGAGACTGGCCCAGCTTACTAGCGTGTGGCCAGCTCTCTGCCTAACAGACTTACCCCTATCACGACACAATAGAGGTTAAACACCCCTGTCTGTAGCCGTATAGAGGGGTCGTTATGTAAAAATGGCCCAGCTTACCGGCGTGTGGCCAGCTCTCTGCCTAACAGGCTTACCCCTATCACGACACGAAGCGGGTTAAACACCCCTGTATGTCGCCGTATAGAGGGACCGTTATCTACCAGAGCGGTGACCCACCTGCCTTGTCAGGGCGTGGTCCAATCGCTACCGGTTAGAAACAAAGCGGAGACTGGCCCAGCTTACTAGCGTGTGGCCAGCTCTCTGCCTAACAGACTTACCCCTATCACGACACAATAGAGGTTAAACACCCCTGTCTGTAGCCGTATAGAGGGGTCGTTATGTACATCAAAAACCCCTCCATGTCTATCAGGACCTGGCCCAGCTCGTGAGCGTGCGGCCGGTTCTTTGATTATCAGGCATAATAAACCTGCGTCAATAAAGAGCATTGTTACACATAACAAACACTCTTTACAGACGGCAGCCCATCCCTTTCGAAATGACCCCACCTTGGGCTGTGCCACCTCCTCGGTGTGCAGCGGCGGCTGGGATCATACAGAAATTCAAGTTTTTTCTGTCGACTGCACCACAACAGACGGTCCAGCCGCTGTCGTTGCGTTATGCAGAATGGCTAGAAGGGACAGGTATTCTGTCGGGCTGGCTAGACAGGACATTGAGGAGGGGATATGCACTACAGTTCATTCAGCCTCCTCCGCCCTTCAGGGGCATGAGAGAGACTGTTTTTTGTCCTGCCCGATAAAGACACGTGCGCTCCAGGAGGAGATTACGAATCTCCTAACAAAGGGCGCAGTGACATTGGTTCCGAGGGACCAGTGGGACATGAGGTGGTACTCCCCGTATTTCCTTGTCCCAAAGAATTCGGGAGACATGAGACCCATACTAGATTTAAGGGTCCTCAACGAGAGAGTGGCGAAACGCCCCTTTCGTAGATACCTGAGGGTCGCGTATTTCGTGTGCCAATCACAGAGTGGCACAGGAAATTCCTACGTTTTGCTTTCCAAGGGAAGGTTTACGAGTACACGCGCCTGCCCTTCGGGTACGCGCTTGCTCCTCGAATTTTCTCAGAATGCGTGCAGACAGCACTCGAACCACTGAGGCGAAACGAGATACGCATATTAGCATATCTCGACGACCTACTGGTCTTGGCCCAATGCCCAAATCGAGCCATTCGGTACGCAACCTCACTCAGCTGGGGTTAGCTGTAAACTGGACAGAGAGTGCTCCGTGGCCGGCTCAACAGTTTTCCTATCTAGGCATTCAGTTGGATACTGCCGAGATGAGGGCCAGTTTATCGGCACCACGGAGAGCGACACTGACGTCAACTCTCCGGGTGTGTCGAGTGACAAATACAATCACCGCTCTGTCAAGGATGTCCTTACTAGGACTGATGTCTGCAGCCCATGTAGTGGTCCCCTTAGGCCTGTTACACATGCGCAGACTGCAGAGGCGGTTCGCACGACTGCGACTGGTTCCAGTGAGACGCCGTCGCAAGTTGATTGTAATACAGAGATCGGTCAAAACCGACCTGAGCTACTGGAGAGACCCGCGCGTCATCGCGCGCAGAGTCGCCTGAGTTCGCTAAAAGCTCTCCACATTCCAGGTCTGCTCAACGAAGGAGCAGATCTGTTATCACGGGGAGGCCCGAGGGACGACGACTGGAGGTTAGCACCCTCCATTGTGTCGCTGATTTGGGCACGGTTCGGGCAAGCAGAAGTGGATCTGTTTGCGTCACGGACGAATGCGCAGTGTCGCCTTTGGTTCTCCCTGCGCGAACGGGACAACCCGCCATTGGGAGTCGATACATTCGCACACCACCCATGGCCGAGGGTTCTGTTATACGCGTTCCCACCCCTGACATCTATCCTCCCACTGTTGGCACGAGTGAGGTCAGAGAGGCTAGAGTTAATTCTTGTAGCCCCGGACCGTCCCGGAGCCCCGTGGTTTCCGGAACTGATGGAGATGTTGGTAGAGGGCCCATGGCCCATACCTCATCGACAAGATGCACTCTCTCAAGCCGGAGGCTTGGTGAGGGGGCCGCCTATGAGGGGGGGCCCCTCATGGCCTGGTTACTGAGAGGGATTTGTTAGAACGCAGGGGTCTGACAGACGCGGTCATTCAGACCATTCAGAGTGCGCGCGCGCAATCCACTGCAAAGGGATATGCGGCGCGCTGGCGAGTTTTTACACAGTGGTGTGAGGGACAGGACGTTGACCCTGTCTGCTGTCGGGTCGAAACGTTCTTGTGCTTCTTGAATGAATGGACTTTATTGTCATTGCTACAGTACAGGTACCAAACAACGAAATTTAGGAGGGGTGGCTCCCCTGGTGTTAGGAAAGGGAAAAAAAAAAAACTTTTAGAAAAAGAATAAAATCACAAGAAGGTAAGGAGCTGGTTTACATAAATAAAGGCTATGTACACAATCCACTGTACTATACTGCACAGATAGTCAACTAGGGTTGTCATATTGCACAAAAGTATTCTTACAGTCGCTGTTGACAAGGGATTGGCGGCGGGAACTATTAAAGTTTACGCGGCTGCCATCTCAGCTTGTCATGAGGGTTTTGCGACAACGACACTGTTTTTTCAGTCATTCGCTGGTTGAGCGTTTTTGACTGAAGTGTGTAGGCTTAGACGCCCTCATAGGACTCTAATGCCAAAATGGGACCTGTCGATTGTGCTAGAGGCGCTGTGCGTGCCCCCATTCGAACCCATTGTCACTGTGTCTTTGCATTTTTATTGTCTCTCAAGACGAGTCTACTCCTCGCCTTGACTACGGCTGAGCGAGTGAGTGATTTGTGCGCTCTCTCGTCACGGGCAGATTGTTTGATCATATCTGATGACGAAACAAAAGCTGTATTACGCCCTAACCCGGCTTTTATCCCTATGGTTAATCGTGGGTTTTAGGGTTCAGAGCTGTGCTCTGAGTGCCTTTTTTTCCTCCTCCTCACGACGGAGAGAGGGAGAGGCGTTTACATTGTATATGTCCGGTGCGCGCGTTGGCACAATATGTGAAGTGCACGGCAGGACTGAGATCTTCTCCCCGGCTTCTGATCTGCTATGGCGGACAGAAAGCCGGGACACCACTCTCGAAGCAGAGGCTGTCCCTTTGGATTTGCGAGGCTATTAGCCGAAGGGGCAGCCCGTGCCGACTGGCATTCGGGCTCATTCCACCAGGGGCATGGCCACATCAGTGGCCATTCTCAGGGGAGTGGGAGTGGAGGAGATATGTGTGGCGGCGTCTTGGTCGTCGCCATCACTTTTTATACGGTATTACTTGAAAGATATTTCTTCCTCATCCTTTTCTCATTCTGTCCTCAGTTTTGCTGATGACTGATGTAGTGGGGAAGGCACTTGGATTACCCTGGTCATGGGGATTCTATTCAAGTGCTGTCAGGATAAATACGGATGTGCCTGGGGAAGGGACCCTCCTCCAGGACATGTTCCGTTAGATCAACAACCCTACGTGCTCACGTAAGGGTTAGGTCAGTGATATTCTTCCTCAATCCTTTCTCATTCTGTCCTCAGTTTTTCTGATGACTGATGTTGTGGGAAGGGCACTTGGATTACCCTGGTCATGGGGATTCTATTCAAGTGCTGTCAGGATGAATACGGATGTGCCTGGGGAGGGGACCCTCCTCCAGGACATGTTCTGTTAGATCAACAACCCAACGTAAGGGTTAGGTAAGTGATATTTCTTCCTCATCCTTTTCTCATTCTGTCCTCAGTTTGCTGAGGACTGATGTAGTGGGGATGGCACTTGGATTACCCTGGTTGGGGATGCTATTCAAGTGCTGTCAGGATGATTACGGATGTGCCTGGGGAGGGGACCCTCCTCCAGGACATGTTCCGTTAGATCTACAACCCTGCGTGCTCACGTAAGGGCTAGATCAGTGGAGCAGACTCGGTGTGGGTTGGGCCAACTTTTTAAGGTTGTCTTGAACCAACATCAGTGGTCAGCTCCGGGTGCCGCTGAGATTGTTTTCGGATTAATAGTCTCAGTGGGGGTACATTTGGCCTCGCTCGCTCCGCCTAAACCAATAGGAGCAGAGCTCCCCTATGGGGCGGAGCTCCACGATATAAAACGATAGTTATGGAGATAGACTCCAGTTCTATGAGTGGAGCGGAGCCCCATAGGGCTGCTGGCCCACTTCGACTCGTTCAAACCCGGCTGTTTTGTATGTTTGGGAGAATGATGGAGCGAAGTACGCCCCTTTATATAGCACCCCAGGCGGGCGCAGGCATTGAAAAATTCAGTCATTGGCTACTTTAGGTAGCGGGTAAACCAATAGGAGCAGAGCTCCCCTATGGGGCTCCGCTCCACTCATAGAACTGGAGTCTATCTCCATAACTATCGTTAGTAGATCTGAAACTGTGTGTTGTGTGTGTGTGTTTCGCGCGCATCGCGCGTGCGCGCGTGTGTGCC
This sequence comes from Nansenia antarctica, assembly GCF_963989245.1. Lineage (NCBI taxonomy): Eukaryota > Metazoa > Chordata > Actinopteri > Argentiniformes > Microstomatidae > Nansenia > Nansenia antarctica. Next base: position 58,690,560 of record NC_137675.1, on the reverse strand, counting down.
CGCTGGTATCTTTGTAATCATGACACGGTAGACATTTCTAAGAATGTATTTCACTATTTCTGAGTATTTCACTACTCAGTTATACATTTTCCATAGTTTGCTTCAAATAGCTGTTATGTGATAATAAAGTAATAATAATAATAATAACATATATTTCAGCCCTTTGTATATATACACATCTCTGCATTCTCTGTGCCATTATGCTTGTTAATCATTTTAATTCGTTAGAGTAAACTAATAGGTATGAAATGAAAAAAAGATTAATTACCTTTAGCTATGGTTAATGTAATAGGGTCAACCATTACATATCTTCTCCTATTATCTTGTATCACTTTCTCTTCAGAGAATGGTAGAGATGTATTAATTACTATGGCCACACCCCTCTTCTTACCATATGACGCATGAAATACTTGGTTTACCAAATCCTTTCTCAATGTTTTGTAGTCTTCCTCAATCAGATGTGTTTTTTGTAGTAAAGCAACACGATTTAATGAAATGCAATGAATTTATTGTAAATCAATACAGCATGAAACCATATTTACATAAAAATGGATTGACCATACACAAACAAAAACGTATTCATTCACAAATTAGCTGGAATCAAGTAAAAACATTGTGTAGGTTAACCGAAATATAGCATGTGTACATATACATATATATCTTATTTGGGAAATGTTTGGGGCCTGTAGCCACATCTAACCCACGCCCATGGAGAGGATGGACTGACTCAGACAGCATGCACGTGTCAAAAGCCCCTCCCTCTGACATGACTCTAACTCTAGCTAGATCCAGACTCTAGCTGGAAGGAATAAGTGAATAAGGCCATCGGTCATCCACCGTTATCATTTGGGGTAATGTGACCAACATGTAGTTCACACTACTGTTCAGATTCAGTTTTATATTTGCGACTGCAAGCACACTAATTAATCAATCACTCTTCCGAACTGGGAGCCTTGAAACTTGCGCACACAGGGATGCCAAGATTGTCCTTGACCTCTAACAGAAATAAATCATAATCAATTTTAAGTTCAAATTAAAAAATATATATTTCCAGCAATTCTTGACGTTCTTCTTCATCTTCAATCAGTGTCAATTTAGCCTCTATTTCCTCTCTCTGTATTTTGTCCAATTGCAGAAAAGCAGGCTCCTGGACCTTCCCTTACAGCCGGTGGGCGTTCTTGTTCATCCACTCCGCTCCCAGGAGGGTGGACTTGCCACGGTCTACAAGACAAAAACAGTTTAAAGTCCTCTTACAGTGGTCCATAGAAACAGTTCTACAGCCAGTGGTGTAGTGGCACCGTTTTCATATAAGGTTATAGTAATATACAGTACTGGTGAAGAGAAACATACCGAAGTTGTCGTCTTCTGTCCTCTTTTTCTTGGCGTCTTCCTCTTGCATTGTTGCGGCATAGCTGTGGTCATTTCTTATGGCATTGCTGCCCACCACACTGTCAGACCACTCACACTGAAGGAATAAAATGCATGGTGCAATCACAACTATTGAACTAACAAAAAACACTATTATTTACCATTCAGCATCATGCTCACCTCCTGTTCCCTCTTCCGCTTCTTGGGGACCCTGAAAACCGGCTGCAGTGACCCTTGGAGCAACGCTCTGGCCTCATCGGTCCAGTGGGCAAACCTCTGCCCGTGGCTTTGAGTGAGATAGTGACAGAATAAAAAAGTAAGCCAATGTATAACAAATGCGGTTTCGGAAGTTACATTTAAAGTGAAGTCTTACCCCTCAATCTGGAACCGTTCCATTAGAACGATGCACCACCATCTCCTCAGGCGTCCCATATCCCTCTAAAAAAATTGAGAGAAGAAATGTAAAGTCAAAATGGTTCTGTGCGCTTGGGCAATGGGTGTTTCCAGAGATATATACAGTATATGCTACAACAGCCAAACCGTTATGGTTTAGAATGTTAATGGTAACAGATTTAGTTTCCTCCTTGACTCTCCTCACCGTCGGAGAAGAGAAACACTGACCTCTGTGAACTGAAGTGGAGCGTCAGTGGTGAGACAGAGTGCATACTGTGAAAGGCAAAGATCTGCTTATTAGGTTATGACCATTTCAAATGAACAACATTTTCAATAGAATAGAAAGGAATTTACCATCAATATGAAGACACCACAATCAATCCCTGTGTTTTGGCGAGGGAAACCCTGAAAGAATTGGACAAGGTGTTAATAGCAATATAACAGTTATGTGGTCAAAAGGATAATAAAGACATGTGCAAGTGCATGAGATGCAGGACAAAAGTACCTTGATGTCTCTGCCGTACATGGTTGCCCACTGGCCTGGGGCGATGCGATGAGCTAGATCACTGTCAAAATCCAGCATAAGAGTATTTGTGTCAGACAAATTGACTCTTAACTATATTGTTCAGCTCTCCCTCTAGTTAGCTGAATGGTGAATTTTCTGCTTGCTCCGGCAGTACGGGTGAAATGATGAGACTGACACAATTCGGTTTGATTTCCTTCTTCCTCTAATAAACAGATTGTAAAACTGAAAACACATTGATCCATTAGTACATGTAAATAATTAACAGTGAACGAACTAACAGAAAAGATTCAACAAACTACACAATCATTCAGAGCTCAACTTACCAACTCCCATCTCGCTCTATACTGTCATTCCGATTCCCTGCCACCCAGATTACCTCCATTAAGCCCGCCCCCATTTCTATCTAAGCCAATCACTCTCTGCATGCATACTTTTACCCAATCAAATGAATCAAACAATAAAATAAACTCCCAATCAAATACCCTCCCATGGATTAGCCAAACACCTCCCACTTGGTCCATTGGTCCTTTGTGCCTAAATGGACCACAACTTTCCCTCTCTTTAATACAGTTATTTTCTACTGCTCCTCCACGGGAAGCAGCACGACCACCCGCCCAACGTCTCGGTCGAGCGTTGGGAAGAGATCGTGGCCCTCGCTCCTTCCTCGTCCTGAATCACCCACGCCTTCTTGCGCATCTTCAATAGGGTGCCAGCCAACCCCTCGTGGTTCGCCCCATGGGCCTCCCCTGCCAACAGAGTGCTGATCCATGCAGTGTAGGGGACAAGTGGGATTCCCACCTCCTTCGCCTCCTGGATTCCTCCGGAACACACCAGCAGCCCCGGCCCTTCGACCCTCTCACCTACCAGTCTGTCCCAAGTCGTTTTAGGAAACTCTGTTCCATCCTGTGCAGCCAGACACAGGTCGCGGAAAGCTGCGTTCAGCTCCTGGACGCCGAGGCTAACTCCGCTTCTTGTCTCCCTCGGGCGTGTAGCCTCCCACTTTGCGTCTTCTGGAGCCCTCCTGCAAACCAACCACTGCCTAACAGCTCGCCGGACCCACCCAACTACCCGAATGAGCCTGCCTATCTCACTGAAGCGTTCTGGCTCAATCAGGTCCATGAGAGCAGCGCCCCAGAGCCTCTCCCTCTCATGCTCGGGGTCCCTGGAACTCCCAACCGGTGTGGATGTCCCCTTTGCATTTGCTTCCTCCTCAATGCCGCATTTCGGGTCCAGCCCCTTCCTCGCCTGAGCGCGTGTTACAGCTGCAGTGAACGCTTTCCGTTGCAGCATGCTCACGCTGTCTCGAGCACTTACAGCCACTCCCCTGGATGTTTCCTCGCTCAGCTGATCAGCCAGCACCAACACCTCTGACTCTGGCTCCACATTGGCCCTCGTTTCTGCAGGCTGGCCCTCTTTGCTCCTCCCACTTTGACCCGACTGGATCCGTGGTTCCGGAGCGAAACCTCCAGCGTTGAGCGTCCTCTCGATTCCCTCCGTGATGCTCCTCAGCTCTCTCCTGTCGCCATGAGACGCTAGAATGTCGTCTACATAGGTGTCCTCCTCAAGTGCTCTCCGCTCTTCTTTTAGGTGGGCGACCTCTGGCAGCCTTGCCGTCTTCCTCATGGCCAGCTGGGCGATGCATCCGGCTGGCTTGTCCCCGATGTTGACGCGGGTAATTGCGTAGGTTTTGATCTTCTTTTCCTCTGCGAGAGTCATCTCTTTCCCGCCCGGCTGACAATTTCCGCAGCGACACCCTCCACACTTTGGCTCGCACGCGGCGCTGATGCTATCCCAGCTCCACCACTCGAGGACCTCTTTGCTGCTTGCAGCTGTTCTCCCGGTCTTTTCATGACCTTGCGGCTTCTGGTCTCCATCCTCTTCTTTTGCGCTGGGCGTCTTGCAGGGGATCTCCTCAAATCTTACTGCCTCCGTTCTCAGAGAACGCGCAAAGTGCGTCTGGGAGTTGTGTGCGGATCTTTCCCAACTTTCAAACAGGTCTGGGTGCGTTCCTCCCACGGTCTTCCCCAGAGGCCCGTCCCACAGCACCAAGTCTCCCGTCCCTCTTCTCCACCGTGGAGCGAGTCGTCCCTCTCGGTGGCTGATCAAGAGCTCGATTTCCTTAGGTCGGACCAGCTCTTCCTTCTCGACCCCAGGGAAGAACTTACAGAGTCGCTCTGGACTGATGACCTTGTCTGCACGAGCGATTGTGTCGAGCCCGTAGCATACCATCTCGTGGGGACTCCATCTGTTGTTGCTCCACGCTCTGACCTTTAGCAGGTACTTATTAGTCTTGACCTTGACCTTCATTCCACCGACTCCATGCACAGTCAGTGTTACTTGCTTCCGCTCCAGTCGGAGCCGATCGGCGGCCCGGTTGGTGATATAATTTGTGTCGGAGGCGAGGTCTATGAGAGTTCCCAGGGCATATCCATCTTCTGTTTTGACTGTCAATATCATCATTAGTACTGGATGTTCCTCTGGCCCATCCTCTGCGAAGAGACTTCCGCCTTCTGCGCCCGCGCTCAGCGTCATCGAAGCCTTACTGGTGAATGCCTTCGCCCTCCTCTCCTGTTCAGGGTTGAGTCCCAAAGAATCCAGGAATTCTCGTTGCTTGTCAGCGAACCCTGGCCCTGTCCTCTTCCCCTCACTCCATTCGGGACACAGAAGGTAGTGATGACTTGCCCTTCCTTCATCCCGCTTGCACACTCTGCACAGGTACCGGTTACTACACTCCCCGTCGGCGCCGTGCATGCCCAAACATTTCTGACAGGCTTTGCTTTGCCTTACTATGGCTCGTTTCTCTGCCAGACTGACACTCTTGAACTTTTGGCAGAAGAATATTTTGCCACCGTGCTGATCGCTTCCACAGATGTCACACTCTTCTCTTCTTTCCGAGTTCCTGCCCGTGACTCTGGTTTCACCTCGATGTTCCTCCTCTTCTTCATCTACCGGTGAGTCTCTCTCCGTGGCCCTCGTGAATGCCCTCTTCTCCCATCTGACTGGCTTCTCTGGTGTTCCCTCAGAGGTTTCTGTGGAGCCTCGGATTCGCGCCATCCTTTCGAGGATTACTTCCTGCCTTTTCAGAAACAGAAGAAGAGCATCGAATTGCTTGTCTGGGGCGACTTGGTTTTCGGGTTCGGTTACAAAGGTAAACCAGCCTTCCTGCACGCGATCTGGTAGTTTGCTCTCGATGGCCTTAATTACAAGTGGGTTCTTCATAGCGCCCACTTCTCCTAAGTCAGTCAGGTCCATGAGGGCTCTTTCCACTGCCTGAATAAGGTCGATTGCTTTCCTCGGCTGGTTTCCTTTTACCGCTGGCATTCTTTCCAATTCCTCAATAATTTGCAGCGCGATGGTTGCCTTGTCTCCAAACCGATTCTCCAAGGCTTTGAATACGTCTTCCGCTGAGCGGTAGCTCGAGAGTTTGAGCTCCTCGAAAACCTTTCGGTCTATGCTCTCGAGGAGGTGGAGTTTCTTCACCTCTGGCGACCCCGATGGGTCTCCCTGCCGCTGCAGGCTTTCCCAATCTTTCCGCCAGCGATGAAAATCTCTCATACACCCGCTGAACACGGGCAGCCTTGTTGGAGGGAGTTTGATCTTGGCTCTAGTGCGGTTGCCTCCATATGTGGCGCTCTCCAGCCCTGCCTCCCGGGCTTGTTCCCATGCTTCCCGCTGAGCCTCCAGTAGTTTGGCGCGCTCTTGAGCGGCTATTTCTGCTGCCTTCAACTCAATCACGGCCGCCTTCTGCCTTGCCTCAGCGATCTCTTCTTCGGCCCCCAATTTCACCTTCGCTGTCTCCTTCTCAAACTCGGCCACGCTATCAGCTGACTTCAGTCTTGCCTCAGCGGCTTTCCTTTCCAGCTTGGCAATGGCTTCTTTATTTTCTCTATTTGTCGCTCGATCTTTGGCCTCTTCTTCGGCGAGAACGTCGGCCCTTTTCCTCTCATCTTCGGCGAGAGCGTCGGCCCTTCCTCTATTCGCCGCTCGATCTTTGGTCTCTTCTTCGGCGAGAACGTCGGCCCTTTTCCTCTCATCTTCGGCGAGAACGTCGGCCCTTTTCCTCTCATCTTCGGCGAGAGCGTCGGCCCTTTCTCTATTCGTCGCTCGATCTTTGGCCTCTTCTTCGGCGAGAACGTCGGCCCTTTTCCTCTCATCTTCGGCGAGAACGTCGGCCCTTTTCCTCTCATCTTCGGCGAGAGCGTCGGCCCTTTCTCTATTCGTCGCTCGATCTTTGGCCTCTTCTTCGGCGAGAACGTCGGTGGCCATTTGCTTTGCTGCGGCGGCCTTGTCGGCCATTTTGTCAGTATTCTCCTTCTCAACTCTTCCAAATTCAGTCACAAACGTTTCCCAAAGTTCATCCCTTTTGTCCTCCAGCTCCTCTAGTGACTTTCTCGTGTTGCACGCCTCAACTACAGGGATCCACTCCCCCCAGCTTGATAGCAGACTTCGTGCTTTGATGATGAGGCTCTCTGTGAGTGTGCTTCGTTCTTTACAAACGTCGTGGGTTGCCTCTTCTAGACTGATCCTCTTCGCGCCTTCGTGACTCCTTTCTGCTCGTCTAATTGTGGATGAAAGTTCGACCCCCGCGAACCTTGTCCACATGTTGGCCTTTAAAACGTGACCGACCTGTTCAACCTTCTGAGCTCTCTCCTCAGCGGCCTTGGTGATGTCTTGAAGAAGCTGACTGTTGCCTGTCTCAGGTTCCTGACTTGCTTTGGCCTGCAAACCTTCCTCATAATTGTCGTCTGCAGAGTTTAGGTCTTTCGCGTTTGATAGGAGCGCTATCCACTCGCGTTTCATGTCATCTTCGCCCATCAATGCCACTGACCTGATGATGTGGCGGTATCCTCTCTCAAAAGTGACTGCCAACTTTTCCCTTTCGGTCCTTAGTGCCTCCATTCTGCCTGTGACTCAGAAATAACCTGTGTGTACCTGTTTCGTCTTTCTATCTTATATCTTCAGCCCTCTCTGACTCCCTGAGCTGATTTGCGCTGGTCCCTGCACTTCCTTAACTAGTCTTCGGCAGCGGAACCAGGTTCACCGTGGGGTCATCCCAGGGATACTGCTAAAAATAAAATAATAAAGTGGGAGAGGATTTTCCTCCCCCCGACGACTTAATACCCAGGTACACACAAACCTATTTTAATGCAAACAGTCAATAGAGTCACAGAGAAGAGTGCTGGGTGTGGGTAGCTCTCTGGGTAGCTGCTATTAGCTCGCAATTCCTTTCTTGGTGGGTCTTGTAGGTTAGCCTAGCTGGCTGTGGATTCTTGCAGTTGGGTTAACCAGTTGAAGCTAGCCGTGGATTGTTTCACTCCTTGCCTGCCTAGCTAGCTGTAGCCTTGAGTGCTATAAGCTCTACCGCGTGCCTGCTGCGCTAATGCGACAACAGGGCTAACGCTAGCTTAGTTTGCTAATGCTACGCTGGCTAGCAAGTGGCTAGTTAGCTACAGTTGCGGGCGCCACGGCTCCGTTTCCGGCCTAGTTAGCTGTAGCTTTGAGTGCTATAAGCTCTACCGCGTGTCTGCTGCGCTATTGCAACAACAGGGCTAACGCTGGCTTAGTTGGCTACTCTACGCTAGCTAGCAAGTGGCTAGTTAGCTACAGTTGCGGGCGCCGCGGCTCCATTGCCGGCTGGCGGCTGCGTCACTAACCTGACCAGGCTTTAGCTTGCTCTTATCTCCGGTGAATGGATCCTTGTCCTCCCGGAGCTTCTGTTGCGTCCAACCGTGCTTGTATTTCCTTAGCTAACTGACGGTCCGTCCTCCTGCGGTCGTCAGCGGGTGTTTTACAATTGTTCAGCTCTCCCTCTAGTTAGCTGAATGGTGAATTTTCTGCTTGCTCCGGCAGTACGGGTGAAATGATGAGACTGACACAATTCGGTTTGATTTCCTTCTTCCTCTAATAAACAGATTGTAAAACTGAAAACACATTGATCCATTAGTACATGTAAATAATTAACAGTGAACGAACTAACAGAAAAGATTCAACAAACTACACAATCATTCAGAGCTCAACTTACCAACTCCCATCTCGCTCTATACTGTCATTCCGATTCCCTGCCACCCAGATTACCTCCATTAAGCCCGCCCCCATTTCTATCTAAGCCAATCACTCTCTGCATGCATACTTTTACCCAATCAAATGAATCAAACAATAAAATAAACTCCCAATCAAATACCCTCCCATGGATTAGCCAAACATATATGAAAAATGCTACAATACAAGAACACCTAACAATGTCACCTATGACACATAATAAATGTCTCTTTTTCCCCAAATATAGCACCAGAACATGGTATATTAATTACTCTTGCAATATGACTTAGTGAAAGAATGACAAGAGAATTCATATTACTGGGTTTCCTTACATTCAACATACTATTGCATGCTTTAAGAAAGATGAATGTTACGATAGCCACTGAACATGGTGTAAACAAAATAACTTGAAAACAGCCTTTGAACGAGGCTTTGAACAAGGCTTGTTGGAACAAGCCGAACATTATAATTCATAGTATCCTGTTACAGACATGTTGTTTGCTAAGAAAATGTGTTATAAATTAAATTGTATTAGTTGACAACCCTGGTCAATAAGCTGTCTTACTGTATTATTAGAATACTATGAATTATGTAGATTTCCCTTATAAGCCACAGAACAGGGCTGACTATTGTCGTTATGTTACAAAACCTAAAGACGCCATGGTAACAGCTGTCGCCAAAACCATCGGGGTTTAGCGAGTCCATCAAAAGCAGCTCCTTTGCTTTAGGTTTGATGATCTGTCAACCATTTACAAAGCAGATAACATTACATGCTCTCCTAAAACAGAAGAGAAATGTACAGCACAAGTTGAGTACATTTTTACTTTGACTGTTGAGAGGATTTGGATTACACTCACACAAAGCAAATAGTGATCCGCTTTTCCTGGCTGTCGACTCCAGGCAGGGATGACGATGGCATCCTTGTGCAGGAGGTCCTTCTAGCATTTTAGAAGTTATTTTGCATTTTTTTAGGCTTGGGTGGTATCTATTTTTTTATTCCTTTTTATCGATTTCCAAATACCATGATATACATCAATACCGCCCAAGCCTATGTCAATGTCAAGCAACACAGGTCACAGGTAAAAGGAACTTACAGGAAGTCCAGCCATTGGGTCCACAGTGTTGGACTTCCACGTTGGGACTACGTATAAGTCCACAATGTGGATGTCTTTTCCCTATATTGACCGTTTTTCACAAAAAAGAAATGTTGTAATTAATTAGTGCAATATCAAGGGAAAACTGCACTACTTTTTGAAAAAGACGTTACAGGTGTTAATGAATACCGGCATACATCTGCATAATTTATGTTTTAATAAATAACAAAACCTTACATGTTTTTGTGTGGCCTCTTTGATGAATCTGAAACATGCGTTTCCAATCTGCAACAGAGTAATATAAGTAAGTAACTTGTGCCGATAAGTTACTGTGAGGACAAGCAATGACAAGAATTCCAATGTACCTGTTCTGGTTATATATGGCAATTCAACTTTCTATTCTATTCTATACGTACATTGGACTCCATGAGCTGAGGAAGGCCCAAGCTCCAAAAGTCCTCCCGCACCAGGCTGACATCCCCCTCCTTCACAATGATCTCCATTTGAGATCTTTGTGGGTCCAGTACATAATTTAGCTACAAGTAATAGATATAAAACATACTTTAAATCAATAGCAAACATACAAAAGATTGCGTATCAAGTAGACATTTATATCTACCAGCATGTCCTGGCTTGGGGTCATAGCGCACAGATACGGAGGGACGACTGGTGGCTCAGGCTCTCTGGACTCTGATGGAGAGGATACAGTATTATGCAAGTATCACATACATACAGTTACTGCACATACACACTTAGTGTGTGTCCTTGTATTAACAATAATAATACCTCTCAAATTAGGCCTGATGAACGGCTTCAGCTGGGCAACGTTCACACCCTGCTTTAGCTGAGGCCCTTTGGTGCTGGACAGCATCACCACACCCTTGGGTGAGATGGAGGATATGATGTGCGGCCCAAACCAATTGGCCTCCAGTCGCCCTCCTTTCCGTCCCTCCTTCCTTTTGTTTGCCCGTAGGACCTCATCCCCAACTTTGAAGTCAAAGGATTTGACCCCCTTTTGTTTCTGGGCCTCGTAGGTCTTTTTCTGCCTTGCCTGGGCAATTTGGATGTTCTGGTAAATCTGATTTTTTTTTATCATTTAATTAATTTTCCCTTGAAACATATTCATATTTTATAGCATATATTGCCATTGTATGCATATTTGTTATTATTAGATATTATTATGCATAAATTGCAATTTTTACATCACCTTTGCATGTAGATCTGTAACTTCGACAGTCTTCGCCTGTACATCCTCCTCTGTCAAATCAACCACAACCACAGCTGAGTCGTCACCCTCCTCAGTCTGTGTTGTGTTGATGACACCTGGGCTGCGAGGGTGCCGTCCGAACAGTGCCATGTACGGGGTGTACCTGGTTGATCGCTGTAAAACAAAACAAAAGTACAATCAATAGCATTTCACCATCTTTCTATATTGTTTAAATTGTTTTTTGTTTCTTTCTATGTTTGTTTGAATTGTTTACATATGCAGTTGTTACACAATAGTAGGCTACCTGCTTAGAGGTGTTGATGCTCATTATGATGCCCCTCAAATGGACAGCCCAGTCGTTCTGTCCCTCCCCACAGTACTTGGCAAGCGCAGTCTTCACGTTGCGGTTTGTGCGCTCGTCCTGTCCATTGGCCTGGGGGTGGTAGGATGACGTGATGCAGTGTTTGACACCCAGAGCCTCAAAAACACCACGGTTGACCTGCAGATGCATTAGTGTATGCAATTAAATTAGATTAAATTACAATTATCAAATGTCACACATCACATACCCTGTGTCTTATATAGATAACTGTACCTCATTCACAAATTCCCGTCCTTGGTCGGTAATGATCCTCTCTACCAGTCCAAAGTCAAGAAGAATGTTAACTATCTTCCTGGACACCTCATTGGCTGTTTTGGTGTAGAGGGTTTTTGCCACAGCCCACTTGGTGAAGAGGTCGGTTGCAGTCAGAATGTATCTGCAATGAAAAATGCAGATTGTTCTCCATTAGCTACAGCATTGCAGCAGCTATTCCTCATGGGGTCCACCAAAAACTTGCTTCATAACTTTTATTGACTTATCCAATACATGATGTCAGCTTATCTCACTAGCTTTAACCAAAAGGGGTTACACATACTTCTGCCCAACATTCAGTAGCTACCTTTTGCCCTTTGCAGTGGTGGGAAGTGGACCCATGAGATCAATCCCCAGGACACTCCATGCCTCTTTCACTTGGATGGGATGGAGTACAGGTGCAACTGTCTTTATTGTCTCATGATGTTGACAGCGGGGGCACTCATCAACCTTTAAAACAGTGACATTTCAGAGGAAATTATCTAGAGTCAGAGAATTCTTGATGTGGTTGAGGCGTCATGTTGGTGGTGGTGGTGGTGGTGGTCAGCTGCTGGGCTTAGTGCCTTAGGTGCAGAACCGCTGTGGTTGAGGGGCCGCGGCCTGTATGATGGTCTGGGTGTTCCAGTGCAGAATCAGATTGTGGTCAGTATGAGAATTACACAAGAGTTGGAGATCTTTGAGTAAAAGATCATTGCTAATGGGCAGTGTATAAATTACAATGTTCACACACACCATGCACTAATAACATTAAAAACTCACCCATTTTGTGACATCCTCCCGCAAGGTGGACCAGTGGTAGGACGCCGTCACCTTCTCCAGCGTTCGGCGTCTCCCTGGATGACCCCCAGTCCCATGGTTGTCGTGGCACTCCTTCAGATCAAATCAAACTTCATTTGTATAGCCCATTTCTCACAAAAATTTGACACAATGTGCTTCACAGAGAGCAAAGAAGATAAAACAACAATAGTACAGATGAAACAACAATAAAGACAGACATTTAAAAGGCGAGATTGAATAAGTAGGTTTTGAGGTCTCCAACAATGATAATCTTGTCATAATTGGGAAAGATGATGGACAAGAACTCAAGTCAGATAAGAAAGTTACCATCAGGACATCACAAACTCCATCTTTGTTGCACACCACCAAGCGATGTTTGTCCTTGTATTTGTCCTTGTAGTACAACTCCTCACCTGATGCAGCAGGAAAATACAGCATTCATTTAGAAGTGCAAATATAAAGCCACTGGAAACAGGTTTTATGCACACAATAGTTAGCAGATGCTTAATGAGACACTCAATTTTGATACAGGCCTATGCATTTTCGCCATTTCAAGCAGTGGCTTCAAGAGTGGATATAACATAGTTATTCACACTGACTTACCTTTCATCAAGTAATTCTTGGACGCCTTTAGAATCCTTGATTTAAGGTGTCCAACCTTGGGTATGCCAGGAGGATACATATCATGCATCATGTAAAACTTGAGTGCTGTATGAAACTCCATCTTTGTCACCTGTCTCTCTTTCACCTAAACTCTCTCACGTCGCGCGTGGGTGCGCGCGCAACATCCATGTATCTTAAGGTAGCTACAGAGATTAGATCTATAAACAGCCAAAATTACTGATGGGTAAAAATGGCGGTCATCATGATCGTAAATCATCGTCGTCAGCGAATCATAGCGCTACCTATGGCCGGAAAGGGCAGAACCTATGACCGGAGCTGGTAGGGTCGGAAAAACCTCGCGGGTCGGAAAATCCGGTACTTACACCGGGAGAGGTCAAATTCAAGATGGCCGCCAGGCCACTGTGTCTAATGTTCAAACACGCTTAATTTTAGAACCAAACAGAGTAGAAAAACCCTTTAGGTGTCCTTTCCAACTAAGTTAGGGATGCCCATTCATTTGGTGATACTTTTGAGATCGCCAGAATTCAAGAAAATGCATTTAGGTCAAGGTCTATGTAAAGATTTACCTCAGAACATTTCTTTTTTTTTTATGAACTCTGTATTTATGAAGAAAAAAACGTTTTTATTGCCCTGCATTATTCAGTTATTAGTTATTATTTACTGGGATGTGTGGTTATTTTATTTTATTTATTCCTGCTAAGCACAGAGTTATCAGCAGATGCCCCTCTAGGGCACCAGTAGCTACGGTTACCAGTAGTAACGCCAACACTCAGTGACAGAGAGCACTTCTGATGAAATATCAACAGGTAAATATAACAAGTAAACTGACTTACTATGAACAGACAATATTAGTACAATTGAGTAAAGCCTTAGTTCCTAACTGTAACATGCAAAGACATTGAATTTGATTATAGCCGGGAATGAGTTTGCTAGCTAGCTAGGCCTAGCTAGTTAGATAGCTAGCTTCTGTGGTAAAAATGGCAACGCTGATGAAAATAATTCTACTAGCTAAACTAATGTAGGTCTGTTATTAGGCTTGTTATTACTGGTTTCAAAGCAAGTTTTAGAATAAGAGTCATAGTACCGAAATGTTGTAGTAAATAAAAACAATTATTGAGCAAGTGAAGACAGTGTGCGGATGTTCCCGTTTCTCTCAGTACATATCTACTCCACACGACCTGTCACTGAGATTGGTTCCAGGTGTGAAAGAGACCTTTGGATTAACTGTGAGTATACTGGGAAAGAGAATTACAGTGACTGATGTTTTTGGTATACAATACTGTTAAGTTAGATGATGTTAGTTGATAAAAGCATAATTCATAGTGTTTTAAATTTACATTTACATTTTTGGCATTTAGCAGACGCCTTATTCCAAAGCGACTTACGATCAATACATTTGAATACTAAGCATGTGAATCAGCAGTCCACTATTCGTTGCAGGAAGAGTACTCTAGCTCAGGCCCGGGGCCACTGATAGAAGGAAAAACCTTCTCCCTATTATCGCCTTCTACTAAAACGTATTTTATTTTATTTTTTTATTTTTTTTACTGGAGAAACTGAGAAACAGTACAAGGGGGGCTATAGACTGGAGAAACTGAGAAACAGTACAAGGGGGCAGTAGAAGTTCTTAGGGACACAGTAAAGGGGAAAGCGGGTGTCTTTAGGAGACGTAGTGGTGAGGGTCGGAAGATGTCTCAGGAGGAGCAGTTAAGATGTAACCTGAAGAGATGGGTCTTCAGTCTACGGCGGAAGATGGGTAGTGACTCTGCCGTTCTGACAGTCGTGGGGAGCTCATTCCACCAGCGGGGAGCCAGTGTTGTGAAGAGACGTGATCGGGCAGCCCGACTGCTGTGTAGAGGAGGTGGGGCCAGTCGGCCAGCCGAGGTGGAGGAACGGAGTGAGCGGGCAGGGGTTTGGGGGGTTGCCATTTCCTTCAGGTAGGCAGGGGCTGTCCCTTTAGCTGCCTGGTATGCAAGCACCAGGGTCTTGAATCTGATGCGAGCTGCTATCGGGAGCCAGTGCAGGGTGCGAAGGAGAGGGGTAATGTGGTAATATCACTAATTCATAGGGGTTTAAAAGTGGTTATATGACAAGACACATTTCTAATATTAGCCTATACATAATAGAGCAATGTTAAATACTTATCTATTACTTACCTTTCAGAATCCTCTCTTGCCGTGGTGATTTTGTCTCAACCATGCTGAAGCGTCACAGCCTGATAGACCCTACCCAGCCCTCTACATCCAAGCAATCCAAGCCACCCCCCACCACTAACTGGGACATTTGTGTCCTCTGCCAAGTAGTAACAAAGGAATCTTTACAGTGTCCATTCAGATCAACGAAACAGCCTCTTGGTAGTGGCTATGCATCCCTGGCAGAAGACCTTCTTCGGTTCCGCACCCTTCAGCACATGCCAATGGACCTCAACCTGGAGAGATTAGATGATGGGGATGGCATAGAATCCACTCTGAAGGCACACAAGTCTGAGTGGCACATGAAATGTCGGCTAAAATTCAACAGTAAGGCATTTGATGAGCAAAGTCAGGGGAAATTAACTACAGGACAACAACAAAGTACTTCTTCTGTGGACACGCGATCTGCTCACAGCCACCCACAGTCCACAGAGCCTACTTGCTTCTTCTGCAATGAGCCTGCTGGTTCTGCAGGCTTACATAATGCATCAACTTACAACATTGACACAAATGTGCGGAAGTGTGCCCTTGAACTTGAAGACAGTTCTCTGTTGGCCAAGCTTGCAGCAGGAGACATGATTGCCATTGAGGCCAAGTACCATAACTGCTGTCTGTGTTCATTGTACAATAGAGCCAGGCAGGCTGCATCCAAAGGCAATGATGGAGATGATTCTTGCCTTCATGGCATAGCCTTTGCTGAGCTAGTGGCATACCTGGAAGACATAAATAGTGATGAGGACAGTGCTCCTGTCTTCAAATTGTCCGACCTCACTCAGCTGTACAAGGCCAGACTGATATTTGATATTTTATTAAGGATCCCCTTTAGCTAGTGCCGTAGCAACTAGCTAGTCTTCCTGGGGTCCACACATAAAACACCTAAGTAACAATCATCAACAACAATCAGTCTGTACTACAAAAATTATACATAATTCAGCATTGTGCAATGAATATAACTACCAAACTAAGTGATAGATGAAAAAGAAAATACAAAAGTGTATAAAAAAGAACATAACAGGGCCAACAAAAACATGATCAAAACAAAATACATAAATATACAAATACATCTAACCTCCTTTTAGAAAATAAGATTTAAGTTTGGTTTTAAAACACAATTTACTGTGGGTGGTGCGAAGGTTCCTAGGCAGGTTGTTCCAGAAAGCTATTGACCTATAAATAAATGACTGTTTTAATGCATTTGTTCTAGGCCGAGGAAGTACCAGCTGACCATTTCTGGCACCTCTTGTGTTGTGGTCCTGTATACTTTTTCTGTGGACTAGCTGTTTACACAAAAAAGATGGATTTTTACTCAACTCAACAGTCCTCAACAGCACGAGTGAGTTCAAAGATAGCCTGTTCTCCACTGTAAGCCAGGAGAGATCAACATGCATGCTGTTCACATTAGTTCGGACTGAGCAACCCAGAACCAACCGCGCCGCCCTATTCTGGGCCACCTGGAGCCTCCTAATCTCACCTCTGGCAGCCGAAGACCAGACTGGAGAGCAATAATCAAGATGACACAATACTAAACTCTGCACAATCTGACGTAAAAGAGGACGATCTACAAGGGATGCACATTTCCTGGAAATGCCGATAGCTCTACCCATCTTTGACACAGTGTTATTGATGTGCTTCTTCCAAGCTAGAGAACCATCTAGCGTCACCCCCAGGAGCTTAGCACTATCCGCTTGTTCAACGGTTGAGTTACATAAACCCAAGATGAGCTTTGGGTTGCAAGCCAGCCTGAGCCTTGACCCAAACACCATGCTTTTTGTCTTAGAGATATTTAGGACAAGTCTGTTCGATACTATCCAGTCATTTACTATGTTAAGTTCACTACTCAGGACCTCATTTAGCTGCTTGCATGACTGTGCAGCATAATGTAAGGTGTAATCGTCTGCGTATTGAACCAATTTGGCCTGCTGAGTGGCCCATGGCAGGTCATTGGTGAAGACAGAGTAGAGCAGAGGCCCCAGGGAACTTCCCTGTGGAACCCCACACTCCAGACTCCTGCTCTTGGACAGACTGCCATTCCAAAACACCTGCTGTGACCTGGAGGACAGATAGCTCCGCATCCACATCAGAGCCAGAGGGTTGAAACCATAACATTCAAGTTTCTCAAGCAGAAGAGAATGGTCTAACACATCGAATGCAGCACTGAAGTCCAAAAATACAGCTCCAACCAACATGGTGTTATCAATGGCTCCGAGCCAGGCATCCGTCATCTGTATCAGAGCAGTGGACGTAGAATAGCCATCTCTATATGCATGTTGTGACTCAGTTGCCAGTCCGTTGACCTGAAAATAATCCTTAATCTGCACAAAAACACACCTCTCCGTGATTTTGCATAATACAGGCAAGATGCTTATAGGTCTGGAGTTTCCTTCATTGAAGACTGATTTGGTATCTTTTGGTATGGGTGTAACCTTGGCCTCTTTCCATATCTTTGGACATCGTCCCTCATGTAAACATCTATTTATGATATGACAGACAGGAATAGCTATAATGCTAGCCGTCATCTGTAACAATTTGCTATCCATGTTGTCAGTGCCAGCTAACTTACTTCCAGGAAGAGCATGGAGGAGACTTTCAATCTTACCAACTTCAACCTGTTCAAATTCAAATTTACAGCATTTGTCTTTCATAATGATGCTCTTAATGATGTCCGTAGATATTGTGTTCTTTGAGACTTGCGTACTCTCCCTGAGCTTGGTTATCTTATCCACATAAAAGTCATTAAAATGGTTAGCAATATCACATGGTTTGGTTAGTACAATATCATTTGATTCAACTACATGTGTAAGGACATTGGACTTTTTCCTACCCATGATTTCATTTAAAACATTCCATAGGTATTTACCTTCATGTCTTGCATCATATAACTTTTGTTTGAAGTACTCCCTCTTTTTCACCTTGTTCAACTTTGTAACATTATTTCGTAAAGCGCAGTACTTTTTCCTATTGTCCATAGAACTGGAACTCGCCTCCCGCCCAACCTGGATCCATACCAGTTCGCCTACAGAGCCCACAGGTCCACAGAGGACGCCATCGCGACGACTCTCCACGCCACTCTATCCCACCTGGAGAGGGGAAACAGCTACGCGAGACTGCTCTTCGTGGACTTCAGCTCCGCCTTCAACACCATCCTTCCAGACAGGCTAGTGACCAAACTACTAGACCTGGGTCTACCACACTCTATATGTGCGTGGATCAAGGACTTCCTGACCGACCGCCCCCAGAGGGTGCGGGTGGGCCCCCACACCTCCACAGCCCTCAGACTCAGCACTGGGTCCCCCCAGGGCTGCGTGCTAAGCCCCATCCTCTACAACCTCTACACCTACGACTTCACCCCCGTCCACCCCAGCAACTCCATCGTAAAGTTTGCAGACGACACCACCGTGGTGGGATGCATCTCGGGGGGGGGACGAGGCGGCGTACAGGGATGAGGTAGAGCAACTGAGCAAGCTGTGCAAGGTTAACAACCTGCTGCTGAACAAGTCAAAGACCCAGGAAATCATCGTAGACTTCAGGAGGAAAAAGTCAGAGATCCAGCCCCTGCTCATCGACGGAGAGAGCGTGGAGAGAGTCTCAACCCTCCGATTCCTGGGGATGCACATGCGGGATGACCTGACCTGGAAGGACAACACAAAAGGCACCATCAAGAGGGCACAACAGCGGCTATACACCTGAGAGTCCTCAGGAAGGAACACAGCAAGCAGGAGATACTGGTGACCTTCTACCGCGGCGCAGTGGAGAGCATCCTCACCTACGGCAACTGGTTCTCCAGCTGCACAACAGCGGAGAGAAATGCGCTACAGAGAGTCGTGAGAACAGCACAGAAGATCACCGGCGCCCCCCTCCCCTCTCTGGAAGAGCTGTACAACACACGCTGTCTCAGGAAGGCCTCCAAGATCTCCAGGGACCCGACCCACCCTGGGTACGAACACTTTACCAGGCTGCCCTCGAAAAGGCGGTTCAGGACCCTGGCCGCAAGGACAAACAGACTGAAGAACAGCTTCTACCACAGGGCCGTCCAGGCCCTGAACACAGCAAAGACCTAAGTTCTGGGCCCTGGACAGTCTGGACGGATTGATGGCAGCTGCTGGACTGAAAAAATCAGGTGTAGTGCTGAGGCACAAACATGTACATTTCAAGCCTGCAAACTGTGACACTTAATAAATGTGAAATAATACTATTGTGCAATATGACAACCCTAGTCGTCTATCTGTACAGTATAGTACAGTGGATAGTGTACATAGCCTTTATTTATGTAAACCAGCTCCTTCCCTTCTTGTGAATTTTATTTTATTTTATTTTTTTCCCTTTCCTAACACCAGGTGAGCCACCCCTCCTTCATTTCGTTGTTTGGTACCTGTACTGTAGCAATGACAATAAAGTCCATTCCATTCCATTCCAACTCACTAAAAGTTTTTTAGCCAAGTCTCTCTCCTTCATCATCCTTCTTAGGCTACTATCTATCCATGGGGCAGACTTGTTTTTTACTGTGAACTTTTTAAAAGGTGCATGTTTATCTGCTACACACATGTATCTCAGCATAAATAAATTGAGTGCGGCCTCAGGGTCATCTTCACTACAAACCTTGTTCCAGTTTATACCTGACATTTCATTCATAAAACCTTCTAAACTAAAATTATTATATGAGCGTGAAACAATAATTGTAGCTTTAGGTTTGGGAACCTTTGTTGTCCTCGCGACCGCTATGATGTTGTGGTCACTGAAACCTACAGGGACCGAAACTGCCTTTGAACATTTGCCCGGCACATTCGTGTAAATATGATCAATGCATGTAGATGCGATTCTGCCATCCTTGCCTATACATATCCTAGTGGGAAGATTGACAATTTGGGATAGATTACATGCATTCAGTATAGATAGAACCCTATTCTTATTTGGACTTGACTGTCCCAACCAATCAACATTCATATCTCCAAGTAAGAAGATTTCTCGATTTTCATCTGATATCCTGTCGAACATATCACATAGATCATTTACATATGCAGCATCTGCACTGGGAGGTCTGTAGAAACAGCATACTAGGATTGGCTTCAGATGGGGCAGGTGGACCTGCACACATATAGCTTCCATGTTATCCTTCATCAGATCATTTCTAATTTTGACAGGTAATTGATTCTGAACGTATAACGCCACGCCCCCTCCAAACACATTTCTGTCTTTTCTGAAAATGGAAAACCCTTCAATAGTTACAGCGGAATCAGAGAAGGAGTCATCAAGGTGAGTTTCAGATACAGCAAGGACGTTGATCTTATTAGCTTTGGCTGTACATTCTAGTTCATAACACTTATTTCGCAGACTGCATATATTGATATGGGCTACCACCAATCCCTTATGCAGGCCTAACTCAACATTGGAAGCATCGGTAGGCCTACCAGTCATAAAATAAAATTACTAATCATGAGATAAGTTCATGTACCTTAACATTAAAATAACCAGGGTGTAATGCTGGAGTCTCTGTAAAGTTGGTGGTCGATGTACAGTCTGTCAACTGCCAGGGTGACGCGCCTGCCTTGGCTTCGATGATGTTTCATGATAGGGATAAGTACTTTACGCCTGTCATGTATCTCGGGAGGGAATTGATCGTTCATGACAAAGGTGGTGTTTTTCAGCTCTCTGCCCCTCCCCTTGACAAGCTCCTTATGCTTATAATGCTCGAAACGAGCCACAATTGCACGGGGTCTGTCCTTTGAGGGTCTTCCCAATCTATGCACCCGAGAGAATGTGATACCCCGAACAGTTTCCATAGGCAGGCTAAGCTGGTCTGACATAAACTCCCTGATGACTGCTTCACAGTCCTTGTCCTCCTTCTCTGGTAACCCAGTAAACACAATGTTGTCTCTCATAGAGCGACACTGTACATCAAGAAGAGATTCTTTCAACTTTCTGTTTTCTGTTTCAATTATGTCAACTCTGGTTACCACGAGTTCCATCTTACCCTTCATCTCTGCATTATCCTTGACCAACTCGACAATCTGTTCCTGACTAAACTCCAAGCTTTCTTTAAGGCTCTTTATCTCCTCCATCATCAAGTCTAACATGCCCAGTTTGTCCAGTTTCTTGTTGATGGTCTCTAATGTTCTCCAATGAAAGTCCCCCTCACTAGTTGCCGATGCATCATCTATTGATTTCTCTTCACCACTCTCAGCATCAGAGCGTTGTCTTTTACTTGCAGAAGGCTTAACAAAGTCTATGATCTTCTGTGACTTAGCACCTAGAAGCTGCTTTTGTTTGCTAGGCTTATCGGCCTTCAGCTGTGGTCTATCCATGTTGTCGTAGTATAAATCAATAAAGTTCTCAAGCTTACTTAACTGTTGAGCCTGATCCAGTGTGCCTGGGGTTACCCTGATAGTGCCAGGTGAGCTGCTGAGACTTTGGGTTGTTTAGGTGGTAGGAGGCTGGCTGCTGGAGCCAGGGGTAGTCCTGTTGGTTGCTAGCTGGCCGGCTGCTGGAGACTGGAGATGGCCCGTGGAGCCTGTAGGGCTAGCAGCTGGTAGTTCCAGGAGCCTGGGCCTGGGATTGGCAGGTTGTTCAGAAGCCTGGGCCTGGCCTGTCGGAGCCAGCCGGCTGAAGATCAATTAGTGTCTGGCTGCCACGCCCTGGTCAGACCGAGGAGTGTCAGGGAAAAGTCCAATCCACCAAATATCAAAAGATCCAAAAACCATCCATGATGTTAAGTTGTATGAACCTGTAGCTTGTTGAAAGACGTTTCACGTCCCATTGAATTAAAATCCATAAAACTTATAAAACATAGATTAAGACTCAAAAACGGTTTAAAATTCCACTGTATTCACTGTTACCGTGTTGTCAAAGCGAAAGGGTTACATAGAAAACACATACAAGCATCGACTCCCTCTCAAAACACCTACAGAGGTCAAGTTCATGCAGCAGAATGTCGTTTGCAGAACAGTTGCCGTTTTTTCGTTTCAAACTATTGTAGGGAACAACAACATACCTTGTTTGGCGTTTCTGGGTGGAAACACATATAGTAGCGTCAGGCAGCTAAAATCCAGTAATTTGTAAAAGGTTACTCCAATGTCTACCGACAGGTACCTGTGCAGTAGACCTCCCCCCCTCCCCTCCAACCCCCATCCAACATGTTCATTAGGTGTCTGAAGGCCTCTGGGAATGATCTAGTCTTTATTTCCGTGGGGGCAGGGAGGTGAGATGTCTGGCAGTGGGCAAGTCAAGACCCTAATGCAGACCTATTAGATCAGATGCAACGTTATTGTCATTGCAGAGGACCAGACAACGAAATGCAGTTTAGCGTCTAACCAGAGGTGCAAATAGTGATAAGAACATGAAAACATGACAGTGATAGTGATAGGTAGTAGGTACAGTACGGCAAGTACGGTATACAGTTATGAACTATGTACAGTTAAGGTAGCTATGTACAGTATGGTATGTACAGTTGTATAAATAGTGGCAATATCAAAGGAGGGGGGAGGGTCATTGTACCCCGTGTGTGTGTGTGTGGGGGGTGATACAGATTCATTGTACCCCGGGGGAGGGGGTGTTCAACAGTGTGTGTGTGTGGGGGGAGGGGTGATACAGATTCTTTGTACCCCGGGGGAGGGGGTGTTCAGCAGTGTGTGTGTGTGTGTGGGGGGGGTGATACAGATTCATTGTACCCCGGGAGAGGGGGTGTTCAGCAGTATGTGTGTGTGGGGGGTTGTTTGTCAGGGTGACAGCTCTGTGAAAGAAGCTGTTCTGGAGCCTGCTGGTACAGGGCCTGAGGATCCTGTACCTCCTGAGTCTCTTATGGCAAGGGATCAAATTATTAAAACATTTTCATAATACTGAGTAATCTATAGGAGGTTTATGGACTCAAGACATGTGTTAAGTAGACACATTCAATGTATGTATGTGTTACGGTACATGTGGGAATACAGTACATGTGGGAAAACTAGGGTTAGGGTTAGGTGCAACGTCGACTTGGTACATGCTGGCATGTCTAACCCTAATCCTACCCCTACCCCTAACCCTACCCCTACCACATAACCCTAACCGTAGCCCCCTAGCACCTAACCCTAACCCTAGTTTCCCCACATGTACCATAACATATGTACTAGACTTGTTTTGACAGAGAGAGAACAGAAGATTTATAGACAAAAGTGCAAGACGAGACATTCCACAAGCTCTCAAGTAATGAGATCACTTTATTAAGTCATACAAGGGCAGATGCAGTGGTACAATCAGACTAAAACATTACAGTACAGGTACAGGTACAGACACGTGTCTGTGCTGTAGTCTGTAAGGCTGCCTTGTAGAAAACCTCTGTTTTAGCATTCTGGCCACAGAACCGAGGAACTCACATTGTGCTGAAATTGTGCATTTCCTGAGTTTCTCTAAAACACTTAACAAATTATGGTGTCTTCAGTCAAGGGACATCCATTAGTAGAATAGTTGATTAGATAAATAAACTGGTTAGATTTAATGCAAGTCTCCTCAACACTCAAGACAGTTTAAATGCAGAAAATCATAAATTCAATACAAAGGCGTTATGTAACTGCGGTATCAAAAAAACAAAAAACTTTGAAATGGTGTGGAATGTACAGACGGACGTCGTGTAACGTCACTGTGGCACTTCAGCATGGCTGAGCTGAAAGAAACTGTAGTCAAAAATAAATCCATCCATACCTATCCCAAAAATAGTCTCCGTCTATAACACATCTCTTTCCTGGGGTACAAATGTAAACACTTCAGTCGGTACTAAGAAATCTGAGACAAACTCTCGATTTTAGTACAGGCGATTGGCAGTTCTATTAGACGTCGTAACAAACACAAAAAATCTTGAAATCTTTCTCTTCCGTTTCCACTCTAAACCTATTTCCCCCCTACTCACATCAGAAAAGAACACACTAGCTTTGAAGTAGCTTTGTGGCGTTTTCGCTTTGGTGAACCACTCTGGTTTTCACATAAATCTCATAAAGTCACATCCTCTTTCTGTCCCTCCTTGTGCCAAATACTTCCTCTTCTACACCCCTCACAGGTGCACAGAGGGGTCCGTCCTAGGTGTTAGTTCCTAGGTGTCGGGGTCTCAGCGGGGGTCTCAGATAACCTTGATGTCCACCAGGTGGCTGTGCTGCGCCCCCTGCCTTGACCCCCTGCAGCCTGCGTCCGTGCAGCGTGAAGCGGGACCATGCGGCCAGCTGCAGTACGGCGCAGGAGATGGGCACCAGCACCAGCAGGTAGAAGCAGCCCTGGCGCAGCGGGACCCCCCCCGCCCCAGCCAGGGGGTCCTGTAACGCCACCGCCGCTGGGTCCTCTACGGCCACCACGGGGCTCCGGTCAAAGATGTCATAGCCTGGAGAGAGAGAGTGAGAGAGAGAGAGACAGAGAGAGAGAGTGAGAGAGAGAGAGAGAGAGACAGAAAGAGAGAGAGAGACAGAGAGAGAGAGACAGAGAGAGTGAGAGAGAGAGACAGAGAGAGAGACAGAGAGAGAGAGAGGGAGAAAGAGACAGAGAGAGAGAGAGAGAGAGAGACAGAGAGAGAGTGAAAGTGTGAGAGTCACAGTTTTTCGAAAAGAAAAGTCAGATCATTCCATCGGATCCCGATATCAGGACCAAAGCATTAGAACGTGTCACATGTGACATGATAACACCACAAACTAAAAATCAGCTAAAAAAAGGCAACGAACACAGTTATGACGGTGATAAACGGTATCTTAAGAGAGTTGTGGAGGACAGGAGGCCACACCCACCGTAGACACACAGCAGCCAGGTGCCGATGAGCGGGACGAACGTCTGGCCCGGCTTGGTTACCAGGGCGACCATGCCGAAGAGGAGCGCCGAGGCGGCCTGCTGGCGTCCGTTCAGGACAAAGTCCTCGTCCACCAGGTCCGTGATCACCAGGTTCAGCAGCCTGCAGGTGCCCTCCGTGAACACGCGGTTACTGGGGGGGGGGTCAGAGGTCAGAACTAATAATGAAGGTACTAGGTAATGAATTCTAAACGTAATAACATAATTAGTTAAAACCACATTTAACACTAGGACAGCGACGTTTTTTTACCTACTTTTAGCGCGACGAGGTGTCGAATCACACGACCACTCTTCACAATGGGAGAGTGTGAACTGACGCACAAAGATCGCTGGATGGCGATGTCACACAAGAAGAGAAAATGACAAGATCACTAGGCTACCTCTAAAAATGCATATAAAGTTCCTATGCGCAGAGAAGCAGAGAAGTGGGGAAATTATATATATGGAGAGGAGATTGATTGTGACTGCGGGAGCTTTACTAATGAATGAAAGTTGATTATCATTATTAAAAAAGAAAAGTAATAAATATTGCAATATTGTGTTATCATAATTATGAGCTTCACAGTGATAAAGTCTGTTTATTTGTTGTGAAATTCGCTGGTAACGTCAGCCTGTCTGCCCCTGCAACTGCTATATTATATGTTATTATATGGAATGGCTGAATATGTTCATTCTTTTTATTTTGATTACATTATATAATTGTATTTGGTATAATGACAAATACTTGAAACTTGAATGATCTCACAGGAGCGCGTGCATGCACGGTAAAGTGGAGAGGAGATTGATCCGGACTGCAGGAGTTTTCATTAGGCTACTAATGAATGATGATTGATTATCATTATTAAAAAAGAATAGTAATAAATATTGCAATATTGTGTTATCATAATTATGAGCTTCACAGTGATAAAGTCTGTTTATTTGTCGTGAAATTCGCCGGTAACGTCAGCCTGTCTGCCCCTGCAACTGCTATAATATATGTTATTATATGGAATGGCTGAATATGTTCATTCTTTTTATTTTGATTACATTATATAATTGTATTTGGTATAATGACAAATACTTGAAACTTGAATGATCTCACAGGAGCGCGTGCATGCACGGTAAAGTGGAGAGGAGATTGATCCGGACTGCAGGAGTTTTCATTAGGCTACTAATGAATGATGATTGATTATCATTATTAAAAAAGAATAGTAATAAATATTGCAATATTGTGTTATCATAATTATGAGCTTCACAGTGATAAAGTCTGTTTATTTGTCGTGAAATTCGCCGGTAACGTCAGCCTGTCTGCCCCTGCAACTGCTATAATATATGTTATTATATGGAATGGCTGAATATGTTCATTCTTTTTATTTTGATTACATTATATAATTGTATTTGGTATAATGACAAATACTTTAAACTTGAATGATCTCACAGGAGCGCGTGCATGCACGGTAAAGTGGAGAGGAGATTGATCCGGACTGCAGGAGTTTTCATTAGGCTACTAATGAATGATGGTTGCAACAAATAATAGTAATACATATTGCAATATTGTGTTATTATAATTATGAGCTTCACATAGATGCACAAGCCTGCGACTGCTGTAAGCTTAGTAAGCGGGAGAGCCGTCTTTGAAACCCGCTTGGCTGCCCCCAACTCTCTCTCCTGCCTGGATGGACCACAACACACGCACACTTTATTTGTCAAATACACGCTCTTGCGTGTTTCCATTCATGATGATATGTTTCTGTAAATTCATATATATATCCTATTGCATTATTTGAAAATTTACAGCGCTATAAATAGTGTCATTCAATGCACAACGCGACTTCACTAGATCTGTCGAATAAAATGAAAAATTCTGAGTGGGACTGCTCAGAAAAAACAATAATACATTATATACTGTAGGTCTATTATAAATATCCGTTCGTTATATAATATTCGTACAAGCTGTGTTGACCAGGTATCGAGACACAACAGCAGGGGAGGGGTGGGGGAAGGGAGGGGAGGGAGGGGTTACATCACCCTCTGTAGAACATCTTCTATCTAATCGGCGCACTGTGCTAAAATGCAATGCAAACAAAACAACACAGGACAGACAGCAGTGCAGTGATGCGTTTTATATTATATTCTTTGAACAACAGAACGGGACAGGCGCCAGAAACTGCCATAATATACCATACATATATCTGCCATATATCGTACCTCCGTTTTATATTGAGAAATATGATGATAAATACATATAGGGCGGAGGTATGCTATGTGGTGTGTGGCTAGATATTTTCATGTAGCACTGTGACTGCGGGGGAACCCGATGTCTTTGTTCATTGATCGGAAACGATCGACAGCCATCAACACTCCCCCCATCAAGCGCATGTCTTATTGAGTCAACACGAGTTGACTCGCTGGAACGAGACAGACTGATACACACCACACCTCTGCCATATCATACATCGGTCCCACATGTATTTATTTACCATCATATTTTTCAATATAAAACGGTATGATATGGCAGATATATATGGTAGCCTACATTGCAGTCGTCCCGCAGTTCTAGTAGATCGCCGACATCATGTTATTTGATGTACACATTTCACGGCAAGATAATTCCGATTTGTGGCAAACACCTAACAATTGTTCGTTCACTAAACATTATAACATGAACACAGTTATAGCACCAGTTCCTAGCACCTAGTTTCCTAGCACCAGGGGAGCCCCCCCTCCCAAATTTCGTTGTTTGGTACCTGTACTATATCAATGACAAATAAAGACCATTCATTCATTCATTCAAACAATGACAGTTACAGTCTCGCTCAAACTGTAGCGAGATTAGGAGACTACTAATTGAGAAAAAGAAAAGAAAATACATGAAAGAAAGGAGAGAAAGAGTACAGAATGATAAATCATTCAGAATGTTATTGGTTTTAATATTTCACAATCTGCCAGAATAAGCACGCTCCCTCGCACGCCCAGCACATCATTTTTGATGCCGCTAATGTGTGTAATGAAAAGTGTGACAATGTTGAAAGACATGATGTCATAATCAAAATATAAAACCTGGTTGGATAAAATAAGATTCTGTTGTGATTGTGTTGACATTGTTGTGATGTCAAAAGAGATCTGTGGATTATTATTTATACATAGTGGTCTATATTTATATAGTGGTCTAAATTTGTTTTATGCAACAAGGAGGAGAAAATGGTTACAGAAACACACCGTTGAAACGTGGTGGAGCGGGGGGAACCCGATGTCTTTGTTCATTGATCGGAAACGATCGACAGCCATCAACACTCCCCCCATCAAGCGCATGTCTTATTGAGTCAACACGAGTTGACTCGCTGGAACGAGACAGACTGATACACACCACACCTCTGCCATATCATACATCGGTCCCACATGTATTTATTTACCATCATATTTTTCAATATAAAACGGTATGATATGGCAGATATATATGGTAGCCTACATTGCAGTCGTCCCGCAGTTCTAGTAGATCGCCGACATCATGTTATTTGATGTACACATTTCACGGCAAGATAATTCCGATTTGTGGCAAACACCTAACAATTGTTCGTTCACTAAACATTATAACATGAACACAGTTATAGCACCAGTTCCTAGCACCTAGTTTCCTAGCACCAGGGGAGCCCCCCCTCCCAAATTTCGTTGTTTGGTACCTGTACTATATCAATGACAAATAAAGACCATTCATTCATTCATTCAAACAATGACAGTTACAGTCTCGCTCAAACTGTAGCGAGATTAGGAGACTACTAATTGAGAAAAAGAAAAGAAAATACATGAAAGAAAGGAGAGAAAGAGTACAGAATGATAAATCATTCAGAATGTTATTGGTTTTAATATTTCACAATCTGCCAGAATAAGCACGCTCCCTCGCACGCCCAGCACATCATTTTTGATGCCGCTAATGTGTGTAATGAAAAGTGTGACAATGTTGAAAGACATGATGTCATAATCAAAATATAAAACCTGGTTGGATAAAATAAGATTCTGTTGTGATTGTGTTGACATTGTTGTGATGTCAAAAGAGATCTGTGGATTATTATTTATACATAGTGGTCTATATTTATATAGTGGTCTAAATTTGTTTTATGCAACAAGGAGGAGAAAATGGTTACAGAAACACACCGTTGAAACGTGGTGGAGCGGGGGGAACCCGATGTCTTTGTTCATTGATCGGAAACGATCGACAGCCATCAACACTCCCCCCATCAAGCGCATGTCTTATTGAGTCAACACGAGTTGACTCGCTGGAACGAGACAGACTGATACACACCACACCTCTGCCATATCATACATCGGTCCCACATGTATTTATTTACCATCATATTTTTCAATATAAAACGGTATGATATGGCAGATATATATGGTAGCCTACATTGCAGTCGTCCCGCAGTTCTAGTAGATCGCCGACATCATGTTATTTGATGTACACATTTCACGGCAAGATAATTCCGATTTGTGGCAAACACCTAACAATTGTTCGTTCACTAAACATTATAACATGAACACAGTTATAGCACCAGTTCCTAGCACCTAGTTTCCTAGCACCAGGGGAGCCCCCCCTCCCAAATTTCGTTGTTTGGTACCTGTACTATATCAATGACAAATAAAGACCATTCATTCATTCATTCAAACAATGACAGTTACAGTCTCGCTCAAACTGTAGCGAGATTAGGAGACTACTAATTGAGAAAAAGAAAAGAAAATACATGAAAGAAAGGAGAGAAAGAGTACAGAATGATAAATCATTCAGAATGTTATTGGTTTTAATATTTCACAATCTGCCAGAATAAGCACGCTCCCTCGCACGCCCAGCACATCATTCCCATCATTCACATCTGTCCCATGGCCAGGCCTGATGCCTCTCCTGCCCTGTCTACCTGACAGCGCCCACGCTGAGCGCTCCGGCGACCTCCTATTCACTTTCTACTTTTTTTAAATATATATTGGTGTTCATATTAATTACCATACTTTTTACTTGGAAGAATTGAAGTGAACATTGCAAGTAAATAAAAATGTTACTTGAATTATCTGTCTCTCTGTGTTCGTTTGTAGTAGAAATATCACATCTGATATATCTATGTAAATAGATTTCACTGCAACATGAACACACTTCATTTTCACTTTTCACAACAGCTATTTTCATTTCATTTATAATGTGCAGTAAACAAACAAAATAATGTATACTCTCTGCAATTGGCTACTATACAATGGTGCCAAAATCAACTATCCAAATATGAATCTGCGTATATCTATGTACAACCCTGTTGTAGCCTATTATTATCATGGTCGACATGAGAATTGTTGGCTACTTCATATCACAACTGAACATTCATATCAGAATCAGAATCAGAATCAGAAGACTTTTATTGCCATGACATGTAAACATGTTAGGAATTTGGTTTGGAACAATGGAGCACGGTTTACAGCAGGATAGGTGCAAGACAGGACAAGACAGTGCAAACCAACATCAAAGTGCAAGAGTCATAATTAATATAAATATAAAGTGCAGAGATCAAGTGTTCATATCCAGACAGTCCAAAGCTCTCTGGGTGGGGGTGGAGGGAGGGTAGATATATATATATATATATAGCCTATAGCATTATTTGAAAATTGACAGCGCTGTACAGGCATAATCATCAAAAAAGACATTATATACAATATTATAAATATCCGTTTGTTATATAATATTTGTTGATGAACTACTTTGCTGTGGTACCTATGTAATACCACACAGCTTGATAGGTACATACTGTGCAGTGTATCATTCATAACTGTACATAGGCTACACATATCATAATATCTTATCACTATTGCATGGAACTTGGGTGAAAAAAAAACCTCAGCTCCAACAAATCTGAAGGGATTGTAAAAGTCATACTGTACAGTTTATCATTTTCATAACTGTCTGTACATATACATATCTTATGTATCACTATTGCTATATATAGCCTATATATAAACACATTATGTTACAAATATCAGTCTTATCCACTGTATCTAATTCAGCACTGAAGCCTGAAGGTTGAGCACAGTGTGTGCCCCCTTGCTACCTCTGCTGATATAAAAGAGAATTGCAGCCTTGGAGAAAAATATGGCAGCCGAATCCCAAGGCAAATACACAGACACACACAGAAATACTGCAAAATCGCTTTATACTAACTCGATTTTGAAAATGTAAAGATGCTGGGTGGTAGAACGCACATATCTAGGAAAAGTCATGAAAGGAGGGTCCTGAAATTTGATCGAGTGCAAAGGTAGATTTTTTTTTGTACTCACTGGTGCTGTTTAACACCTCACGGCTGTTCTAGTGTTAACATTACCTGAAGGCTCCACACGGCACAGCAGCAGAGAGGCTCAGCAGGCAAACTCAAATCTCTCACGTGAAACAGGGTGCAACCATTCGGGACGGAGGGGTGGAACACTGAGTTTATTTTTCAAACTTGAGAATTTGAGGATTTTACACTGAATTCTAATAAAAAATAAAAAATAAAGATCCAATAATAATAATAATAATAATACAACAAATTATATCAGTTGGTCTGTGTAA
This sequence comes from Nansenia antarctica, assembly GCF_963989245.1. Classification (NCBI taxonomy): domain Eukaryota; kingdom Metazoa; phylum Chordata; class Actinopteri; order Argentiniformes; family Microstomatidae; genus Nansenia; species Nansenia antarctica. The sequence continues at coordinate 58,659,358 of NC_137675.1, read as the reverse complement.
CTGGGGTGGCAAGTAGGGTGGCAGCTGCCACCCTTTGCCACCGTGGTAGCTTCGCCACTGCTAGTGAAACCTACTGCCATGCCTCATACTGCCTCTTGACCTTCTTTCTAGGTGGATAATACCTAAATACCGCTGGAGTCTGGCCTACGAGCTGGATCTCTCTAGTAGGATTACTGAGGCCAAGCTGGTACATCTCCCAACTGTGTTCGGTGCGTCATTGTCTTGTTCTCAGACGTGACTGACGATATTCAGCATCATGTTCCTGCTCCTCACGTTAGTATGTGCTTGCTCGCCACTAGAGGAGGTCATGTACACCCATAAGGTGGCCGTGCTTGAGGCTGCCACAGAAACACAGGTACAGGCAACAGAACACAGACATGAATGACGTGTTTCCATCTGATGGTTGTACGTCAATCTTGGTCTGACTGCACATTCCGTTGGGTAAATGGTCAATATATTCCAAATAAACTGAATATCATGTACACATCACCCGTCTTCAGCTGGAGTTTCAGTGTCCTACCTATTAAGTCGGCTCACCAAAAAGGACTGAGAAATATAATGTTTCTTGGTGACAGCTGGATACTCTGCATGTTTAGGGACGCCATAGTAAACATTCAATACAGTACATCAATGAACTCATCTAGGGCTGATACAATGTGTTGGGAGCTTGTTGTTGCAGCTTGTTGTTAGGCATAATAAGAGTTATGAAAATACCTACAAATTAAACTACAACATGTATAAACTCACCTGGTTTATGTCCTTCGCTTGGGGCTCATGGGTCTGTGATACTTTCAGATAAAACATTCAAATAATGTTTTTAAAATTAAAAACAAATCTGTTTACTTATTTATGTATGTATTTATTTTTCATATTATCTAGTAATCCCTAAGCCCTCCCCCAGCTGGATGTAGTAGTTTAAAATAGATATATTATGGAGGCCCCACCACCTTATTCTCTTTTCCTCAGACTTGACTGACAGTGATGTTAGAGTCTAATGATGAGACTCATTCCAGTTCAAGGCCAAGGGGCAACAGTTCTATTACATTTTGGTTGACACATACTATTCTAGTGATCTCACCAATATTCAGCGATCCAAATGCACGAGTAGGCGTGCATTTAGTCTTGGTTGTTGTTTTACTCTAATTGTACTATTCTATTTGAAAGATTCTTACTGAATCATGCAACCCACATTTATCCACAATGTATGTGGATTTCACGTTCACTTCACATTCTAACAAAGGCGCATTTCCGGAACCGTTGCACACAGACATGGTTGCTCTGGGGGCGAATTTCATAGTAACACCATGGAGCCCTGCTCGGAACACGTGAAACCTGTCAGAAGAAGTAAAGAGGAGAAGAAAGTTCTCCGAAAGCAAATGAAAGCCAGTCTCACTTACTGAAGCACGAGTCCATCAACACAGTATCGCAGCCCACTAAGGTAATGCATGTGTCTGCTGTACGATAGGAACTGATGGAGCTAACCTAGCACCACAACAAGAAAACACACACACACACACACACATACACATTCTCTCTGTCTCTCTCCCTCTCTCTCTCTCTCTCTCTCTCTCTCTCTCTCTCTCTCTCTCTCTCTCTCTCTCTCTCTCTCTCTCTCTCTCTCTCTGTCTCTCTCTCTCTCTCTGTCTCTCTGTCTCTCTCTCTCTCTCTCTCTCTCTCTCTCTCTGTCTCTCTCTCTCTCTCTGTCTCTCTCTCCCTCTCTCTGTCTCTCTCTCTCTCTGTCTCTCTCTCTCTGTCTCTCTCTCTGTCTCTCTCTGTCTCTCTCTCTGTCTCTCTCTCTCTGTCTCTCTCTCTGTGTCTCTCTCCCTCTCTCTCTCTCTCTCTCTCTCTCTCTCTCTCTATCTGTCTCTCTCTCTCTGTCTCTCTCTCTCTCTCTCTCTCTCTCTCTCTCTCTCTCTCTCTCTCTCTCTCTCTCTCTCTCTCTCTGTCTCTCTCTCTCTCTAACGTTATGTTATGATGTTTTTGTACCTAGAGCCTGGTGGTGGCTAACGGTGGGCTAGGTAACGGTGTGAGTCGTGAGCAGCTCTCTGCCGTATTGAAGGAAGGGGGGGAGGTGGAGACCCTCGTCATGCCCCCTCACAAACCCTACGCCCTGGTCACCTACAGGTAGGGCCAGATCATGGGACCTGTGGGATGTTTCTACCATTACCTTTACAGAAGGTATGCAGAGAGATTACGTTGCTCTGGTCCTCATAGTCTATGCTGATCTTTGCATTGCCGAACTCCTCCTACCCAGAAATGAATGTAGATCTGGGAAACCAGATGTGTGCACTTTTCAGTAGCATGAATGGATCATCCGTTTCTCCTCTGTGGTCTTACCTCCAGGTCTGAGGACAGTTCTCAGAGGGCCCACGCCCTCCTGAATGGGCGACAGTTGCACTGTAGCAGCGACCAGTGTGTCACGCTTTACCTGAGCTACATCAAAACAGGTAGGTTACCTTGTTTCATCCACTGCTGCAGAGGTAACTCAACCCGGTACACGCAATGAGTATCAACTGCTTGGTTACTCTTGTGTCTGTGTGTGTGTGTGCGTGTGTTTTTATTTTTTTTATTTTTTTTATTTGTCTGTGTTTGTCCCCGCAGTAGGTAGTGAAGCAGATGTGTGTGTGTCCCTGCCTGCGGGCTTGGTGCTGGTTGAGGACTTTGTGTCTCCAGAGGAAGAGGCTTTGCTGCTAGATGCTATTGACTGGACGTCCCCTAATGAGGATGACACGGGTGGGCAGCTCGGTCGAGCCCCTGTACACACCACATTTATATGGTATATACCACATTATATACATATAAATATGTATGTTGTTTGTCCCTATCTTTTTGTCTTCTAGCTCAGAAAGCTCTAAAGCACAGGAGAGTGAAGCATTATGGGTACGAGTTTCGCTACGACAACAATAATGTGGACAAAGACAAGCCCTTAGCTGGAGGTGTGTGTGTGTGTGTTTGATTGTGACCACTTTTGGTTTCTCGTGCAATATTACTTTTCAATTGTCTGTTTTCTAATGGCATAGGACAACCCTGTCATGTTATTGAAATGTTGTCATGTTTCGTCCAGGTCTTCCCCAAGTGTGTACCTGTTCTGGAAAGGTGTGTCAGCGACAGACATGTGGACATCTTGCCAGACCAACTGACAGTCAACCAGTATCAGTCAGGACAAGGTAGGTTTGGCTTACTACAGGGTTCCCGCCCTGGTCTTAAAAAGCCTTAAAGTCTAAAATCCAGCAATCCAATTTATAAGGCCTAAAAAGGTCTCAAATTCACCTTGAGGATGACAAAAAGCTATCATATGGTGACGCGAATAGGTCTAAAATGATATTCAAAGAGGTCTAAAAAGGTCTTAAATTTGACTTGTTGAAACTTGTAGGAACCCTGTTACTAGGTTTACAGTGAAACCAAGGCCCTGTTTGAATACTGGATGCCCTTGTCCCACACATCTCCATCACTGATCTGTATGTGAATGTATACATGAGTGTGAGCTTCCCATTCCACTGGTTTCACCAATCGAACCCTTTTATAAGGAGTCATAGGGTGTGTTCTCACTAGAACATTTGCTTCACTTGAAACAGAGTTTAGGATAAAATTCGCTTTGCTCTGCGTCGTTTGTAGCTGTGAAAACGTGCGAAGTCGCTCCCGCAGCAAACAACCAACGGATGCTCCGCTTGAAAAGGGTGGTTTCGCTCCGGTTAGAAACGACGCATTGAGGCAGTCCATAGGAAAACAACAGCGCATGCGTGTTGATCAGGATGAACGGGCAATTTCCTATTTTTCTGACCAATCAACCACCACGTCTGTTGCTTCGATTGCGTATGTTACTTTGTTTACATAAAGGGCTGAGAGAACGCAAATCAGAGAAATCATTTATTAACAATGTTGCAAACTCATCCACTTGCTCCGGCTCAAGATTCTGACTTTCATGTGAGAACATGACCATATACTGTATATAAGTCTACTAGTCCATATGGTCATATGTTTATAAAAGTACACAGTTACATGTTAACTCCCCCCTGTCTATATACCCCCCTGTGAATAGGCTATATAGTGTATAGAAGTATAGTAAAGTTCACATAATAGATACATTCTCACATGTCTACCGATCACTTATCCCCCTATTTTTGTTTATACCCCGCCCTACTTATGTCTATTTATGTCTCATTATTGTTTTTTTTAATTATCTTAGGACTGTGTTTTTTTGTTTCGTTGTACCTTTTGTTGTACCTGTTACAATGACAATAAAGATAATTCATTTATTAATTAATAAATAAATTAATTAATTCATTCATTTAGATCTGTTATTGCCTCATGAAAGGTGCCTTATTAAACAGAGACGGTCTGTAGGGCAACTCAACTTGTGAGCCTTGAGACTTCTGGTCAAACGTATGAAAAAGGGGCTAAGAAAACGTCATAAAACAACGTCATAAAACTTTAACGTTCTTTAGAAAAACATAAAACCTCATCAAGTACAGGCCTCAGTCATCTAATATCACCATTTATATTTTGGGTGCGTTTGTGCTACAAATAAACTGTCCTTGGCTTGCCTTGTGTCCCAAAGCAGATCCTGTTGCTGAGAGATTGATAATCTACCTGTGGAATCCCACTATTCAACAGTTTCCACAGAGATTGTTAATAGGCCTTTCATCTGTGATACTGCTGTGCTTCAAAAACATGTCCATTTACGTTTCTAAGCTGTGTTTCTGTGGTTCTTGTTGTTAGGTATCCCTCCTCATGTTGACACTCACTCTGCCTTTGCGGATACCATCCTCTCCCTGAGCCTGGGAGCCAAGGTAGATATGAAGAGTGTGTGTGTGTGTGTGTGTGTGTGTGTGTGTGTGTGTGTTCGTTTGTGTGTGTGTTCTGACGTGTATACGTGTGCATACATCACATACATCTTGCTGTAAATAATGATCTTACTGTACACTATGTGTGCGCTTATATACATGATCTTGAAGGGCAGGGTGATTCATTCATCTTTATAATCGGCTTTAATACGTTTTCTATGGTTGGGCGGCCGCGGTAATACTGTAATATTGCGGTATATGAAAAAAACAACGGTGTCCGTTTCAATACAGTCATACATTTTTTAAAATAACACGTTATCCCCTTGGTTGGTTCTTCATTATACAGTCAGACAAACATACTCCCAACCATAGCAACTAGGGAGTTTTTCAGGGCCAAAAAGTGAAAGGTTTTTGACTGGTGAAGTCGGTCTTGAGATTCAAATCCAATTTAATATACAACTCTTCATATTTCTTAAAATATTCAACTTTCTGTAAGTCAAAAACTTAAAAAACCCGGAATGTCGAGTTAGGGCTATGAATGGAAACAGCAGAAGACCTACAGTGCAGAACACATACAGTTTCTTCAGGAACTTCCTTTGATATGACTTTTACTTTACATAATGTCACTGCAGACGGTGATGGAGTTCCGTCACCCCGACGGGCCCTTAGTTGCCGTGGTGTTGCCAGGGCGGAGTCTACTGGTGATTGTGGTGAGCTTCTTTGTTGGGTTTGCCGATTTTGAACAAGTGCGTTCATGTCTCCATTGCTTAGCACACCAGATGACTGTTTACATTTTTGACTTGACAAACGGGCTTTGGATGAACCTGTGTGAAGCTGGGCCTGTCTGTCTCCCTGCAGCCTTCCCATCTTCTTGTGACAGCCAGCGTCCCTCCGGCCCCTCCCCCTCCCCCCCCTCCCCCCCCTCCCCCTCCCCCCCCTCCCCCTCCCCCCCCTCCCTACCCAGCAGCGAGGGTGACGCGGCCCGCTTGGAGGCAGAGTTCGTGCACAGCGTGTACGACGCCATCGCCTGTCACTTCAGCAGCACGCGCCACTCCCCCTGGCCACAAGTATGTCACTTCCTGTCCTCGCTCCGACCAGGAAGTGTTCTCGCTGACGTGGGCTGCGGGAACGGGAAGTACCTCGGGGTCAACCCAGAGCTGTTTGCGGTGAGTGCATGTTGAACATGTTGAGGGTAGATGCAAAGTAAAAAAATGGGTAAATGCTACTTAATTTCGATCTGTTAGATCTGTTTTCTATGTCTCGTCTTTAGACGGGCTGTGTTAGGATTCCATTGAGTGTGTCTGTCCCCTGTAGGTGGGTTGTGACCGCAGCAGTGCCTTGGTGCAGATCTGCTCAGAGAGAGGCTTCCAGGCATTTGTGTCTGACGCTCTCAATGTTCCTCTACGCAAAGAGACCTGCGATGCCTGCATCTCTATAGCTGTCATTCACCACCTCTCTACAAAGGTATACACACACACACACACACACACACATACACACACACACACACACACACACATACACACACACACACACACAGTTTGGTTACTGTTGTTTTATGATTTCCTTTGTGTGGTGTGTGTAGAAGCGGCGGTTGGCTGCGGTGGAGGAGTTGGTGAGGCTGTTGAAGCCTGGAGGAAGGGCGCTGATCTACGTGTGGGCCCTGGAACAGAAACACAACGACCAGACGTCTAAATACCTCAGAGAGCCCACAGCACACAGGCCCGGAGGCAGCTCTACAGGCCCCTGCAACCAGGAGAGAGAGTGTCCTACAGGCAACGGCAAAGACTACGACCAGGGGCAGGTCGGGAGTAAGAACCCCCCGGACAACAACTTGGACTGCAACCAGGTCCCCCCTGAGAAAGAGAGTCGGCCCAAGCTTAGGGTCCACACCAACCGCACGGCCTTCGACTCCCAAGACCTCTTGGTCCCCTGGCATCTTAAGGGGGGAGGGGGGGAGCGGGCAGGAGGAGAGACAGGACATGGTAACCAGGGGAAGGGAGTAGGCAAACAGGGTGGTCGAGGAGCCTCAAAAAAGACATCAGACCTCCCCACTGCTAATGTTCATGGCTCAGCTCCCAGCCCAGGTCCTGTATTTCATCGCTATTACCATGTCTTCCAGCAGGGGGAGCTAGAGGAGCTGTGTGGCAGGGTTAGAGGAGTGAGTGTGCAGAGTAGCTACCATGACCAAGGGAACTGGTGTGTTATACTGGAGAAGACTCCTGGAGACAGATAAACACACACACACACACACGCACAATCAAGATTTTAGTAAATGGGTTTATTAACAGAGAGTATGCTATTGTTCATTTTCGGATGAATAAAGTTGTATTGAATTGAGGGAGATTTTGTTTTTTTTGCCTCATCAGATAAGACAATTATGCAAGACAATTATGAGACCCAATGAAGCGATTTAACATCGCTGATTATTGTAAATAATCATGAAAAATGGGAAAAACAAAATGACCTTCAAATGAATGGGGATTCATTAAGTCTGATTTCATTCATTTAAACGTTGTTGTTTAATCAAGTCTTAGAAGTGGCCGTAGGCTGTTGAATTCAACACCTCTCAATGTGGATTACCATTGTTATAATATATTAATATTAATATTAATTTGTAATATATATTACATTAACAACAAAGAGTCCCCATTAATCCCAAAATCAAAGTTTGTCAGGTGTTTTTAGACCTCTTGACTCTCTCTGTATTCCTCCACATATCCTTGCTCTACTATGCCCTATTCTTCTCCAGTGTCTGTTATAAAGTGTGGTCTTCATGTTTCCTAATCATCCCCTGTATCAGTATTCAGGGCCGCATTTGTCCTGCCCAGGATTGTGGCTTTCTGGAGACCACCTAACATTATAAGATAACTTCTAAACTAGACTATACAAGATAACTTTTAACAGACGTGGTCAAGACAGAATGGATCTCCGGATAATGGTTTCTTGATTGCGGCTGGGGTGAGGCTATTATTCACTGTGATAATTGAAGAACAGCTCCTGGTAAATGTGGATGTGGCTTGGTCCACCGAGACCGGTGGGCCAGCCTGTTAGCGGAGCAGGCTGAGACTGGACTCGACTGTGCTCTGTGGTTTTATCTGTGTATCGATTATTGTCCTGCAACTGTTGTGTCTGGCAGCAGATAAGCACTTGACATTTTGAGAAAATTAAAGATGGAATTTATGTCTGCGTCCAGAGTATTGATCTAGCTTTCTATCTAATAAATGCCTTTCCATTAGTGCCTCAACGTTCCTGATTGATTATGATATGCTCATCTAAATTTAGCCATGCTGGTTCTGTACTGGAGGTGTCCACATAACCCTACTATCATATCATATTATCTAATGTTCGATCTGTTGCTGATAATAATAATAATAATAATAACTTTATTTGTATAGCGCTTTTCCTGCAAACGTTGCAGCTCAAAGTGCTTTAATCATTATATAATCTTAATTTAATTATGTTTTAACTTAAATGCAATATTAAAAGGATGGGTTTTTAGTCTTGACTTGAACATATTTGCTGAAGTTGATCACATGCCACTATCACTCAATATCACCACATGATCTACATAGCATCTTCGATATTACACTGATTACTAGGAACAACAACATTGTATTCATTTATTCATTTTTATTTAAAAATAACAACTTCTCCACAGTGCTGGGCTTCAGGCGTTTTTTTTATTTTATTTTATGATTTCACCTGCGTTTACCTGTCCCTTTTCTGTTTCGAGTCTCGCGCCAAATCCGAGCCACTACCCGAATCGGTCACGTGGTACGGCCGGCAGGTTACCATGTACGTCATCAACATATGCCTCTTACCATATACGTCATCAACACATGCCTCGATACGCGCATCACAAACATGTGCCTCGGTTACTCGACACGCAAGGACACATCACTAAACATCTGGGATGCGAGCTGCCGCTAAACCCAAAAGAACAAGAAGAGCCAGAACGGTTAGAATAGTTACATCTCTGTATTTGGTTTCCTTTACTGCGTATGAAAACATCTCAACAGTCAACAAGCACAACGGGAGACTGAGTGTCGGAGGTCAGTAGAAGCCTTTGGGCCAATCCCAATTCCCTTTTCTACCCCTATGGCTCGTTTTCGAGTGTCACTCGATTCGAAGCAAAGGCCTTCGAACACGTCACAAGCAAAATCTACCCCTATGAATTGGGACAGCCCTTCATGACGTCAACAACAGTGGTTTAAATAGACGCGGTATGGGTGACGCGATCTCGCAATGCCTTCTTCAGCTGTGTTTATTTCTGTTGCGTGTGCTATAAGGATCTTTTTTCGTTTGTTATCAACACACTGTAGTGTTTAGACGTTCCTTTTTTAGTCTCTTCCGTCAGCGATGTCTTTTTTGTGGACATCGCAATAATGACAATGAATTTAATGACAATGAATGACTCCAACCAAAACAACCAGTCCATCAGTAGTCATAAAGCGTTGTCCAAAAATCACGTTACCAAGCGCCTTTCTCAGAACAATTCGTCGTCTAGAATCCAAAAATCAATCCATCATAGTGGTGGTCAAAAACGTAGAAAGAGGATCTCTTGGGGACGCGGCCACATTTGCCCGTGAAGGAGAGATGACAAATAAGCGGAAACATTTCTCAGTAGAGTCGAACGGTGATAGATCATCATCCTTTACGCGTATCCTTAACTGTAGTTACATTTCACGTGTCATATGCCCTTAGACATGGAAATATGTCAATGCGCGGCTGTCATGCACAAATCAGCTTGTAACGTTAGACACACAGCACACAGCACATCGGCATGATAACGTTTTGTTGTTGTTGTGCTTGTTATAAAGAAAAGGTCTATAATGCATTGAAATGAATGATACAACCCATTAATAATATTACATAATAACAACTGCTCGGATTAGATTGCGGGTGGAAATAGGTCAAAATGCGCATCATGTACAAGTCAGCCGAACGTTTGATAGATAACTTTACATATGTGTACCATCATCCGCTGTCAAACGCCACAGGTAATAATTGATTTATGATTGTACATCTCTGAAATGCTCGACTGTCATGCAGCGTTGCGTTACTGTAACGTTAGACACAGCACCGACATAAAAGCGATGTTTGGGTTATGCGTGTTATAAATAAAAGGTCTATAATGCATTGTAATGACATTAAACTAAGACAATAAGATGGTTATCATAATTTTTCAAATCTTTATTAATAAGTAATTACAGAGAATTAAAATGACATTTCCGCATTGAATAGAGCGACATAAGATTTCTGTAGATGATTCGCAATGCATCCTGGAATCAAGGGGTACCCCTTCAAAGCTAGTCTGGTCCTGAAATCACTCGAAACGAAGTAATAGTTAGCCCTCCCCCTTACCCCTAGCCCTCGATGAAATATGAATTGGGACAGCCCTACCCCTAAACGTGAACGCGCAAATCGAGCCATAGGGGTGAAAACGAAGGGCTAGGGGTGAATTGGGACGGGGCCTTGGTCTCAGCTCGCTGCCTCACTGTCTAACATGTTACTACCAGTGGCGGGCGGTGCATTTCACACCTAGGCCTTCAGTGATGTCCTACACAGTCCTACCTGAATTATTCCACCTCTTAATACCATCATTATGACACGCCATGGCTCTAGAAACTATACATTTAGACAGAAACGCAGTATAACCGGGCGTTGCAATTGTTATTATAGCTGCACCTCGTCTGGGTGTATTCATTGCATGAAAACGAAAGCGTCAGTTATTATTTCCCTAACTTTGCTTATCGGCCTGTCGATCTTGATAGGAGGACCGTATCGAGTCCATTCTGGTTATCTTCCTCATGTTCATACAGTCACGGGGGTGTGTCGTTTTCTACGGTAGCAAGTGATTAAAAGATCGCATTGAAGTCCCACTTACTCACACAGCTGAGTCAGCACACACATTATCTACGGACCCCAAGGTGGCTCCGTACATATCTACATCTCTTGCAGAAAAAATTAAATGCTTTGTACTCACCAAAACAACTGATTATTTGAACACAAAATCCATCCTCCTTTCTTTCCTCAAGAAGACTTCAATGTCTCTGTTGTACAGTTTATCAGTTCCACCAATAAGTCATTTTCTACATGGATAGCGTCGCTAACGTCGGGGTTGGCCGTTCTCTTCTGATTATGTCTAGCTTTTCTTGGAAAGTTCTTCTTGAAAATGTCATTGTTATAATAATATCTGCCACCAAATCTACCTCTTCTCCTCCTTCAGCCATTGTGGCTGCTTGTAGAACAACAGCTTCCATCTACACAAATTAGCGAGATCAAGTTCAGTGTGCTAGCTCTGCCTCTCAATAGTGCGTATCCAATCAAAAGACGTGCAGGTGCTGATCAGGTGGTGCGCCATCCCAGCAGGCGCGTTCGTCGGATTTGCTCGCCAACTCGAGATCTGACCACGGTACGCCACAGTCATTTTCTCGTTCACTTTAAATTACAATCTGTACTCGCGCCACTGTTGAATCTGCAGGCGGGCAGATTTCTTGGTACCCTGGCAACACATTATGGCTGAAATGAAATGAAATGATTGGATAAAAGCTAAAGGCCAGCCCTCCAAATGGCTGGAAGCAGCGCAACCAAGAGGAAAGCTATGAAATGAAGAGAATAGACTAAGGGAATAATTGAATACATATTTGTGGGAAAATATATCAAAATTAAATATCATCAGTCAGTATATTCTGATGATGTTTAGGCCAGCAGAGAAGGCCTTGCTGGCCCTGACGGGCCACCACTGCTATTTCCTTATATTTTATCCAGAAAACAATGCATAGTATTAATTATTGCATTTGTCTATTTCAAAGATGTCAGGGAAGAGGCAAATGAGCATTCTGTGCTTCACTCGGAAAGGTCAGCTCCCTAAAAAGATGGCCAGGTCAGAGGAGGAGACTGTGGAGGCAGTAGATGAGGCAGGGGAGGAGACTGTGGAGGCAGTATTACTCTAAATTGCCTAATTATATAATATAATTTACCTGCAACCCAGTGGTGTTAGCTACCCTTAAGATTTGGGCCCAGTTTCATCTCCACTTTAAGTTTACAGACAGAGCTCTCCATTAATGGTCCTATAAATAAGAATAATCTATTTATCCTCCACTTTGGATTCCGCCTTCTTGCTCTGGAAGGACAGAGGCCTTACAAACTTTTCGAACCTCTTTGAGAATAACATTTTTTGTAGTTTCGAGATGATATGCACTAAATATAACTTGCCCTGGAGTAATCTCTTTTGTTATTTTCAGATCAGAGACTTTGTGAAAACCCAATACCCCTCTTACTGAGAGGGAGGGGTGGGTGGAGGGGAGGGAGAAAAACAGAAAATATTCATGCCTTTTTCAATGTACATGACATCTTCTATACTGGAATAAAAAATATTATTAAAAAAACAAAAAAACACTGAGACTGTGTGTGTGTGATTTTTAATTTTTTTGGTACAAATTGATGTCATTTATCAGATCAGACCCCCCCCCCCCCCCCCCGCCGCCGCCAAAATCTCACTCTGAACTCTGTTCAAAACTTGAGAGCCCTGAGGCGTCTAGAGTTTACAGAGATTCTCTGATGCGTACAGAGAAAGGTACAGGAGGGGTGACTTGTGTCAGTACGCTATTTGGTTGTGCACAGGTGCCATAAAAGCAGAAGTTTCAAGTCAGATGGAAAACATTCAGAATTGAGCTCCCTTCCCTGTGTCATACAATGTCCGACACAGAACTCCAGAACTACATCACCCAACACCACCGTCCTTACGTCGTGACGCAACCAGCCTTTAAGGCCGGTTTAGGCTTCTGCGTCGAATTTACGTGCGGCTACGCCGTAGACTACGCGAGGGCTCTCCAAGTTTATAGTTCGACGTTGGTCCGTGCTGCAATTACACCGTCACATCGCTAGGTGGCAGTGTGTTTTCAGCCCCTGTGCTGTGCCTCTTCCGGTTAGGAACTCAACGGAGCTCAAAGCTCAAAGCTGCATAATAGCGATCTTTTTGTTGTTATGTTTGTTGTATATAAAAGTTCTATGATGCATTGAAATGACATTAAACTAAGATAATACGATGGTTAGCATAATTTTTCAAATCGTTATTAATAAGTAATTACAGAAAAGGTGAATGACATTTCTGTCATGACTTCCGCATTTTGGGCGACGAGAGAGTCGGAATCTTGTCTGAATCATGTTCTACCAAGCGGACCAATCACAGAGCTTACGGTTACGTGCGCTCTGACGCGTGGTTAGATTTTTTGAGAGGAGCACGTCAAGGCTACGCACGGTCATGCGGGACTACGTAAGCTTACGCGTAGCCTACGGCGTCGACTTTACGCAGAAGCCTAAACCGGCCTTTACTCTTCGCGCCGTTCTGCTTTCGGAACGGGTCTCGCGACCCACAGGACGTTCGAACCTTTACCTCAGAAAGAATAACGGCCGCACCAGGAGAAAAGGTTATTATACATTATTATTTATTAAACAGGCTAATATGTTATAGTTATTATACATTATTATTAATTAGTACAAAACAAGGGGCAATGCCCGGCTGTGTTTCACGACCGCAACAACATCTAGTTAGTCTGTTTTTCGACGGTGGACAGCACACAGCTAACTACTAGCTAATCTAGCACTTTAAGCCATAGCTACCAACGGTAAACTGCTGGTAAAAACACAAATAACGCCTAATATAAATTATAACTAGTAGTTTAGCCAGTATTAGCAGTAATAGTGAGATATCTTTTATTTAAAATGTTTTTTATTGAGCCAAAACATTGTTCACATCCATTATGTTGTATGGACCAGGGTTTCCGTTAGAAAAATTTGCCGTCGGACATCGTGTCCGGGAAGAATTCGATTTACCGGACAAACGTGATATATTCCGGTCATCATATTAAAATATAATAAAAAAAATTTTTTGCAAAATCATATTTTTTTTCTTCCAAATCTAATATAGCTGTTTGTCGCGGTGATTACTGTTGTGTAGCGGCCTATATATGCAATTTAATGTCTATTTCTCATCCGATACGATTAGATGCGAGCTATATAATATATAATAATATAACATGATTTGACGCATGCGCGCTATGCCATGCGTCAAATCCAGCGCTGAACGGGTCCAGCGCTGAACGGGCGCCTCACTGGGAACTGAACAGACAGCATCGATCAATGAACGGACTCCACATTACGTTAACTGAAGTTTGTTAAATTGTTTGGGATTAATGTGAGTTTTCTATTTTCTCTTTCCAGTTTTACCTTTTTTTTTAAATCAATAAAACAACGTCATTTCTATAAGTCTCGCTGGTTGGGAAGGCATTTCGTTTAGCTCGGGAGTATGACAATGGGAAGAACATAACTGTTTATTGAGAAACAATTGATAGGCAGTCTGGGATACGTATATAAAGAAATACCACAATGTCTAGATGTATAACATTTTATTGAACAGTAACAGTGCAAGCATGTAGGCTTCTGGCGTGACACGGCTAGCCTAATTTCCGTTCATATGCCTTTTATCAGATAAAATAAAATAGAATAAAACTCTTTGAAAATAAATAGGCTTTAAATTAACTTGCAATGCGTATGTATAGGCTAATTTCCGTTCGATGTTACAGCCTAGGCCTATCGCCTATGCCTTTTCTCAGATAGATAGGGGATAGCCTTAAATAAAATAGCCTAGAGTAAAAACTCTGAAAATAACAATGGCTGCTCATATAATTCAGCTACTTATTAGGCCTACGTCGCTTTTTGGCAGCATTGAAACGTGCAGCTGCGGACTTGAAATCAAAGCTGCAAAGTGTCTCTCCGCAACTTGCAATGCGCATTAGCCGTGTGACCTTGCCCTCCCCAAGGCGACTTCGGTCCGCAGTTTTAATTCGGTTCTGCAGAGAGAATCCTCTCTCTGCAGGCACACTGGAGACGGGAATCAAGCAGGCTATCTTGGCCAGTGTGGCCCACTCTGGGTAAATTTCGCTGAAGTCTCGGATGAGGACTTCGCAGGCTGTTGAGAAACGCAAGCCCCCATAACCACGAAGCGCTGTCATGACACAGATGGCATCTCGTTGCACGTTTGTGGCATCGATGACCGGGGCTGTGGCTGGTGCTAAGCTTACTTTGTTTTGCCATCTTTCCATTAATTTAATCGCTCGCTATGGTGCACTTTGAGCTGCAACGTTTGCGTATTACTATGGTGGACGGGTTGGCAGGGTTGCCAGATAGGCATGGGTTACCGCCGAATTGGCTACTGTGTTTAAGTGGTAATAGACTGGTTAAACTGTAATCCCATCTGGCATCAATCCCATGTGGCACCTGTGCGCTGCTTTCGCATAGGCCGGCCTACACATTAGGAGTCATCATCATGCCGGTGTCAAATCATATCATAATAAAAGAAATACATAGCCTATATATTCGTCTTTTTTTAAATAGAAGGAATCAGAATGTGAACTTTAGCGAATTGTATTCAAAGGGAATTATTTTCACCGGACAATATGTCCGACGACTTTTCAATTTGTCGGACTTCAAAAAAAATTACCGGACAAAGACCGGTAATTGCCAGTTAACGGAAACCCAGGTATGGACGCTCATTTACATTTATACGAAAGAGATTGACGTAGGTCTTAAAACCCTCCGGTTGTGTTCCCGGTCAAATCTGACCGAGAGCAATTTTCATCAATCATAAATATTGTGTTTTACATTTGATTGCCTCAAGGCCTTATGATATCCTCCACACTAGGCAATTGAACATATAAAATTGACTAACCACTGGCATTGAATTTTGAGGTTTTAGTCAACTTTGTAACATCGGTGGTGTTCCCGGTCAAAAATGACCGCCATAGGAAATTTATGGATAACACAAGTTGTAACAAGCTACAACATTCCAGGATGTATCAGACCTGTTCAAATACCTCATATATAAAGTTTGACACATTTCAAACTAAACAATTAGGTGTTTGTTATGGGAACCCTTCTCTTTCCCGTGCTTATTTGCCCATCCGAACCAGACCTTCCAGACTAAACATTGTTTAGAGCAAGCAGAGCGAGAGTGGAAAACATCATAAGGATGACACCAGGACCATGCTACATCTCGTGTGGATGACATCAAGTCCAGCTTCCAACTGTTTTTACCAGAGTCCATTGAGGAAATTGTACTGGACATGACAAACCTGGAGGGGAGGCGTGTGTTTGGGGACACATGGAGAGCACTGGACCAGGTAGACCTTCAAGCCTACATAGGTCTGTTGATTCTAGCAGGAGTATATCGGTCAAACAATGAGGCTACAAAGAGTCTGTGGGATGCGGAGTGCGGGAGGCCTATATTCCGGTCCACTATGTCATTACAGCAGTTTCATGTCCTGTCGAGAGTTATCCGATTTGATAACAGAGATACAAGACCTGCCCGCTGGCGAAATGACAAACTGGCTGCCATCAGGAACGTTTGGGACAGGTGGGTGGAGCGCCTACCACTGATGTACAATCCAGGCCCTGAGGTGACAGTTGACGAGCGCCTGGTCCGTTTCAGAGGTCGCTGTCCCTTCAAGCAGTACATCCCAAGCAAACCAGGCAAGTATGGAATCAAGATCTGGGCAGCATGTGATGCCAGGAGCAGCTATGCCTGGAATATGCAGGTCTACACGGGAAAACCTGTTGATGGAAGGCCAGAAAAAAACCAGAGCATGTGTGTTGTGCTGGACATGACAGCCGGTCTCAAGGGGCATAATATCACATGTGATAACTTTTTCACCTCATATGCGCTTGGTCAGGAGCTGTTGAAACGCAAGCTCACCATGGTGGGGACAGTGAGGAAGAACAAGCCTGAACTTCCCCCTGCGCTGGTGTCAACCAGAGGGAGAGAGATACTCTCATAAAAATGTGCTTTCACTGCCACACACTGTCTTATGTCCTATGTTCCCAAGAAGAATACAAATGTCATCCTGATGAGCACGGTACACAAAGACGCTGCTGTCAGCACCACAGAGGACAGGAAGCCCCAGATCATCCTGGACTACAACAGCAACAAAGGAGGTGTGGACTGCCTTGATAAGGTAATGTATATTTTCATCTATCATGCATTTTATTTTACTTTTATTCGTGTGAAACAATGCATTTTTGTGTACGACAGATTCAATATTATTTCCAACCTCTTATTTATTTTTTCTTTCATTGCAGCTTACTGGCATGTACACCTGCCAGCGAATGACAGCCCGTTGGCCAGTGGCAGTGTTCCACAACATCCTGGATGTGTCTGCGTGTAACGCATATGTGGTATGGATGGCGATCGACCCAGTGTGGAATCGGGGGAAGAGTTTCAAGAGGAGACTCTTCCTGGCAGAGCTCGGGAAAGCATTAGTTACTCCTCTAACTCAAAGGCGCCAGCACCTTCCCCGCACACCAGCCTCTGCCAGTCTGGTTAGGAGTCAGCAAGCCCCAGCCGCTGCCCCAGCCGCTGCCCCCCAGCAAGGACAGGGGCGGAAAAGGCAAAGATGCAAGCTCTGTGCCCCTAGAGACAATAAAACAAGTTAACATGCTACAAATGTGATGCCTACGTTTGCAAGGCACACTCTGACCTGATTGCAAAATGCCACTCCTGTGGGTGAACACACACACACAGGCAGAGAGACCTTGACCCTGACCACCGTTCTTGTGGTGTACCTCCTCTCTCAACCCAATCATCAAAATATAATTATATGCACATGCAACACTACAGTAACAGCTATGATTGGGCAATGGTATAGTATATGTCCTGGCTTTCTTGCTTCTGCAAGCAAACACACACACACACACACACACACAATTTAAATGCTTTATTTATGTCCACATACAAAGTACAATTCTAAAGGACATAAATACTAACAGTGCATTTTGACATCCTGGAAACAATTTGTTACAGTAATGCTGAGCCAACAACCAGTTCTGCCACACACAGGATGTTATTCGCACAAGACCAGTGGGTTGATCAATACTAAAAGACAGACAGTATCCCGCTCATGGGTACAGGAAGCACCCCCTTCTCCATATTGAGCGGCTACCAATAATAGCGGATATTGAGCAGTATTTTGCTAACTGTTTGGCCCTTCTCTTAGGAAGACCAGCCATATGAAGGCCTCTAACAACAGACTTATGAACATGGCCCAGGCTGCCAAATATAAAAACTAAAAGTTGACATCTGTAGCCCAGTTGTGATATGGCCTGCTCCAGCTGTTGTTGGTACACACACACACACACACACACACACACACACACACACACACACACGACTATTCATTCTGATGTTCTGTGAATTTGTTTTACAATAAATGTTAATTTTAGAATACATTTTCAGTGTCTATTCTTTCTATATTGCAGTTATTCAGGTTAACCAATAGTCTACATTGTTTATGTCTCATCAAATTTTGCACAGTATATGTTGAGATGTTGAAGAACTGATCCAATGTGTTGTTTGGCAGAGATATATAGAGTTTCAGGGTGTAACTGGCCTTCTTATTTGAAATTCTCAAAAACGGAAATGAAATATTCAATTTCTACTGTGTATTTAGTCACATTACAGTAATTTGGTCATATCTATGTTCATTTTTTTAACATCTCACATGTCTCAGCTTTCACCAGGTACCAAATTTAGCAAATTTGACCATGTAGTTTTTAAGATATGAAGCAGTTAATCAGGGAACACCAAGGATGGGGGGGCAAACATGAACACAACCGGAGGGTTAAGACGACTTAAGACATCTTGACAGACACATATTTTGGTTAATTAAGACATCTTAAGACATCTCAAGACAAGGTGATGGCTGGGTATTAAATTGCAACGTAAATGGACGACCGCAGCCACGGATATTTGGTAAACAGCTAAAATAACAACAATTCTGTCTGTGTCAGAACTCACAGAACTCCAGAACTACATCACCCAACACCACCGTCCTTACGTCGTGACGCAACCAGCGTCGTGACGCAATCAGCCGTTCTTGTTTAGGCAAGTTTGTTTCGATATCCGGTTGTTCTCAATCGGACAAGAAACGGTTTCATGTGGTAAGAGTTCCCCAATCTTTCATGCCAAAGGTTGGAGTTCTTTTCGTATGAGCTATGTCATGTCGAAGCAGAGAGAATAGGATATAGGGGGATATAGTCAATGACTTGTTGTTGTTTACCTCAGGAAAGTCAGTTAGCACAATTTAGGTTAGCATTAGCCTAGCACGGGGTAGGACAGGGCTGGCCAGACCACCGACGGGTTAAGACTTAAAAGTGGAACAAACATGGACAGCCAACGTGTACGTCGCGGTCAGTGAACACATCCAGGTAAACGTCCTTCCACCCTCACCGTGCTCAGGCTGTGTTTTCTACATTTAGAAGATTTGCTGACATGTTTGTTCGGTCGTGTTTTTGCATCGCAATTATCTTTTCTTTTAGCTACTACCTCTGTCTGTTTTGAGTTGTGTTGTTGTCGTGTGGGGCGAGTGATAAGCCAGCCAGCTGGTGGGGGGTTCCCATCAACGTCACTAAAGGATACTCCAGGGTTATTTTTGAGAAGTTTCACGAGATCCATAAAAAAATAAGCCTGGATTTTCCTTTAGCGACGTTGATGGAACAGCCCCAAGTCACTGTGCTCGGTCTGGGTTGTTTTCTTACCTAGCTAGCTTTATCCAGGATCGACAGCTTGAAAGTAGACAATCTGCGTGGTTGAAAAGTAGTTAAACACAGCAGGTGAAATCAGTTACCCGCCTAACGTTCGCCTCATGTGACCACATTATCAAAGCCTAAGTTAGTTAGCTATTTGGGTTCACTTTTAAATTGCACGCACGCAGTCCTAGATACAACAATAACTCAATAACTCAATCCCGCAGTAAGTTAACTTCTTATCAGACGACCTAGTGTACACCAATACTCGTTAATATCTTACTTCTTTACTGTGTCAACACATTACTTGCTGACAAGGTCCAGATTTGAATTCAGAACACTGTTGAACACTCGCATTCAGCAGTGCAAACAACACATTGCACATACATGCTATTTAGAACATGAGGTCAGGGTAACATAGCATTCTACACAGAGAGAGAGAGAGGGGGGGGTGATAGTGATAGTGATGGTGGTGATGATGATGATGATGATTTTTGCTGAGAGTAGTGTTCAATGTTTGTAAGCAGAGAAGTGTGTGTGTGTGTGTAGGTGAGAGCTGCGAGAGGTCTCGTTACAGCCCCGCCCCCAACAGCCCCCCGGGGACCCCCACGCCGTCCCCTCCACCTCCAGGGACGACACGTCAGCAGGTCAGCTGCCTGCACCACAGTCTCTGGGCCCACCTGCTCTAGCCTGCCGTAGTCAAACAGGTCCTCACTCACCTGGGGGGGGGGGCGCACACACACACACACACACACAGACATAGACACAGACACACACACACAGACACAGACACAGGAGAATCAAAGTCTCTGAAACAACTGCCCTCAGGTGAATGCAGAAAAAAACAGTGGTTCTCCCTCCCTCCCAGACACACACACCTGTGTCTGTGTGTTGTTGGTCTGCAGGAGGATGCTGTTCTGCGCGGCCGCTGCGCTCTCCTTCAGCGGGTACGCCGGGTTCTCCAACAGCATGTTACATATACTGGCAAAGAACAGAGGGGCCACGTAGCACCATCACTACAACATCAGGTCTCAGCCTTCTCATAGCCAGTGTAGTTGAGTGGACGGTGATGTACACTTACCGTATTGACCCGAATATAATATTTCCCCCGGAAAAAAGTCTGAAAAAGTTGCATCGTCTTATTTTCGTGCCCTAGACTTTTACACGTCAATATTAATTCACAACAACGTATGGCGCCAAAAGACTGTTCCCCACGCGAGCCACCGAGTTTTAATCTGCTGCTCCTACGCAGAGGTCAAAGGGCAGCTCCTGACCCGGATGTAGCCAGTGGTGCTGTTGGTGGAACCTAGAGGGTTATATGTTCCTGTGTGTGAAATATGCAATAAAACCCCCCAACCCTTTCTCTCTCTCTCTCTCTCTCTCTCTCTCTCTCTCTCTCTCTCTCTCTCTCTCTCTCTCTCTCTCTCTCTCTCTCTCTCTCTCTCTCTCTCTCTCACTCTCTCATACTCTTATCTCTCTATCACCTTATTTTCTATCTCCCCTTTCTTCCTTTTCTCTCTCTCTCACACTCTCTCTTCTATGTCTTTTCCCCCTTCTTGCTCTTGTCCATCTGTGTCAACCCTTCTCTCTCTCTCTCTCTCTCTCTCTCAGTAATGAACAGAATTGTTGGCTGAAGGTTGGGAAACGGTTCCTTTTGTGTTTTCTTTTTCCAGACCACCATGAATGAGCAAGATCTTTAACAGTCATTAAACATCCATAGAAATGAGTGAAATTGAACTAAATGTTGACTAAATGCTGTGGAAGCGTTGGGACGCTATGTAGGTTGAAGATGACTGTTTGCAGTATCAGTACAATCTACGATCTTTAGGTTCTCAGTTCATTGTGTAATGCATGCAAGAGTATTGCAGGGCTCTCAAGTCTCACGCATCATATCACACATCTCATAATTTCCGCGCGAGTTTCTCGTTACCACGATAACGCGCGCTGAGAGAGAGCCTGACTGAGGTTACTGACTCACTCACGATACTGTGAGCTTTGAGATGCAGTAGCGGAGTAGTAGCCTATACTGGAACCAGAGGCAGGCAAACCTCTTCTTCCACAGGAAACACTGCATAATACTTTTATAACAATACCCATAATAATTTGGAATATTTTTAGTTTTTCCTTTCCCACCCCTGGCACAACCTCTCCATTGTGAAAACATTTGGCCTACTAGGCTATTTCGGAAATAAAAAGTAGTAACTTACTTCTGACCACTTCTGTCTGCAGAGATAGGCTATTCTGTCACTATACAATGTTGTTATCTATATATAACACTATACAATGTTGTTATATATATATAACACTATATAATGTTGGCGGAACTTGTTATCAGTTTATGTCCGTGTCGCCTGGTCTGGACGAGCACACGGAGGTACTGATGGCGCTTCTCCACTATGGAAGGCCATCAACGCAAATAACGTCTAGAAATCCCGTGTCCACACGTAGCGCCATTGTAGTAGATTTTGGCACACATGCACACATAAACCGTATAAACTCTATAGTTTGCCTTTTGCTATAAGGACCCTTCTGACTATGGGGGCTAGGGGAGGGGAGGGGAGGGTTTACGACCCTTTGTTAAAGCCATGTGGTCATCTCAAAATGGCTTCTTGTGTTCTGAGCCCTACCCCCTGACCTATAACCTGAAGTGACATCATGTGACCTATAGCCTGAAATGACATCATGTGACCTATAACTAGGGATGTCCCGATCCGATACTGATATCGGATATCGCCGCGATATTGGTCCTGAATGCTAGATCGCGGATCGCACCAGAAAAAAAAAGGCTCCGATCCGCGTGCCCGATCTGGCGTGTCACTCAAGTGACGACAACAGTAGTAGCATGACCAGGGCTCGATAGTGCGACTGTTTTGGTCGCATTTGCGAGTGAATATATTTCTGTGCGACTTGGAATTACATTCAATCGCACCAGTGCGACTACTGCTGAACTACTGTCATGCGCAGTCAAACTTCTGTGTATAAGCGATGAGGGAATGAAAACTGAACAGAAACGCTTGTCGCAGAAATGCTTCACGCGAGTCCTATATGCGCTTAAAATGCGCATAATGGGTATATTGTAGGGGTGTAACGGATCACCTAACTCACGGATCGGATCGTGTCACGGATTTTGAGTCACGGATCGGATCATTTTTCGGATCAACACAAAACATATATTTTTAAAAATAAAAACAACATTTTCCTTGAATTCTGTAATAACACCACTTTTAATGTGTGAAACAAAAAAACAACATTCAAGATGTCAAAACTGATATATATATCACATATATATATAACATCTATATATAACAACATATATATATATATAACAACATATATATATATAACATCACTGCTGCAATCTGGTTGCCAAGTGAAACCTAACTTTACCTAAATAATAAAGTGAAATCCTTTAAACATGGTAAGAAAAAAAAGTAAATAAAGCAAAGCAGCCTCAAGCTTATAACTTCATATTCATTTTCAAAAATATGAGGATGTCCACATTGTCTGGGGAGAGGGCAGACCTATTTGCAGTCACTATGTCTCCTGCTGTGGAGAACACCCTCTCGCTAGGAACTGAAGTAGCCGGCACAGCCAGGTAGCGTCTTGCCATCATGGCAACGTGAGGGTATTTATCCTCATTCCTTTTCCACCATGCCAGTGGATCACCATCCAGTGGAATGCTGCTTGCTACCTTGTAGGATGACACCTCCTCCTCAATGGTGTTGGCAAACGTCTGGGCTATGTCCATGCTGCTCACAAAGGTCTCCCCAAAAAGCTCCTGCATGGCTGACTTCTTTTGTGGAGGAGATGCCTCTGGCTCTGCGTCTTCTCCTGGCAGCTCTGTGGCTTGACCCTGCAGAAAAAAGGAATCGATCTATTAATCTAATCATTTATTTTCATATTTCATAGAACTATAATTGTAGCAATAACATACATTATTATCTAAATCCAAAATGGCATAGACTAAAATAATTGCAGTATTTATTATTTAAGTAATTAAATATTAGGTAAAAAAAAACGTTTTAATATATATATATTTACCTTTTCTTCAGTGCCCATAATCTCAGTGATGAGATCGCTGTATGTCCTCTGACGTAGGGTAGGGTCTAGGTGAGACAGCGACTTGAACCTTGGGTCCAGTGCAGTAGATCGGTGAAGGTAGTCCTGTAGAGGGGGGTCAGTGTATCTGGGGCTCAGGTCCCCTCTAATGGCAGCCTTGACATCTCCAGTGATGTTGCTGTCTTGCTCATCTGGGGCCATGGATTGTAGAATCCTTGTTTTCAGAGGTAGGATCATGGACACAGATGGTGCTGTTTCAGTGCTCATCAGAGTTGTTATCATCTTTAGGGGTTTGAGCACTTCGAGGACCTCTTCTGCCACTTTCACGTCACCATCAGACAAGGTGACAATGTCTTTGACATTTCTTTTCAGGGTCTTGTCTGTCAGTGCAGAGTATACAGCTGCCTGCTGCTCCAGATAGCGCTCCATCATGTCATAGGTGGAGTTCCATCTTGTTGTGACATCCTGTATGAGCTTGTGGGTTGGTAGCTGTAGCATTTCTTGCTTGGTCTTAAGCAAATGAGCAGCTGTTGTGCTCCTGTGGAAATAGGAAACAACCTTCCTGATCCTCCCAAGGAGGCGGTCCATCCGGTTGACAGAGATTCCCCTTTGGGATGCTAAATTAATGGAATGTGCAAAGCACCCTATCTGTGGCCCCAGTCCAGCTTCTATCACTGCATTTGCTTGGTTCTTGGCATTATCTGTGGTGACTGGGATATTTATATTGGGTCTCTCTAGCTTCCACTCTGCTACTGCTCCTGTCAGGATCTGCGCAAGATTGGTACCTGTGTGACTCTCATAGAGTGCGCGCGTCTGCAGCACGGGACTGCACATCTCCCACTCTGCTGTGATGAAGTGAGCCGTCACGGTCACGTAGCTTTGCGTTGCACGGGAGGTCCACCCGTCTGTGGTGAGGGCAACAGAGGATGCATTTGCTAATTCGCCGACAATTAGGATCCTCTCCTTTTCATAGAGGTCGGGCACAACCTTCTCACTGAAGTGGGGGCGCGAGGGGATTTTGTAACGTGGCTCAAGCACATTGATCATATTTTGAAACCCTCCATTCTCCACAACGGAGTATGGCCTCATGTCTGCCGCGATAAACTTCCCAATTGAATTGGTAATGGCTTTACCCCGGTCTGAGTCTGCAGGAATCGTTTGTTTAAATGACGTTTGGAGAAGTTGTTGTTGCGGTACTTTTTTCTTGCCCCCCGTCATCAACACACCAGGGTGATGTCGCGTTAAATGTGCGGCCATGCTTGACGTATTGCCTGCCTCATAAGATTTCCGCGTGGCACAATGCCTACACACCGTAACTTTCTTATCAACCTCCCTCCTTCCATCATTATTATAAGTGACAGGGAAGCCAAAGTGATCCCATACATGTGATTTCAATGACGAGGGAGGCCTTTCCAGTTCGCCAACGTTGCTAGCACTCGCCATACTTGTTACTGTGGATTCCCAGCTTCACGTGGAGGTGTGTGCTTACACAATCACCCAGGCTGCTTTGCGGGTGATATGACGTGATATAAGTGGGACAGAGATGAGTGAATGAATGTTGTTGTCAACTCAGTACGCATGCAGAGAGTGAGAATAAAGCGCACGTTTTTTTTTTTTTTTTTTGCTATTGATCCGCGGTACACATGCGATCCGAACCGTGGAGGGCGATCCGAACGGATCACGGATTATCCGTGATCCGTTACACCCCTAGTATATTGGATACAGCTTCCGGTTTCATTACAAAGAGGTTAACCCTATATGTGCCTGACGTCTAACAACATTCAAATGACTCTAACTTCATATTTTTTCGGATTTCAATGTATGACACATCATTTGAAAGCTTATGATCCGTAGTTCCAATCCACAACACGTCGCATTTGTTGCTTTAATAAAGGCTGGCAGTCTTTAATTTAACTATTGTTGGTGTGGACTATATACTGGGGAGGTATTTGTTATTATTCAGGGGTCAAAAAATGTATACAAATATCGGATCGGTATCGGTATCGCAGATACCCGAAGCCCAGTTATCGGTATCGGTATCGGTAGTGAAAAAGTGGGATCGGGACATCCCTACCTATAACCTAATGACATCATGTGGATCATCCTAGTTTTCGCACCTTGGGCTTTTCTACAGTAAAGTTGATGGGATATTATTTGAAACTGTATTTACACATCATTGTTTACAAACAGGGGAGTGGAGCCAGGGGGTGAGGCTCTCTTCACCTCAGCCAGCCCCTCACCACCAGCAACAGCTGCTCTTGTAACTGTTCCTTGGTTGTACTCGTGATCTGTTCCAAACAAGTTAACAAGGTAACAACACCATAAAGGAAATAAAGTGAACCTGGTTTGTCTTGATTCGCAAGGCGAACATGTCATCATTGTGTAACGTCCTGTCTGATAACATGTCATCAAATTGCTCCAGACTGCTTGTTATCCCGGATGACATTGGCTGACTGCCAGTTTAGGACAGAATGCTTCAGAGCATAACAATCATATTATTATGACGTCATATTGTTTGTTATATTTAAATATATGGGTTAGGGTTAGAGAGGTTTTAGGTAGAGATGCTCCGATCAGGGTTTTTGGTGCCGATCACCGATCACTGGAATCAGTGATCTGCCGATCCGATATCACCGATCACCGATCACAGCGTCGAAAATGGCAATTGAAGCATTCTATTTATTGTGTAGCATTATTTATGTTTTTAATTATTCTTAACGCCATTGACATTGTATATTAAGTATTCAAATGAAATTAGGAGATGAGAAAGTATCATGAATTGACAACCATCTGTTTTATTGAATTCACAACCACCTGTAGCTTACTTCAGGAAAAACAAATAAAATGTGAAAATAAAAATCATAATAAATAAAATGTACACTTTCACATCAAATGTGCAACATTCCACTCGAATGAGAGGAACTAGGGGCTCTTAGAGAACTTGGAGCTTATACTGTAGCTTTCCTGAGGAACAATAAACATCATTATCATCTAAAATATGTCCTGCTATGCTGAAAAGTCGCACGCTATCTACACTTGTGCAAGGTGCACAGAGGAAGACCTAAAACTCGCGCGCTAATAGTTGTTGTTGCTATGGGCCTTAGCCTAGCTTAGTGACTTCCTGCTCGCGGGGTCACATGACGTCGCTGAACACTACCTACACTACGCTCGTGCTGGAACTCGTGGAACGCCTCGTGGAACGCCTCGTGGAACGCCTCTCGTCCAATCAAAGCACTCGGTCCCTTTATGACGTCGAGCCCAGTGTGCGCTTCGGCGCTCTCGGAGCGAATCGACGAACGCAGTAAATGCCGTATGATATTCGTGGTATTGAAAGTCCTTGCGTGCGTTCCTCCGCGAGGAATTTCTTTTGAGCAGACATTACAAACTGCATATTTGTTGTCTCTTTCCGACACTGTGTAATATTGCCAGACTGGCGACGCCATTTCTCTATGTAAACTGATCGGCCGTGTTTAATCGGCCGTTTTGAGAACTCCGATCAAAACCGATCAAGGGCATATCGGCCGATATCGATCGGCGCTGATCAGATCGGAGCATCTCTAGTTTTAGGTTTTATTTCATTTCTAACATTCCACCATGCCAGTTATCCGGTATGACATGTTGTGAGTAAAGAGTCTAATAGCTCTTGACCTTTGTAAAGGCCGATTTAAGCTTCTGCGTCGAATTTACGCACGTCTACGCCGTAGCCTACGTAAGGGGTCTCCAAGTTTATAGTTCTACGTTCTAGTTCTACGTTCTACGCGGACCGCGTCGCGTTGGTCGGTGTACTCACAGCGGCTTAGAAAAATATGCTTTTCTTATTCTATCTCGTTAACGGTACATGACTAAGACTCCATTCAAAGTTCAGTGTGTTCAGCATGCTATTCTGGTCATGGAGAATTTTAGTTTGGAATTCTAACCCATTGTGACGCGGAGATATTCGTCCGTAAGTGACGAGTCCCCCCCCGCTGCTGCGCGCACCACCGCTTCCTGGTGGATGAAACTACCGTTGACAGCGGGGGGAGAGACAAGTTCTTCCCGGGAATTCGCTCCTAGCTGTGTCGATCGTGATAGGAGTGTCGTATCGACACCATTCAAATTGTTTCAGATTCCCTGTCCTCTCCCCTATCCGGACACGTTTGAATTGTTATCCTAACCCATGGTAAACCACAGTTATTAACCCGCAAAGGGTGCCTCCGGGTTGTGCCTGACTCTTCCATAGGGCGCTCTACTCAAAGCGGCATAATAGCGATTTTTTTTTATGCTTGTTGTAAATAAAAGTTCTATGATGCATTGAAATGACATTAAACTAAGATAATACGATGGTTATCATACTTTTTCAAATCTTTATTAATAAGTAATTACAGAAAAAGTAAATGACATTTCTGTCATGGCTTCCGCATTTTGGCCGACGAGAGAGTCGGAATCATGTGCTACCAAGCGGACCAATCACAGAGCTTACGGTTGCGTAGAAACTGACGCGTACTTACATTTTTGGAGATGTGCGCGTCAACCCTCTCCGTAGGCAACGCAAGGCCACGCGGGCCAACGCAAGCTACGCCGTCGATTTTACGCAGAAGTTTAAATCGGCCTTAAGGCAGTGAGGTATGTCCAGCATGTTAGAAACACTAGGCTATGCTACACCCTCAATACATTTTCATATCATTTAATAAACAGAGATTAATAGATTAAATAAATGTTTTTTTTAATAAACATTTTCCTTATTTTCACTTCATAAAGGGGTTTGGACATCACGTCACGTCATTGGGCCAGTTGCTTTTGGTCCCTTGAAAAGGAGGGTGCCACGTATTAAAGAGCTGTAACATCTAAACCATTCCTCCAACTTGCATCTGGATACCCTCAAATTAAAGAGGGTGTTTGACAGTCTGCACTTTAAGGCCATATTCATTCTATGACTATAACTTGAATTTGTTTTGGTAAACAACTAAAATAACAACAGTTCTGTCAAAGAGTCCAAATGGACCTAACTGTAGCTTGGCTACTGTTTTCCAATTCTGGAAAAAGAAATGTTCAATGTTTTGA
The DNA here is from genome assembly GCF_963989245.1 of Nansenia antarctica. NCBI lineage: Eukaryota > Metazoa > Chordata > Actinopteri > Argentiniformes > Microstomatidae > Nansenia > Nansenia antarctica. Next base: position 58,630,892 of record NC_137675.1, on the reverse strand, counting down.
TTACATTTCGTCACTCTGTTTTAATATTTTGATCAATTGTGTTGGTAGGATTCCCTGCACTGTGAACTGTCCATCTGGGCAGAGAGATGGAGGCTTCTGCTTACTCAGTGTCAGAGAGCCAGAGGACACACCTTGGGTCCCCTGATGCAGAGGCAGAAGGACAGAACCACCGGAAGGACAATCGTATTAGGCTCCAGCCACCACCACCACCACCTCCCACCCACAGGGACCATCACTCTCCCAACATTAAAGAAGAGTACGACACACCGTGGGACAGGTTTCTACGGGACTTTATCAAAAACCAAAAGGCCAAAGATGAGATGCTCAGCAGATCTGCGTCAGGGTGTCACCTCTCTGAAGCAGCGAATGACAGTAATTACATGGATAGTGACAGTAATGACATGGATAGTGACAGTAACGGCAGTTCAGAAGTCAAGACTGGAGGTCAGGAGGTCAAGATCGAAGAGTGCTATGGTAGGAATTCCTCTCAGCAAAGGCCAACCACAGGCCGCGCTAGAGCTGACCAATCACATCCTGAGTCAGGTGGTCACAAGAGCAGCTCAGTGATTGGATTACAGGAGCAGCAGAGAAGGACAGCGGCAGGGCAAACCTCTGAGCAAAGGAAACATAGTTGTGGTCATGAGGACATGCGCCAGTGCTACGTCCAGTGTGGGAAGAAACTAAACACGGCGGATATTGTGAAAATACAGCAGCGAATTAGAAGACCAGACCAACACCGTTGTGCTACAACTGATCAGTAAGTCACACATGCTGCTAACGCTAACACGTGCTGCTAACCCCTAACACATGCTGCTAACGCTAACACATGCTGCTAACGCTAACACATGCTGCTAACCCTAACACATGAAATGGCAATTGGTAATTAAACAGTAGGTAATTAAAGGGCAGTTGGTAATTGAACAGTAGGTAATTAAACAGTAGGTAGTTAAAGGGCAGTTGGTAATTAAACAGTTGGTAGTTAAAGGGCAGAACTATAAGCACGTCTAACAGATGAATGTCATGTATGATAAGGCAGCAAGCTGGCTTGGAAGGGAGCTGCCAGTCAAGCGTGCAAAGGCCACGCCCACACAGCCTCAGAACTGTCTGACCAGGAAGTAGAGCCTAACTAGAAGATTATTTTCATAGTTTATTATGTGTTAACATTTTTCCTGGACACATTTTTCCTGGACACAAAATACAATTGGAACCATTTAATGTTTACTTTCCAGACCCTTAAATTACAGCAAATGCAATCAGTAATATTATTATTGCATTTGCAGGACGTGTCCTGTCAGTCTAGATGGGAGTTCAGTGAACTGTTTGTCTGTCATGTCTAAACGACCCTGCGTTGTTTCTGCCTCCAGTGTTTCCAGCCGGAGACAAAGGAGGGAGGAGGGAGTGATGGTGAATCAAGAGGACAGAGGAAGAGTGGAGATGAAAGACAGTGAGATGGATGGTAAGTCTTTGTTATTGGTGAGTGTCATTGCACTGTTGTAAAACCAATGCTGCCAGTGCAGTGTAAGTCAGTCAGTACCTGCATCGTCTGACAGTCCTGCTCTCTCCCGCTGTGTGGGGTTGATATATCAGGGCTAGTTCCCCAATCTAACCCAGTCCTGGACTACAGGACAGCCACATGTAAACACCGTTATCCCCAATCTAACCCAGTCCTGGACTACAGGACAGCCACATGTAAACACTTTTATCCAAAGTGACTTACTACATTTGTCTAAAGTAAGTGAAACAGTTTACAAAATTGGGGAATAAAACATAATAAAAACAGACAAGAGAGAAATCTGATAGAAAATCAATTTTAGGAATAGCAACTGCACTCTACTGCTCTCTACTGCCCTCTACTGCTCTCTACTGCTCTTTACTGCCCCCTACTGCTCTCTACTGCCCCCTACTGCTCTCTACTGCCCCTACTGCTCTCTACTGCCCCCTACTGCTCTCTACTGCTCTCTACTGCTCTCTACTGCTCTCTACTGCCCCTACTGCTCTCTACTGCCCCCTACTGCACTCTACTGCTCTCTACTGCACTCTACTGCTCTCTACTGCTCTCTACTGCACTCTACTGCCCTCTACTGCTCTCTACTGCCCCCTACTGCTCTCTACTGCCCCCTACTGCTCTCTACTGTCGTCTACTGCCCCCTACTGCTCTCTACTGCCCCCTGCTGTTCTCTACTGCCCTCTACTGCTCTCTACTGCACTCTACTGCTTTCTACTGCCCTCTACTGCTCTCTACTGCTCTCTACTGCCCTCTACTGCTCTCTACTGCACTCTACTGTCACACAATTATTCAGAGCTTTGAACGAGATTATTAACACCCGAACAGCCATGGGTGGGGTCATTAACACTAGAATAGCCATGGGTGGGGTCATTAACACTAGAACAGCCACGGGTGGGGTCATTAACACTAGAACAGCCATGGGTTGGGTCATTAACACTAGAACAGCCATGGGTGGGGTCATTAACACTAGAACGGCCATGGGTGGGGTCATTAACACTATAACAGCCATGGGGTCATTAACACTAGAACAGCCACGGGTGGGGTCATTTGACCTAGCGAGTAAAAATAAATTCTACCTTTAAAGTCAATAAAATTTCAGGACCCTCCTTTCATGACTTTTCCGAGATAAGTACGTTCTACCACCCAGTATCCTTACATTTTAAAAATCTACCTAGTATAAAGCTATTTCTATAACAGGGTTTACCCAAGTTACATACGCAGTAGTGATAGGATATTATATGTCTATGTACAGACAGTTAAGAATGATAAACTGTACAGTAGGTCTCGCTATAGCTATCGCAGTAATGTACTTGCAGTAGCCTACATTTGATTATGTCTGTAATCCTCAACGGATTTTCATGGAACAAATAAAATTTTATTTATGATGCAGTATATAAAGTGTATTTATGATACAGTATATAATGTATATCAATTTTCACATATTAGCATATTTATGACTATTATTTTTAAATAATGATAATCAACCTCTTCTGCATCATATGTGCAGCCACTCCCTGTGATAATCTGACCGTAATCCTGTATGGTGGTACGATGCTTGTAGGAGGTGCAGAGGTTTATCTCTCTGAGAGACATACTTAGATAGAGAACACTTTAATTCATATATTTGTATTCATTGCCTATTATCTTGTTAAATGTTGATATTTAATTTCTATAAAATGTTTTCTTTCTTAATATCCTAATGCTATATGTAAAGCACTTTGAATTGCCCTTGTTGTATAAAATGTGCTATACAAATAAACTTGCCTATGTAACCCTGTATATGTTCCTATTCTTACAGACCAGCAGAGCTCCAACCCAGGTTCAGACAGCGAGCCCAGCTCCACCACACCAGGAAACCATCAACAACACAGGAGCTCGAGGCGGAAGAATCACCTTAAAACACACCCACTGACTTACGCCGGAGAGAAGATCTACCGCTGCCCACTGTGTGGGAAGAGTTTTAGTGAAGCAGGAGCCCTGAAGATGCATCAGAGAATACACACCGGAGAGAAACCATACCAGTGCTCCCAGTGTGGGAAGAGTTTCAATCAATCAGGAAGTCTGAAGATTCACCAGAGAATACACACTAGGGAGAAACCATACCACTGCTCCCAGTGTGGGGAGAGTTTCAATCAATCAGGAAGTCTGAAGAGGCATCAGAAAATACACACAGGAGAGAAACCATACCACTGCTCCCAGTGTGAGAAGAGTTTTAGTGAAGGAGGAAGCCTGAAGATTCATCAGAGAACACACACAGGAGAGAAACCATACCACTGCTCCCAGTGTGGGAAGATGTTCAATACAGCAGGAATTCTAAAGATTCATCAGAGAACACATATGGGATGGAAACCATACCACTGCTCCCAATGTGATAAGAGTTTCAATCAAGCAGGACATCTTAAGATTCATCAGAGAACACACACAGGAGAGAAACCATACCACTGCTCCCAGTGTGAGAAGAGTTTTAGTGAAGCAGAATACCTGAATAGGCATCAGAGAATACACACAGGAGAGAAACCATTCCACTGCTCCCAGTGTCGGAAGAGTTTCAGTCAATCAGGAAGTCTGAAGAGGCATCAGAAAATACACACCTGAGAGAAACCATACCACTGCTCCCAATGTGGGAATTGTTTTAGTGAAGCAGGAATCTTGAAGATACACCAAAGAACACACACAGGAGAGAAACCATACCACTGCTCCCAGTGTGGGAAGAGTTTTAGTGAAGGAGGAAGCCTGAAGATGCATCAGAGAACACACACAGGAGAGTAACCATACCACTGCTCTGGAAACGACCGTAGTTCTACGTCGGGTATTACCTACTGGTTATGCGGAGTTATTACAGGCATGTGAGCCGCACTGCCTATACTGTAATTCATGCGAAGTGAATGTGGCTCGTAATAAAATTAACAATGTTGTTATCAGCCGAGAAAATGAGTTAAGAAATGATTTTCTTTTACAACTTGATTACAAGCATTTGCCTGGTTAGTAATCAAACGTTAAATCACCCTTCTCTGCCCTCTCCCGCTTCCAGACGAACGCCTACCCTATAATTTAGCACTTGGCTTAATTCAGCCGCTTTTCTGTGAGCCGCTATTCACCTGCGTTCAATTTAAAGTATATTTGGTATTTATAGAAGGAAGCACGTACGCAATGTTAAACAAGCGCAGATCGTTTTATATATAATGCTTACGTCCGTTTAGAAAAATGTGCTTACGTGAAAGTCAAAGATGACGTTCAAGTACCTTTTTATAAATGAGGCTCCAGGGGTGGCCAACCAGTTGGAGACTAAGAGCCCCAAAGAATTGTTGGGGTACCAGAAAGAGCCACATCATACATGCAGGCTCACAAAAACTCTCACTCACACACACGCAATACATTTCCAATAGGCTATGAGACCAGTGGTGTCATTTCAGCAAAAGCCAAGGTATGGCAAGGTACAGAATAGGGGGGTTGAGGGGGGGTTTCAAATCAGTTATGCAATAGTCTATTTTGGTGAGTTGTTTCTATACAATTGACTTATATTACATTAAGGTAATGAATAAAGGAGACAGCTACAGTATGTAGGTAGTAATCTACATCTTTCCTAGCAGGTGGACCTGGTTCAATCTCCTTAGAAACAAAACATTACAGATTTAGCTATTCTCAACTCTAAATTAACTGCACTGTTAAAACACTAGTATTTTAAGACCTCACCTGTGTCCTGTACTTGTCTCTGCTGCCCTTTGACCAAAAAAGCTCCTTGTTATGTCCATTTTCCTTTTTCTATATATTTGTGTTACAGCTCACCTATTACAAGTGAGACGATTGACAATATCAAAAACATGCTTGCACACACACAAGTTATTGTTACTAGCCCCAATTTGGTACAATTATTACAGAAATGATTGAGAATAGAGACATGGTTGACATTAAACTAGCTGTTGTTGTACCCTTTAACATTCGCTAACTAGCTTGTTACAGTTAGCTTCACAATCGCGGGTGACGTTAGGTCGGGTTTTTCACTAAAATAAAATGTAATTAGAACATGTTTGTACTGACACAACATGACATGAACTTTTTCATTAATATATTAAATTTGAACCAACAGTATTATGGCGTTTATACAGTTTGTATAAACCCACCTGAATGAATGAGAATCGTGGACAAGGTTTTAACATTAACGTTACTTATGGCTTGTTTATTGAGGAACCGATGTCCCGCTCCAATGTTGCCAGATTGGGCTACTTTTGGTCACTCTGGACGGGTGGATTCGGCAGCTTTTAGACTGGTTGGGCTTGAAATTGTCAATCCCGTCTGGCAACCCTGCGCTCCACTACAGCGCCTGGCTGGGGGGGTGAGATGGAGCCGGGAGGATGTTGAGTTACCGTTGTGGATAAAATCACCAACATGACAACACGTGTTTCAGATACAATTTTCCGGGGATTTTTATTTATGCAGGTATGGCGAGTGCCATGAATTGCTAAACCAAAACGACGCCTATTGAGACACAGCGAGCGAGCCACACACTTTTAATGAATGGATTAAAGAGCCGCACACAGACAGGCAAAATAAAATTGTGTACGTACTAAAGTCTATAAATACCAAATATACTTGAGAATGAGCTTTGTATTTACGCCCTGAGATAGTGGCTCAATTATAGCGGCTGAATTAAGCCAAGTGAGCGGGAGAGGGCAGAGAAGGGTGGCTTCTCTGTAAGTTGCATTTGTAGTGAGGCTGATAGGCATAACAATTGTGCATTTTATGACTAAAGCATGAAACTTTCTATAGTGTTTCTATAGACTGTAAACTTCATTTTTAGACGTGGAACCACTTCAGATTTGACCTCTTGCGTCAGGTAGACTAAAGGTAGACACTACTTTTCAGGAGTAAAATATTTCTGCAAATCATTCTAGAATGATTTGCTGTGCAATCTAGAACTTCCATTAACTGCAATGTATAATGTCTGCTTGAGTGCATTATGACATCGAATTGAATATTTAGGATGTATGCAACATTCTTACAACATGGAAGCAATTTACCATGAGAGGAAGGGGGTTGTGGACTCATTTACCACTGGTACGGGGTTGGGAAAACCCTGTGATCATCAACCCTATGATCATTCTATAGTATAATATGATATATTATCATTCTAAGGAAAAAATAAATAACGTTTAAAAAAAAGAACATAGTAATATACTATATTCTTTTTCCATTTTTTTTTCCACTTTATTATTTAAAAAAAATCATTTTGATCATTCTATGATCATTCTATAGTATAATATGATATATTATTATCATTCTAAGAAAAAAAAAAGTTTTAAAAAGTTTTTTAAAAGGATGGATATATTAATGGTGGGACACATGACGGAACGGACATTGTAGGAGGTATTTTATGGAGGACCAAGTCTGTCAAAATTAACAATAAATATATAGATAAATAAATGAGTGTATGAATAAATAAATGAATGAATACACACAGTAATAACGAAATACATTTCTATATTTATTTATTCTTTTATGCATTCATTCTTTGTTTTCCACATTCATTCTTTGTTTTCCACATTGTTTTCCACATTCATTCTTTCTTTTCCACATTGTTTTCCACATTCATTCTTTCCCCGATTATCAGATCTGTATGCAAATATGGGGGCGTGTCTCGCATTTTCATTGGTTGATGCCCCACGCATTTTCATTGGTTGATACCGCGCGTGACGTGGTAAAAGCGACAAAGTCCTTGGGCCAAACCATTTTTTTTTTTTTTTTTATTCCTATACATCCCTAGATTATGTTTTGATATGATAGACCTTTTGGTTTGGCAGCTTATTAGTGGTTATCACCTCTTAAAGGTATGGACTGCTTTTCTTCAAAACCTTTTTTCTGTTTTGCCAGAAAAAGTCCCCTGCCATATCTTGCTCCCCTTCGTATGATTCGCTCGTAGGTCGGGCTGTGGTTGTGATAGAGACGTGAGACCAGAGGGTTTTTTTACGCACCTGAGTCTCCTGAACAGTAGATATCGACCCCCTAGTCGATCAGACCTTCTTAGGCTGAGCTATGGTCACGTTTCCGCACCTACCCCCCTGTAATATTGTTTCTTTTTTGTAATGTATTTGCCTTACCTTGATTCCTAGATAAATGGTTCAAAAGGAAAACATTAAGTTAACAAATGTAAAACTGCACTGTTTGAATTGTAAGTTATTTGTAGAAGACTAAACAGGTGTAGCATTTGGCTCACCTAGTGCCTTAACTAGTGCGGGTCTCTGAAATAGAGGAATACATCTAGTTTGACATTAAATTACCAACCTTATTCTAAACTAAAATATTGTCAGGGTGCAGTAATTGGGGCAGATCTCATTACAACTTAGAGGCGCTACAAACAAGGAATCTTCTGTAAATGTAACATACATTAAGTTACATTAATATTACTACAATATAAAACCCTGTCTCAAGCCTGGGTACACAGCAGGCTACAGAGTGCTACAGAGTAAAAACAAAACAAAACAAAAAACAGCCTAAAACATAATAAGTTAAAAACATTTAACTTAAAAATAAAATAAAAAATAAAATCACATCGAATGAACACAGTTCAACAGTCAAAGGCCTTTTTGAATAAGGGAGCCAATGTAGTGAGTGTAGAATGGGGGTTATGTGCTCGTATTTGCAGACTCTCATCAGGATCCCTGCAGCGCTGTTCTGGATGCATTGCAGCTTCTGTATGCTTTTGCCAGGAATCCCGATGAAGAGCGCATTGCAGTAGTCCAGTCTTGAGGAGATAAAGGCATGGACAAGTTTCTCTGCATCTGACAGGGTTAGAGTGGGACAGAGTTTGGAAATATTTCTGAGATGATAGGAGGTTTTGCACAGGTGTTTTATATGGTCACTGAAGGTCAGGTGAGGGTCAAACCTAGGGAAAGCAACTTCCTTCTCTAGCACCTTGGACAGGAAGGCAAGGTTGGAGATAGGCCTATAGTTGGCTAGAACCTCCGGGTCCAGGGTGGGCTTCTTGAGAAGGGGGCGGATGACAGAGACTTTGAGAGCAGGTGAGACATGACCAGTTCGAAGGGAGAGGTTAACAGCTTGAGTAATGAATGGGCTGAGAATGGGGATGTATGGCTTGAGCAGAGCAGTGGGAATGGGGTCCAGGGCGCAAGTGCATGATTTCATACCTCTAAGGATTTCAATAATGTGGCTTTGCTGAACCTCTGTGAAGCATGGGAGGGATGGCAAACTCCCAGGCAAGGGGTTGGTAGCAGAGGGAGACAGAGAGGAGGAGCTGGGCATCAGAGATCGAATGTTGTTGACCTTGGATCTGCATCGCTGCGCTGTAGCTTCAGTAGTGGGAGATGGTTGTGGCTTAAGGAGATGGTTTATGGTGGAAAAAACTAGCTAGCTTGTTATAATAATAATAATAATAATAATAATAATAACTTGAATTGATATAGCGCCTTTCAGGGAACCCAAGGTCGCTTAGTTATCTAACTAGCTAGATATACATTACCACTAACTCTAAACTAGCTTGCTAGCTAAAGTTACCTGAGGTAACTTACCTCTAAATATGGATCTGACCGGGGCTAAGTTAATTTATTTGAGGGGGTAAACACACACTTTATTTATTTTTTTGCTTTGAACAAATAACTTAACAACAAGGCATCTGCCTATGCTCCTAGCGGTCACCAGCAACTAGACTTACTCACTGAACATGTAACTACAGAGATGTGTGAAACCTGGACATAAACAAAACCTTCCAAAAGGGTTTAGGTAAGGCAAGTTTATTTGTATAGCACATGTCATACGACAAGGGCAATTCAAAGTGCATTATGTTCACACATTATACAAAGACAATAGCCTACAGTAAGAGGAGTATAGTAAGATGTGTATGTATTGTATGTGTTATTATCCATATTCTAAAGGCTTGCTTAGATTAGTTTTAGATTAGTTTTTACTGATTAGATTTATATTCTGGAAAAGTCTGGGAAAATGCCTATTTTTAGTAGATAATGTATAATTTGTATATTTAAACATAAAAATTCTGAAAACAATAAATGTACCCATCCATGGGTTTGACCTTTCATCTTTTTTGTGTGGACCTGAATGCAGGACACTGAGGCCGAGGCAGATGAAAGGTCAAACCCATGGATGGGGTACATTTATTGTTTTCTGAATTTTTATGTTTAAATATACAAATTATACATTATATATAATTTGTATTGTAATCTGTAAAATATACAGACTTTTCCAGAATAGAAATCTAATCAGTAAAAACGAATCTAAAACTAATCTAAGCAAGCCTTTAGAATATGGATAATAACACATACAATACATACAAATCTTACTATACTCCTCTTACTGTAGGCTATTGCCAATGTTTTGAACGATATGTACTGTCTCTGCTTAGAAAACACATTGATCCACTGCTAGATGTTTTTCAATTTGCCTATAAACAGAACCGTAGCACAGAGGATGCTATTCTCTATATCACACATTCTGTATCCAAGCACCTTGAGAACAAAAAGGCCTATGCCCGAATTATGTTTGTTGATTTTAGTTCCGCCTTTAATACGGTACAACCCCACGTGCTCTTAGGAAAGCTCAAAGACATGGGTGTCAATAGTACTTTAATCAAATGGATCCATTCCTTCATGTTAGAAAGAGAACAGCAAGTGAAAGTCAATGGAACACTGTCAGTGACTAAACACTGCAGTACAGGTGTCCCCCAAGGTTGCGTTCTGTCCCCATATCTTTTCTCAGTATACACCAACGACTGTAAAAGTAACCACCCAAGCAACCATATTATAAAATATGCTGACGACACTGCAATTCTAAGTCTCCCTGCTAAAGATACAGACCCCTCGGTGCTCCATGATGAGATTAACATATTCATTAAATGTTGCGACACCATCTCATCTTAAACCTCACCAAAACTCAGGAGGTTGTGTTAGACCCAAGGCAGGTAACTGACCATGAGCCTGTGGTCGTCAAAGACCAAATAATCATCCAGGTGCCCTCTTATAAGTACTTAGGTATTCAATTAGACAACCATCTCTGCTGGAATACACACATAGACAGCTTATGTAACAAACTACAGCAGAGGCTTTATCACCTGAGGCGACTCAGACTTTATGGGGTGAGAAAGCAGATCATGAGAAAAAAATGTTTTATATCAGTCCATTGTTGAAAGTGTAATCAGATATGGAAAAATTGTGTGGTTTGGCAACTTAACTGTACAACAAAAAAACAGACTAGTCAGCATTCACAAAACAGCCATGAAAATTGTAGGTGAAAGAGACTATGTGATCCTAAATAAACTATATGAAAAAGCTGTCCTGGACAAGGCTAATAAGATCATCGCAGACCCCCAACATCCGCTCTCCACAGAATACGAAGTTCTCCCCCTAGGTAGAAGGTTTCGCATGCCAAGATGTAATACAGTTTTTCCCAATTGCTAAAACACAAAAGCCAATTCTCTAAACCAAATGACCAGTTCTCTAAACACATTTAATAAAACTAGCTCCCATTTGCCAAAACCATAAACACATTTCACATGAAGACACAATTCACAAAACACAATCCTCCTTTTCTCATAAGTCTAAACACATTTTGTCTTGCTAAAACACAAGTTGCAAAAAACTCTGCTCAAATTCTCAAATTAAAGCTCATGTGATGCAAAATGCTTGCCACAGTCAGCAACATTTGAACACAATGAACACACCTAGCTTCATTCATTATGAATGAATGGTCTTTATTGTCATTGCTATAGTACAGGTACCAAACAACGAAATTTAGGAGGGGTGGCTCCCCTGGTGCTAGAAAAGAAAAAGAAAAAAGGGAAAGGGGCTGGTTTACATAAATAAAGGCTATGTACACTATCCACTATACTATACTGTACAGATAGACGACTAGGGTTGTCATATTGCACATAGTGTTATTGCACATTCATTTAAAGTGTCGCAGTTTGCAGGCTTGAAATGTACATATTTGTGCCTCTGCACTACACCTGATTTTTTCAATCCAGCAGCTGCCATCAATCCGTCCAGACTGTCCAGGGCGGACAGAGAGGGGAGGGGGGCGCCAGTGAGGGGAGGGGGGCGCCAGTGATCTTCTGGGCTGTTCTCACGACTCTGTAGCGCATTTCTCTCCGCGGTTGTGCAGCTTAAACATAACGACTCAAAAGTTAAGACACTTGTTGCAAATGAATGTGGCGTGTGTGTGTGTGTGGGATAGTTCCATAAATAAATTTTAAAAACATCACACCCTGAACATTGTTTTCAGTGAGTATTGTTGTGTGTAATGGATCCTCTGTAGTGTTTGCATTGAGTTGTGATACAGTACAGTAGTGTACATGTTACAGTACAAGTGGGAATACATGTACCGTGTATGTGGTATAGTTCCATAAATAAATAAATAAACATCACACCCTGAACATTGTTTTCAGTGAACATTGTTGTGTGTAATGGATCCTCTGTAGTGTTTGCATTGAGTTGTGATACAGTACAGTAGTGTACATGTTACGGTACATGTGGGAATACAGTACATGTGGGAAAACTAGGGTTAGGGTTAGGTGCTAGGGTGCTAGGGTTAAGGTTAGGTTTAGGGTTAGGGGTAGGGTTAGGGTTAGGGTTAAGGTTAGGGTTAGACATGCCAGCATGTGCCAAGTCACCCTAGCACCTAACCCTAACCCTAGTTTTCCCACATGTACCGTATTCCCACATGTACCGTAACATACATACTGTATTTTCTGTAGATTTACATATTGTTCATATGAAACACACAAATCTATTAATGCCCAATACTCTACAGTGATATATTCTGAGAACAGATACTGTAAGGTTTCTAAAAATGTGCTTTGGCAGTTGTGAAAAAAAAGAACATTCTCACACACTGAACATTGTGTTTTCAGTTGTTTTGTTGTGGTCTGTAATGATGCATATAGTGTTTACATTTTTGCAGGCTTTGAGCAGCTGTTTTGGTGTGAAAGTTTGAGTTTTGAAGAGAGAAGGTGTGGTTTTGCTTATGTAGCTTTAGAAAAGTGTGTTGTGTTTAGAGTTTTGGGGAAATGGAGGGAAGTTTTGTGAAATGTGTTTTAGCAATTGAGAAAAACTGTAATAAGCTCTTAAAACTATCATTTGTCCCATTCTGCATTAAACTAATCAATTCGCTCAAGCAGAAACGATGATTAGGACATGACCACCAGCACCTGCACTTTATCTTAGACACCACTTGAAGGGCCATGTGCAATATTCGAAAACACCACTTGAAGGGTTATGTGCAATATATATATATATATATACCAAATGATGCCATGTCCAGGTGGAAACTGCTGCCAATGTCACTCAATGTTTGCTGCTGTCCTGTTGTTTACTTTGCCTGCTGTATGTTCCGAACATACTATGTTGTATGTATCGTCTCTGTAGCACTTGAAGCGGGGACATTAAAGTATAATCAATCAATCAATCAATATGTTGCTCCCCTTCGCGTGAGTCGCGCGTAGCTCGGGCTGTGGTTGTGATAGAGACATGAGCCAGATGTACTGTATGCGCCTGGGTCTCCTGAGAGACCCTGAGTCGTTCAGAGCTGCCTACGCTGAGCTATGGTAACTCTCCCGCACCTACCGCATAATATTACCTCCGGAAAACCGCAAAAACTAGGCATTCACCGGTAGGGGGTAGGTGCGGGAAAGTTACCATAGCTCATCGTAGGAATCTCTGATCGACTCGGGGTTGGTCTCTACGTGTCTAGGAGACTCAGGCGCATAAAAAACATGAAAGGGCTCATGTCTCTATCACAACCACAGCACAGCTACCCGCGAATCATGCGAAAGGGAGCAAGATATGCCAAGGGACCCAACCCTAACCCTAACCACTAACCACTAATAAGCTGCCAAACCAAAAGGTCTATCATATCAAAACATAATCTAGGGATGTATAGGAATAAAAAAATCACATCTAGAATTTGCCCACCCAGATGGTAATGAAATGTTCAGGTACTCTTGGCTGAGGGCTTTACCACGTCACGCGCAGTATCAACCAATGAAAATGCGTAGAGTGCGTCCAAGATACGCCCCTATATTTGCATACACATCTGACAATGACAAACTATTCTATGTGAAAACAACATTGTCTTTCGCTTTATCAGTAATGTATGCAAACATAGGGGCGTATCTTGCATGTTGTCCACGCCCCTGCGCATTTTGATTGGTTGATACTGCGCGTGACGTGATGAAGCTCTCAGCCAAGCAGACACTCTAATTTCCAATCATAGCATTTTTTTTTTTTTTTTAAAGGGTTAGGGCATATGAATCATAGTGGAGGTATGATATATCACATATATATGGCATATATATATATTCTTTGGTGGAAAGGCATTTTTTAAAGCCATTTTTAGTCACCACAAGTCTGTTCAAACCCAGGCAGCGAGACCAGCAGGAAAACACAACTAGATCTTCTATAATTCTAACTGGATAGTACTTCGTTTCCAGTCATAGTCAGCTAGATTGCTTACTTAGCTAGCTTACTTTTACTTATCAAATGTACATTTTGTGATATAAACGCAGTGGAGACACTCTCAGCTGTCTTGCATCGCGCATAGCCCAGAGCGTATATGTCTAATTGAGTCAACTGGTATTGTGGTTATCACCAAGTTCTCCCATACAGTGCTGATGGACTAGTATAGACCATTGCCGACATGTGTGAAAGGGGACAACACGGGAATAGCTTGGGATGTCGACATAGTTTGGGATTCCATGGAAATTATAGGGAGAAACAGGCTGTGTGAGAACGGGGCTATAGACGACTAACGACTCTCTCCCCGTCTGTGATGATAACTGCGTCGCTGCTTTCACACGTCACGCGCGGTATCAACCAATGAAAATGCGTAGGGGCGTGGACAACATGCAAGATACGCCCCCAGATATTTACATACAGATCTGATAAAGTGGAAAAGAAAGAATAAATGTGGAAAAGAAAGAATGAATGTGGAAAAGAAAGAATGAAACAATGAATGTGGAAAAGAAAGAATGAATGTGGAAAACAAAGAATGAATGTGGAAAACAAAGAATGAAAGTGGAAAACAAAGAATGAATGCGTAAAAGAATAAATAAATATAGAAATGTATTTCGTTATACTGTGTGTATTCATTCATTTATTTGTTCATACATTAATTTATGTATCTATATATTTACCGTATTTTCCGCACTATAAGGCGCACCGGATTATAAGGCGCACCTTCAATGAATGGCCTATTTTAGAACTGTTTTCATATACAGGGCGCACCGGATTATAAGGCGCATAGAATAGAAGATACTGCAGTCAAACGTTTGACTGGGGTTGCGTTACACCCAAGCTCCACCTACTGCGTTGCGTCACCTCTCCATCGGTGTTGTGTCAACTTCCCGTTGTCCATGCTCCACCTGAGCGTTGTCACCGTCAACGTTCTACCTGCTCCACTGTAAAAAATATATATTTTTCCACCTCAAGTATCAGCCGTTCGTCATCCATTTTTGCAACAAGCGTCAAGGACCTGCGGTGATTCACAGCTGACTCGCGTGAATAGCAATTCGCAATAGCTGCGACCACGAGCTATAGAGTAGTTAGCTACAAGCATTTTCAATCTGGTATTATCTCTATTAGTGGATTAACCGCTGTGGTGATTTAACAGCTGATAAAAATACATCAAGTAGACTACAAACAGCAAAACAAGAAAACAACACCAGAAAACAACCAATAGGCTATACAATTATAACCAACAACCAATATGTGACAGCTCCTGGTAAAATGTGCAACGTAATTTTTCAGTTTTTACACATGCTTAAACTACAGATTGTAAGCTTTCAAATGATGTGTCATACATTCAAATCAGAGAAAGAATGAACACTACAGGCGTATTTGAATGTTGGTTCACCTCAAACACTGAATGGGAGAAAAGTGACTCTGAACGCAGCCACAGCTACGAACGCTGCTAACAAAACACATCGCTACGAAGGTCTCAACTGTATTTTAATAACATGACAACATGCTGAGAGAACATCGACATGCTAAAAACACATAACTACACATAACTAGATGAACACACAGTTCTTACTTTTGAACACGAGCTAAAACGAAAGTATGTTTACAAGTCAACCCTCCCTTACCGGTAGCCTCCGGCAAACGAGAATAATGAATCCAATACACAAATTATAAGTGTTTAGTGATCGTTAAACTGTTGTTTATTATATCGAGTGGGTACTTTAAAACTTCAAGTTGAAAGCACCAAGAAGGACCACCTCGAAATTCATCGATGTTCATGTCCCGTGCTAGCGCTGTTGCCTTCATTCGAATAGTGACTGTAGAGACGCTTCTACTTGCTGCTCTCTGTTCAACAACCCACTGTTGGAGTTCGTCCTCTAACTGTGGCCATCTCGCTTTGTTCCCTCGGAAACTCTGTTTAGTCTTCTTTACTTGGGGTCTTTATACACACACAAGTGGTGTGGGACTGTGAGTAAGCACAGTACCGGTGTTTACTGATTACCGTAATGCTGCAAGCGGTGCGGCTTTGTAGTTTACCAGTCGTACTGAAACATTTTGACAGAGCGCCGTGTACAACCAGTATGGATCAACCAATTAACCAATTGATCCATATATAAGGCGCTCCGGATTATAAGGCGCACTGTCGTTTTAAAAAAAAAATAAAGGCTTTTAAGTGCGCCTTATAGTGCGGAAAATACGGTATTGTTAATTTTGACAGACTTGGTCCTCCATAGAAAAGAGTTGCGGTAACACTTTATTACCTGAGCGACGAGGGAAGGCTACGGAAGACTGCTAACGCCTTTGGCGTGTCGCGACAGTCTGTGTCCGTCATTGTTAGGCAGACATGCACAGCGATCGCCACCCACCTGGGTCCAAAATACATCAAGCTGCCTTTTACGGAGCCTGCGGCTGAGGATCTAGTTGTGGCCTTCCATCGTGCTCATGGCATGCCACAATGTTTTGGAGCAGTCGACGGCACCCACATCGAAATCAAGCAGCCATCTAGCAACTCCATGGACTACATCAACAGGAAAGGCAAATGATTACAAAGTCTGTGATTACAAGTACAGATTCTTGGATGTTGTGATAATGTGGCCTGGGAGTGTGCATGATGCACGGGTCTTTGCTAATTCAAAGCTAAACATGTTCTTGAAGACGGTCAAGATCCCTGCTCTGAAAAAACTGATTGTGGATGACGAGGAGGCCATACCAATTTTTCTTCTTGGTGACCCTGCCTACCCGCTGCTGCCTTACCTGATGAAGGAATATTCAAACGGTGGCTCCACACCTCAGGAGTAGTACTTTGGGCTATGTTTGTGTAGGGCACGTATGGTCATTGAGTGTGCTTTTGGTCGCCTCAAGGCCAGATTTGCTGCACTTAGAAGGCCTATGGACATAAACATGGATGACCTGCCCTATGTAATTTACTCCTGCTTTGTCCTCCACAATTGTTGTGAGGCCAGTAAGGAGGCTGTGGATGATCACTCTGTGTTGGGAACAATACAAGGTGAAAGGGACTCACAGCCTCCTACACAGTGCAATAGATATCGCACTGACTGTAATGAAGGGGAGGGAAAGAGAGTGAGGAGAGTGCTCACGGAGTACCTTGACCCTTAAGGACTGACTGAAAGACAGACTGACTATTTTTTGGGAAGATTTTTTTTTCTATTAACATCTGTTAAATATTCTTTGTCACATAGGAGCTACAGGGTGCATTTTGGGTGCTTATGTGCATATAATTTACTGTATATATGTTTGGTCGTTGAAGAGCGGAAGAGGGTCCTCACTAAATACCTTGATCCATAAAGGGACAGCTTATCTGCAAGACCAGGTATGTCACAGCATCACAACAACTGACCTGACTAACTGTGTCACGCACACACACACGCACACACACAGATATACATACCTCATAACATAACCAAATCTAATTTCCATTATTGTCCCCTTTGTCCTGTGTGTGTGACCCTCCAGGGATACAGGATGTGAAGGATTTGGAGCACAGAAGACCCAAGACATTCTCCAGGCCCTGGACCAGCATGGCTGTCTTTACACACTGTGGCTGCCATCAGTTAATTCATAATTTGATTAAATAATAATTTCAGTTAAAAGATATAACCTAATTATATAGCCTAATAACGCGGCCAATGAGGTATGCAAGTTTATCTGTAGCCTCCGTTATTATTTGTATGCTAATAATAGTGTTAAGGCTAGCAATGTATAGTCAACGTATTTTCAACGTATGACAAATTACTGACTGCCTCTATCTCCAACTCCTCCACCCCCGCCCCCCTGCTGTCATCTTCCCCCCAGCTGACTACACCCCCCTTACTCCTCTCACTACTTTCTCCCCCGTTGACCCCTCCCTCATCACTACCATCAGCACAAAATCCACCCAGAACCCACCCCTCAGTCACATTGATCCACAAATCCCACTGGACATGCAGTCCCCTAACCCTACCACCCCACCTCCCCGTTCTTTAACTCTGTGTTCTATGTGCCCATGTTATCTGTTGCTTGTTGTTTCTGTGTTTTCTGTTTTCCCCATATTGTCAGCGTCTTTGAGCCTCGGAAAATCGCTATATAAATACAATGAATTATTATTATTATTAAATGTTAGCGTTTGTTGTGTATCGTATTGTGTGTGTAATGAATGATTGTTATGTTAATTTGTATTTCTATTATTGTCTAGTTCTCACTGCATAAAAGGATGCAAGAAATAAATGCCTGTATGCAAAGGACACCTTGTGCTTGTAATTCTTAACCGGGGGAGCTACACACACCATGACCTCCCAGCACACACACACACACACACACACACACACACACACACACACACCTCACTCCAGACTTCACACTAGAACCTCCTACTGCATAGACCTACACTAGGCAGATGCACTCTCACTCCTGACTTCACATTAGAACCTCCTACTGCACATAGTGCCAGACCTACACTAGACAGATGCACTATCAGTACATCACTTCACTACATTACAATACAACGCTACATGTGTCACGTGGTCATTGCGTCCTGTTTGTCCTGTTGCGTTTGCCGTAGCTGCTTTTCCGGGTTCAGAGCACCGCTGGTGTCCGCGCTGTGACTGCCGCTTCTGTTTCCCTGTCCTGTCTTTTTATGTCCTGTCCTAAAGTGTTTATAGTTTCTTGTTTTCAACGTCTACCTTGTTTTGTGTGCCCGTCTTCCCCCAAAAGTCTCCGCTTTTTATTTTCCTTATTTTCTTTTCCAAGTACTTTTTCACTTTATTTTATTATTTTTTTTCACCGACCTGCTGCTTTCCCCCCCGCCATCTCCCGCCTCTCACTGCCTCCACTACCGGACTACAGTATTCACCGCCACCACTAACCCCATCACTGAACCACTAACTCCCACTGGATTCACACTTCTTGACACCATCGTTCGTGTCCCCGGCTCTGTGTTGCTGACCGACCCGCTGCGCGCCGCTCTCAGACATCGCTAGCCTGGCCGTGCTGTGCTACTACCCTCGTCCTGGGAGGTAGCCATCACTCCCTCCCCAGTTTGGGGGTTGCCATCTCCTCAGGTGAGTGTCAGTCCTTCCCAACCTTCACTCACTACTGCGGGATTTGGTCGCTGGCATGGCACGGCTAGGCTGGCCGGCCGCGCGGGTTCAGTCCCAAGCTAGCAATACAAATGACAACAACAACAACAACAACAACACCACGCTGTCACTCTGGTTCACTGCCGTGTTTACACAACTCACTGCCCACCAACTACTAGTCACTCCCAACCTATCCACTGAACCCACCTGTACTTTGGTTTCATCTCCAACTTGGTTTCACCCTCCTGCTGCTCCTATCGTTTTGCCCTAGACTCCCGGCCATCTCACCTACCCCCCACCTCCCCCTGCCCTTCTCTCGTCTCACCTATACTGCCACTGACCTCCACTCACTGAACCACAACCATCGCCTCACTGCTGCTGCTGCCACCGCCGCCACCAAGGCAGGCATTCTCCGCCGCCGCCGCTACATCCATCGAGGCTCCCAGCAACATCGACACCGGACTCTACACCACCCTGAAGGCACAAACATCCCCTCATTCTGGACTAACTCTCGCTCACCTGTCATCACCACACACCGCACCGCTGACCCCTCAAACCTCCGCTCTCTCCCCCCTGCTCCCCCATCCATCTCCCTTGCACTGTTGAACACTCGCTCTCTCTCCAACAAATCCCCTGTCATATCTGAACTGATACTGGACAACAACCTGGACATACTTCTCCTCACTGAAACCTGGCAACAACCCTCAGACTACTACTCACTCAACCAGGCCACCCCCCCTAATTACACCTACATCGCTAAACCCCGCCTCTCTAAGCAAGGGGGTGGTCTCGCTGCTCTCCACAAACTCTCCCTAACTGTCACTATACTGGACCTCAACCTCCCACCCATGTCATCCTTTGAATACCTTGCCTTTTCACTCCCCAACTCCATAACTGCACTCCTACTCTACCGCCCACCGAAGCCACACCCCTCTTTTCTTTCTGATCTCTCTGAACTCCTCACCATCGCCTCTTCCCTTTCTACCCGTCTCTTACTCACCGGTGACTTTAATATCCATGTCGACAAACCCAACTCCAACCTCACCTCTGACTTCTTCTCTCTCCTTGATTGTTTCCACCTCACCCAGCACATCAACTTCCCCACCCATGTAAAAGGCCACACACTCGACCTTGTCTGCTCTGCCTCCCTACCCATATCCAACCCCCACCTTCTTCCATTTCAACTCTCTGACCACCACTGCATCCTCTTCTCTGCCCCCCTGCCCCTACCGCGCCACCCCATCAAACGCATCTCTTTCCGTAACATAAAATCTGTCAACCCACTCACTCTATCTCAGTCCATATCTTCTGCCCTCCCCACTGACTCCACTCCCACCAACCCGGAAGACTATGCCACCATGCTCAACTCCATTCTCTCTGACTCCCTTGACTCACTGGCCCCCTTGAAAACCATCACTGTCTCCTTCACCACCTCCTCCCCCTGGTACACCCCTGAACTACGCACCATGAAACAGACCGGCCGCCAACTAGAAAGACTCCACAACAAAACCCACCTCACTGTCCATGCCGAAGCCTACAAGCACCATATCTCCTCCTACCGTGACGCACTCCAAGCTGCCAAATCTGCCTACTACTCCAACCTCATCAACACCACCAATCGAAACCCCCGCACCCTCTTCTCCACTGTCAAGACACTACTCCAGCCCCCGGACAACAACACAACTTCCTCCCCTGATCTCTGCAACTCCTTTCTCCACGCCTTCAACAGCAAGATCTCCCACATCAACAGCTCACTGACTGCCTCCATCTCCAACTCCACCACCCCCGCCCCCCCTGCTGTCATCTTCCCCCCTCCTGATTACCCCCTACTCCTCTCACTACTTTCTCCCCTGTTGACTCCTCCCTCATCACTACTATCATCACCGCCTCCAAAACAACCACCTGCTCCCTCGACCCCCTCCCTACCACCCTGACCAAGGCCTGCCTCCCTGCCCTCATCCCCCACCTCACTGCCCTCTTCAATCAGTCCCTATCCCAAGGCCACGTTCCCTCAAGCTACAAACTTGCCGCTGTCACCCCCATTCTCAAAAAGCCCACTCTTGACCCAGCCAACCTCTCCAACTACCGCCCCATCTCCAACCTACCATTCTTCTCCAAAACCCTAGAGTGCGCTGTCGCTGCCCAACTTCACTCCCACCTCCAATCCAACAAACTATACGAACCCCTTCAATCTGGCTTCCGCCCACATCACAGCACTGAAACAGCCCTGGTCAAAGTCATCAACGATCTCCTCACCTCCGCAGACTCAGGTGCCCTCAACATCCTAGTTCTACTAGACCTGAGCGCAGCCTTCGACACAGTGTCCCACTCCATCCTCCTTCAAAGGCTGCGCCAACTGGGTGTTGAGGGCACCGCCCTGGACTGGCTCACCTCCTACCTCACCAACAGACATCAGTTAATCTCCCTCTCCGGTCACACCTCCTCCTCCTCCTCTGTCACACAGGGGGTCCCACAAGGCTCAATCCTCGGCCCCCTGCTCTTCCTCTGCTACACACTCCCCCTCGGTCACATCATCCGCCAATTCAACCTGGACTTCCACTGCTACGCCGATGACACCCAGATCTACATCACCACAAACTCCACCCAGAACCCACAGCTCACTCACATCGAAAACTGCATTTCAGCAATAAAAACCTGGCTCACACACAACTTCCTCAAACTCAACAGTGAAAAGACCGAAGTCATCCTCATCGGCACCAAATCCACCCTCAATAAAACCGGACCCATCACACTCACTATCGATGACACTACCATCACCCCCTCCCCCCTGGCTCGCAACCTCGGCTTCATCCTGGACCCCACCCTCGCATTTGATCCCCACGTCAGCTCCATCGTCAAGACCTCCTACTTCCACCTCCGCAACATAGCAAAAATCAGACACTGCCTCTCCCCGTCCGCTGCTGAATCCCTCATCCACGCCTTCATCTCCTCCCGCCTTGACTACTGCAACTCCCTACTCACCGGCATCACCTCCCGCTCCCTCCATAGACTCCAGATGGTCCAAAACTCTGCTGCACGCCTCCTTTCAAACACCCGCTCCCGTGACCACATCACTCCTGTCCTCCACTCTCTCCACTGGCTCCCCATCAAAGAACGCATCCAATTCAAAATCCTCATCCTCACATACAAAGCCCTCCATAGCCTGGCCCCCCCTTACCTGACTGACCTCCTTCTCCCCCACCGCCCTACCCGTACCCTCCGATCCTCATCCATTGTTCCCCTCACTGTCCCACCCTCAAAACTCAAAGGCTTCGGTCACCGTGCCTTTTCACGACCTGCACCCCGCCTCTGGAACTCTCTCCCCCAACCACTCAGAGACTCACCCTCACTTCTCACTTTTAAATCCCACCTCAAAACCTACCTGTTCTCCCATGCCTACAGCCTCCCCTACCCCTAGCCATCTCCCCCATCCCGGCGCCCCCCCCCCCCCCCCCCCCCCCCCCCTCCTTGACACGCATACAACCTCCCCTACCCCTACCCATCTCCCCTAACCCTGCCACCCCCCTGATATGCATACAGCCTCCCCTACCCCTAACCACCTCCCCGTTCGCTGACTCTGTGTTCCATGTTACTTGTTGTTTTTGTGTTTTCCGTATCCCCTATATTGTCAGCGTCTTTGAGCCTCGGAAAAGCGCTATATAAATTCAATGAATTATTATTATTATTATTACATTACAACACTACGACACTACATTACACCAGTACTACACTACAACACTATTGGTGCTTTTCCACTACAGTGCCAGCCCGGGTTGACCCGGGTCAGCCCTGTTCTTTGGCGCTTTTCCATTGAGCGGCCCGTGTCAGCACGGCACGGTAAAATAGTTATTGTTCGGGATGGGTAGCGAAAGTTGGGAAGGGTACTTTTTTGCCAGGCTGCGTGTGACGTGTGACGCTGCACACCGTTGATTGGTCAATGGAAATCGTCATCCCATGTTCATAGATTTCATCACTAACCGCCATTTTTAAATACCACAACAGATTTCGCTCTAGGAAAATGTCACTTACTGTTTCTGTAATAACGTATTAATAAAGATTTGAAAAAATATGATAACCATCGTATTATCTTAGTTTAATGTAATTTCAATGCATCATAGAACTTTTATTTACAACAAGCATAACAAAAAAATCGCTATTATGGCGATGTCCTGTAGAACTGAAAGCGGCAGGTAACAGGCAGGTAACATCCATATGCTGTATATATAAATAATGTCGGTGTCGACCGTTATAGCAGTGTCGTATCGACACCATTCAAATGGTTTTGGATTCCCTGTCCTCTCCCCTATCCGGACACGTTTGAATTGTTATCCTAACCCACGGTAAACCACAGTTATTAACCCGCAAAGGGTGCCTCCGGGCACCGTGTTTGTCCGTGAATAACACAGGCTATGGAGGTGGTACAAACACAATACTACTCTGCTAACTTCACCATCGGTATACGGTCATTTTGAGCCCTGAACCACCGTGCTGACACCCCGAGAAGTTATGCTTTTAACCGTAAACTCAATGAACCGGGAGTTTACCCGCTGCTGCAAGCGTATCTATAACGAACGCGGAGATTGAATGAGCCCCGCGTCAGTCAGCCTTTCCGTAGAAATACGTCGCACCGTTATATATCTAACGTTACATGTTTTAAGGCTGATCTGTGCATGATAGTGCTGCATTATGTTGATCTATTTATATCGATCTATTCTTGCCAATTCCTTATTACCAGTGGAAAGGGGGAAGACTAAAACACTTTGAATGGGATAGATAGGACTTTCCGTTCAATGGAGGAAGCATGATACTCGAGAGTTCATCTCGCTTTTCCCCCCGTTGATGTATTAAACAATCTAAGCAATCTAATCAGAGCAGTTGTTATTATGTAATATTATTGATGGATGTGCCATTTTTGATGGAGAGCAGTGAGCGGATGACTTGATGTGACTTGACTTGATCTTATGACACGTAACTCCTCCTTGTCCCGGGTCGCTCAGTATAATGGAGAAGCGTTTCTCAAAGTACGGCACGGCACGGCACGGATACAAATGCGGCCCGGTTCGGGTCGGTAGTGGAAAAGCGCCATATGACACTTACTATAATAATGACAAACCCTGGTTCACAGCCCAGCTCAGAAGGCTGAGGTTGGAGAAGGAGGATGCCTGGCAGAGGGGTGACAAGAACAGGTTTAGAGACGCCAGGTACAAGTTCGAGGCAGCTGTTAAGCAAGCAAAACATTGCTACTCTGAGAAACTGCAACAACAATTCTCAGATGGCAACGCTGCCTCTGTCTGGAAGGGTCTAAAACAAATCACCAACTATAAACCAAAACCCCCTCAGACCACAGAAAGCACTCTCCTTGCAAATGAACTGAACACGTTTTACGCAGATTCGAACTACAGTCTGCCCCCTCTGCTACTGCCCCCCCTCCCCCCCCCCCCCCCCTCTCCCCAACCTCCCCTCCTCCTCCATTCTCTTCCCTGAGCCCCACCCCCTCTGCCCGCCCACACCTCTCTGTCTCAGAGAGAGAGGTGAACCGCCTGTTCAAGAGACAGAACCCCCGGAAGGCGGCCGGTCCGGATGCTGTCTCACCCTCCATGTTGAAGTTCTGCGCTGACCAGCTGTCCCCTGTTTTCAGCAACATCTTCAACTCCTCCCTGGAGTGCTGTCAGGTACCAGCCTGCTTCAAGACCTCCACCATTATCCCTGTCCCCAAAAAGTCGAGGATCACAGGCCTGAATGACTACAGACCCGTTGCCCTGACCTCTGTAGTCATGAAGGTCTTTGAACGCCTCGTCCTTGCCCACCTGAAGTCCATCACAGACCCTCTCCTAGACCCCCTGCAGTTCGCGTATAGAGCCAACAGGTCCGTGGAGGACGCGGTCAACATGGCTCTACACCATGTCCTGGAACATCTGGACACGGCCGGGACCTACGCCAGAATCCTGTTCGTTGACTACAGTTCGGCGTTCAACACTATCTTGCCACCCATACTGGAGTGTGGGCTCTCTGCACTGCAGGTGCCTGACTACACCTGCAGGTGGATCACGAACTTTCTGTCCAACAGGACCCAGCGGGTGAAGCTCGGGAAGTCCATCTCTGAGCTGAGGACCATCAGCACCGGTTCCCCGCAGGGCTGCGTCCTGTCTCCCCTCCTGTTTTCCCTCTACACCAACTGCTGTACCTCCAGCCACCAGTCGGTCAAGCTCCTCAAGTTCGCGGACGATACCACCCTGGTAGGGCTCATCTCCAGGGGGGATGAATCTGCTTACAGGAGCGAGATTGACTTGGTGGTCTCCTGGTGCACCCGGAACAACCTAGAGCTGAATGCTCTTAAGACAGTGGAGCTGATAGTGGACTTCAGGAGGAACCCACCCCCTCCCTCTCCAATCATACAGGGAGGCACTCCAGTCACCACAGTGGAGTCATGCCGCTTCCTTGGGGTGACAGTCTCTAGGGGTAGAAAAGGGAATTGGGATTGGGCCCAAGGGGCCCAACATCGACGCCCTCACAAAAAAGGCCCAGAAGAGACTGTTTTTCCTGAGGCAGCTCAGGAAATTCCACCTACCAAAGACCACGCTGGTGAACTTCTACACGGCCATCATTGAGTCCATCGTCACCTCCGCCATCATCATCTGGTTCCCCGCTGCAGCGGCCAAGGACAAGGCCAAGCTGCAGCGGGTGATACGCTCGGCGGAGAGGTTGATTGGCTGCCCTTTGCCCCCCCTTGAGGCCCTGTTTAAAAGTAGGGCTTTGGGGAGGGCCAGGAAGATCATGGCTGACCCCGCACACCCAGGACACGGTCTCTTCGCCCCGCTCCCCTCAGGCAGGAGGGTGCGGTCCCTAAAAACTGTGAAGGCCCGACATGCACACAGCTTTTTCCCCACAGCCATCCGGCTCCTAAATGCCGCTGGGCCCCCCCCCCCTGACCTGACCCCTATCTATCTACCCTCCCTCCACCCCCACCCAGAGAGCTTTGGACTGTCTGGATATGATCACTTGAACACTTGATCTCTGCACTTTATATTTATATTAATTATGACTCTTGCACTTTGATGTTGTTTTGCACTTGTCCTGTCTTGCACCTGTCCTGCTGTAAACCGTGCTCCATTGTCCCAAACCAAATTCCTAACATGTTTACATGTCATGGCAATAAAGTCTTCTGATTCTGATTCTGATTCTGATTCTGATTACTAGGACAGTTGCATAGGAGAAAGAAACTTAAGAGAACATTAGATTAGTCTTTTCTGTAAGTGAAGATATTATACAGAAGTCCTGTTCTGTGTTTATGTAAATTGTTCATTGCTATTCTTTTGTTGGGCTTTTGCCATTACTTACTAGGAGAGGTGCATAAGAGAAAGACAATGCAGAGAGCCACAGTAGATTATTACACACTCTTATTTCTGTAAGTGAAGACATTATACAGTAGTCCTGTTCTGTGTGTATATTGTTTATTATTTGCGACATAATAATTACGACATACAATTCAAAGGTACAATAAAAAATGTTTATTTTGTTTTTTCACTGGGTAATTTTGCAGTGCATACAAAATATTGTAAGAAAATAAATAAAATGTCATCTTGACGGATTTACAAACATAGGAGCTGTCCAACAAAAAGTTTCTAACACTGCGACGATGAATCTAGAAGTTTAAATCTATCTGTACATGTCCTAGTGCTACTGTGCTGTCACTCGGTAGCTTGGAGCTAACCTCGCCAGTATAGGGCTCGCCTGTATTGGACTACTAGGGCTCCTCTGCACTTTCTCTGACTGGACCCCCTGTTCTGATGCGCCCTGCAAAGCACGCCAGCTCGAATCTGTCCGCTGCCTTTCTGCCAGCTCTCCTGGGTGCAAACCTCCACCTGCGGATTGCTGCCAACACGGAAGCACATATCATATAAGTGCCAGTGTGAAGGAAAAAAGCCCTAACCCTAATCTCATAACACAAACTTTCTTAAACGTACAAACTTCCAGCTGCTTAGCAGCTAACTAAACAAGTGCTTAACAAAACACTCATAGCACTTTCTTTGAATATTAAGATAAACAAATTAAAAAGGCCTCAAAACTCAAAATTTCAAATAGGTCATCAATGTAGGAAAGCTGCCTTGATCCCTGCACAGCTGAGGTGGAGCCAGATGGATGTGTGTACATGGATGTGGTAGTGTTTGATGTATGTGCGTTGGGTGCTATATTTGGTGTGAATGTGACTGTGGTGCTGGGTGTGGTGGTGGTGGTGGTGTTGCAGATGGATAGTTGTGTACATACGGACCCGTGGTTTGGTATGGTGGTGGGATGTTGATTTGTGGTTGTGGTTGCATAACCTGTCTAAGCAATACAAAACCATCTGCAATAGAGCTTGTCAGTCTATCCATATTAGTGGATAACTGACTGAAATTTTCAGCAGATCGCCTCTGAGATATTTCCATCATATCCAGCATTCTCTTCGTCAGCTTGATGTCTTCTTCCGCTGCCATAAGCAACTGTGCATCAGCAGAAAGCCTAGGAGCCAACGGACCCACAGGTGGATCCGAAGTGATATAAAGAGCTTACCTCGATCAATTCTCTTCATCGATCTCACATTCTTTTCACAACTTTGCATGCTATACGATGCCACCTTTTTTTTCCGAGACGGTAAACACGGCCTAAGTCACATCCAGTTTTCTCCAACTGGAGAATGTGTCATGTCCGGTTTCAACGCCGAATTTCCATACCATTGGTCGGCCAACCCAAAAAAAATCCGATACATCCGAAAAGAAATCTGATACATGAGAAAGGTCAAAGGTCAAAGATGGTGCCAAAATATCTCCAAATGGCCTAAACATATAGGTGTCCGTCTAAACATACCTGTACTAAAACAGGTACAAAGTTGCATTTGCTCACATTACTAGCATCGACTTTGGCACAAGTACTAATAAGACCCTGGAGTACTGATTCCTAGATGATTTGGGCTTCGTCATCAGGTTTCCAAGGTGATATTCACTGTAAAAGCTGTTGTTTTTTTAGGCGGAGACTGAATTTGAGATGTTTTATAATGTTCTAGCTCTATTTACTCTGACACAGTAACATATATTTTGATTCTGACACTTCTACAGCCACCCCACAGGTGTTAGCTTTCATTTGATAACAAGATCATTATGAAGGCCCTTGTGATTGTGGAGATATTCTATATTCACTGTGGGCATGTCATTTCGAGCAGAAAACCAGAAAAATTAGGTGGATAAGATCTGGTTAAGTCTACTCGTCCTGTGCCCATCAAGTTTTGCCTTGAAAACATAAGATACAAGTATGTTAGCTATTAAAGATAGTTTAACATGGATAAACTACTGTACATACATAACCATGGTCATGATATAAATAGCCTAATCAATGATTATCGCCTATAGCTACACATACCTGAAGAAGATTGAGGGCCCTATTATGCACTTCATAAGTCTTAAGCAATAAGACGAGGCGGTAGATCTAAACTTAAGACGTGGAGGCGTGGTCAAGGCCACTTTGCTATTATGCGTGCGGTAGTGGGCGCCTAAGACCCGGCGCTAAGCCCAGAAATTAGTCATGGGTGTGTTTTGGGCGTCTTCTCAATCAACCCAATCAGCGTGCCAGGTGCCATTCCCTTTAAGAACCGGCTGCGTTAAGTCATAAGCGCTATGCTATTATGCAGTTCATAGGCGCTAGACTTCATGCACGTTTTGAAACACGAGCGCGCCTCCGCGGTTTGCGCATGCGCGCTGACCCACTTCTTAAGAAGTCGGTCGGCGCGCATGCGCAAACCGCGGAGGCGCGCTCGTGTTTCAAAACGTGCATGAAGTCTAGCGCCTAAGAAGTTTTCAAACCACTTCTTAGCGCTAGGCGCAAAGTCAGATCGCATAATAGCAGGGGCGCCTAGCGCACTTCATTAACATATTGTAACGTCCCAACTTGGACAGTGGTGGAATAACAACAGATAGCTTCTCTCTTGTAACTGATTGTTTAATTGTTTAACTCGCATACCAACTTTCTCCATTCACCGGAGTTCTTCCTCTCTCCACGGTCTCAACACAACAACAACACGCATGCGCCCACCTCCACCAATCACAGGGGTGCATTCGCACACAACACAGTAACAGGGTTGGTACACTGCTCCCCCCTTACAAAGGCCCTCGCCCCGAGGGCTAAACAAAGTCTCTGAGGTGACCCGGGGCCCGTCTCAGTCTCGGAGGTCGTTGTCCTGGTAGTGACACAGGCGGCTCCGCCCGTTGAGTGGGACTACCCTGCTGCATGGCAGGGACTTGGGGTGGTGAATAGGGGAAATGGGGGGTATCAATGAGGGTGGTATCAATGGGGGACATAGGCAGTGAATCTGGGGAATTGGGTTCAGGGGTACTGGGGCTCCTGCCCACTGCTGTTCTAAGGCCCGTTCTCCTTGGCCTGTGCGTGTCATTAGTGTCCCTGTCTCTCCGGGAGGGTGTCGGTGGCTCAGGATGCTGAGGGGGAAGAGAGTCCCCTCTGTATGGGGCTAACCTGTCTCTGTGAAGTACCACCCGTCTTCCCCTGGGTGGTAGCTGGACCCTGTACACTACCTCCCCCACCCTCTCCAGTACCTTACAGGGCCCCACCCAGTGACAGTCCAACTTAGGGCATCGGCCCCTCTTTCTCCGTGGACTATACACCCACACCAGGTCCCCAGCCTGGAAGTGCTTTCCTTTGGCCCTCACGTCATAATTCCTCCTCTGTCTCATACCCGCTTTCTCCAGCTGATTGCGAGTAAAGCTGTGAGCTGACTCCATCCTGTCTTGGAGTCTTCTGGCGTACTCCCGCCCCGGGGGAACAGTCGGAGTGTCCGGGGATTTGCCAAAAGCCATCTCTGCCGGCGTCCGTAGTTCTCTCCCCAACATGAGCAGGGCAGGTGTGCAGGAGGTGGAGTCCTGCACAGCAGATCTGTAGGCCATGAGGACGAGGGGAATATGCATGTCCCAGTCACGCTGGTGTTCTGCGGTGAGGATGGCGAGCTGCTGTGCTAAGGTCCTATTGAACCTTTCCACGAGTCCATCGCTCTGGGGATGTAAGGGTGTGGTCCGGGTCTTGTGCATGCCCAGACGCTCACACATAGCAGCGAACACCCGCGACTCGAAGTTCCTCCCTTGATCGCTGTGGATGGTCTCTGCTGCTCCAAACCTGGCAAACATGCCCTCTACTAGAACATCTGCCACAGTCTCTGCCTCTTGGTTGGGCAACGCGTATGCCTCTGGCCATTTTGTAAAATAGTCCATGGCCACCAGGACAAAACGATTGCCCTTGTCCGTGCGGGGAAAGGGGCCCATGACATCCACTGCTACTCTCTCCATGGGAGCGCCCACCGCCAGCTGCTGGAGCAGCGCGTGGGACTGATCCGGAGGACCCTTGTGCGCAGCACAGAGGTCACAGCGGCGACAAAAGTCTTCAACATCCCTTTGGAACTGCCCCCAGTAAAACCCTTGACGGAGGCGACGAAGGGTCTTGGAGACTCCAAAATGTCCAGCCCCTGTGGTTCCATGAGAGGTTCGGAACACGGCCTCTCTCAGCGCTCGGGGGACCACCACCTGCCACTTGCTCTCTCCTGTAGCTGGCTCTTTCCAGGCTCTTTGCAGCACCCCCTCACTCACACGCAGGGTCTCAAACTTTGCATACAGTCCCTTAGTTGCAGGTGAGCTCCCTGCTACCTCAGGCCACGGTGGTTTCTGTCCAGACTCCACCCACTGCAGCACCGGTTGTAAATCGGTATCCTGCTCCTGCTGTGCTCTCCACTCCGCTGAGCCGATAACCTGCATCTCTCTGCAGACCGGCTCACTCCCCTCGTGCATGGGACATATCCCCTCCTCTTCCCGGAGCTCTCTCTCACGTGCCTCTCTGCGCTCGCAGTAGCGACACCCGGCTGGCGCACAGGGGCGTCGGGACAGAGCATCGGCATTGGCGTGGCGAGCGCCGGCCCTGTACACCACTGTGACGTCGTAGGACGCCAGCTGTTCCAGCCAGCGGGCGATTTGCCCCTCCGGTTCCTTGAAGGACATCAACCACTGGAGAGCTGAGTGGTCGGTCCTGACAGTGAAGGGCAGGCCACAGAGGTAATATCGGAAGTGGCTTATTGCCATCACAATGGCCAGAAGCTCTCTACGTGTGACGCAGTAGCGGCGCTCTGCCTTGTTGAACGTTTTGCTGAAATACGCCACAACTCTCTCCCCCTCCGGCCCCACCTGACTCAGCACCGCACCTGTGCCAACGTCGCTGGCGTCCGTGTCCAGGACAAATGGCAGGTTGGGGTTCGGGGGAGTGAGAGTGGGGGACTCTGTCAACGCCTTCTTGAGAGAGTTGAAGGCCTGTTCACACTCCGGCGTCCAGATGAAATCCCTGTCCTTCTGCTGCAGGCGATACAGGGGGGCAGCTAGGCAGGAGAAGCCTCGCACAAACCTTCTGTAGTATGAGGCCAAACCCAGAAAGCTTTTTAGCTCTCGCTGGGTAGTGGGGGTGGGCCAGTCTTGTACTGCATGCACCTTCTCATCCGTTGTGCTGATGCCTTCTGCCCCCAGCTTGTGCCCCACTTCTCTCCTCATGAAGCAACATTTGTCAGGGTGGAGCTTCAGACCCGCCGCTGCTATCCTCTGCAGTATCTGCCTCAGGGTCCCCAAGGTCGCCTGGAATGAGCTCCCATGAGCCAGAATGTCATCCAGGTAGACCAGGCATTCTTGGCGGGGGATGCCAAGCAGCACCTCTTCCATCAGCCTTTCGAACGTGGCAGGGGCATTGCATAGGCCAAAGCTGAGGACACGGAACTGCCACAACCCCCTGCCCGTACAGAAGGCGGTCTTCGGCCTGGCCTCGGGGCTAAGGGGCACCTGCCAATAGCCACTGCGCAGGTCTAGTGAGGAGAACCAGGAAGAGCCGGACACCAAGTCCAGTGACTCGTCGATGCGGGGCAGTGGATACGAGTCTTTCCTGGTCACGCTGTTCAGCGGTCTGTAATCCACACAGAATCTCATTTTCTGGCTCTTTTTTTTGTTGACCATTACAACCCCCGAAGCCCAGGGACTGTCAGAGGGTTCAATGATGCCTGCCCTCAGCATCTCCTCAATCGCACTGTCGGCAGCCGCCTGATATGCCATGGGAAGACGGCGGGGACGCATCTTGATGGGCCGAGCATCCCCGGTGTCTATCTCATGCTGCACCAGATGTGTCAGTCCCACTTCCTCCTCTGTCAGGGCGAAAATGTCTTTAAATTCAGACAACACCTGCCATAGCTCTTCTTGTTGCCAGGGCTCCAACGTGTCACAGTTACGTTTCCATATTTCTCTCACTGCCGACAGTCTATCCACCTCTTCCGTTGTGGACGGCTGGGTCGGGGGAAGGGGGCCCAAACCTGTAGAGGGAAGTGTTGCCGGAGATGGAGACTGTCCACCAGTGGGGGTGTGGGGCTCAACCGATGGGCTACCAAACATCGAGGGGATGGGTGAAGGGGGGGGTGGGGGGTTTGGGCGGGAGAGTGGGGCACCATTGTCCTCAGCCGAGGGGTCAGGCCCATAACATTGCGTGTCTGTGGCTTTCACGGACAGTGGTTGTGGTCTCGGGACCAGCGAGGGGGATATCATTTTAACAGTGGGGCCCCCAGGGAAGCTCAGTGTGTCCTTCCCCAGGTCCAGCACACAGCAAGCAAACCGTAGGAAGTCCAGACCCAGTATACAGGGGTCCTGCACATCTGCCACCCATACACTAAATGTCACTGACAGACCTCCCACATTTATAGCCACCCTCCCTCTCCCCCGCATAGGGGCTAGTTCACCTGTTACTGTTTGCAGCTGCACAGCAGTTGGCTCCAATTGTGTCCCCACTGGAACGACGTCGGGCCTCATCAGTGTTGCAGTGGAGCCGGTGTCCACAAGGGCCGTACAGGGAGTCCCAGCCAGGGTGATGTGGACATGACAAAAATCCCCAGCATGAGTCCACCCTACCACCCTTGCGGACTCCGCGGTGTCATTTGCTTCTGGGGGGAGTGGAGCCCCACTCCCCCGTCTGTGCTGCTGGGCTCCTGTCAGAGGTGGGGCAGCATGGGATGCGGCGCCAGGGGTCTGTATCGTCCCATCTATACAGGCCCCGGGGCGTTTCCCTGGTCGCCAGCGAGCTTGGGGCACCGCCTGCGGATATGGCCAGCTTGGCCACACTCCCAACACACAAAAGGGCCCTGGCGAGGCCGCATGTCACCCCAGTCATTTCGATTGCGCGGGCGTGTGTCACTGTGTGATGATTGCAGCGACACAGCCCGGATCAGTTCTGTCAGCTCTGTCGCCCACGCAGGCCTCTCTTGGGTTAGGCTGTTATCAACTGCGGTTCTCACAACAGGGCTGCTGACCGCCAGACTGCTCTCTGCTGTCCCAGCTCCCACGATCTCTCTTTCCAACGCCAGCTCGAGTGCCTCTTGTAGCGTGCGGGGGTGTGCCAGTTGGGTCTGGATGCGCAGCTCCCTTGGATTTATAGCCTGGATAAACTGGTCTCTGGCGAGCTCACTCTGCACCCCGGGGGGCATGTGGGCATAGGCTCTCCTTGACAGGGTCTCAATGTCATTGGCTAACGCCCGGAGTGGCTCCCCGGGCTGCCTGCGCCTGCTACACAGTTCAGAGCGCAGGACACCAGGCTGTTCACATTGTCCAAACCGCCTCTGCAGAGCGCCAACTAAAGCCCAATAGTCCCCTCTCTCATCTGGGCTAAGTAGTAGCAAGCATGCTAATGCTTCATCTGTGAGGCATAGAGCCAGCTGTAGAGCTTTATTGTCCTCAGACCAGCCCGCCGCCCGCGCTAATAGTTCAAATTGGGCACGGAAAGCCTCCCAGTCTGCCTTACCAGAGTATTTTGGTGTTTTAACAGGGACATGATTCCCGCGGGGGCCGCCATCTTTGTGTACATAGTCTCTGCTGTGCGTCGCTGCGCTGGAGGACGAGCCCAGTCCTGCATCGGCAGCTAATCTCCTGACTGTGTCCCTCAAGTGAGCCTTGTGTGCTGAAGCACTCCCACCTTCCTCCGCCAGCCTCGAAGCATAATCACCTCCCTCCTTCTCTCCATACTTCTCCTCCTTCACTTTCGGACGCGTCCCGGTCCCGTCCCGCTGCATGGCCATTATGTCCGCGGCTGTAGCCGCTAGCTAGCTAACTGTACACTGACCAACGAAGGGTGACGAACGGTCGTTTTTTCTTTCTTTTTTTTTTTTTACTTCTGACACCAATGTAACGTCCCAACTTGGACAGTGGTGGAATAACAACAGATAGCTTCTCTCTTGTAACTGATTGTTTAATTGTTTAACTCGCATACCAACTTTCTCCATTCACCGGAGTTCTTCCTCTCTCCACGGTCTCAACACAACAACAACACGCATGCGCCCACCTCCACCAATCACAGGGGTGCATTCGCACACAACACAGTAACAGGGTTGCTACAATATGAACACTCCCACAATGAGTAATATATGCACGGGAGTCTTACGTCTTATGTGTGGGCGCCTAGCGACACCTGCATAATAGCAGTAGCGCGTATGAAGCGCATAATAAGGGTGGCGGTAGGTCTTAACATGGCGGTGCGTCTTAATTAAGACTTAAGACGGCAAGTTAAGAAGTGCATAATAGGGCCCTTAGTCTCTCCTTGACCACTGAGGGGCCCACAGTGCTGTCATCAGAATCTAGACGTGGGTCAGACGATTTTCGTTGAATAGGTTGTGGATGTCACCATATTTTGACTGGCAAGACTCCCAGTCAATGGTTGCATATGTTTTTTGTACTGTACTCAAGAGTTAAACTCAACAATACTTGTACTTCACTGTCTGTCCAAATGAACGACTCCTTTGTTCCCCGAGGCGGCATGTTGTTTACGATTGGAATTTTGTATTTCGCGGATGTAACGCGGAAGAACCGCTTTAGCTTTATTTTCCTGGCGTCTGATTGGCCAGTGGAGCTATGGGGTTAAAATTATATCGCCGACTACTGGTGTGGAATGCTCAATGACAGCGTTTATATTGCGTTCATGCGTATGCATGTGGATGCAGATATTTTTATAAACGTGCTCGTGTGGACGGTGATATTTTTATATACGAAAAACGTTTATCAAAAAAACGTATTGGTGTGGACATAGCCTTAATTTGAGAATTTGAGCAGACTTTTTTGCAACTTGTGTTTTAGCAAGACAAAATGTGTTTCGATTTATGAGAAAAGGAGGATTGTGTTTTGTGAATTGTGTCTTCATGTGAAATGTGTTTATGGTTTTGGCAAATGGGGGCTAGTTTTCTTAAATGTTTTTAGAGAACTGGGGCCGGATTCACCAAGCGTTTTTAAGAACAAATTTGACTGAGCCAGCCAGATGAGATGTGTGTGACTGAGCCAGCCAGATGAGATGTGTGTGACTGAGCCAGCCAGATGAGATGTGTGTGACTGAGCCAGCCAGATGAGATGTGTGTGACTGTGTGTGACTGAGCCAGCTAGATGAGATGTGTGTGACTGTGTGTGACTGTGTGTGACTGTGTGTGACTGAGCCAGCCAGATGAGATGTGTGTGACTGAGCCAGCCAGATGAGATGTGTGTGACTGTGAGCCAGCCAGATGAGATGTGTGTGACTGTGAGCCTGCCAGATGAGATGTGTGTGACTGTGAGCCAGCCAGATGAGATGTGTGTGACTGTGAGCCAGCCAGATGAGATGTGTGTGACTGTGAGCCAGCCAGATGAGATGTGTGTGACTGTGAGCCAGCCAGATGAGATGTGTGTGAATGTGAGCCAGCCAGATGAGATGTGTGTGACTGAGCCAGCCAGATGAGATGTGTGTGAATGTGAGCCAGCCAGATGAGATGTGTGTGACTGTGAGCCAGCCAGATGAGATGTGTGTGACTGTGAGCCAGCCAGATGAGATGTGTGTGACTGTGAGCCAGCCAGATGAGATGTGTGTGACTGTGAGCCAGCCAGATGAGATGTGTGTGACTGTGAGCCAGCCAGATGAGATGTGTGTGACTGTGAGCCAGCCAGATGAGATGTGTGTGACTGTGAGCCAGCCAGATGAGATGTGTGTGACTGTGAGCCAGCCAGATGAGATGTGTGTGACTGTGAGCCTGCTAGCTATCATGATTAGCATCGATTTTCTTAGTTAAAAACTACGCTTATTCAATGTACTAGCTTTGAAGATTAGGTCATGTAAAAGACCCAGAATCTGTTACTTTGATAGATTTCCGTCTAATAATCAATTTAATTACATATGTTTACTGCCAGAGCCCATAGTTACCATGGAAACGGACGAAAGCATTAGTAGTAACTTAAGCTAATAAATAAAGATAGCTGAGAATACAGTTCATGTCAGTTGCTGAAAACAATGAACAACACATTACACATTCGTAATATATGGGAACCACATGTTTTAATGGTTCAATTTACCTGAGAAGAATGAAATTAGTTGCCTCTCCAATTCCTCGCTCCAGGCAAGATTGGCCGCCATCTTGGTTGATTTTCTTCAGCCGAAATTTTTTTGTCACATGACTAAAATCTGTATTCTGATTGGAGGATCCCGGAGAGTTGCCTGCTGCGTTGCTCGTGTATCATAGGCATAAGAACTTCTCAAGTGAGAAAACTAAGAAGTTCTTAAGTGAGAAAACTAAGAAGTTCCTAAGACATACGACAATTCTTAAGAAAAAAAGGGTGAATAGCGTTTAAGAACATTCTTAGGAACATCTTATATTTTTTCTTAAGAATTGTCAATTGTCAATTGTCAATTACAGTCAAAAAGCTACTTCAAGAGTGTGACTCAAAAACAGAAGTGATTGTACTTGGTGACAGGGGCCGGATTCACCAAGCGTTTTTAAGAACAAATTTGTTCTTAAGAACAACATTTGTTCTTAAGACAAAACTTAAGAAGATTTGGTATTCCCGAAGAAAATCTTATCTTAACTTTAGTTTTTTCTTAACTTTCTTCTTAAGATTTTTCCTAAGATAGAACTTAAGAACAAATGAGATTCTCCAAAACAAAGTTCTTAGATTTCTTCTCAAATGTCTTCTTAACTTTAAGAGAAGCTCTCACCTGTCTTAAAGCAGCTAAAGTGAAAGGTAAGTCTTATTTGAACAATTTTGTATTGCATTTATTTGATTTTATTAATATTTAGTTTAGCCCTAGACAATGTGTTAACACATATTGTTAATTCAAGTTGGTCAGAGTACTTTTGTGTGAATGTTTTGTGTGAATGTGTGAATGTCTATCACATGTTTGTATGTTTGAGATATAACTGAAATGGGCCTTTCAGCCTGTGTCACATGTAGGCCTATTCCTAGATTACACCACAATGTACTCAGAAAGTAAATCAAGGAGGCAGTTGTTGTATTTGATGTATACTACTTAATTAATCATTATGAACATGTTATTTAAGTAGGCCAAGTAACTGAAACAACGTCCTTACTATTATTTATTTTATATTCACATTTTAGATGGAAGTTCTTCATAAGTTCAAAAGAGAGAGAGAGAGAGACACACAGGTGTAAAAATCACAGTTCAAAATCTAAGAACTTCTTAAGTGAGAAAACTAAGAAGTTCTTAAGACATAGGACAATTCTTAAGAAAAAAATGGTGAATAGCGTTTAAGAACATTCTTAGGAACATCTTATCTTTTTTCTTAAGAATTGTCTTAAGAATTATCTTAAGAACACTTTGGTGAATCCGGCCCCTGAATTGTAACTGGCTAGACAAGTCAATTAGGAAACCCCTTAAGCAGCTCACAGACGGTCTGGAGTTTAAACAACTGATGGAAGGACCAACTAGAATAACTGCATCCTCCCAGACACAGATAGACTTAATATTCAGTAACAAGCCTGAAAGAATTGTTAAGACATTCAATTTTATTACTGGACTGTCTGACCATAATTTGACATTAATGTCCAGAAAACTCACAAAGAAGCGCTTTCATCATTCTCATAAACCTGTGGAGCAACTTAGGATTCCAAAAAATGAAATGGTCAATTTTGAAAGAGCAGTTCAGCAGACTGATTGGAAAAATATTCTTACCGGGAGCAGCGTAGAAGCAGATTGCAAAACGCTCACAAGCAAGTTACATAGTTTAGTTGAGGAGTTCACTAGAAAAGTGAAAGGAAAGAAAAAAAACAATGCACTTCCTTGGCTCAATACTGAACTATTTAACCTGATGAAGGAAAGAGACTCTGCATTGAAAAGAGCTCTGAAGACCAAATTAAGTAGTGATAGGCAGAGGTTCACCTCATTACGTAACAAAGTAACCAAAGCAATCAGAAAGGCCAAAGCCAACTTTTTTATAACAATTATTAATGAGGCAAAGGGTAACACAAAGCTGATCTGGGAACAGATTAAGAATGTAATGGGGATCAACCACAGGCCTAGGAACCAGTTAGAGCTGAAACTGAATGGTAAGCTAATGCAAGACCCAGCACAAATAGCTGTAGCCTTTAATGAATATTTTATCAATTCTGTAGCCGAAATCGCACAGAATTTTCCCTTAACAACAGAAAACATTATTAAGGCTGACGAAAGCAAGCCCTCCTTCAGCATCCAACCCATCACTGAACTTAAGACTCAAGCAATCATTAATTCTCTTAGAGCCTCAACGGCGAAGGATATATATGGTATGGATTCTATAATGCTTAAATCTGCTGTAGGAATGTTTTTTACTAAAAGACAATGTAACATTGTGTCCAATATATTAATCTCAGGTAAAAATATTAGCATTGTGCCACAATTTAAATATCTGGGTATCATTATTGACTCCAATCTGTCATTCAAAACACACATTAAGAAAGTATGCCAAAAGTTTAGCCTAACCAATTTTAAATATATCAGAAATGTAATGACTTTTAATGCTGCCAAATTATACATGAACGCCATGATTATGTCACATCTGACATACTGTTTGACAAGTTGGGGCCAAACTAGCAGCTCGTCACTAAAGCCACTAGCCATTCTCTACAAGCAAACCCTTAAAGTCCTGGATCAGAAGCCTAACAGCTCTCATCATTGTACTATCCTAAATAACCGTAAACTTCTGAGCTGGGAAGATGTGATCAAATACAAAAACACCTGCCTGGTCTACAAAGTCTTACATAACACTGCTCCTCCTCCTCTTAACTCATTCATAACCCAACGTAACAATACCAGTCAGAGCACCAGAAGTACCACACGAGGCGACTTTCTAGTCCCATTTAGGAAAAGTAAATTTGGTCAATTATCATTCTCTGTTATAGCAATACAAAACTGGAACTCACTACCTACCTACATAAAAAATATACATACATACTCCACCTTCACAACACACCTTAAGGCATGGCTTTGCAATAACTATAACTGCATACATTAATTTCTGTCAGATGTGACGTGTGTGTTGTATGTACACCTCTATCTTTGCTACCCGCCTGCATATGTCTGTGTGTGCTTCAATGTCTGGATGCTGCTGTGCCTGTATGTTGCTGTGTTTGTATGCTGCTATGTCTGTATATTGCTATGACTATTTGCTCTTCCTTTGTCCCCTTTGTACTGTTCTTATCTCATGTACTGTATTGATGTTGCTGCCATTTGTGCTTGAATGTCTTGTCTCCCCGGCATGTTTGTGCTTGCTCCAATTATGCTTGATATGTTTGTATGTCCTGCTCCATTTGTTTGTGTTTGCTGCAATTGTAATTTTTTAAACTAATGTATTTTATTTTAGGGAGCCTATTGTCAACTGGCCCGGGGGGACTACAGCTGGAAATTAGCCATGTAGGCTAAAGCTGCTCCATTTACTGTTGTTACAGTTAATTAATGGGGACTGTCCACGACATCATCAACTAATAAACTAAACTAAACACACACACACACACACACATAACCTGAACTCAATGTACCACTCACCTCCTACACCCATAACCCTCATCACTGCACCCTAACCTCCTTAACCCCTCTCCCCCTCTCCCCCTCTCCCCCCTCTCCCCCTCTCCCCCCTCTCCCCCTCTCCTCCCTCTCCCCCTGTCCCCCAGAGGTGAGTCTGGTGCAGGGAAGACAGAGAACACTAAGAAGGTGATCCAGTACCTGGCTGTGGTGGCCTCCTCCCACAAGGCCAAGAAGGACACCGGCACTGTGAGTATTACCTCTAATATACACCAGTAAACCTGTTCAGAATCAGACAGAGAGATATACAGTAGCAAGACATTGAAAGTTGGAAACATTTGGTGTGTTTTAAATAATTCTAATACATACAAACATGCAAAGTTTCTCTATTATCGTTTTTTAAAATATTTAGACTATAGACTTTTAGGTCAATTTGATAAATTATGGTTATAAAAAACGATTAGGAAATTGAGATGAATAGACATAGGATCAGCAACAATACCTACTGCATAAGCACGGTAAAGAATAATACGGTATGACATTTCTGTGTGACAGGATTCAAATGCATCAGGACTAGCCAAGGTACTGTATAGACACACATTCTGTACACAGCATTCTTTTAGCACCCAATGTCTTCTGTATGCATTTTTGGTGGTGGTTTTGCTGCTTTGGTGGAGCTTTTAATGTTCTGTAACCTAACATGCATAAAGACTTGCATTAAGTCCATAGTTGCATAAAGTCCAAAGTTGATCATCAATACCATCCCTATGGACAAATGAAGTCAAGTCAAGTCAACTTTATTTATATAGCACATTTTACATGCAGCAGCAGCTGAACCAAAGTGCTTCACAGGCGGGGAGCAAATAAGGAGCACAAATGTAAAACAGGTAAAGTGCAGGATACTAAATAAAATGCAACACAATACAAGATATGATAACAATTAAAAGGAGAGAAGATAAAAGGAGTAAAAACAATAAAACAATAAAAACAATAAAAGCCAGGGACCTAACGATGGCTAAGTGGGGGGGAAGGTCAGGGAAAACAGGTGGGTTTTTAGAAGGGATTTAAAAACCTCCAGGATCTGAGCGGCCCATACGTGGAGGGGGAGGCTGTTCCAGAGCTTGGGTGCAGCAGCCGCAGAAGCTCTGTCTCCCCTGGTTTTTAGCCTAGTTCTAGGCACCACCAGCAGTAGCTGATCTGCTGATCTAAGGGATCTGGAGGGGGTGTGGCGGAAGAGAAGAAGGCCCCTACTCAGTTTCATATCCCCTTTGGTGGACTCCCATGCAGGCTGAAAATAATGGGAGGAATGACAATGGAAATAAAAGGTGTACTTATTAGACAATACCCTCTAGTGGCCGTTTATTATAACCATATTGTAATATTATGCTCCCTTATAACAACAGGCAGGATCCTTAGCTTATGTGAGTATAAAGAGACTGTGTTGTCTTTCCTGTCTTTATCAGTTGCGTGCGAGCCTGTCTTCTCCCTAGATTAGATCCATTTTGATAATCAATCTCTCCTCTCCTGACCTGAAGCATGCTAACACTCGTACAAGTTAAACGTAGCTGCCTGTCCGAATAGAGAATGCACAGTGTTTGAAACATCAAGGTTATCTCAGGATTTTCATCACCTCCACGTTGGGGGCTCTGTGAGTTGTTTTAGTTCTTTGCATGATTCACTCTTGAAATTCCTGCACTCTTTTCTGACTGTAAGCATGCTTTTTTGAAAGTGTGTAAATGTTGCGCCATTCATCTTCATATGTTTTAAGGTAGACCATATAATTGCATTGATTTGGCGCTTTTTAGTTTGTTATTGTGTAAATAATATGCACTGGAAAGATGACAGAGAATAAGGTATGTAGTTTATAATAACTTCCCTGTGTTGACCGGTAGGGAGAGCTAGAGAAGCAGCTCCTGCAGGCCAACCCCATTCTGGAGGCCTTTGGAAACGCCAAAACCATCAAGAATGACAACTCCTCACGATTCGTAATTCAACTCACTCCTCTGGAATCATTCCATCCTTAGTTATCAGAGTACAGACTGCAATTGTAGTCATATTTTCTCATACAATCTTTCTCTCTGCAGGGAAAGTTCATAAAGCTCAACTTTGATGTGACAGGGTGCATGGTCGGAGCCTTCATCGATACTTGTATCCTCTGTCAAATGTTGTGGGTGAGGAATGAATACAGATGGGGTGGAGGTATAACCTACCATTCAATTGTAGTGTAGTGTCATGTATGTAA
Source organism: Nansenia antarctica (assembly GCF_963989245.1). Lineage (NCBI taxonomy): Eukaryota > Metazoa > Chordata > Actinopteri > Argentiniformes > Microstomatidae > Nansenia > Nansenia antarctica. The sequence goes on along the minus strand of NC_137675.1, from coordinate 58,588,745 downwards.
GGGTCTATGCTTTCTTACCATTCTAACACCACCATTCAGTCCAACCACCAATACATTGTTATAATGCAGTGTGGGATTCAGACTTGTCATATTGGAGAGTGAAGTCCAGCAGTTGTTTCTTCACTACAGAGTTTCTCTTTAACCCTTCACTTACCATCAGACCTGCTGGAGAAGTCTCGTTGTATCCGCCAGGCAAAGATCGAACGAGCCTTCCACATCTTCTACTACATGGTGGCTGGAGCCAATGACAAAATGCGTGGTGAGGAGTGGGACAGGAGTTTCTCACTGAGAGAGTCAGCAGTTAGTCCTGTCAAAAGATTAGAGTCAGATCATCTTTAGATAAACAACAAACTGATGGAATACCTCACTTGAAATGATAAGACTTCAGTTCCAATGACTTATTATCCGTTTTCTTTCTGCACATAAGAACATGAAACAGGAATCTGCGAACTCCTATATTATACGATAAACTGTTCCCTGTGTCTCTGTAGAGGACCTGTTGCTCGAGGGCTTCGGTAGCTACCGCTTTCTAGTGGCAGGCCACGTGGAAGTGCCAGGACAGGAGGACGATGAGATGTTCGAGGAGACGCTGCTGGCCATGGAGATCATGGGCTTCACCGAGGAAGAGAGGCTAGGTATAGAGATCTCTCTTTCTCATTTTCTGTCTGTCTCTCTGTCTGTCTCTCTCTCTGTCTCTCTCTCTGTCTCTCTCTCTCTCTCTCTTTCTCTCTTTCTGTTCTCTTTCTTTCAGTATATTTTTGTTTTTATTGATCTCTTTCTCACTCTGTCGGGGGGGACATCCCCCTTTTTGTAGGGATGAAGGTGGTGTCCACTGTGCTTCAGCTGGGAAACATCCAGTTCAAGAAGGAGAGGAACCAGGAGCAGGCTACTATGCCCGACAACACAGGTATAATACACAGGTAACAACACAGGTATAGTACACAGGTAACAACACAGGTATAACACAGGTATAACACAGGTATAGTACACAGGTAACAACACAGGTATAACACAGGTAACAACAAAGGTATAACACAGGTAACAACACAGGTATAACACAGGTAACAACACAGGTATAACACAGGTATAACACAGGTATAGTACACAGGTAACAACACAGGTATAACACAGGTAACAACACAGGTATAGTACACAGGTAACAACACAGGTATAACACAGGTAACAACACAGGTATAACACAGGTATAACACAGGTATAGTACACAGGTAACAACACAGGTATAACACAGGTAACAACACAGGTATAGTACACAGGTAACAACACAGGTATAACACAGGTAACAACACAGGTATAACACAGGTAACAACACAGGTATAACACAGGTATAGTACACAGGTATAACACTGGTAACAACACAGGTATAACACTGGTAACAACACAGGTATAACACTGGTAACAACACAGGTATAACACTGGTAACGTAACAATACCAGAGGTTATTTATGGCCTGATGACAATAACGTGCAATTATAATATCGTAAATGATAATAAAACAGGTATCGCAGTAGAAAGGTAACAGATGTAACTGTAAGATAAGACATGACACACAGGCAAATATGGTCTGAGGATTCAAGTACTGTAACAAATAACACAAGTAAGAACAGGGCATAGGTTACTGACATCAGAGCAACACACTAAGATTGTTGGCTTTGATTCAGAGACTTTTTTTTATGTATACATTATGGCATCTAATCATACTTTGTATCCCTCCTCTCTCTCTCTCTCTCTCTCTCTCTCCCCCTCTCTCCAGCGGCTCAGAAGGTGTGCCACCTGCAGGGCATCAACGCGACGGACTTCACCCGTGCCATCCTCACCCCGCGCATCAAGGTGGGCAGAGAGGTGGTACAGAAGGCCCAGACCAAAGAGCAGGTAAGCAGAAGACCCTACTAGGTTCTGCTACTAGAGAGTTAGAGAGTTTTATATGTATGTATTTTATATTTCTACATTCAGTTTGCAATTCTTATCATATCTCAGTCAAGCAAATCTTTCTTTTTCTCCCCCCCCCCCCCCACTCGCCCCTCCCCTCCTCCCTCTTTCGCACAGGCTGACTTTGCCATCGAGGCCCTGGCCAAGGCCATGTACGAGCGGCTGTTCCGTTGGATCCTGCTGAGGGTGAACAAGACCCTGGACAAGTCCAAGCGCCAGGGTTCCACCTTCCTGGGCATCCTGGACATCGCTGGCTTTGAGATCTTTGAGGTGAGAGGGGGGCAGCCGCAGCCCTCTAAGACCGGGATGACCAAACCTCTACTCTAACCTCTAAGGTGTTATTGAACTCTACTTTATGTTAACATCCATATTTTCTTGCCATAGGACAACTCCTTTGAGCAGCTGTGCATCAACTACACCAACGAGAGACTGCAGCAGCTGTTCAACCACACCATGTTCGTCCTGGAGCAGGAGGAGTACAAGAGGGAGGGCATCAAGTGGAGCTTCATCGACTTTGGCCTGGACCTGCAGCCCTGCATTGAGCTCATTGAGAAACCGGTCAGAACTGGGTCATAATTACACACACACACACACACACACACACACACACATACACACGTTCATGAACACACTCAAGCAAACACATAAACACAGATTACCCCATATCTAAACATCACATCAATGCAACATAACTTAATTTAGGTGTGGTAGGCCTGGAGACCATCAACAAGATGTCAGAGAGCTCCATGCCCAATGCCACCAAGTCTAAGAAGGGCATGTTCCGCACAGTGGGCCAGCTGTACAAGGAGTCCTTGGGCACACACAAGCACACACACACACACACACACACACACACACACACACACATACACACGTTCATGAACACACTCAAGCAAACACATAAACACAGATTACCCCATATCTAAACATCACATCAATGCAACATAACTTAATTTAGCACAAAATCCTAATTTCATTTATTTCCCATAGAATAACCCTCCTGGTATCCTGGCTCTGCTGGATGAGGAGTGCTGGTTCCCCAAGGCCACAGATCTGTCCTTTGTTGAGAAGCTGATGAATACCCATGTGAGCCACTGCAAGTTCTCCAAGCCCAAATCACTCAAGAACAAGATCGCGTTCTCTGTACTGCACTACGCTGGCAAGGTGAGACACACCTTGAGTAAAATCGACATATCTTTGTCTTCGACAATGCTCCAAAACCGGGTCTCTTCCTTCTCATGGTTCTAAGTACCCATACCTAATTAGGAACCAGACTGAAGTAAGCTTGCTTTCACTTCTACTGTGTACAATGTGACTTACCAGTTCACCAGTTGGTCATTGCCTTGTATCTCTAGGTGGACTATAATGGAGCCAACTGGCTGACTAAGAACATGGACCCTCTGAATGACAACGTGACAACTCTGCTCAACAACTCCTCCAGCCTCTTCATACAGGACCTCTGGAAGGATGGTGAGTCCGAGTCGTCTTGCCAACACAACTGTAATGTTACTCAACTGTAACAGGGGTAGCAACTTCATTATGATCAAGGGACCAGTTCTGTAAATATCAACATCAAGTGGGTCATGACAATCATTCTAAAAATAAAAAAAAACTCTGTATACAGTATGATTACAATTATGGCTTAAAACCCTATTTTTGCAGTCTTTGATATAAACCCAGACACGGCAGCTATATTGTGTAGATGTTTGACAACAGAGACTGCTTAGACCAGGGGTGGGCAATACATTTTCACAATGGGCCACATGAGAAACCAGGACTATTGTGGAGGGCCGGACCAGTAGGCTGAACTTAATTCTGCTCAATATTACTTTATGCGCTTTATAAAAACCAGTAATGATATGGTTTTGACTAGCTGCTACTGGTAAGAATACATGTTACGATAAGGCTATGAAAATGTGGAGTAGGTCAAATATAGAAGAGCAGACTTTTATTCTGAAATATTTTTTTTCAGACTTTTATTCTTTAAAAAAATAATCAGACTTTAATTCAGAAATAATTTTTTGCTGACTTTTATTCTGAAATATGTTTTCTCAGACTTTTAGTCAGAAAAAAAAATCTGACTTTTATTCTGAAATATGTTTTTTCAGACTTTTATTCTGGAGAAAAAAAATCGGACATTTATTCGGAAATATATTTTTTCTGACTTTTATTCGGAAATAAACACAGATTAGAGATAATAAGTTACTAGAACCTTCCTTCTCTCATTCATTTCTTCCACCCTCTCTCAGTGGACCATGTGGTAGGCCTGGAGACCATCAACAAGATGTCAGAGAGCTCCATGCCCAATGCCACCAAGTCTAAGAAGGGCATGTTCTGCACAGTGGGCCAGCTGTACAAGGAGTCCTTGGGCAAGCTGATGACCACCCTCAACAACACCCAGCCCAACTTCATACGCTGCATCATCCCCAACCACAAGAAGATGGTAGGTGACCGTTCCACAGACTTTTTGATATTATTGGGGTATTGTCAGTGGCGGGCGGTGCATTTCACACCTAGGCCTTCAGTGATGTCCGACACATTCCTACCTGAATTATTCTACCTCTTAATACCATTGTTATGACGCCATGGCTCTAGAAACTAGACAGAAACACAGTATAACCGGGCGTTGCATCACCTTAACATAGTCAGACAGAGTTATATTAATATTTCCGAAGCATTTTTAATCAATAAATCCGCATTTACAATGAAGAGTGTTAAACTAACATCTTTAAGATCGCTACATTACCCACGTCTGTCGTCTCGTCCACCATAATAGCGACAAAGGGTGCCTTTTTAATCTCCATTTTGATCTCTTCTCCCATCACTTCAGCAATAGCAAAAATCAGGTCGTTTTGTATTTTGCCTGACGTCCCAGTAAACACTTTGTTTGTGGACAGGTGGTAATGTAAATCTGGGTTGTTTTCAGCAAGAAAAGAATGAAGCTCAACGTAGTTTCCTCTGTTTGTATTGTTTACCCCAAAACAGGACACAATCGATCAGTCTTTTCAGTATGTCCCTATTTTTGCTCACCCTTTCGTTGTGGAGCTCCGTTTCCCTGCGCACTTGTTCGTTGAGCTGTAAATCCACTCGGGTGTCCCCAAAAGTGTTCAAAAGTCCCACATCTACCGGCATAGTTACGCATCTCAATAGTGCGTATCCAATCAAAAGACGTGCTGGGTGCTGACATCATTGAGCCTTACAGCAGGTGCCGTTGTTGCTATTGCTCGCCAACTCGAAATCTACGTAGGTTTCCACTGGGTACGCCACAGGTTTTCTCGTTCAACGTTAAGTTACAGGTCGTATTCGCGGCACGGTTTATTGTGCAGGCGGGCAGATTTTGGAGCCCCCTGGCAACACATTTTGATTGGATAAAAGCTCTAACATAAAGGCCAGCCCTCCAAATCTCAATCGGAGACTGGAAGCAGCGCAACCAAGAGGAAAGCTATGAAATGAAGAGAATAGTCTATGGGGAATCATCAATACATATTTGTGGAAAAAATATATTAAAATAAAATGTATATTCTGATGATGTTTAGGCCAGCAGAGAAGGCCTTGCTGGCCCTGACGGCCCACCACTGGGTATTGTTACCCCCTTCTCCTACTCCCTTTTCTTTTTTCTTTTTTTTAACACAATGACTTACCCGCCTAAACAAAGGGTAAAAAAATACAAAAAAACAATCATGGGTTGCAATAGATTCTAATAGGACTGTGTACAACTTAAGGTAGCACCTCTATGAAATAGCCACTGTTTTGTACCCAATGGATTTGTGCTTGTAGCACTGCTTTTAGGGGATCATTTTGATTGTCTCAGTTCCGGTAATCAGTCAACTGCTCGACCTCTGCCTTCCCTGCGTGTAGGCCGGGAAGCTGGATGCCAACCTGGTCCTGGAGCAGCTCCGGTGTAACGGGGTTCTGGAGGGGATCCGCATCTGCAGACAGGGGTTCCCCAACCGCATCGTGTTCCAGGAGTTCCGCCAACGGTGAGAAACAGAACCATGAAGAACCGTTGTTGTGTTTGTGTGTCTGAATCCTATTAGAGATGGACGTTGCACTCTTCTCTCTCTGGTCACAGCTATGAGATCCTGGCCGCCAACATCATCCCTAAAGGCTTCATGGACGGAAAACAGGCTTGCTGTCTGATGGTGAGTTGAATGATCGGTACACACACATCCATATCAACCATAGTTGATTGGCTAGTTCATTGTTTCTCCAGTACTCCAGTGTTTAACATATGAATTTAACGTGTTCACATGTGTACAATGTGACATACCGCCAAGGGTCTTTGACTTACTCAGGACTGTTTGAAGATAATAACTTCTTAACTATGTGGATACGTCATCCCTCTCCTCCTCTCCCCCCAGGTGAAGCACCTGGACCTGGACCCTAACCTGTTCATCCCTCTCCTCCTCTCCCCCCAGGTGAAGCACCTGGACCTGGACCCTAACCTGTTCATCCCTCTCCTCCTCTCCCCCCAGGTGAAGCACCTGGACCTGGACCCTAACCTGTTCATCCCTCTCCTCCTCTCCCCCCAGGTGAAGCACCTGGACCTGGACCCTAACCTGTTCATCCCTCTCCTCCTCTCCCCCCAGGTGAAGCACCTGGACCTGGACCCTAACCTGTTCATCCCTCTCCTCCTCTCCCCCCAGGTGAAGCACCTGGACCTGGACCCTAACCTGTTCATCCCTCTCCTCCTCTCCCCCCAGGTGAAGCACCTGGACCTGGACCCTAACCTGTTCATCCCTCTCCTCCTCTCCCCCCAGGTGAAGCACCTGGACCTGGACCCTAACCTGTTCATCCCTCTCCTCCTCTCCCCCCAGGTGAAGCACCTGGACCTGGACCCTAACCTGTTCATCCCTCTCCTCCTCTCCCCCCAGGTGAAGCACCTGGACCTGGACCCTAACCTGTTCATCCCTCTCCTCCTCTCCCCCCAGGTGAAGCACCTGGACCTGGACCCTAACCTGTTCATCCCTCTCCTCCTCTCCCCCCAGGTGAAGCACCTGGACCTGGACCCTAACCTGTTCATCCCTCTCCTCCTCTCCCCCCAGGTGAAGCACCTGGACCTGGACCCTAACCTGTTCATCCCTCTCCTCCTCTCCCCCCAGGTGAAGCACCTGGACCTGGACCCTAACCTGTTCATCCCTCTCCTCCTCTCCCCCCAGGTGAAGCACCTGGACCTGGACCCTAACCTGTTCATCCCTCTCCTCCTCTCCCCCCAGGTGAAGCACCTGGACCTGGACCCTAACCTGTTCATCCCTCTCCTCCTCTCCCCCCAGGTGAAGCACCTGGACCTGGACCCTAACCTGTTCATCCCTCTCCTCCTCTCCCCCCAGGTGAAGCACCTGGACCTGGACCCTAACCTGTTCATCCCTCTCCTCCTCTCCCCCCAGGTGAAGCACCTGGACCTGGACCCTAACCTGTTCATCCCTCTCCTCCTCTCCCCCCAGGTGAAGCACCTGGACCTGGACCCTAACCTGTTCATCCCTCTCCTCCTCTCCCCCCAGGTGAAGCACCTGGACCTGGACCCTAACCTGTTCATCCCTCTCCTCCTCTCCCCCCAGGTGAAGCACCTGGACCTGGACCCTAACCTGTTCATCCCTCTCCTCCTCTCCCCCCAGGTGAAGCACCTGGACCTGGACCCTAACCTGTTCCGTATACGTCATCCCTCTCCTCCTCTCCCCCCAGGTGAAGCACCTGGACCTGGACCCTAACCTGTTCCGTATCGGCCAGAGTAAGATGTTCTTCAGGACCGGGGTGCTGGCGCAGCTGGAGGAGGAGAGGGACCTCAAACTCACTGTGGTCATCATTGCCTTCCAGGCGCACGCCAGAAGCTTCCTCGCACGCAAGTAAGACACACACATGCTAGCACACACACACACACACACACACACACACACACACACACACACACACAGACACACTCACTCACACAAAAATGAACACTCACACTCTCTTTGGGATACATACAAAAACAGATACAGAGAGTCATAAATGCAAAGGTATTGAGCTGCACAGACACACACAGACACTCAAGTGTGCACGCACACACACACACACACACACACAAGACTTCATTTCTCTTTAATTTACATCGTTTTATGTCCAGAGTTTAAGTAAACCATGACCTGTTTTTGTCTTCTTCCCATAGGGCCTTCGCCAAGAGACAGCAGCAGCTGACTGCTATGAAGGTGATCCAGAGGAACTGTGCTTACCTCTCTGGATGTATAATTGTTACTGATATGGAGAGAGAGAGAGAGAGCGAGAGAGAGATTTCTGTTGATTTTGTTACTTTTTGTTGATATGTGTTTGGCCAGAGTTCAACAGGACCTTTCAGATGTGCTCCCAGAGAAGCAAAGACAAAGAATGTTACATTGATAGAAATGTAAATATTGCTTTAGTCCTGAGAAGCTATCACGATGCCCATAATGATTAACACTACTTCCTGTTATAGCAGGACACACAGACACGTACTACAATACTCCTCTTCCACTGCATGTCACCTGAATACAGTACATGTGCCCTTTTGGAGCTTGGTTTGTGAATGTACAACATTATACAATATGAAATAAACAATAGTAAATGTCAATCAAGCAAGTGTGAAGTATTATCATTAAATATCAAACATACATACATAATATCAACAAACCATTCCTGAAGCTCCAGCTGTAACTCCCTGTCCCCACAGAGACCACTCTGCTACTGTACTAACTCCCTCATCCTGCTGTTGGTCTAATCACCTCTTCTTCTCAAGTTTGTCAAACCCTATCACCAAACCAATGCTCCCTCCCAAAAGTCCTAATCCTATCCCCCCCACAGCCATACAAGTTGTCATTGACATCCTTGTTAATCCAGCCACACATGCCCCAGCAGCTGCCCCTACCACTACACCCAGTAGTAACCCTGCCGCCCATGGGATCACTCCACTCAGGACCTCAGGGGAGAGAGCACACTTGATCCACCTACTTAAGTCAGAGTCTGTAGACTCTGGGGAAGGCCTGGCAGCAGGACAGAGCCTTGAGCCATTACTATTAATGATCAAGATGCAAGAAAATAGAATCCAGTCAGATTTGTTATTCGTCTTTATTTGCACACACACATATACAATACAGGTGCAACGACAAGAAACATAAAAGTGAGATAAGAATCCCAGAAGGGCTGACACACATGAACCGTATCAAAATAAAATAAAATAAAATAAAACATTTATAGACAAACGAAATATAGGAATTCCACCCAGAGCCTCTCTTCATTTGAATGGAGAATTTGTCATTGCTACAACGGAAGAAAAAAAAAAACGATTCTGAAGCTACAGCCACAACTCCCTGATCTACAGTTGAAGCCCCTTCTACTGTTAAGAGTCCCTCACCGGGGACTGGGATCGAATCCCGGTCTCGCCAGACCCGGATATGGCCGAGGCACACAGGGAGCGGCATATTGAGCGGCTGCTCCCGAGGGCGGTATAGGACTATTTCCGGACAAGGATCCGTCGCGCAACACCGCCCCCGGGGTGCCGGAATAACGGTGCTGGGCTCGAGGAGCCAGTCAGCTAGTCTGCCTGGCGATCTCCTCTGGGGCTGCCGGCCACGGGGTCGTGCGGTGGATCCTACGCAATAGGCAGGGGATAATTGGATGCTAGGTTGGGTTCAATTGGATACCAAATTGGGTAAAAAAATAAATAAAAGGGGATAAAATCTGAAAAACTAATTTTTTAAATAAAAAAAAAGAGTCCCTCAATCTGCTATTGGTCTAATTACTGCCACTTGTGTTTACCTGTTGGACCGGCATCATGCAACCCCTCGGGCCCTATCATAGCTCCTGCTATCCCTCCCATGGCTGCTGCTGCTGCAGTCCCCAGGCCCCCCACCTCACACATGACTAAACCTGCTACAGCCACACCGCCCACCCCAAACGCTGCCCCCATAGCTGCCCCAGCCAATATTGCCTTCACCCACATCTTCACTTCTTCTAGGACCTCAGGAGAGAGGGCAGCTTTCATTCATTGACGGAAGTTAGAGACGAGAGACTCTGAGGAATGGTCCATCTGTGGCTGATCCATCTGCCTTGGGACAGCCTCTGCCTCCATCTTCCTTTGTATGACCGCTTTTGCCCCTCTCAACAATTTGTTGGTGTAGCACTCTCCTCCGTTCTTCTGCACCATCCCCTCCACCTTCTCCAGCAGCCCTGAGCATTTGATGGGGAAGGGGTCTGTCAACTGGTTGTTGATCCGAACTCTGCTCGTGATGTTGTTGTAGCAGAGTTCGGTCCAGTTGAGCAGGTGCTGGGGGAAGTTCATGCCTCTCAGCACCCTCTGCAGGAAACCATGGTTAACCCTGTCAAAGGCCTTCTCCTGATCCAGGCTGAGAAGGCCTAAAGGGGACCTCCGCTCCTGGGAGTGCAGGATGAGGTCTCTCACCAGGAGCAGGTTGTCGTTGATGGACCTACCGGGGACGCTACAGGTCTGGTCAGGGGCTATAACTGAGGGGAGGAGGGTTTGAAACCGTTGGGTGAGGGCTTTTGTCATGATTTTATAGTCCACTGGGAGGAGATTGATGGGGCGCCAGTTCCGGAGGTCCTTGAGGTCCCCTTTCTTGGGGATCAGTGTGACCGTACTCTGTCTCATTGACTCTCCAAGCCTCCCTTCCCTGTAGACGGCTTTGAAGACCTCCGCCAAGTCCTCCTTGAGGAGATCCCAGAGAGTCTTGTAGAACTCTGCTGGGATCCCATCCGGTCCAGGGGCCTTGTGTGTATTCAAGGAGTGCACGGCCCGGGTGAGCTCCTCCGTGGTCAGCTCTGGGTTCTCACTCTCACCACCCTCGGGGACCCGGTCCAGACCATCCAGGAAGGTGGCCATGAGAGTCTCGTCGGTTGTCTTGATGTTGTAGAGACTCTCGTAGAACTCTCTTGCCACCCCCGGGATGTTGCCTCTGTCTGACACGGTGTCCCCATTGGTGTCGTATAGGGACAGGATAGGCTTGTGTTTTGACCGTGCCTTGCGGAAGAAGTGGCGTGTGCATTTCTCCTCCTCCTCCAGGCCCTGGAGTTTTTCCCTGAACTGTTTCTTTTGTTGTTGCTCCCGGTAGAGGGTGGCAAGGTGTTGTTTGGTCTCAGCCAGTTCTCGGGCCACATCCAGACCACCCAGTTGTAGGAGACTTAGGCGTTGGAGGGCCGCGTTGTGGTGTTGAAACCTGGCCCTCTGTTCTGCCGCTTTCCTCCTTCCGACTGACCCGAAGTAGCCCTTTGTCCTGGCCTTAACCATCTCCCACCACTCTATCGGGGAGTCGAACAGTTCTTTTAGGGTCCTCCACTCCAGGTAGCGCCTGGAGAAGGAATGCACCACTGTTGGGTCCTGAAGGATCGATGTATTCATCCTCCAGGTACCCCTACCCGCTCTTGTTTGGCCATCCCATTCCAGGGACACTGTCAACATCCTGTGGTCCGAGAAGTGGGCCGCCTGGCTGGTCAGGGTTCCCATCCTCAGACCTGGCGAGAGCAAGAACATGTCTATCCTGGAGGAAGAATTCCCGGAGGAACTCACCCTTGTGTGTGTCGGCGGGGAGGTGCCACCGGCGTCTACCAGTTGGAAGTCGTCTATGATGGACTGAAGTTCTGTAGTGGATCGGTCTCTCCTGGGCCTGCTGCGGTCCTCATCCCGGAGGGCACAGTTGAAATCTCCCCCCACTAGGACTGGTGTGGGGATGAGGAGGAGAGACCGAAGTTTCTTGAAAAGGGAGACTCTCTAGGCCACGTTGGTTGGGCCGTACACATTGATGACCCTCAGCGGCGAACCCTGGATCTCTAGGTCCAGAACCAGGATTCGCCCGCTCTCTACAACCTCCCCCTTTTTGGTCTGCAGAAAAGGGTTGGCCACCAAAATGCCGACCCCATCAGCTCTATCAATGTTTGAGCCTGACCAGAGAGAGTCCCCCCGTGTCCATTCCTCCTCCAGGGTGGCGTCCATCTCCTTGAATGGGATGGCGCACTCCTGGAGGATATACATGTCTGACTGATGTTGGGTGATGTACTGGTAGACGACCTCCCGTTTGTCTGGTTGCCGGAGGCTTCTGGTGTTGAGAGATGAGATTGTTATCCTCATGGTTCTTGGATTTGGTTTGTTCCAATTTTTGCTAAGTTATTGCACATGAGGTTGAGGCCCTCCAATGGGTCGTTGGGGGCCAGATAGTGTGGTACCTCCCCTTGGCTGCTCATGGTGTGGGGGTTGTCTCCCCTCTGACTGCCTGGTGGCCCCCTCATCTGTGTTGTTGATGAGGTGATTTTCGGTGGCCCGTACGGTCCGGTGAGCATGGACTGGGGGTGGCTGGTGGGCTGTGCAGGGTGAGGAGCATGTGATGACTGGAGAGAGGAAGAGGGTGGGGAGGAGGGTTTGGGGGGGGGAGCCGGCTTACCTGTATGGCGTTGGGGTTTGGGTTCTGGAGTAGTCTTTTTGTCTGGTTTTTTCCGGATTGCCTTTTTTTGTGGTCTTTTGCGTTTTGGTTGAGCCAAGCTCCAGTCATTTTCACTGTCTGATTGGGAGGGGAGGTGGATCTGCGGTGTGCTGCTGGTGGCTATCTCAATAGAGGCCGGCTCCCCCTTCATGGTGTTTTTGCAGGGGTATCAGATATTAAACTGATAAGAACAGATACACTTGATCTTAGCCAAAAGGCCGAGAAGCGATAGCCGCGATGGTTTCGAGGGAGGGTAGTCATTCTCTGGCACGTCAATGTAGGTCACGGTTTAACCACAACAATAGTTTCTATAGGCATTCCACTATATAATAATAATGGTATTAGTGGAATAGTGTTTTAACAATAATAATGTAGTGCCAATGTACAAAACATCCCAAAAATACTACTTTTCACTGTTCCAACCGGGAAATTCAATACGTCCCATGGTCACGTGGTAACCCGTCTCCAATCGTAGCGAAAGAAAGCATTTGTTAACCAAAATTACATTAACCGCAAACTGGAAATAATAACCAACCGGTTACATGTAGCAAAACGTAATGCGATTATTATGTGACGTTTTTTGTATTTAAGAAAGCACATTTTAACGATATTTCCTTTTAACGATCAGTTTCTATGGACCTCTTTGAATTAAAAGAAAAGGACAAAGAAGAATATGCCTGTAAGCAATGCGTTTGTATTTTTAAAATATAACTGGTCTTTCCTCTCATTCTGTGCTACTTGTTCCTGTTTAAAGTTGTTCATGTGCTTTGATCTTTGTTTGAAAAGCCACTGATGACTCTACAATGATAGACTCTCCTCTGCAGTCATCAACACCAGGTATGACTATTTTTCTATATAATCTCAATTCAGTTCATGTAGTGTGTTGCCGATTTGTCTTCCCAGCCTCATAGTCATAGAGTAGAGCGTACGGACAATAGAATGGGTTTAATAACGGTTTTAATGCATTTGAGATAAGTAGAAAATATGTTTAGACACAGACCGCATTTATCTGGGTTAAAGGACAGCGACGTATAGAGTCTATATACTATAGACGCAATTTAAACCACCACTTCCGCATGAATAACTATGCTAGACTACACGGAATCTCAGACTAAATGACGGTCTGGTACATATTTTGACAATCTACAGGCGTTTAGGGTATTAATTTAAACTCAACGTGCTGCTAGACTAAAACAGGTTTAGACACAGACCACATTTATCTGGGTTAAAGGACAGCGACGTATAGACGCAATTTAAACCACCACTTCCGCATGAATAACTATGCTGGACTACATGGAATCTCAGACTAAATGACGGTCTGGTACATATTTTGACAATCTACAGGCGTTTAGGGTATTAATTTAAACTCAACGTGCTGCTAGACTAGGACAGCGACGTATAGACGCAATTTAAACCACCACTTCCGCATGAATAACTATGCTGGACTACATGGAATCTCAGACTAAATGACGGTCTGGTACATATTTTGACAATCTACAGGCGTTTAGGGTATTAATTTAAACTCAACGTGCTGCTAGACTAAAACAGGTTTAGACACAGACCGCATTTATCTGGGTTAAAGGACAGCGACGTATAGACGCAATTTAAACCACCACTTCCGCATGAATAACTATGCTAGACTACATGGAATCTCATACTACATGACGTCTGGGACGTATTCTGACAGTTTAGAGGGGTTTAATAACGGTTTTCATGCATTTAAGATAAGTAGAAAATATAGCCGTAATATAGCTGGTCTATATTGGTTTATATTCTAGACGTCTATTGCTCACTGGGTAGTGTGGACACCCGTTCGACATGGCCATGGGCCGCTACAGCCCAGAGCCCCTCAGCTCATTCGATCCGCCAACCTCAGCCTCCCGGTGACTTGGATTACAGGCACGCGCCACCGCGCCCGGCGAGAATGTCTGCTGCAGGGAAAGGGGATGAAGTGTCCGCTTCTGACGTCATCGTTTCCAAAGCGCGGTAGCCGAGGCTTTATTATAAGAAGGAGCAACACATTAGTGGGGATCTGAAGCGGACCGGCTACATTTTTAGCAGGAAGAGTTTTTTGAAATAGTGAATAGCTTTTCTATAACCCAGTGGTTTGAAAAAATAAATTAAAAAAATGTCCAGTATAAATATCATTTATATATCAATTTCGTAGAAAAGTGAGTTGGGGGGGTGGGGGGGGGGGGTCTTAATTTAAACCTATCAGAGTAATGTAGACCTATGTAGCCTACATACGAATACAAAACGTGATTCAGGTCTGTAAAAACACAATAGCCTCCCCTATACACTGCAACAGGCTATACGAACTATAATTCTCCTGTTATTCTAGCTTTTTGTCCCTTCAACATCACCTCCTCCATCCCCTCCCGCCCGGCGGCCACCGCGTCACCCTCCAGGACCAGCTACTCGCCCAAGAACAGGCCGGTCTGATCAGCTGTCCTCCGCAGGGGCAGAACCACCCACTAGTGCCCCCCCCCCCCCCCCCCCCCCGTACAGAGATACTACTAGCCTACCTCACCTCAGGACTATTGTTTACAGCAGACATAGCCTACAGACTTCCTGTTCTTCTGGACTACATTCTTTCAGTTATTCATATAGCCTACATAATATAATTTATCAATTAATATAATTTATAGGCTATAGGCTACGCTGGGTGTCTCATAGTAATTGTTTGATTTCAAATCCAAACTTTTGGAGTGTAGAACCAAAAGAAGAAAACCCCCAACAGACACACACGGAAAAACACAAATATGGACGGACACACGCACATACACGTATGCACATTACTCTACTACAGAAACAACAACAACAACCCAGGCTGGTCAGTAACTGTGGAGAAACAATGTCATTTTTTATTATAAATATGAACATGTAAAGTCAAACAATGATATATAATGTATGGGAAAAAATAGATTTGAAAAGATTGGGTTCCGATCTATTGTCAAGGCTGCACTGCAGCGTCCACTCACAGGCGACAGCTACAGTATGTAGGTAGTAATCTACATCTTTCCTAGCAGGTGGACCTGGTTCAATCTCCTTAGAAACAAAACATTACAGATTTAGCTATTCTCAACTCTAAATCAACTGCACTGTTAAAACACTAGTATTGTGAGACCTCACCTGTGTCCCTGTACTTGTCTCTGCTGCCCTTTGACCAAAAAAGCTCCTTGTTATGTCCATTTTCCTTTTTCTCACTGGCATATTTGTGTTACAGCTCACCTATTACAAGTGAGACGATTGACAATATCAAAAACATGCTTGCACACACACATAACTTACTCACACACAAGTTAGTGTTACTGGCCCCAATTTGGTACAATTATTACAGAAATGATTGAGAATAGAGACATGGTTGACATTAAACTAGCTTGTTACAGTTAGCTTCACACTCGCGGGTGACGTCGGGTTGGGTTTTTCACTAAAATAAAATGTAATTAGAACATGTTTGTACTGACACAACATGACATGAACTTGTTCATTAATATATTACATTTGAACCAACAGTATTATGGCGTTTATACAGTTTGTTTAACCCACCTGAATGAATGAGAATCGTGGACAAGGTTTTAACATTAACGTTACTCATGGCTTGTTTATTGAGGAACCGATGTCCCGCTCGAGTGTTGCCAGATTGGGCTACTTTTGGTCACTCTGGACGGGTGGATTCGGCAGCTTTTAGACTGAAATTGTCAATCCCGTCTGGCAACCCTGCGCTCCACTACAGCGCCTGGCTGGGATGGTGAGATGGAGCCGGGAGGATATTGAGTTACCGTTGTGGATAAAATCACCAACATGACAACACGTGTTTCAGATACAATTTTCAGGGGATTTTTTTTTATGCAGGTATGGCGAGTGCCATGAATTGCTAAACCAAAACGACGCCTATTGAGACACAGCGAGCGAGCCACACACTTTTAATGAATGGATTAAAGAGCCGCACACAGACAGGCAAAATAAAATTGTGTACGTACTAAAGTCTATAAATACCAAATATACTTGAGAATGAGCTTTGTATTTACGCCCTGAGATAGTGGCTCAATTATAGCGTCTGAATTAAGCCAAGTGAGCGGGAGAGGGCAGGGAAGGGTGGCTTCTCTGTAAGTTGCATAGTGAGGCTGATAGGCATAACAATTGTGCATTTTATGACTAAAGCATGAAACTTTCTACAGTGTTTCGATAGACTGTAAACTTCATTTTTAGACGTGGAACCACTTCAGATTTGACCTCTGGCGTCAGGTAGACTAAAGGTAGACACTAATTTTCAGGAGTAAAATATTTCTGCAAATCATTCTAGAATTTTGCTGTGCAATCTAGAACTTCCATTAACTGCAATGTATAATGTCTGCTTGAGTGCATTATGACATCAAATTGAATATTTAGGATGAATGCAACATTCTTAGAACATGGAAGCAATTTACCATGAGAGGAAGGGGGTTGTGGACTCATTTACCACTGGTACAGGGTTGGAAAACCCTGTGATCATCAACCTTGTGATCAACCCTATGATCATTCTATAGTATAATATGATATATTATCATTCTAAGGATATGCTATATTCTTTTCCCATTTTTTTTTCACTTTATTATTTAAAAAAATCATTTTGATCATTCTATGATCATTCTATAGTATAATATGATATATTATTATCATTCTAAGAAAAAAAGTTTTAAAACGTTTTTTTAAAAGGATGGATATATTAATGGTGGGACACATGACAGAACGGACATTGTAGGCGGTAACTGCCTCCAGCAGAGGGCAGTAATGCAGCATCAATGACGCACGCTGCCGTTAAAACAAAAAGAAGAAGAAGAAGAAGACGACGACGACGTGGTCTATTGCCGCGATACCAGGGAACGAGAAGTCGATCTAAGATGGCGGAGTCAGTAAACACACACCGTGCTGAAGCTGAAGACCTTACGAGTGATTATTAAGTTGACAACTGTGACAGAGGGCAAACATTACAGCAGTAATGCAACATCTGTAGTGATGGCGAGATGAAGCTTCATGAACTGTTGAAGCTTTCCATCCAATTGCGTCACACATGGGCCGAAGCTTCGTGTTGCTTCATTTGCTCTACTGCGCCATCAAGTGGACAATAAATGTATAGCAGGCAGAGTGATAATGACACCGTGGCGTTGGTGTGTGAAGCTTTGAATTGAATAATACTCTCTCCCCCTTCCTCTCCTTCCAACCTCATTTTTCATGTACCTTTAAAAACCTGTGTGGTTTTTGGGTTAAGCACCCAGCCTCTGTGGGTTATCAGGTGACATACTTTATCTTCATAAAGATACCCTGTGTACCCTGTCTTCTGTATATATATATATATATATATATATATATATATATATATATATATATATATATATATATATATATATATATATATATAAATGTTTAGCAGGGTCGAAGACCAACATAGTGGGGATCTTCCATTTCCATTAAGGCTAATCTGTATGATATTGCATTATCTTATGAGCTTTGGTGAGATAAAATGGGTGATCATGAATCAAATAGTGGTTAGTGGTTGGAGCCCATTTCCTCATGCAATTTTAATGAATGGAGCTATAAGTGGCAATGAAAGCATAATGCCCTGATGTCGTCCCACCATTATCATCACAGGAATATTAGAAGGCATTACACATATTTAGACTATATTTACGGTACATGCATTTAATTGGGATGTGGTTTCATAATAGTGTCTGTGTTTCTAGGCATAATAGGCTAGCTGTGCCATGTCCTTCTGCGCCGAAATGTACCTCCGCCGGCACAAATCCACACACAACATTGTAATTACCATAATTTCTAAACGGTTTGTGCTATCGAAAAAATTCCAACTGTCCCTGAAAGCTGAGATGTTGCACTTCAACCAACATATAGGGTATTACGGTAAAATGTGACGTGACGACATTCTCAGAGTCCGTTTACTCACAATGGAGGCGGAGGAGGAGTTTACAAAATGGAGGAGGTTTACTAAATGTTTGCTAGCGTAAAAATTGTTCCCTAATAACCTATTCTGAAGCTTTGGAAACGATGAAATATTCTTTGCTATCTCTCGAGGGTAAACAAGTATTATTATTATTATTAAAAATGTCTCGGAAATCATTGAGGGTGTCAAAACCTCCATCTCGATTTATCGAGGAGTCAGGACGACAGTGAACACGGAAGTGAATACATCATTCATCATCAACGTGAGTAACTTTTGTATGTTATAGCCTAACACATTTGTAGCCTAACTTTTTGGGTAACTTGCATAATATTTTCCTTCGGGATGAAGTTATATTATTGTTATATTATCTGCATTACTTTTAGCATGCCTCTAGTTCCATGTGCACCAATGTCTATCCAGTCTACACTGGCGAGACGGTACTGCGCTGGCAGAAGACAGGTATTGACATATGCTGTAATGTAACCTTTTGTCAGTTGATGAATAAATGCATGTTACAACACACTATACATGCATATTACAACACACTATACATGCATATTACAACACACTATACATGCATATTACAACACACTATACATGCATATTACAACACACTATACATGCATATTACAACACACTATACATGCATGTTACAACACACTATACATGCATATTACAACACACTATACATGCATATTACAACAAAACACATTGAATTACCATTGTGACAATGTGCACCCTCCTTTTCTCTCCTATCTATCTAGCTGATGGACAAAATGAGAGGGTCCCCATCCCCAGGCCCACAGCTGTCGGGGAGTATAATAAGTACATGGGGGGTGTTGATACATCTGACCAGATGCTGGGGACAAACTCTGTCCACCGCAAAACCAGGCGGTGGCCTATTACTGTGTTCCAGCACTTTGTGGACATTAGTTTGACAAACAGCTACATAGTCCACAAGGAGCTATGTAAAAGCAAGCAGGAGGTATGTAATTGTACTCTTCTGTATTTTGCACTGTCCTGTCTTGTCCTTGCACCTTTTGTATGCTTGTCTACTTATTGTTATGCACCAACATTCCAAAGCAAATTACATGTATGTGTGAAAACCCCCGGCAAGAGTAAATCTGATTCTGATTTTGTTTCAGGGACACATGACACGCCAGGACTTCCAGGAGCAGCTGACTGCCCAGCTCCTGGGAGTGCCACTGCATGGCAGGCCGGAGAGGACCCCCAGCCAGGGCCATTTCCCTGTCCCTGTGAGCGACGGTCAGGGGAAGGGCAAGACTGTGAGAGCCACCCTGGGGAGAAAGAGGTGCACTCTGTGCAAAAGAAACACTCCTTGGAGATGTAGAGAGTGTGGTGTGGGCCTCTGCCTTCAACTCGACAGGAACTGTTTCACTCTGTACCACGACTGAGTACAGTAGGCCTGTCTGTATATAGTTAGTTAGTTAGTCCTCTTCACCCCGTTGAGGGGCATAGGGCGTCCACCAGAGCTCTCCATCTCACTCTCTTTTGGGCCTGGGCCTTTGTTTCTTGCCAGCTCACCCCGATGTTCTTCAGGTCTTGGAGTGTGGAACGTCTCCAGGTGTTTTTCGGCCTTCCAGCTTTCCTCTTCCCCTGCGGGTTGTAGTCCAAGGCCTGTCTAGTGATGTTGTTGGAGTCCTTCCTAAGGGTGTGCCCTATCCAGCTCCACTTTCTCCTTTTGATGGTGGTAGCTATGCTGTCCTGGTTTGTTATTCTCCACAGCTCTTCATTTGTGATTCTGATGGGCCACCACAGCTTGAGGATGTACCGCAGGCATTTGTTGACTAACACCTGGATCTCGCTTGTGAGGCATAGCTTGTGTATATAGTCTGTTCTTAATTATTTGTATATAGTCTGTTCTAAATCATTTGTATATAGTCTGTTCTTAATTATTTGTATATAGTCAATTTAATATTTCACTAAAAACCCTCTAAAATCAATTCCGTTTTTGTGTTTTTTTCCCCTCAAAACATTTCAGTAATGTCAGATATTGAAAGCTGAAGTAATCCTGACAAAAGGAGCAAAGGCATTTACTCACAGGACATTATCTGACATTTTTACAGCCAAAACATTACAAAATACTTTTATTCTTGACTAAAAACCTATAAAACCCAATTCCGATTTTCTTTTTCCTCCATGTCACTAATCACTAGAATGGTCATTACTCTTGAACAATACAAGATATTTCTAACCTGTCTTCTATTCTGAATTGCCAACAGAATTGTGCATGCCTCATACCCTCTAACTTTCCTTCAAGCTTGTAAGTAAAATGGTTTAAAATGCAGTTTTCTGATGGAGTATGGCAGCCGGAGAAGATTTTTGTAAAGATTGCTGTGTGAAATCTGCTGGATAAAGGATAGTTATTCTCAAATAATAAAATAAACATTGATACCATTTAAAAGTACTAGCTCTTCTCTTTAAAATGGTCATATAATTTTGGCTCTGTGATGTAATATGAAAACACCAAAAATGTTCTTGTATCGGAATGCCATATTCCGGAATATGAACATATGAAAATATGAATATAAAATTAGGTCTAAAATGGTAGACGACATCCACGTTTTATAACACTAATGTATTTCAAAATCATTGATTATAGCCTGCAGTAGCTGAATCAGGGCCTCGGACAGAAATGTACAGTATTGTATGCATGAATATTTATAAGTCTTATCTATATGAACTCTAATGGAAAATACCCAGTTTAGTCATCCAATTGTTTTAATTTAAATCGATGGTGGGAATAAAAATAATTAATTCCCAACACAAAGTGAAAAATCCACACGCACAGCTTTAAATGGCACATTGTTGTCCTGCCTGAGCCGCCGTACATCCGAGACCAATATAAGCATCTGATTGGTCACTTTTCTCACAGCCCAAAACACACACAAGAGAAATCGTGCTACGAACGTTCACGTACAGGTGGGTAAGGATGCTAACAAGCTAATGCTAAATCTAGAGATATCACGCAAACGCAACGAGTCCAAAACATGTACTGTGTTTCTGCAACGTTATAGGTTGTGTGATTGGTTATCTGCGGGTAGGCTTTCTGTCCCAGCAGTGGACTTTCCATGCATTAACCGGGCTAATGTTAGCCTGTTAGCCTTTAGCTTGGTAGCCTCTTGCTAGCTCAGTTTCCCCGCTGAATCGATGTACATTGAGAGGCGCTTGCTTGCTTGTGATGGTTAGCGAACGATTATTGCTAAAGATGCTGTTCACCTGGCCCCCCACAGTAACCTGGAATATTCAAAACCTGTCAAATCATCTCTGATTAGGTTCAATAATATAGCTAGCTAGCTATCTTAGCACAACACTGTCAGCGGCCAGCATCCCCTCTGCTTACATCCACAACACATATCGTGACGTTAGAATTATAAGGTTCTATCTCCATTTTTGGTCAACATTGAGTTTATTTTTTACATAATCTGATCCATTAGGTGTTTATTAATGCCTGTGTGGTGTTATTCTTTAAATGTTGACATTTTTTAGTTAGTAATTCAATTAATAAAATACAAAGGTTCCATCTCACAAAACATAATGGAATGTAAAAACTTTGACGCTCAATATCTCTGAACTGCCCTAAACGGAGATAGAACCTTATAATTCTAAGCTCACGATATCATGTTACTACTGACCACTTCTGTCTGCAGAGATAGGCTATTCTGTCACTATACAACACTATAGAATGTTGTTGTTATATATATAACACTATAGAATGTTGGCGGAACTTGTTATCAGTTTGTCCGTGTCGCCTGGTCTGGACGAGCACACGGAGGTACTGATGGCGCTTCTCCACTATGGAAGGCCATCAACGCAAATAACGTCTAGAAATCCCGTGTCCACACGTAGCGCCATTGTAGTAGATTTTGGCACACATAAACCGTATAAACTGTATAGTTTGCCTTTTGCTATAAGGACCCTCCTGACTATGGGGGCTAGGGGAGGGTAGGGTAGGGTTTACGACCCTCCTGACTGGGGCCTAGAAGATGGTAGGGTAGGGTTTACGACACTCCTGACTATGGGGGCTAGGGGAGGGGAGGGTAGGGTTTATGACCCTCCTGACTATGGGGGGGAGGGTAGGGTTTAAGACCCTTTGTTAAAGCCATGTGGTCATCTCAAAATGGCTTGTGTTCTGAGCCCTACCCCCTGACCTATAACCTGAAGTGACATCATGTGACCGATAACCTGAAATGACATCATGTGGATCATCCTAGTTTTCGCACCTTGGGCTTTTCTACAGTAAAGGTGATGGGATATTATTTGAAACTGTATTTACACATCATTGTTTACAAATAGGGGAGTGGAGCCAGGGGGTGAGGCTCTCTTCACCTCAGCCAGCCCCTCACCACCAGCAGCAGCTGCTCTTGTAACTGTTCCTTGGTTTAATAAATAGTCTGAGAACTCAGAGGTTCTACTCGTGATCTGTTCCAAACAAGTTAACAAGGTAACAACACCATAAAGGAAATAAAGTGAACCTGGTTTGTCTTGAGATTCGCAAGGCGAACATGTCATCATTGTGTAACGTCCTGTCTGATGACATGTCATCATTGTGTAACGTCCTGTCTGATAACATGTCATCATTGTGTAACGTCATGTCTGATAACATGTCATCAAATTGCTCCAGACTGCTTGTTATCCCGGATGACATTGGCTGACTGCCAGTTTAGGACAGAATGCTTCAAAGCATAACAATCATATTATTATGACGTCATATTGTTTGTTATATTTAAATATATGGGTTAGGGTTAGAGAGGTTTTAGGTTTTATTTCATTTCTAACATTTCCCCATGCCAGTTATCCGGTATGACATGTTGTGAGTAAAGAGTCTAATAGCTCTTGACCTTTGTAAGGCAGTGAGGGTATGTCCAGCATGTCAGTAACACTAGGCTATGCTACACCCTCAAAACACTTTCATATCATTTAATAAACAGAGATTAATAGATTAAATAAATGTTTTTTTTATAAACATTTTCCTTATTTTCACTTCATAAAGGGGTTTGGACGTCACGTCATTGGGCCAGTTGCTTTTGGTCCCTTGAAAAGGAGGGTGCCACGTATTAAAGAGCTGTAACATCTAAACCTTTCCTCCAACTTGGATCTGGATACCCTCAAATTAAAGAGGGTGTTTGACAGTCTGCACTTTAAGGCCATATTCATTCTATGACTATAACTTGAATATGTTTTGGTAAACAACTAAAATAACAACAGTTCTGTCAAAGAGTCCAAATGGACCTAACTGTAGCTTGGCTACTGTTTTCCAATCCTGGAAAAAGAAATGTTCAATGTTTTGATTACATTTCGTCACTCTGTTTTAATATTTTGATCATCTGTGTTGGTAGGATTCCCGGCACTGTGAACTGTCCATCTGGGCAGAGAGATGGAGGCTTCTGCTTACTCAGTGTCAGAGAGCCAGAGGACACACCTTGGGTCCCCTGATGCAGAGACAGAAGGACAGAACCACCGGAAGGACAATCTTATTAGGCTCCAGCCACCACCACCACCACCACCTCCCACCCACAGGAACCATCACTCTCCCAACATTAAAGAAGAGTACGACACACCGTTTGACAGGTTTCTACAGGACTTTATCAAAAACCAAAAGGCCAAAGATGAGATGCTCATAAGAGATAGGTCAGGGTGTCCCCTCTCTGAAGCAGCGAATGACATGGATAGTGACAGTAATGACATGGATAGTGACAGTAACGGCAGTTCAGAGGTCAAGACTGGAGGTCAGGAGGTCAAGATCGAAGAGTGCTATGGTAGGAATTCCTCTCAGCAAAGTTCAACCACAGGCCGCGCTAGAGCTGACCAATCACATCCTGAGTCAGGTGGTCACAAGAGCAGCTCAGTGATTGGATTACAGGAGCAGCAGAGAAGGACAGCGGCAGGGCAAACCTCTGAGCAAAGGAAACATAGTTGTGGTCATGAGGACATGCGCCAGTGCTACGTCCAGTGTGGGAAGAAACTAAACACGGCGGATATTGTGACAATACAGCAGCGAATTAGAAGACCAGACCAACGCCGTTGTGCTACAACTGATCAGTAAGTCACACATGCTGCTAACCCCTAACACATGCTGCTAACGCTAACACATGCTGCTAACGCTAACACATGCTGCTAACCCCTAACACATGCTGCTAACACTAACACATGCTGCTAACCCTAAAACATGAAAGGGCAATTGGTAATTAAACAGTAGGTAATTAAACAGTAGGTAGTTAAAGGGCAGAACTATAAGCACGTCTAACAGATGAATGTCATGTATGATAAGGCAGCAAGCTGGCTTGGAAGGGAGCTGCCAGTCAAGCGTGCAAAGGCCACGCCCACACAGCCTCAGAACTGTCTGACCAGGAAGTAGAGCCTAACTAGAAGATTATTTTCATAGTTTATTATGTGTTAACATTTTTCCTGGACACAAAATACTTTTGGAACCATATAATGTTTACTTTCCAGACCCTTAAATTACAGCAAATGCAATCAGTAATATTATTATTGCATTTGCAGGACGTGTCCTGTCAGTCTAGATGGGAGTTCAGTGAACTGTTTGTCTGTCATGTTTAATCGACCTGCGTTGTTTCTGCCTCCAGTGTTTCCAGCCGCAGGTCCTTTTCAGCTCATGTAACCATGGTAACCATGTATGAACCAGAATGCACAGAGTCCCCCAGGTCTGGCTCTGGTTCTCCAGCCCTGAAAAGCCCACAGTGGGGTCCAGAGATGGTGGCAGTGAAGCTGGAGGAAGAGGATGTAGAGGAGAATGGTGTGATGGTGAAAGAAGAGGATGGAGGAGACCAAAGGAGGGAGGAGGGAGTGATGGTGAATCAAGAGGACAGAGGAAGAGTGGAGATGAAAGGCAGTGAGATGGATGGTAAGTCTTTGTTATTGGTGAGTGTCATTGCACTGTTGTAAAACCAATGCTGCCAGTGCAGTGTAAGTCAGTCAGTACCTGCATCGTCTGACAGTCCTGCTCTCTCCCGCTGTGTGGGGTTGATATATCAGGGCTAGTTCCCCAATCTAACCCAGTCCTGGACTACAGGACAGGCACATGTAAACACCTTTATCCCCAATCTAACCCAGTCCTGGACTACAGGACAGCCACATGTAAACACTTTTATCCAAAGTGACTTACTACATTTGTCTAAAGTAAGTGAACCAGTTTACAAAATTGGGGAATAAAACATAATAAAAACAGTCAAGAGAGAAATATGATTTCCATATAATCCATTTTAGGAATAGCAACTGCACTCTACTGCTCTCTACTGCCCCCTGCTGTTCTCTACTGCCCTCTACTGCCCTCTACTGCCCTCTACTGCCCTCTACTTCCCTCTACTGCCCCCTACTGCCCTCTACTGCTCTCTACTGCCCCCTACTGCTCTCTACTGTCCCCTACTGCTCTCTACTGACCACTGCTGTTCTCTACTAAACTCTACTGCCCTCTACTGCTCTCTACTGCCCTCTACTGCCCCCTGCTGTCCTCTACTGCTCTCTACTGCCCTCTACTGCCCTCTACTGTCCTATACTGCACTCTACTGCCCTCCACTGCTCTCTACTGCCCTCTACTGCTCTCTACTGCCCTCTACTGCTCTCTACTGCCCTCTACTGCTCTCTACTGCCCTCTACTGTCCTCTACTGCTCTCTACTGCTCTCTACTGCTCTCTCCTCTCCTCTACTGCTCTCTACTGCCCTCTACTGCCCTCTACTGCCCTCTGCTGTCCTCTACTGCCCTCTACTGCTCTCTACTGCTCTCTACTGCCCCCTACTGCTCTCTACTGCCCTCTACTGCTCTCTCCTCTCCTCTACTGCTCTCTACTGCTCTCTACTGCCCTCTGTCACACAATTATTCAGAGCTTTGAACGAGATTATTAACACCCGAACAGCCATGGATGGGGTCTAACACTAGAACAGCCACGGGTGGGGTCATTTACACTAGAAGTCACGGATGGGGTCATTAACACTAGAACAGCCATGGGTGTGGTCATTAACACTAGAACAGCCATGGGTGGGGTCATTAACACTAGAACAGCCATGGGTTGGGTCATTAACACTAGGACAGCCATGGGGGGGGGGTCATTAACACTAGAACAGCCATGGGTGGGGTCATTAACACTAGAACAGCCATGGGTGGGGTCATTTACACTAGAACAGCCATGGGTGGGGGTCGTTAACACTAGAACAGCCATGGGTGGGGTCGTTAACACTAGAACAGCCATGGGTGGGGTCATTAACACTAGAGCGGCCATGGGTGGGGTCATTAACACTAGAACGGCCATGGGTGGGGTCATTAACACTAGAACAGCCATGGGTGGGGTCATTTGACCTAGTGAGTAAAAATAAATTCTACCTTTGAAGTCGATCAAATTTCAGGACCCTCCTTTCATGACTTTTCCGAGATAAGTGTGTTCTACCACCCAGTATCCTGACATGTTCTAAATCTACCTTGTATAAAGCTATTTCTATAACAGGTTTTACCCCAGTTACATACGCAGTAGTGATAGGATATTATATGTCTATGTACAGACAGTTATGAATGATAAACTGTACAGTAGGTCTCGCTATAGCTATCGCAGCAAAGTACTTGCAGTAGCCTACATTTGATTGTCTGTAATTCTCAACGGATTTTTATGGAACATGGAACAAATACAATTTTATTTATGATACAGTATATAATGTGTATAAAGTGTATTTATGATATTTTCAAATATTAGCATTTATTTTTTATTTTTTTTATAATGATAATCAACCTCTTCTGCATCATCCGTGCAGCCACTCCCTGTGATAATCTGACCGTAATCCTGTATGGTGGTACGATGCTTGTAGGAGGTGCAGAGGTTTATCTCTCTGAGAGACATACTTAGATAGAGAACACTTCAATTCATATATTTGTATTCATTGCCTATTATCTTGTTAAATGTTGATATTTAATTTCTATATATTTTTTTCTTTCTTAATATGCTAATGCTGTATGTAAAGCACTTTGAATTGCCCTTGTTGCATCAAATGTGCTATACAAATAAACTTGCCTATGTAACCTTGGGTCCCCTGATGCAGAGACAGAAGGACAGAACCACCGGAAGGACAATCTTATTAGGCTCCAGCCACCACCACCACCACCACCTCCCACCCACAGGAACCATCACTCTCCCAACATTAAAGAAGAGTACGACACACCGTTTGACAGGTTTCTACGGGACTTTATCAAAAACCAAAAGGCCAAAGATGAGATGCTCATAAGAGATAGGTCAGGGTGTCCCCTCTCTGAAGCAGCGAATGACATTGATAGTGACAGTAATGACATGGATAGTGACAGTAACGGCAGTTCAGAGGTCAAGACTGGAGGTCAGGAGGTCAAGATCGAAGAGTGCTATGGTAGGAATTCCTCTCAGCAAAGTTCAACCACAGGCCGCGCTAGAGCTGACCAATCACATCCTGAGTCAGGTGGTCATAAGAGCAGCTCAGTGATTGGATTACAGGAGCAGCAGAGAAGGACAGCGGCAGGGCAAACCTCTGAGCAAAGGAAACATAGTTGTGGTCATGAGGACATGCGCCAGTGCTACGTCCAGTGTGGGAAGAAACTAAACACGGCGGATATTGTGACAATACAGCAGCGAATTAGAAGACCAGACCAACGCCGTTGTGCTACAACTGATCAGTAAGTCACACATGCTGCTAACCCCTAACACATGCTGCTAACGCTAACACATGCTGCTAACCCCTAACACATGCTGCTAACACTAACACATGCTGCTAACCCTAAAACATGAAAGGGCAATTGGTAATTAAACAGTAGGTAATTAAACAGTAGGTAGTTAAAGGGCAGTTGGTAATTAAACAGTTGGTAATTAAACAGTTGGTAGTTAAAGGGCAGAACTATAAGCACGTCTAACAGATGAATGTCATGTATGATAAGGCAGCAAGCTGGCTTGGAAGGGAGCTGCCAGTCAAGCGTGCAAAGGCCACGCCCACACAGCCTCAGAACTGTCTGACCAGGAAGTAGAGCCTAACTAGAAGATTATTTTCATAGTTTATTATGTGTTAACATTTTTCCTGGACACAAAATACATTTGGAACCATTTAATGTTTACTTTCCAGACCCTTAAATTACAGCAAATGCAATCAGTAATATTATTATTGCATTTGCAGGACGTGTCCTGTCAGTCTAGATGGGAGTTCAGTGAACTGTTTGTCTGTCATGTCTAATCGACCTGCGTTGTTTCTGCCTCCAGTGTTTCCAGCCGCAGGTCCTCTTCAGCTCATGTAACCATGGTAACCATGTATGAACCAGAATGCACCGAGTCCCCCAGGTCTGGCTGTGGTTCTCCAGCCCTGAAAAGCCCACAGTGGGGTCCAGAGATGGTGGCAGTGAAGCTGGAGGAAGAGGATGTAGAGGAGAATGGTGTGATGGTGAAAGAAGAGGATGGAGGAGACCAAAGGAGGGAGGAGGGAGTGATGGTGAATCAAGAGGACAGAGGAAGAGTGGAGATGAAAGACAGTGAGATGGATGGTAAGTCTTTGTTATTGGTGAGTGTCATTGCACTGTTGTAAAAACCAATGCTGCCAGTGCAGTGTAAGTCATTCAGTACCTGCATCGTCTGACAGTCCTGCTCTCTCCCGCTGTGTGGGGTTGATATATCAGGGCTAGTTCCCCAATCTAACCCAGTCCTGGACTACAGGACAGCCACATGTAAACACTTTTATCCCCAATCTAACCCAGTCCTGGACTACAGGACAGCCACATGTAAACACTTTTATCCAAAGTGCCTTACTACATTTGTCTAAAGTAAGTGAACCAGTTTACAAAATTGGGGAATAAAACATAATAAAAACAGTCAAGAGAGAAATATGATTTCCATATAATCCATTTTAGGAATAGCAACTGCACTCTACTGCTCTCTACTGCCCCCTGCTGTTCTCTACTGCCCTCTACTTCTCTCTACTGCCCCCTACTGCCCTCTACTGCCCCCTACTGCTATCTACTGTCCCCTACTGCTCTCTACTGACCACTGCTGTTCTCTACTAAACTCTACTGCTCTCTACTGCCCTCTACTGCTCTCTACTGCCCTCTACTGCCCCCTGCTGTCCTCTACTGCCCTATACTGCACTCTACTGCTCTCTACTGCCCTCTACTGCTCTTTACTGCTCTCTATTGCCCTCTACTGCCCTCTACTGCCCTCTACTGCCCTCTACTGCCCTCTACTGCTCTCGACTGCCCTCTACTGTCCTCTACTGCTCTCTACTGCTCTCTCCTCTCCTCTACTGCTCTCTACTGCCCTCTACTGCCCTCTACTGCCCTCTGCTGTCCTCTACTGCCCTCTACTGCTCTCTACTGCCCCCTACTGCTCTCTACTGCCCCCTACTGCTCTCTACTGCCCTCTACTGCTCTCTCCTCTCCTCTACTGCTCTCTACTGCTCTCTACTGCCCTCTACTGTCACACAATTATTCAGAGCTTTGAACGAGATTATTAACACCCGAACAGCCATGGGTGGGGTCTAACACTAGAACAGCCACGGATGGGGTCATTAACACTAGAACAGCCATGGGTGTGGTCATTAACACTAGAACAGCCACGGGTGGGGTCATTAACACTAGAACAGCCATGGGTTGGGTCATTAATACTAGAACAGCCATGGGGGGGGTCATTAACACTAGAACAGCCATGGGTGGGGTCATTAACACTAGAACAGCCATGGGTGGGGTCATTTACACTAGAACAGCCATGGGTGGGGGTCGTTAACACTAGAACAGCCATGGGTGGGGGTCGTTAACACTAGAACAGCCATGGGTGGGGTCATTAACACTAGAACGGCCATGAGTGGGGTCATTAACACTAGAACAGCCATGGGTGGGGTCGTTAACACTAGAACAGCCATGGGTGGGGTCGTTAACACTAGAACAGCCATGGGTGGGGTCATTTGACCTAGTGAGTAAAAATAAATTCTACCTTTGAAGTCGATCAAATTTCAGGACCCTCCTTTCATGACTTTTCCGAGATAAGTGCGTTCTACCACCCAGTATCCTGACATGTTCTAAATCTACCTTGTATAAAGCTATTTCTATAACAGGTTTTACCCCAGTTACATACCGCAGTAGTGATAGGATATTATATGTCTATGTACAGACAGTTATGAATGATAAACTGTACAGTAGGTCTCGCTATAGCTATCGCAGCAAAGTATTTGCAGTAGCCTACATTTGATTATGTCTGTAATGGATTTTCATGGAACAAATACAATTTTATTTATGATACAGTATATCATGTGTATAAAGTGTATTTATGATATTTTCAAATAATAATTGATTATTATTATTTTTAAATAATGATAATCAAACTCTTCTGCATCATCCGTGCAGCCACTCCCCGTGATAATCTGACCGTAATCCTGTATGGTGGTACGATGCTTGTAGGAGGTGCAGAGGTTTATCTCTCTGAGAGACATACTTAGATAGAGAACACTTAAATTCATATATTTGTATTCATTGCCTATTATCTTGTTAAATGTTGATATTTAATTTCTATATATTTTTTTCTTTCTTAATATCCTAATGCTGTATGTAAAGCACTTTGAATTGCCCTTGTTGTATCAAATGTGCTATACAAATAAACATGCCTATGTAACCCTCTATATGTTCCTATTCTTACAGACCAGCAGAGCTTCAACCCAGGTTCAGACAGCGAGCCCAGCTCCACCACACCAAGAAACCATCAACAACACAGGAGCTCGAGGCGGAAGAATCACCTTAAAACACACCCACAGACTTACACCGGAGAGAAGACCTACCGCTGCCCACTGTGTGGGAAGAGTTTTAGTGAAGCAGGAGCCCTGAAGAAGCATCAGAGAATACACACAGGAGAGAAACCATACCACTGCTCCCAGTGTGGGAAGAGGTTCAATCAAGCAGGACATCTAAAGGTTCATCAGAGAATACACACCGGAGATAAACCATACCACTGCTCCCAGTGTGGGAAGAGTTTTAGTGACGGAGGAAGCCTGAAGATTCATCAGAGAATACACACCGGAGAGAAACCATACCACTGCTCCCAGTGTGGGAAGAGGTTCAATCAAGCAGGACATCTAAAGATTCATCAGAGAATACACACAGGAGAGAAACCATACCACTGCTCCCAATGTGGGAAGAGGTTCAATACAGCAGGAAATCTAAAGATTCATCAGAGAACACACACAGGAGAGAAACCATACCACTGCTCCCAGTGTGAGAAGAGGTTTAGTGAAGCAGGAGCCCTGAAGAAGCATCAGAGAATACACACAGGAGAGAAACCATATCACTGCTCCCAATGTGAGAAGAGGTTCAATAGAGCAGAATCCCTAAAGAAGCATCAGAGAACACACACAGGAGAGAAACCATACCACTGCTCCCAATGTGATAAGAGTTTCAATCAAGCAGGACATCTTAAGATTCATCAGAGAACACACACAGGAGAGAAACCCTACCACTGCTCCCAGTGTGGGAAGAGTTTTAGTAGAGGAGGAAGCCTGAAGATTCATCAGAGAACACACACAGGAGAGTAACCATACCACTGCTCTGGAAACGATCGTAGCTCTACGTCGTGTATTACCTACTGGTTATGCGGAGTTATTACAGGCATGTGAGCCGCACTGCCTATACTGTAATTCATGCGAAGTGAATGTGGCTCGTAATAAAATTAACGATGTTGTTATCAGCCGAGAAAATGAGTTAAGAAATGATTTTCTTTTACAACTAGAGTACAAGCATTTGCCTGGTTAGTAATCAAACGTTAAATCACCCTTCTCTGCCCTCTCCCGCTTCCAGACGAACGCCTACCCTATATTTTAGCACTTGGCTTAATTCAGCCGCTTTTCTTTGAGCCGCTATTCACCTGCTGTTACGGCTGTAGTGGTTGCAGCTGTAGTGTGTGTGTTGTTTCTTGTGTTGTTTCTCCCAGGTGAATGTCCTTCCTCCTGCCTGCGGCCATGGCGACGGCCTGATTGAGCACAGGTGTGCTTGAGAGTTGTTCTTGTTTTGGTTATTGTTAAATGCAGCTGTAATTTTGTATACCTTAGTTTTGTAGTTTGTGTTCATTAGTCTTAGGTTCAGTGTTTAGTGTTATTTGTAGTTTGATCACTAGGCCTATTAAGTTTCTTCATTTATTCTTTATTACCGTTAATATTATATATTCATTCGCTCTTTGTTTTGATAGAGTAGTTTTGAGTTCAGGAGTTTCACGGAAACCAGTTTTTTGTTTATTCTAAAATAAATCTTGTTTATTTTACATTGCCGTTTCTCCTCTCATTCTTGTCCCCCCGGTTTTAATTAATTGTTACCTGTAAGAGCAAATTATTCAATAATGGCAGCCTGTTTCGTTTCAAGATGTATAAGAAAAGATATTTAATATTCTTCTGCAGAAGGAGGAAGTTTACAGGTTCGTCAGACGCATCTGAACGATTCAAAGTTCCTCGTAAAAAGTCCAGCTCATTCATTACGTCTCAGTATTTATGTATTCCGGTACCCCTAGGTAAGGAGTCCGCCCTCTTAGTGAGGTTTAGACCAATCATGAGCAAGGGGTGTGAGTTTGTACATGGATGAAGATGATGGGGGATGAAGGTTAAGGGGGAATCGGCCCCCACTTTCTCCTAGGGACACAAAGGTGAAAAAGGAACACAATAGCCACAAACTGGTTTAGTCTGGTCTTAGAGTATTGGGTCTGGGGAAACACAAAAGTCCAAAACTGTTCTAGATGGCTTAGTCCATTCCGGGAGAAAAGAGAGCAATCAGGTCTTTGTAATCATTTAAATGTGTCTGTTGTCTAGCCAATGTCAAGCTTCAAGTAGAGAAACTGGTTTCATTGTGTGGTTACAAACAGGAAATCAGCTTCTATAGCTTTGCCCTAGATATCCAAAGTTTGAATCTTAAATGTAGAAAAATGTCTTTTACATATAATAATTTTCTCTCACATTTTACCCCCCCTAATTCCTAGACCATCTAGGGGGTCGTAACACCTGCGTTCCATTTAAAGTATATTTGGTACTTATAGAAGGAAGCACGTATGCAATGTTAAACAAGCGCAGCTCGTTTTATAAATTATGCTTACGTCCGTTTAGAAAAATGTGCTCACGTGAAAGTCGAAGATGACGTTCAAGTACCTTTTTATAAATGAGGCCCCAGGGGTGGCCAACCAGTTGGAGACTAAGAGCCCCAAATAATTGTTGGGGTACCAGAAAGAGCCACATCATACATGCAGGCTCACAAAAGCTCTCACTCACAATAGGCTATGAGACCAGTGGTGTCATTTCAGCAAAAGCCAAGGCACGGCAAGGTACAGAATAGGGGGGTTGAGGGGGGGTTTCAAATCAGTTGTGCAATAGTCTATTTTGGTGAGTTGTTTCTATACAATTGACTTATATTACATTAAGGTAATGAATAAAGGAGACAGCTACAGTATGTAGGTAGTAATCTACATCTTTCCTAGCAGGTGGACCTGGTTCAATCTCCTTAGAAACAAAACATTACAGATTTAGCTATTCTCAACTCTAAATCAACTGCACTGTTACAACACTAGTATTTTAAGACCTCACCTGTGTCCTGTACTTGTCTCTGCTGCCCTTTGACCAAAAAAGCTCCTTGTTATGTCCATTTTCCTTTTTCTCACTGGCATATTTGTGTTACAGGTCACCTATTACAAGTGAGACGATTGACAATATCAAAGACATGCTTGCACACACACATAACTTACTCACACACAAGTTAGTGTTACTGGCCCCAATTTGGTACAATTATTACAGAAATGATTGAGAATAGAGACATGGTTGACATTAAACTAGCTGTTGTTGTACCCTTTAACATTCGCTAACTAGCTTGTTACAGTTCACAATCGCGGGTGACGTTAGGTTGGGTTTTTCACTAAAATAAAATGTAATTAGAACATATTTGTACTGACACAACATGACATGAACTTGTTCATTAATATATTACATTTGAACCAACAGTATTATGGCGTTTATACAGTTTGTTTAACCCACTTGAATGAATGAGAATCGTGGACAAGGTTTTAACATTAACGTTACTCATGGCTTGTTTATTGAGGAACCGATGTCCCGCTCCAGTGTTGCCAGATTGGGCTACTTTTGGTCACTCTGGACGGGTGGATTCGGCAGCTTTTAGACTGGTTGGGCTTGAAATTGTCAATCCCGTCTGGCAACCCTGCGCTCCACTACAGCGCCTGGCTGGGGGGGTGAGATGGAGCCGGGAGGATGTTGAGTTACCGTTGTGGATAAAATCACCAACATGACAACAAGTGTTTCAGATACAATTTTCAGGGGATTTTGTTTTTATGCAGGTATGGCGAGTGCCATGAATTGCTAAACCAAAACGACGGCTATTGAGACACAGCGAGCGAGCCACACACTTTTAATGAATGGAGTAAAGAGCCGCACACAGACAGGCACAATAAAATTGCTTATGTACTAAAGTCTATAAATACCAAATATACTTGAGAATGAGCTTTGTATTTACGCCCTGAGATAGTGGCTCAATTATAGCGGCTGAATTAAGCCAAGTGAGCGGGAACGGTCTATGCTGTAGGGTTAGGGTTAACTAACGGTCTATGCTGTAGTAGGGTTAGGGTTAACTAACTGTCTATGAGTAGGGTTAGGGTTAACTAACGGTCTATGCTGTAGTAGGGTTAGGGTTAACTAACGGTCTATGCTGTAGTAGGGTTAGGGTTAACTAACGGTCTATGCTGTAGGGTTAGGGTTAACTAACGGTCTATGCTGTAGGGTTAGGGTTAACTAACGGTCTATCTATGCTGTAGGGTTAGGGTTAACTAACGGTCTATGCTGTAGGGTTAGGGTTAACTAACGGTCTATGCTGTGGTAGGGTTAGGGTTAACTAACAGTCTATGCTGTAGTAGGGTTAGGGTTAACTAACGGTCTATGCTGTGGTAGGGTTAGGGTTAACTAACGGTCTATGCTGTAGTAGGGTTAGGGTTAACTAACGGTCTATGCTGTGGTAGGGTTAGGGTTAACTAACGGTCTATGCTCTAGTAGGGTTAGGGTTAACTAACGGTCTATGCTGTAGGGTTAGGGTTAACTAACGGTCTATGCTGTAGTAGGGTTAGGGTTAACTAACGGTCTATGCTGTAGTAGGGTTAGAGTTAACTAACGGTCTATGCTGTAGTAGGGTTAGGGTTAACTAACGGTCTATGAGTAGGGTTAGGGTTAACTAACGGTCTATGCTGTAGTAGGGTTAGGGTTAACTAACGGTCTATGCTGTAGTAGGGTTAGGGTTAACTAACGGTCTATGCTGTAGTAGGGATAGGGTTAACTAACTGTCTATGCTGTAGTAGGGTTAGGGTTAACTAACGGTCTATGCTGTAGTAGGGTTAGGGTTAACTAACGGTCTATGCTGCAGGGTTAGTGTAACCAGGGAGTAGCTAAAGGACTGTAGAATTTAGGAAGGGCTGGTTATCTAACTAACTCTGAGCTAAATCGGCAGTGTAGGAGGATAGAGGCAGGGGGCGCCAGCAACCCTTTAGACTAGCATTACTAGCATTAGCATTAACATTAGCATTAGCATTAGCTAACAGACAACTAAACACACAGCAATGTATCGAATATGAACAAACACATTTATTTATACAAATTATATATACATCCCAAATATACTCCCTCCCCGCCGGCCACACACACACTCACTCACTCACTCACACACAGTACCTGGCCTGAAAAGGCTTAGAGTCCCGGACTGAAATGAGCGCGTTGAGGCCTGGTTGGAGCTCGCATGTGACTCGAGGAAGGCAGCAGACAAGGGGGGGGAGTGACGTTGCAATTTGAAGGGAAAGGGGCGTCTTCGTAGCAAACGACGATGTGTGAATGGCTCAGGTCCGGTGGTCCACGGTCAGCTCCGGTGGAGTCAGCGGTCGGTCGCAATCCACCTCGTGGAGGCGACGGCTCTGTCCAGCTTGGGTCTCGCTATGCGCCAACGTTAGCAGCCGGCGGCTAGCAAGGCTGGCTAACGGTGACACAGCTAAACTGGGCTAGCGCTGTTAACTCACTAAAACTCCGAACTCTTCTTCACGTCGTCTGTCAGCTTGAAGGCCTCGAAGATCCTCTTGAAGAAGATGAAGTTGGGGTCGAAGATCTCTGGTTCCTCTGTGATGTACTCTATCTCCACCTCGGGCTCCTTCTCCTTCTCCTTCTCACTCTCGTCACTCTAACGCACAGACCACTTCCGTCGCTATATATACCAACCGAACATACATCCGGTCACGTACGCCAATCATACATCCGGTCACGTACGCCAATCAAAACCACGCCCACTAAATCTGGCGCTTGCACAATACTGAACAAATCTAAGACAGAACTTATACAATTACAATAACAATACATACACCTTCATGAAAACGTACATGAATAGTATGGAAAATAATTAAGGAAATAACAGGGGCAAAATAGGGCTGATTTGGGGAAACTAACTGGCTCTAAATTGTGGGCCTTCATAACAGCCGCCCCATGAAACCCTCGGTTTCATTTAACTATGGAAGGCACACTGGCTAGGCTGCTCTAGCAGCGTGAGGTATGAGGTGATAGTGTCCTTTGTAATTTGAGGGAGTTTCTCCGCGGCAGAACGGACATGCCGGTGTCGTCCATGAACCTCTGCGGGGTCTTGATGACCCGCGAGGACCGGGCGCTGACCACCGGCATGATGAAGTGCTTTATGTGTTTGGCGAACTTTGATTTGCCCGGCTGGGCGTCGAGGGAGTCCGACGTCATGTCTTCGTCGTCCACGGTGTCCTCTTTCACGTCCTGCAATAACAGTTGTTGAGTCAGGTCCATTTCCACCTGCTTCGACAACGTTTTAGGCCGGGATCTGGGTCTTTTCGACCCGAGGAATTTAAGGCTTGAGGTGGGGACCTGTTTTATGTTTTCGCTAACATCGTCTTCGACGCCGTCCGGACTTGCCCCACCTTCGGGCGATATAGCCTGACGTCTTAACCTTTTCTCTCCCGGTTTCTGCTTCTGTTTGCACCACTTTCCTTGTAAGTTCCTTCGCCTTTTCTTGCCGTGTTTGAACGGACTTTTACGGATGCGTGGTTTCGTGTCTTCGGCTACGGGGTCGTCCAACAACACCACAACTCCGCTGCTCTCCGTTGGCTCCGCCTCTAGCTCCGGCTCTGGCTCCTCCTCCTTCACCTTCAGTTGGGTGTAGGCCATGGCCACAGGTGCAGGCAGAGCTAGCTCCAACTCAGCGGTCAGCGGAGTATCGTCCGGCTCTGGCACCGCCGGCGTCTTCCTCCTTTGAGCTGACCTCTTCCTCACCGACAAGCTAGTAGATCTTTTCCTCCTCGGTTTAGACAAAGGGCTGGTAGATCTTCTCCTGCTGGGTTTCGAGACAGGGCTGGTAGATCTTCTCCTGTTAGGTTTGGAGACAGGGCTGGTAGATGTTCTCCTGTTAGGTTTGGAGACAGGGCTGGTAGATGTTCTCTTCACGCCCTGGACTTCGATACGCACTGTCTTTGCTTTAAGGAGGTCTATGGCGTAGACGTCCTCCTTTGACCGTACGTAGAGCTTCTCATTCTTGTAGGGCGCAACGTCTAGCGTCCACAGCTTCTGGACGTTGTCTAGTAGCGCCGCATTCATGGAGTCCACACTGGTGTGAAGGCAGTTGATGGTCTGCACTTCTTCGGTTCGGACATGGAGGGATGACGTAGCTCTCCCGTCTCTATCTCTCCACTCGGTAGCGCCTTGGAGGGCCCACCCAAGCGCAGTCTTAACAGCCATCGGGCAGCCTCGTGGTCCTCTCAGCGGAGGACGGAGCGACACGATCAGTGCAGCGTTGTCCGAGCCGATGAGAAGGGTTGGCTCCGCTCCTTCTATCGGATGTAGGTCTACTCGCCGTAGGTGGGAATATCTTGCGCGTAATCTCTCCAGGGGGTAGTCGTAGCGGGAGAGCGCTAGCTGGTCTGCGGTGAAGACATTCTGAAGCCGATATCTGTCCGACGGCCACCCCGCCGGGGAGATAGAGAAGTTGATTCTCGCCCCGGTGACCTCTTTAAGGTCGCGACGTATCGTGCGCAGAGTCAGCTTCTCCTCAGTCCCTTGGAGCCCCAACTGGCGCACTGCCTCCTGGAGAAGGATGGTCCGTTCCGACCCGTCGTCTAGAACGGCGTACGTGTCGTACACAGCGTTGTTGTGGTGAAGTCGGACCTTCACCACCTTCAGTAGGACCTTGGAGCCGCTGCTCTGGGTTGGGTCTAGATAGTAGACAGGGGTTTCCTCTTCCGGTGCGCTACCGGACCTAGGGCTTCTGGTGCCCTCCGTGGACCTGGCGAGGGAGACCTCGTGTAGGATGTTGAGGTGGACCTCCTCACAGCGGTTGCACTTTCTCCTCAAGGTGCAGTTCTTAGCCAGATGGTCGCGCCCACAGTTCCAGCACCTCTTGTTCTCCTCGAGCCACCTCTGCTTGGCCTCGGTACTCAGGTTGTTGAAGTCACTGCACTCATTGAACCAGTGCTCGCTGGTGCAGTACGGACATGGCGGTGGACCTCTCCGTCCCCTTTGAGGGGGTTGAGAGGAATCCTTTCCCTCAGGTCGGGCTTTCCTCTCTCTCCGAGGCTCCTCCTCCGTGTGCAGCACTCCTACTGGGCGTCCTCTGTTCGAGCTCGGCCTGTCCCAGCGGTCTCCCTTCTCCCTCTCCTTCTTCGGCTCAGCGTAACCCATGGCGTCTACGTTGGTGTCATGCACTTCCTCCAGTAGGAACTCCGCGAAGGCAGCCATGCTCAGACCCAACTTCCCGGGGTTACGAACGCGCTGCTGTCGCCGGAACCTCTCCTGCCGGAAGCGTGGGATCTTGCGGAGCAGCCGCTCTACGTTGGAGGTGCTGGTGATCTCGCTGGCGCCAGCTGGGCCCTGCGTCTTCAGCATTCCAACCAAGGTGTGCACGCGGAGCGCGAAGTCATCCAGCGCCCGTTCATCCTTGATGGGGGCCTGCTGTTCGAGGGCTTGCAGTTCAGCAAGGGCGTGGTTCCAGGGACGACCGTAGCGGGCATCCAAGTCGGCGAGCGCTCTGGTGTAAGGTGTCGGTGCGGAGGCATGGGCCAGAACCATGTTGTGGGCTCTGGGGTTCCTCACATGCTGAAGGAGAATCGCATATTTGTAGGACTCTGAGCAGGAGTCGTCCAAGAGCGTGTCTAGGCAGATGCGTAGTTCCACATACTGGCTCCTGTCCTCGTCCTTGAAGAAGGGGAACTTGGGTCCCTCCACCTGGGGAAACATCCTGTAGTGGATGATCGGGGCTGGAGTGACGGTCTGGGTGTCCTTTTGGTTCACTGGAGGACCTAGGGGTGTGCTACGCTCTTGGGGAATGGCTCCCCTCCCGGGCAGCGACGCTGGCTCCCTCTGGGCCGCGTAGCGGTCGGGTCCCTGGTCCTCTTCCTTCCAGGTGGTCAGCTGGGCCTGTAGTTGGACAGTCATGGCGGGGGTCATGGAGCCATCGGCGGGGGGTTCAGGAGATGGCACTCGAGAGGGCCGTGCGGATGATGCTCTGGAGCTACGGGCCGACGGAGCTCTGCTGATGCACACGTCGCGCATGGTCTGCATCACTGCCTCCATCTTCGCCGCGTGCAGTTGCTCTCTCTCCATCTGGAGGCGGTCGCGCTCCATCTGGAGGCGTTCACGTTCTAGCGCCTCCTGGCGCTGCCTCTCCGCCGCGCGTTCCGCCCCCTCCATCTGGAGGCGCTCGCGCTCGAACTGGATGCGTTCCCTCTCTAACGCCTCCTGGCGCTGTCTCTCCGCCGCACGTTCCCTCTCTAACGCCTCCTGGCGCTGTCTCTCCGCCGCACGTTCCGCTCCTTCCATCTGGAGGCGTTCACGCTCGAACTGGAGGCGTTCCCGCTCTAACGCCATCTCGGCCTGTTGGCGCATACATTCTGACAGCGCGGCACTACTCCCTCTGGAGTGCATGCTATCCGCCCCAGAGGCAGAACTGCCCACGGAAACCCTGGACCGGGAGGAAGCCACTGAACGGCAGGAGCTAGGTCTCGAGCGCGCCGTACTGGGAGGCAGATCGTTAAGGCGGAGGCCCTCCCTCTTCCGCCCGCAGGCGCTGTCAGACCGGGCCTCTCCTTCCTGCTCTTCCGTTTCTACGGCAAAACCCTGCTGTTCTGCCATCTCATCCTCAGGCTGGTGCTCTTTGATGGCTGTCTCGGTGCTAGCCACCCGCGCGCCGGCGGACACCTCGGCCTCTCCGACCACTGTATCCCGTGGAGTGCGCTCCTCACTACCACTCAGTGAGCTTTCGAGCTCAAGCTCATACTCTGGTAACCTCTGAGGCAACCGCGGGACTCTCTGTGGTCGTGGCTCTGGCTCAGGGGGCGGAGAAGGGGGGGTAACTGTCTTGTCTGGTTGGCTGCGCTCAGCCATGCTATCACTACACAACCTATCCGGCTCGAAGGACCAATTGTAACCAGGGAGTAGCTAAAGGACTGTAGAATTTAGGAAGGGCTGGTTATCTAACTAACTCTGAGCTAAATCGGCAGTGTAGGAGGATAGAGGCAGGGGGCGCCAGCAACCCTTTAGACTAGCATTACTAGCATTAGCATTAACATTAGCATTAGCATTAGCTAACAGACAACTAAACACACAGCAATGTATCGAATATGAACAAACACATTTATTTATACAAATTATATATACATCCCAAATATACTCCCTCCCCGCCGGCCACACACACACTCACTCACTCACTCACACACAGTACCTGGCCTGAAAAGGCTTAGAGTCCCGGACTGAAATGAGCGCGTTGAGGCCTGGTTGGAGCTCGCATGTGACTCGAGGAAGGCAGCAGACAAGGGGGGGGAGTGACGTTGCAATTTGAAGGGAAAGGGGCGTCTTCGTAGCAAACGACGATGTGTGAATGGCTCAGGTCCGGTGGTCCACGGTCAGCTCCGGTGGAGTCAGCGGTCGGTCGCAATCCACCTCGTGGAGGCGACGGCTCTGTCCAGCTTGGGTCTCGCTATGCGCCAACGTTAGCAGCCGGCGGCTAGCAAGGCTGGCTAACGGTGACACAGCTAAACTGGGCTAGCGCTGTTAACTCACTAAAACTCCGAACTCTTCTTCACGTCGTCTGTCAGCTTGAAGGCCTCGAAGATCCTCTTGAAGAAGATGAAGTTGGGGTCGAAGATCTCTGGTTCCTCTGTGATGTACTCTATCTCCACCTCGGGCTCCTTCTCCTTCTCCTTCTCACTCTCGTCACTCTAACGCACAGACCACTTCCGTCGCTATATATACCAACCGAACATACATCCGGTCACGTACGCCAATCATACATCCGGTCACGTACGCCAATCAAAACCACGCCCACTAAATCTGGCGCTTGCACAATACTGAACAAATCTAAGACAGAACTTATACAATTACAATAACAATACATACACCTTCATGAAAACGTACATGAATAGTATGGAAAATAATTAAGGAAATAACAGGGGCAAAATAGGGCTGATTTGGGGAAACTAACTGGCTCTAAATTGTGGGCCTTCATAACAGTTAGGGTTAACGGTCTATGCTGTAGTAGGGTTAGGGTTAACTAACGGTCTATGCTGTAGGGTTAGGGTTAACTAACGGTCTATGCTGTAGGGTTAGGGTTAACTAACGGTCTATGCTGTAGGGTTAGGGTTAACTAACGGTCTATGCTGTAGGGTTAGGGTTAACTAACGGTCTATGCTGTGGTAGAGTTAGGTTTAACTAATGGTCTATGCTGTAGTAGGGTTAGGGTTAACTAACGGTCTATGCTGTGGTAGGGTTAGGGTTAACTAACGGTCTATGCTGTAGTAGGGTTAGGGTTAACTAACGGTCTATGCTGTGGTAGGGTTAGGGTTAACTAACGGTCTATGCTCTAGTAGGGTTAGGGTTAACTAACGGTCTATGCTGTAGGGTTAGGGTTAACTAGCGGTCTATGCTGTAGTAGGGTTAGGGTTAACTAACGGTCTATGCTGTAGTAGGGTTAGGGTTAACTAACGGTCTATGAGTAGGGTTAGGGTTAACTAACGGTCTATGCTGTAGTAGGGTTAGGGTTAACTAACGGTCTATGCTGTAGTAGGGTTAGGGTTAACTAACGGTCTATGCTGTAGAAGGGTTAGGGTTAACTAATGGTCTA
Organism: Nansenia antarctica; assembly: GCF_963989245.1. Lineage (NCBI taxonomy): Eukaryota > Metazoa > Chordata > Actinopteri > Argentiniformes > Microstomatidae > Nansenia > Nansenia antarctica. The sequence continues at coordinate 58,546,273 of NC_137675.1, read as the reverse complement.
TGCTGTAGGGTTAGGGTTAACTAACGGTCTATGCTGTAGGGTTAGGGTTAACTAACGGTCTATACTGTAGTAGTGTTAGGGTTAACTAACGGTCTATGAGTAGGGTTAGGGTTAACTAACGGTCTATGCTGTAGTAGTGTTAGGGTTAACTAACGGTCTATGAGTAGGGTTAGGGTTAACTAACGGTCTATGAGTAGGGTTAGGGTTAACTAACGGTCTATGCTGTAGTAGTGTTAGGGTTAACTAACGGTCTATGCTGTTGTAGGGTTAACTAACGGTCTATGCTGTAGTAGGGTTAGGGTTAACTAACGGTCTATGCTGTAGGGTTAGGGTTAACTAACGGTCTATGAGTAGGGTTAGGGTTAACTAACGGTCTATGCTGTGGTAGGGTTAGGGTTAACTAACGGTCTATGCTCTAGTAGGGTTAGGGTTAACTAACGGTCTATGCTGTAGGGTTAGGGTTAACTAACGGTCTATGCTGTAGTAGGGTTAGGGTTAACTAACGGTCTATGCTGTAGTAGGGTTAGAGTTAACTAACGGTCTATGCTGTAGTAGGGTTAGGGTTAACTAACGGTCTATGAGTAGGGTTAGGGTTAACTAACGGTCTATGCTGTAGTAGGGTTAGGGTTAACTAACGGTCTATGCTGTAGTAGGGTTAGGGTTAACTAACTGTCTATGAGTAGGGTTAGGGTTAACTAACGGTCTATGCTGTAGTAGGGTTAGGGTTAACTAACGGTCTATGCTGTAGTAGGGTTAGGGTTAACTAACGGTCTATGCTGCAGGGTTAGGGTTAACTAACGGTCTATGCTGTAGGGTTAGGGTTAACTAACGGTCTATGCTGTAGGGTTAGGGTTAACTAACGGTCTATACTGTAGTAGTGTTAGGGTTAACTAACGGTCTATGAGTAGGGTTAGGGTTAACTAACGGTCTATGCTGTAGTAGTGTTAGGGTTAACTAACGGTCTATGAGTAGGGTTAGGGTTAACTAACGGTCTATGAGTAGGGTTAGGGTTAACTAACGGTCTATGCTGTAGTAGTGTTAGGGTTAACTGACGGTCTATGCTGTTGTAGGGTTAACTAACGGTCTATGCTGTAGTAGGGTTAGGGTTAACTAACGGTCTATGCTGTAGGGTTAGGGTTAACTAACGGTCTATGAGTAGGGTTAGGGTTAACTAACGGTCTATGCTGTGGTAGGGTTAGGGTTAACTAACGGTCTATGCTCTAGTAGGGTTAGGGTTAACTAACGGTCTATGCTGTAGGGTTAGGGTTAACTAACGGTCTATGCTGTAGTAGGGTTAGGGTTAACTAACGGTCTATGCTGTAGTAGGGTTAGAGTTAACTAACGGTCTATGCTGTAGTAGGGTTAGGGTTAACTAACGGTCTATGAGTAGGGTTAGGGTTAACTAACGGTCTATGCTGTAGTAGGGTTAGGGTTAACTAACGGTCTATGCTGTAGTAGGGTTAGGGTTAACTAACGGTCTATGCTGTAGTAGGGTTAGGGTTAACTAACTGTCTATGAGTAGGGTTAGGGTTAACTAACGGTCTATGCTGTAGTAGGGTTAGGGTTAACTAACGGTCTATGCTGTAGTAGGGTTAGGGTTAACTAACGGTCTATGCTGCAGGGTTAGGGTTAACTAACGGTCTATGCTGTAGGGTTAGGGTTAACTAACGGTCTATGCTGTAGGGTTAGGGTTAACTAACGGTCTATGCTGTAGGGTTAGGGTTAACTAACGGTCTATGCTGTAGGGTTAGGGTTAACTAACGGTCTATGCTGTGGTAGAGTTAGGTTTAACTAACGGTCTATGCTGTAGTAGGGTTAGGGTTAACTAACGGTCTATGCTGTGGTAGGGTTAGGGTTAACTAACGGTCTATGCTGTAGTAGGGTTAGGGTTAACTAACGGTCTATGCTGTGGTAGGGTTAGGGTTAACTAACGGTCTATGCTCTAGTAGGGTTAGGGTTAACTAACGGTCTATGCTGTAGAGTTAGGGTTAACTAACGGTCTATGCTGTAGTAGGGTTAGGGTTAACTAACGGTCTATGCTGTAGTAGGGTTAGGGTTAACTAACTGTCTATGAGTAGGGTTAGGGTTAACTAACGGTCTATGCTGTAGTAGGGTTAGGGTTAACTAACGGTCTATGCTGTAGTAGGGTTAGGGTTAACTAACGGTCTATGCTGTAGAAGGGTTAGGGTTAACTAACGGTCTATGCTGTAGGGTTAGGGTTAACTAACGGTCTATGCTGTAGGGTTAGGGTTAACTAACGGTCTATACTGTAGTAGTGTTAGGGTTAACTAACGGTCTATGAGTAGGGTTAGGGTTAACTAACGGTCTATGCTGTAGTAGTGTTAGGGTTAACTAACGGTCTATGAGTAGGGTTAGGGTTAACTAACGGTCTATGAGTAGGGTTAGGGTTAACTAACGGTCTATGCTGTAGTAGTGTTAGGGTTAACTAACGGTCTATGCTGTTGTAGGGTTAACTAACGGTCTATGCTGTAGTAGGGTTAGGGTTAACTAACGGTCTATGCTGTAGGGTTAGGGTTAACTAACGGTCTATGAGTAGGGTTAGGGTTAACTAACGGTCTATGCTGTAGTAGGGTTAGGGTTAACTAACGGTCTATGCTGTAGGGTTAGGGTTAACTAACGGTCTATGCTGTAGTAGGGTTAGGGTTAACTAACGGTCTATGCTGTAGTAGGGTTAGGGTTAACTAACGGTCTATGCTCTAGTAGGGTTAGGGTTAACTAACGGTCTATGAGTAGGGTTAGGGTTAACTAACGGTCTATGAGTAGGGTTAACTAACGGTCTATGCTGTAGTAGGGTTAGGGTTAACTAACGGTCTATGCTGTAGTAGGGTTAGGGTTAACTAACGGTCTATGCTGTAGGGTTAGGGTTAACTAACGGTCTATGCTATAGTAGGGTTAGGGTTAACTAACGGTCTATGCTGTATTAGGGTTAGGGTTAACTAACGGTCTATGCTGTAGTAGGTAGGGATGTCCCGATCCGATACTGAGATCGGATATCGACCCGATATTGGTCCTGAATGCTGGATCGGAGATCGGACCAGAAAAAAAAAAGGCTCCGATCCGATCCTACTGTCATCCGCAGTCAAACTTATGTGTATAAGCGATGAGGGAATAAAAGCAGTGAACAGAAACACGTGTCGCAGAAATGCTTCACGCAAGTCCTATATGCGCTTAAAATGCGCATAGCGCTTCACGCGAGTCCTATATGCGCTTAAAATGCGCATAGCGCTGCGCTGTGTGCTTCCGGTTTCATTACAAAGAGGTTAACCCTATGTGCCTGACGTCTAACAACATTCAAATTACTCTAACTTCATATTTTTTCGGATTTCAATGTATGACACATCATTTGAAAGCTTATGATCCGTAGTTCCAATCCACAACACGTCGCATTTGTTGCTTTAATAAAGGCTGGCAGTCTTTAATTTAACTGTTGTTGGTGTGGACTATATACTGGGGAGGTATTTGAATGAATGAATGAATGAATGGTCTTTATTGTCATTGCTACAGTACAGGTACCAAACAACGAAATTTAGGAGGGGTGGCTCCCCTGGTGTTAGGAAAAAAATAAAAAATAATAAAAAAAAAATAATATTCAGGGGTCAAAAAATGTATACAAATATCGGATCGGTATCGGTATCGCCGATACCCGAAGCCCAGGTATCGGTATCGGTATCGGTAGTGAAAAAGTGGGATCGGGACATCCCTAGTAGTAGGGTTAGGGTTAACTAACGGTCTATGCTGTAGTAGGGTTAGGGTTAACTAACAGTCTATGCTGTAGTAGGGTTAGGGTTAACTAACGGTCTATGCTCAAGTAGGGTTAGGGTTAACTAACGGTCTATGCTGTAGGGTTAGGGTTAACTAACGGTCTATGCTGTAGTAGGGTTAGGGTTAACTAACGGTCTATGCTGTAGATGGGTTAGGGTTAACTAACGGTCTATGAGTAGGGTTAGGGTTAACTAACGGTCTATGCTGTAGTAGGGTTAGGGTTAACTAACGGTCTATGCTGTAGTAGGGTTAGGGTTAACTAACGGTCTATGCTGTAGAAGGGTTAGGGTTAACTAACGGTCTATGCTGTAGGGTTAGGGTTAACTAACGGTCTATACTGTAGTAGGGTTAGGGTTAACTAACGGTCTATGAGTAGGGTTAGGGTTAACTAACGGTCTATGCTGTAGTAGGGTTAGGGTTAACTAACGGTCTATGCTGTAGTAGGGTTAGGGTTAATTAACGGTCTATGCTGTAGAAGGGTTAGGGTTAACTTACGGTCTATGCTGTAGGGTTAGGGTTAACTAACGGTCTATACTGTAGTAGTGTTAGGGTTAACTAACGGTCTATGAGTAGGGTTAGGGTTAACTAACGGTCTATGCTGTAGTAGTGTTAGGGTTAACTAACGGTCTATGAGTAGGGTTAGGGTTAACTAACGGTCTATGAGTAGGGTTAGGGTTAACTAACGGTCTATGCTGTAGTAGTGTTAGGGATAACTAACGGTCTATGCTGTTGTAGGGCTAACTAACGGTCTATGCTGTAGTAGGGTTAGGGTTAACTAACGGTCTATGCTGTAGGGTTAGGGTTAACTAACGGTCTATGAGTAGGGTTAGGGTTAACTAACGGTCTATGCTGTAGTAGGGTTAGGGTTAACTAACGGTCTATGCTGTAGGGTTAGGGTTAACTAACGGTCTATGTTGTAGTAGGGTTAGGGTTAACTAACGGTCTATGCTGTAGTAGGGTTAGGGTTAACTAACGGTCTATGCTCTAGTAGGGTTAGGGTTAACTAACGGTCTATGAGTAGGGTTAGGGTTAACTAACGGTCTATGAGTAGGGTTAACTAACGGTCTATGCTGTAGTAGGGTTAGGGTTAACTAACGGTCTATGCTGTAGTAGGGTTAGGGTTAACTAACGGTCTATGCTGTAGGGTTAGGGTTAACTAACGGTCTATGCTGTAGTAGGGTTAGGGTTAACTAACGGTCTATGCTGTAGTAGGGTTAGGGTTAACTAACGGTCTATGCTGTAGGGTTAGGGTTAACTAACGGTCTATGCAGCAGGGTTAGGGTTAACTAACGGTCTATGCTGTAGTAGGGTTAGGGTTAACTAACGGTCTATGCTGTAGTAGGGTTAGGGTTAACTAACGGTCTATGCTGTAGTAGGGTTAGGGTTAACTAACGGTCTACGAGTAGGGTTAGGGTTAACTAACGGTCTATGCTGTAGGGTTAGGGTTAACTAACGGTCTATGCTGTAGGGTTAGGGTTAACTAACGGTCTATGCTGTAGTAGGGTTAGTGTTAACTAACGGTCTATGCTGTAGGGTTAGGGTTAACTAACGGTCTATGCTGTAGTAGGGTTAGGGTTAACTAACGGTCTATGCTGTAGTAGGGTTAGGGTTAACTAACGGTCTATGCTGTAGTAGGGTTAACTAACGGTCTATGCTGTAGTAGGGTTAGGGTTAACTAACGGTCTATGCTCTAGTAGGGTTAGGGTTAACTAACAGTCTATGCTGTAGGGTAAGGGACGGGTTAACTAACGGTCTATGCTGTAGGGTTAGGGTTAACTAATGGTCTATGCTGTAGTAGGGTTAGGGTTAACTAACGGTCTATGATGTACAGTTAGGGTTAACTAACGGTCTATGCTGTAGGGTTAGGGTTAACTAACGGTCTATGCTGTAGGGTTAGGGTTAACTAACGGTCTATGCTGTAGTAGGGTTAGGGTTAACTAACGGTCTTTGCTGTAGTAGGGTTAGGGTTAACTAACGGTCTATGCTGTAGTAGGGTTAGGGTTAACTAACGGTCTAGCATCATACTCAAACTCAGGCGGAAGGGCATCATTCAGCTGGTTATAGCGGTTTCTTTTTCTATTTTACTATTCTATTCTACTTCTGCTGTCTGCGTCTCCCTGGGTATTCCTAGACCAGATGGCAAACAGTAAAGAAATGCCACAATATACCAGGACTTAAGAAACGAGATGCCCAACAAAGGATGTGACAAACCCTGGCCTATTATAAGTAACAAGTAGACTCTGATGCAGCGGAGACAGGGTTGCCAGATTGGCTGGTTTTTGGTGGATTTAGCAGTTTTTAGATTGGTTAGGTTGGAAATTCTCAATCCCATCTGGCAACCCTTAGCGGAGAGTCTACAGATTGTATCAGATATCGCACTGCTGTGCACACCACACTTTGTTAAAAGAAATAAAGCTTGTACTTTTCTACTTATAATACATTCTACTGATGTGGTCTACCATTTAGTTTTAGTTATCTATTGCTCTCACTTGTTTGTACCTTTTGCTAAGTCAAGCATTTAGAATGTAGAGTGCACATTGCGAAATTTCGCAACGTCAATAACGCATCGGACTCTAAAAAACAAAAACAAAAATTAACCTCCGTTGCGAAAGGGCCCCCGCAGCCACCTTGCGGGGGGGCCTCGGGATTTTGCGGTACGCCACTGCTGTCACCAAAGTTTCACATGAAAAATGTAACTGTTTTATTGATGACCAGGATAGCCTTTGAGCATTTGATGGATTTGATGGATCATTTGGGGAAAATCAAGACCCTTAATAAGTATTAAAAAGTCTTATCACGATTTTATGAGGTCTTGAATTTTGTATGTATTTTTCTGAATTAGACTCTGTCCAAAGAGTTTGAGTCCTAAAAACCTTTAGTAAAAGTTCGTGAATTTATTAGTTTTATTAAAAAACAAAGATGAACCGGTAATTCTGTTGTATGATAGTGGTCTAGTCTATTGCGAACTCAAACTGTTAAGTTAAAGGTGTCACTGATGTAAACGGTTACAGCTCAAAGTGGCGGTGAGGTCTGGAAAAATATTGACAAGGTCTTTAAAAAGTCTTAGAAAGGTATTGAAATGAACCTCAAGATTCCTGTATATACCCTGTTGTAGCCAAGTTGACTATCACCTTTGTGGCTTTCTAGTTAGCAAAATTAAGTCCAAGAGGAAGGTATTTAACCTAACTGTACAATGTAAGTACAATTTGGCCATTCAAACACTCTTGGGGACTAAGTGAATTAGGAAGACTCGTTTTTTTGCTAGCTAATGTTGGCTAGCTGCATCACTTCAACCAAAGTGAGATTAAGCCAACAGCGGCCATTTTGTCCAGCATTGCGCAAAATGTCTGTTGCATTTTTGCTTTGTGCTTTTGTTATACATGTTTGTCTTTTAATTTAGAGTCAATTTACTGAGTTCACCTCACTGATTCTCACCTCATTGATCTTCTTTCAGGTCCATAATCCTATTTGCACTCTGAAAATCTTTAGTGGTAAGTGGCATATTTCTTTTGTGTTGCTGTTAAAGCCCTAAATCTGCATTCTTGTGACTGAGGTAGGCTACATTTAAAAAAACAATTTAGTATAGGTGCAAAAATGTTAAAATGTAAATATCATTATGGTTGTTTCCCAATTGATTATAATTGAAAATATTGTTGTTTAGTGGTAGTCCTTGTATTTAAAGACCTATGAATTACTTTGTAAGTGATGTATTGGATTTTGGTAGAGCAGGTGTTTCTGAATTGCAGATTGGAGCTTTAATGATGATCTTCATGTGTGTTACAGGGTTAGGTGGTGGTGGGATTCCCACCCTGGGAATGTGGAGTTGTAAGGGGTGCACAGAAACTGTGTCAAGTAGGTCCAAGCTTTTGCACCACTACAAGTTAAAGCATTCACATTTTGGACGCAGTTCTCGCTTTCCATGTACCTACCTGCATTGTCCATGCACATTTAAGACGTGGAATGCTCTTATTGTCCACCAAAGTAAAATCCACTCCACAGGGGTGACTCGCAAAGAGGAAGCAATATTCAGTTGCCACCTTTGTACTTGTAGTGATTTAGCATCAGAGAGGGATTATTTTGCTCATATAAATGCACATCTCAAAAGAAATGAGACGGTCAATTGTATGTTTTTAGGGTGTGACTTTAAAACAAACATTTATTGTACATTAAAATCCCACAAAAACCGAAAACACTGCCATCACACATTGGTTGATTTTAAACCTGGAGTAGTCATAACTAGGATATCAACTGTGAATGAATTGGTGGGAAATAGTCAGGAGTGTGTAGAGCAGTCAGATACTGCCATTCCTTCACGTAGTCATTCCCAGACTGAAGACTTGCAGAAAGTCATAGAGCAAAGATTTGGAGCTGCTTTGCTGAAGTTGGAGCATTTAGTCCATGTGCCAAGCACAGCTGTTGATGTGTTTTTAGGGGAACTCCATCATTTGATTTGTTCTGCACCTGTTCCATTATCTTGTGACATTGTGAGTGACATATTTCATCAGAGAAACATCCCTGTCGATGAACTTATAATTAGAGAAACTGTTAATGCAATTTGCTCTGGTAATCCTGTGCAAAGGTCAATACAAAAAGGTGGCCCTCTAAGTACCGCGTATCTGCGTAAGCAGTATTACAAGGAGAACTTCAGTGTTGTAGAGCCAGTTGAATACATTATTGATGCTAAAAACAAACGCAGTTTCCAATATGTCCCAATATTGAAGTCCTTACAGCAGTTGTTGAGTAGAAGGGATATCATTGATAAAGTTGTTGAGGGCCATCAAAGCCAGGAGGGCACACATTCTGGAGTGTACAAGTCCCCAAGAGATGGTTCCCTTTTGAAGGAAAATAGTTTCCTCACTGGAGAAAAGCCAAGGATCATTCTACAATTTGATGTGGATGACTTTGAAACCTGTAACCCCCTTGGCACCTCGCGAAAGAAGCATAAGCTTTGTGCTGTTTATTGGGTATTAGCTAACTTGCCTCCGGGGTCTCATTCCTCGCTCTCATCTATCTACTTGTCAGTTTTGTGTAAAACTGATGATGTTAAAACCTATGGTTTTGGTAAAGTCTTTGAACCTCTTCTAGAAGATCTGAAAACTCTGGAGGAGCTGGGTGTTTATGTCCCGCTGTTGGGTGAGTCAGTTAAAGGTACAGTACTCAGTGTAGTGGCTGACAACCTGGGAGCGCACAGTGTTGCAGGATTTATGGAGAGTTTTTCTGTGGAATACTATTGCAGATTTTGCACAGGAAAGAGTAGTGCTATTCAGCAACATTCTGTTGCAGCTGGTGCTTTCAGTCTGAGAACCAAGGAGCTTCATCAGGCCCATGTCAAACAAGCCCAAGATACAGGTTCAGCTTGTTGTGGAGTGAAGAGGGAATGTGTCTTCACAAAAAATCTGTCTCATTTTCATGTCATCTTTGGCTATCCACCTGATCTGGCCCATGATGTTTTTGAGGGTATAATCCCAGTAGAGCTAGCTCATTGCTTAAGAGTGCTTATATCCCGTAGGCTTTTCACATTAGATTACCTGAACAATGCCATTCTGAAGTTTCCCTATACAAATGGGCTGACAGGACAAACAAACCTCATGTAGTGTCACAAAGCTTCTCCAGCAGAAAGACGGTGGGGGGAAATGCTCATGAAAATTGGAGCTTTCTCCGGTTCTTACCTTTTTTGGTTGGATCACTTGTACCTGAGGATGAGCCTGCGTGGCTTGTTCTCATGGATCTGAAGGATATCACAGAGCTTTTTTTTATTTTTTTTTATTTTTTTTTCAGATTTTATCCCTTTTTCACCCAATTTGGTAGCCAATTGAACCCAACCTAGCATCCAATTATCCCCTGCCTATTGCATAGGATCCGCCGCACGACCCCGTGGCCGGCAGTCCCAGAAGAGGCCGCCAGGCAGACTAGCTGACTGGCTCCTCGAGCCCAGCACCGTTATTCCGGCACCCAGGGGGCGGTGTTGCGCGACGGATCCTTGTCCAGAAATACTCCTATACCGCCCTCGGAAGCGGCCGCCCAATATGCCGCTTCCCGTGTGCCTCGGCCATATCTGGATCTGGCGAGCCGGGATACGAACCCCGGCCCCGGTGGGCAGCATGCACTAGTGGCCAGTGCGTAGACCGCTACACCACTGCGGGGCGGATATCACAGAGCTTGTTGTTGCCCCTGTGCATAGTGATGACTCGCTGGCTTTTTTAGAAAGTAAAATCACAGAGCACAGGCAGAGATACAAAGAGTTATTCCCTGACATCAAGCTGCTACCAAAACACCATTATTTGGAACACTACCCCCAGTTGATTAGGCTGTTTGGTCCAGTTGTCGGACAGTGGACTATGCGCTTCGAGGCGAAGCATAGCTTTTTTAAACAGGCTATCAGACACACAAGCTGCTTCAAGAATGTGCCCCTCTCCTTAGCCTCAAAGCATCAGATGATGATCGCTTACCATCTGAGCTCTCCATGTCTGAGCAAGTCTGACCTAGAGGTCTCGGCTGTATCCACTCTACCAGTATACTTACTTAAAGAGGAGATAGCGCAAGTCATCAGGCAAAAGTTCTCTGACACACCTGAGGTTCACCTTGCACAGTGTGTGACAACCAAGGGCATAACCTATAGGAAGGGAATGATACGGGCCCACAGAGCAGCATGTGGAATTCTACATTGTCAAAGAGCTCTGTGGTTGGTACAGAGAGCATTATAGAGCCTTCGAGCTCTGCCCAGCACCCACAAGAACATTCACTCTTGTGGCACTCAGTGAACTCCTTGATACCTATCCATTGGTTGACTACAAGATTGGATCAGCCCGCATGGTGACTTTGAAAAGGCATATTGAAATAAAAGGTGTGGGGGGGGGAGGCTTTTCCACTGAATTTGAAATCTAAAATGTATGGATGTCTGATATCTAATCTTCTTTTTTTGTGTGTGTTTGTCTGTGCAGAGTAAACTGCTTTGAAGATGGGGACTCCTGTAATCCTTAAGATCATCTTGACTGATGGCAGCTCGCAAAGGTTGACTCTCTCCCATGGACTCCCCGCCTCCCCTCCCCTGCACTCCGTTGAAGACCTTATGGTTGAAGTGAAGAAACAGTGTGGACTTCAGGGCAATTTTCGACTACAATTCAAGGATTCCTTGTTTGGAAATGAGTTCCTTAACCTGACTTCACTTTCAGAAATAGAAGACAAAGGTACTCTTAAAGTCATTGATATGTCAAGGCCCACCACTATGCAGCATGATGAGTGGTCTACTGTTCTGAATCCTGTCCTTCAACCTCAAGCTTTCAGTACTTCCTCTGTACACGACTCTTCGTCCCTGTCAGATGGATCTGTGGATACAGATATACTGTCATCGAGTGACTCAACGAGTTCACGGTCCTCTTGGCCTGTTTTTTTTCATGTGCCTAAGTTCTCTTATGATGCCGAATTAAAACTTCAGCAGGCAAGTTTAGCTTATAATCAGAATGGCACTGTACATATTCCAGATCCCAAGTTGAAGTCTGCCATCCTTGATGGTTTATTGCAGGAAATAGTGCAGTACAAAGTCTATGTCAGTGATAAAGAGATGGAACAGGTAGCACAGCGCATCCATGTTTAACTGAGAAGGGGTCCTGCACTGGATACGGCGGATGGAAGTCAAGTTTAAAGTATAAACTATCCAACTACCGCACGGAACTGAGAAAACTGGGCTGCCCAGAGGTGACCGTAAACTCCCTAAAAAACAAACCGGCAGGAAAACGCAGTGCAGCCTTCGGAATAAAAAAGGCAAAGAGAGCAGAAGTTAATTTTTGCCCGACATACCCAATAGCAGAAACCGAGGAGAGTCTGGAGGCAATGCAGAAAGCTCTACTCCTAGATGTAAAGAAGAGGAACAACAGGGAGGTTGTGAAAGTAAAGATGGAAAAGACCTTCGCACACAGAAGGCATGAAGTTGTGCGTGATGCCCCAATGGTGGAGAATTTCGTGGCAAGGTGGCCTGCTCTGTTTGAAGTTAGTGAGGTAAGGCGTATCTCATGCTGGGTTTTTCGTCTTGGATTTGCTGTTGATAAAATAAAAGTATAGAGGACACTGGTAAATTGCTAATATACCTAATTGTATATTACCAGTCTGTGCTTTCTCTTCCTCCTAGGCTGCCCTGGTTTGCTGTATGGTGATGGTGGCTTTCTCCCTGATGTTTGCCGTTCAAACCAATTTCCTTTGTGCGTTCTACCCGTTTTCAGATCAACGCTGAATTCAAGAGAATCACCACCTTCCCACTACAGTCCAAGTTCCTGTCTCAGCTGGACCTCCATTCTGACAACCTGGTGAAGCTGTTCCACCAGAGGGGAGGACAGCTTGGGGAAAAAGAAAAAGAAACATGGCACCAATGGCTGACGTAAGTGATACAGGGGTCCCACAGTCATGAAAAATCTTCAATTGTTTTTGGAAAATATTAGGATTTTTTTAGATGTCTGTGAAAGGTTATGGAACATTATACAACACCTAGTTCCGACCCCGCATTGTGATTGGCCAAGACACATTCCAAGCCGTGCCAATAACCACTGTATACCAACGGGCAAATCACCAGTTAAGGCAGCGTTTCCCAAACTGTGGGTCGCGACCCCCTAGTGGGGCGCGGGGGTACTGCAGGGGGGGCGCAGAAATAATGGGAGGGGAAAAAAATGCACACACAAGAGCTGTAAACAAACACTGCTTGCTTAAGGTTACCATCAGGGGTGTTGTGGGCGTTGGATGATAAAAATGAGAACCTGAATGGAGCGCAGGCCATAAACTGTAACAAAGAGGCAGCGAGGGGGCTCCATTCACGTCATTGACGCGCGCTCCATTCACGTCATTGACGCGCGCACTCCCTCCTCCAGCTATCTAGCAGCAACAACAACAATGGATACGTTTATGAAAGAGCCAGAAGCTAAACGAAAAGCGAAGGAGCCCATGACAAACGTCCCAAAGCCAAAGTCAAGAAAGTATGACGATACATACCTCTCCCTGGGCTTCACGTCTAATGTGGTCGGTGCGGAGGAACGACCACTGTGTGTCCTCTGTCTCAAAACTTTAGCGGCAGAAAGCATGAAGCCTAGCAAGTTGAAACGTCACTTGGAGACCACACACCCGACTGATGTGAAGAAGCCCCTCGATTTCTTCAAGAGAAAACTCCAAGAATACCGTGGTCAGCAGAGCCGTTTCGTTAAAACAGCATCTGTTACGTCTAATGCTCAACTTGCCTCCTACAAAGTGGCATATCGTATCGCCCAGTCTAAAAAACCACACACCATCGCTGAGGAGTTAATACTCCCTGCTGCAATAGATATGGTTTCACATATAGACGAGGCAACAGCCCAAAAACTCAAAGCTATCCCCCTGTCAAACAACACTATTGCGAGACGCATCAATGACATCTCAGAAGACATGAAAGAGCAGCTTGTTGAGAAAATAAAAGACCAACGCTTTGCGCTCCAGGTAGACGAGGCCACAGATAGTAACAAGGACTGTCTGTTAATAGCGTATGTCAGATACATTGATGCGGAGGGTTTGAGCGAGGATTTGCTATTTTGCAACTATGTCCCAAACAGAGCAACAGCTGATGAACTGTTCAAAATCATAGACAAATACCTGAGTGAAGCCGATCTGAAATGGGAGGACTGTGTGGGGATATGCACCGACGGTGCCCAGGCCATGGCAGGAAAACGGGGAGGGCTCCAGACGCTCATCAAGCGCGTTGCACCGAAAGCAGTGTGGACTCACTGCATAATACACAGGGAGGCACTCGCGTCAAAGCAGCTGAGTCCAGAGTTGAATGACGTTTTGTCTCATGTTATCACCACCGTCAATTACATAAAAACAAGACCACTGAAAGCTCGCATTTTTTCCGCTTTGTGCGAGGAGATGGGCTCCGAGCACACAGCCGTGCTATTTCACAGCGAGTCGCGTTGGCTCTCTCGCGGAAAGGTGCTGTCCAGGGTGCTATCGCTGAAAGATGAGATCCGAATCTACTTGGAGGAGGAAGGGAACGAACTTGCCAGCAAGTTTAATGATGAAGACTTCCTCATGAAATTGGCCTACCTAAGCGACATGTTTGAGAAGCTCAATGAATTGAATCTACAGTTGCAGGGCAACAACACACACCTTCCACATCTGGCAGACAGGATACAATCTTTCACACGGAAACTGGACATGTGGGGCAGGAGACTTGAACAGGGGGACATCGACTCATTTGGGAATCTGAAGGCATTCATCGAGACCAATGAGCTGCAGAGCACAGTGGTTCCATGTATGAGAGAGCACATCTCAGCCCTGAAACAAAGCTTCCAGAAATACTTCTCTGTGGATGACAGTGCCAAATACGACTGGATTAGAGATCCATTTGTTGCACCACCACCTGCCATGTTCAGCACTGCGGAAGAGGAACAGTACATCGACATGACTTCAGAGTCAACCATGAGGCTGCAGTTCACATCCACGACTTTGGCTGGGTTTTGGATTGGAGTGGAGAAGGACTACCCTCTCATTGGACAGAAAGCTGTGGGAATACTGCTGCCTTTTGCAACATCGTACCTGTGTGAGATAGGCTTTTCTGCTGTTGCTGCTATCAAAAGCAAATACAGGTCGAAGTTGAACATTGAGAATGAACTGAGAGTGGCAGTCTCAAAACAACAACCCCGCTTTGAGAAGATTTGCAAGGCAAAGCAAGCACACACAAGTCATTGATCGTAATTGTGATAGAAATGTGAGGAGTAAGAATAGTGATGCAGTAGAAATTAGTTAATGTTGATATGTTGAATATTTCAGTGGCACAGGATCATTTGCCAAGCACTTATGTTCCTTTTCAAACCATAATAAAATATAAAACTATAGTTGGATATACTGTATGTGTCTTGTTATTATTAGAAGAGAAAATGTAATGTTTTTACAACTTTATACAATTAATTATATAAATCTAGGTGGGAACCGGGTTAGGGGGGGCTCGAAAATATTTCCAATTACCCAAGGGGGGCCTGATTGAAAAAGTTTGGGAACCACTGAGTTAAGGTATCATTCCGCACACGCTGTCAGCTGTGTTAAGTTGCTATAGCAACGGTAAACAATGGAGAACTATTTCAGATTTTGGATGGCTGAAAGCAATGCGATTTAGCAAAATTGAACAGTACAAACCCATCTTTTTCAAAAAGATATTTAACGACAGTGCAGTGCGGCACTCCACTTTGCATTGTGCCTATAAACGCACCTCAGCCGTGCCAATAACCACGGTAAAGCATGACCTCAAGTCTGTTACTGCTTAATTGTAGAATGTTTTATTTGCTACAAAATGTATTGGCAAGAAAGGCATACACATTGTATGGAAAGCCAGGGAGGCCATGAGTCTTTTTTTTTCCCTTCCACTATTTGTGCATCTATGTCTCAGGTTTTACTTTTCCTCTTATCTTTATATAATTTGTCGACCTCCTCTTTCTTTCTCTTTCCTGTCAATCTCCTTCCTACATGATTTGGAGCTCACAGCAAGGCTTGTACCATCGTAAGAATCACTGGTGTTATATTCTCAGAGAAATATGTACCCATATGACTGTTTACATCAGTAGTTGACTTTAAAATAAAGCACAGGGGCTGAATTAAGACACTAATCAAGAAAATGTCCTTTCAGAGTGATGATGTAGATGCTGGACGAGAGTGCATCCTGAAGGGAGTCTCTATCTACATGGGTGAAGATCCAGAAACCCTTGTGCAGGAATATGTGGTATGTACATGAATCAGTGCTTATCTTTTCCCTTTATCTTCCACTCTTCTCTTGTTTTCCTACTTGATCACGTGGGTCACTTGGGCTGAAACGATTAATTGATTTTAACTTTCACCTTACCTTATCTACATCAAAACTGTCACTGTCTGCCCAATTTAATATTTATTTATTATTTTCTTGATAGGGCTTGGTTAATAGGTCTTATTTACCTACCTTTATTTACTTACCGTTGTCTGTTTTGTACAGGGCATGGATGAAAACGCCATCAACGAGGCCTTAGAAGACACCACTGTGGGGATTTATGTTCTTAAAGAACATGCTTCAAGTGATGAACCACAGGACATTGGAATTGTCCTTGAAGGCGTCAAGGTGTTGCAAGATCTGGATAATGTAGCATTAGCTGCTGCTATGCTGTTCGGACTGATGTATGCCCTGAACCTCAGCTACCCTGCTGACCTCCGCTACACCTTTGAGGTAGTCCAAAAGATCTTCATGGAACTGGAAGGACGTACAATTTCAAACAAAGCACTCACTCTAAAAAACAGGCTCCTTCAGTGAAAGTCAGAGAGACTTTAAAAACAGATGCAGTATTGTATTTGCTCTTGTTAATGCACTGTTTGTGGTACCAGTTCACAATATTTTGTATTTGGCTATTTGCACTTTCTTACATGATTGTGACGTGTTTTAGTGCCGTGATTGTGTGTAATGTAGTCCATTATAGAGCAATTCCTGTTACACTCTTGTTGGACATTTGGTGCTCTCAGTTCATTCTCTATTATAGAGCCTGTCCCCCCTGTATTTGGCTATTTTCACTTTTTTTCATGATTGTGATGTGTTAAAAAACAGGCTCTCTCAGTGAAAGTCAGAGACTGCACAGACACAGTCCATACATGTAGTCCATTATAGAGCAATTCCTGTTACACTCTTGTTGGACATTTGGTGCTCTCAGTTCATTCTCTATTATAGAGCCTGTACCCCCTCTCTCTCGTTCTCTCTCTGTCTCTCTCTCTCGCTCATGCATCGTCCATTATAGAGCAAATCCTCTGTCTTTCTCTGAACATCACTTTAAAAACAGCTGCAGTATTGTATTTGCTCTTGTTAATGCACTGTTTGTGGTACCAGTTCACAATATTTTGTATTTGTCTATTTGCACTTTTTTTTCATGATTGTGACGTGTTAAAAAACAGGCTCTCAGTGAAAGTCAGAGACTGCACAGACACAGTCCATACATGTAGTCCATTATAGAGCAATTCCTGTTACACTCTTGTTGGACATTGTTGGACAAAAGTGCACGAGAGAGAGACAGAGACAGCGCGAGAGAGAGGGGGTACAGTTGTTGGACAAAAGTGCACGAGAGAGAGATAGAGACAGCATGAGAGAGAGGGGGTACAGGCTCTATAATGGAGAATGAACTGAGAGCTCTCAGTTCATTGGTGAACTCCATTATAGAGCCTGTACCCCCTCTCTCTCGCGCTGTCTCTCTCTCTCTCTCGTGCACTTTTTTGGCTAACTTTTTTCTCATGATTGACCTGTTAAAATGTGTTACAAAAATAAATGTAGCAAATTTTTGTGCAGAACTGACTGCCTTTTTTCATCAATGCAAATCAGTTATTTTACATTTATTATTTTGTATTTGCACACACTTAAACAGAACCGATGTCTACAATACATTTGTATAGAATTAACTTTAACAAATCAAGTTTGATTTACTAACCTAACTTGGCTACCAGGGACATAATGAAATTGCTTTAAAGTTACAAAATACCTTTGAATAATTTGGCATTAAGAAATCAAGTTGGTGTTAGAGTTGAAAATCAGGTACCGTGGACAAGATTAAATTACTTAAACATTACACAATACATTGATATTACAATAACTGACAAATATTATATTGCATCAACATAATTATTTTAAGCAGTCTAATGTGAATGAGATACTTTGGTTTGACAAGAAATAATTACATCAGTTGCCCATATACTGATGTGCACATTAAAATCAAGTAAATTCAAAATACTTTTTTTTTCAGTGTATAATATAATTGATCAATTAATATAATGTATAGGCTATAGGCTACGCTGGGTGTCTCATAGTAATTGTTTGATTTCAAATCCAAACTCTTTTGGAGTGTAGAACTAAAAGAAGAACCCCCCCCCCCCCCCAACAGACAAATATGGACGGACACACGCACATACACGCACACACATTTACTCTACAGAAACAACACAAACACAGACTGGTCAGTAACTGTGGAGAAACAATGTCATTTTTAATTATAAATATGAACATGTAAAATCAAACATACATGATATATAATGTATGGGAAAAACATTGAGAATAGAAAAGATTGGGTTCCGATCTATTGTCAAGGCTGCACTGCAGCGTCCACTCACAGGCGCTATCCCACTACTGGACGGCACGGGGGCTTTGACCTGCTTCGTTTCCGACCTGGGCCGGTGCACCCCTCCTTAGACGACCTGGTAGTCCCGGGCTCCCCCAGGAGCACCATATCGATACCGAACTTAGTGTGGACACCCGTTCGACATGGGCCGCTACAGCCCCGAGCTCCTCAGCTCATTCGATCCGCCAACCTCAGCCTCCCGGTGACTTGGATTACAGGCACGCGCCACCGCGCCCGGCGAGAATGTCTGCTGCAGGGAAAGGGGATGAAGTGTCCGCTTCTGACGTCATCATTTCCAAAGCGCGGTAGCCGAGGCTTTATTATAAGAAGGAGCAACACATTAGTGGGGATCTGAAGCGGACCGGCTACATTTTTAACTGGAATAGTTTTTTGAAATATTGAATAGCGTTTCTATAACCCAATGGTTTGAAAAAAACAAAACATGTCGAGTATAAATATCATTTATATATCAATTTCGTAGAAAAGTGAGGTGGGGGGGTGGTGGGGGGGGGGTCTTAATTTGAACCTATCAGAGTAATGTAGACCTATGTAGCCTACATACGAATACAAAACGTGATTTAGGTCTGTAAAAACACAATAGCCTCCCCTATACACTGCAACAGGCTATACGAACTATAATTCTCCTGTTATTCTATAGCTTTTTGTCCCTTCAACGTCACCTCCTCCACCCCCTCCCGCCCAGCCACCGCGTCACCATCCACGACCAGCTACTCGCCCAAGAACAGGCCGGTCCGATCAGCTGTCCTCCGCAGGGGCAGAACCACCCACTAGTGCCCCCCCCCGGTCTATACAGAGAGAGTGTTTCATTATATTTGCCCCATGTACATGTTCTTTATGGTCCAAACCTTGAGCAGGAGTCCACGTCTCTTCACTCAGAGAGTAGATGTATAATTTCCCATTGATCACAACTGTGAGGTGGTCCAACACAAAGGCTGCAGAGCTCACAGACCCATTGAGGGCCTACAAACGAAAACATTGTTACAATGGTTATGAAAGTCAGTAACATAATTAACCATTTTAGTCTCACCCATTAAAGTCAGTATAGTAAACCATTTTAGTACTGATAGGTAGGCTACAGGTGTTTATGACATTGACATTTCTACAACAATGCTTCAATGTTAATGTAGCCTAGACATATTTCAATAAGCATTTGTTGCATTTAGTGGTGGTTTACAATGATGATTTAAATAAAACTGACAGTAGCAGGCCTACAGTACTTTGCTGTTGCATAATTTCTGGGCAAATTCCCTTAGACTATGACTTTTTGTTTATCATCACTGCATACAATTCAACACTTACATCAGACCCTACATATTGGAGTGGGACAACTGAATCTTCAAAAAAGGTCTTGGTTATCAAGATCCATCTCCTTTTAACAGAAAACCATAGGTAAGGCGGGGATCATGAGGACTGAATTTGATTGAGAATATCATGGTTGAAAGACACAATGGTTGAAAGACAGACAGGACGGGAAGCAATAATGTGTTATGTCACCCCATGTATGAATGAAAGAATGAATGAATGAATGGTCTTTATTGTCATTGCTACAGTACAGGTACCAAACAACGAAATTTAGGAGGGGTGGCTCCCCTGGTGTTAGGAAAGAAAAAAAACTTTAAAAAAACACTTTAAAAAAACGCAAGAAGGGAAGGAGCTGGTTTACATGTATAAGGCAAGATGACTGTCACAGTGACTTCGTATAAGTTCAGCCCGTTTCTCCTGATAATACAAGGACGTCTAGAAGATAAGTATTGAGGTGGTTAGGTTAGGTGGGTAGCTTGCGAGGAGGAAACTTTGAAGAAAAAAAACACTTAAAGATAACAGAATATTAGTAGCTATCAAATGTTACCACAGATGGCGCTCTAATAGCTCGGTGCTGAACTTCGACCCCGGCTTTGGGTATGGAGTGCCATTGAAAATCTGGACTTTTTAGGACAAAATAAATGGAACACGTTTTGCAGGTAGGTCCTCAATTTAGGTTAGCTTAGCAAGATATATTACGAGCTGCTCAAGCTAGCAGGCTAGCCAATTAATGTTGTGTCAAGAAAGTTTGCTCGGTTTAGCTTGTCTACATACCTAACATCAGCGAAACACAAAGGTAAAGCGGATAACACAGTTAAGACAATATTCTTGATATTCATTCCCAACATTGCTGAATGAAAAACTGAAAATGCAGTTATTTTGAGACCAGGAGGAAAGCTAACTGTTATTCGCAAGCGTGCTTAGCCAACAGAGAGTGTTTGGCGTCCCCTCCCGGTCAAGTGTTTCCCTATGGTTACTTTCCACCCTCTCGAGCTCTGAATGATGATCTGAATGATGATCTGAATGATGAATGATGATCTGAATGATGATCTGAATGATGATCTGAATGATGATCTGAATGATGAATGATGATGATCATAAAGAAGAAGAAATGTCAATCTCCTCACCACCAAATATGACCATCTTTATTTGACAATATTACTCAAGTTTACAAATATTACTTGATCAACTAACAAAGATACTCAGACAGTAAACAAGAGCAGGTTCATCATACATATAAACAAGGGGACATTTGAAAGAACGTTATATACGTATATGTATATGTATACTCTGAACCCTGACATACAGTAACCTTTTAGAATCGCTGCTTTCGTGCCTTGGCTGCAGCGGGTGGCGTTCGTAAAGTCGCTTTTGGAAATCTGACCGGCACTCGTGGAACGCCTCTCGTCCAATCGAATGACTCGATCCCCTTTAGACGTTGAACCCAGTGTGCGCGCCGGCGCTCTCAGAGCGAGTTTACGAACGCACCAAACAAGCTGTGCGAGCGCAGCGCAGCGCGAGCAGACTCAGAGCGACTGAACGCTGAATGCCATGATTTCCATTGATAATACATTCATCCAAGGACAGTTTTAGTTTGACAAAAAGGGCCTTTTTGTTTGGTGGCCCCAAGCAATTGCCTTGGTTGCCTCTATGGACGGGGCGCCTCTGAGTGGAGCCACGAGTGCATTAAGTTGGTCTACTGTACTGGGTGCATTTCTAGCGACAAAGAGCTTGATGCTAACATTGTATTCGTTTTCTTTTAGGTGACTTTCACATCTATTCTTTGAGTTAACGTTTACTCCCTTGCCCGTTTGGAAGCCGTTGTTGTTGTCATGGTGGTGAACTGGGTAGTTTGAACCAACACAACAGTAGTTTCAGTTAATCACTTATCCTGCATCGGGACTATAGCTAATACAACCTCCATATTAGGATACATGTTTCGTATTTGTACATATTGACATTCATAACGCAACCAAATACTCTATGCTTCGCAGACTTGTTAAGACTGGGAGGAATTTTAGTTGCCAGAGACTATTTGTGCATATAACGAAGCTACCACTGGGGGCGCTATATGCATTCAGCACCGGTTGTATTCAACAGTCTACAAACGTTTGCTATAATGAAGCTAAGCTAAGTTGGAATGCTACAGTTTGTTACCTGAAGCGTGAGTTGCATTCACTCGTGAGCACCGCTGGACTGGCCATACAATCTTTCTGCCCGCTGGCAGATGGGCCGCTCTAGTTTTGGGCCGGTCGGCCCAAACCCCCCCCCCCCCCCCCCCAATAAAAAAAATAATAATAAAAAAACTAGCGCGGCCGAGCCCAAACTAGCGCGGCCCAAAATAGCGCGGCATCAACTAGCGCTGAATCAAGCGGCGGCCCCCGTTTATACTAACACATGGGCTGGCCCAATCACATGCTTAGGCCCTGCTGTCCATCGGCCCTCTCCCCCACTCTGATCCCTCGGCCGACAACCCAAGTGCAGTGTCATGTTCGTAGATAAGATAGTGAAAGGGGGTGCCCAGAAAATTAGGGAGAAAAAAAGTAAGAAGCTAGCAGAGGATGCCTCAAAATGTCAGAAACTGACAGATATGTTCTCTGCATCGACTGTGGGGGCTAGGCCTACTACAGCTGCGGCTGCCACAGCAAAATCTTTACCGCTAACTAACGTTAGCACTGATGTGCCGTTAGCAATTGAGGAGGAGACAGAGGACACAGCTAGAGAGGTAAGCAATGTTGTTACTTGGTTTTACAAAAGCAAAGTTATGTTAGTCGCTTGCATTGGCCAGATTAAGGGAGCAGCAGCAGAGAATGTCTTATGACTTATGCTAACCCGTACAGGCAGCATGATTGCATTGCGCTTCACCAGGACTTGGCTGGAATTCATGCACACACAGTGATCTCTCTCGTGGTGTAACGTTAGTGCTGCTTGGCTGTGGACTCTATAGCTAACGTTAGATGGGGGTGTTCTGCATTTTGTGACTTTCTATTTTGTTGCTAGCTAGCAAGTTGAGGTATCACTGTCACTGACATAAATGCAATACCAACAATGGGTGTTAATAATACTTTTTATTTGAAAATAAAAATATTTAAAAAAAAATCTACACTAGCCTAGTTCAGAACTAATGAATGATTTTATTGCATGGAGAATCTCATGCAGTCTGCAACCCAATAATGTCGTCTTGCAACCTTCCATTTGAAATGACTGGGCTTCTGGTGTAACATAATGCAATCATGCAGCCTGTGTGTACATGTAAATGAGAACTTTGCTGATTTTGACAACCAGTTAGTTTACTTCTCTGTCCATGTCTTGTTGAACCAGGTTGAGCTGCTGCTGCCCTCCCCAGTCCCCAGAAAAGCAGAGTGTCAGGGAAAGAGAGGAAAAGGAGAGAGAAAAAGATGAAACAGAGGAAACAGAGTGCCACGTTCAGGACTTCAATTACTTTGCCTGTCCTGAGCCTTCCATGCTAGATCACTTTTTAGATTACCACCCTCAGCAGAGAACCAAAAATACAGCCGCACAAAAGTATTTCACATGTGCAGATGGCACCAGTAGGAAGTGGCTCACATAATATTGCGAAGAACAGCATACATTGTTTTGTTTTGTCTGTATGGCATTTGGCAATAGCACTGACCCCAGAAAATGTATTACTGGAATGACAGGATGGAGACGTGCGCAACAGAATGTGGAGGAGCATGAAAAGAGTGCTACACACCGAAAGTGTGCTGAAGCCTATTTTCTAAGAAGTAGAAAAGGAGATATCCAGAGCAAGTTTGCTGGCAGTCAGATGTCTGCTCATAGGCAGCAAGTAAGAAAGAAACGCCAGGTTTTGGAGTGTGTTGTGGATGTGGTGAAGGTGATAGGCAAGAGGGGCTTGAGCTACAGGCATGTGGAGAACGAGGCAGCATACAAGTGGGACGACAGTACCCTGGATCATGGCAACTTTTTGGAGCTCATCCTTATAATAGGAAAGTGCAATGTTAGCCTCAAAGAGCATCTTGAGGAGTGCATTAAAAAGAGCAAAGAATTGCATGCATCCAGTGGAACAAAAGGTAGAGGGTCCCTCGTCACCTTACTGTCCAAGACCACTGTAAACTCAGTGATAGACAGTATTGGTCATCTCATTCAGGAGACCATCGCAAGTGACATACAAAAAGCTGGAATGTTCACTGTTCAGCTCGACACCACACAGGACATAACCAGCCAGGATCAGTGTGCCGTCGTTATTCGTTACGTGACAGAGGAAGTCCATGAGAGGCTGGTTGCTGTGGTGAAGTGCCATGCATCCACAGGGCAATACTTTGTGGAATTGCTCTCTGGGGTCCTGGATGGTCTGAAACTGGACAAGGCCATGTGCATCGGCAACTCAACAGATGGAGCATCAAATATGCAGGGTCAGTACAGAGGCTTTTCAGCACTTATGGCATCCCAGTCTCCTACTCATGTCCATGTATGGTGCTATGCCCATGTACTGAATCTTGTCCTGGCAGACACGACTGGAAGTGTTTTGGAAAGTGGATCTCTGTTCAGTCTACTAAACGACGTGGCAGTCTTCATCAAGGACTCATATCAGAGGGTCATACTGTGGGACAATGAAGCCCAAGACAAAAGGCACAGACGACTATCTCCAATAGGAGAAACACGGTGGTTGTCCAAGCATGAAGCAGTTGGAAAAGTGTTTGGACACTTTAATAAACCGACAAGCAGCCTCTACCTCGAAACAGTGCTCACACTGACAGCCATAGAACAGCAGGCAAAGGAGAAGCCAACCATCCGTGCCAAAGCAAGAGGGCCTCCTCAAATACGAAACCGTCTTAACAGCACAGATCTTCCTCAGAATATTTGAGCTGACCACGCCACTCTCCAAGTACCTCCAGACCAGTGGGATGGAAATCCTCTCCGCCCATCGGATGGTGATGGATGGCCACACAAGACAGCCTCAAAAACATCACACGGGATTTCACTACTGTGAAGGCGGCTGCAGACACCTTTGTAAAGTGGGCCAACGAGAACTTGGAAGAGAGTGAGGGAGGAGCAGACATCGAAGTGGAGACTTCACTCCCCAAGAAAAGAATAAGGAAGAGGAAGAACATGCCGGGAGAGAAGGCTCTAGATGAGGTACCTGACAATGCTCTCAGAGCATACGAGGTGAATGTCCACAACCTAATTCTGGACACAGCCAGCGAGGTAATCCAGAGAAGGTTTTTAACAAACGGCACTCTCATTAATGATTTGGCATGCCTGGACCCCAGGAACTTCAACAATTTCAAGACGACAGACCTTCCTCACAATGCTTTCCAGGACCTCAGCAAATGTCTAATCAGATTTGACAGCAGGGCTACAGTGGAAAACCTTCAGATGGAAATGAAGAACTTCGCTCTGCAGTGGGACAGGCTTAAGGCATCCCACATGGAGGAATACACTGCCAGAACAGTGGAAGAAGATGGGTCTGCAGGAGAGGATAAGGAGCCAGATATTGTCAGCAAAAGCTGCGCCTCCTGCAGAAACTGCCCACTCTGCTGCTTTCAGGTACTTCGACAGTTCAACATGCTCTCAGATGCCTACCATGTCCTTGGGCTTGCCTACAAGTACCTGCTGACGCTCTCCGTAACCCAGGTGGCCTGCGAGAGAACATTTTCAACACTCAAGTTCATCAAGAACAGACTGAGGAGCACCCTGTCTGCAGACAAGCTGGAGACGTTCTTGTTGATGGCGACCGAAAAAGATGTCCTCATGGGGTTGGACTCTGACACCATCATTGACAGGGTAGCTGAGAAGAGTGACCTCATGAGAAAGATGCTCCTCTAGCTTAAAAAGGTGAGACATATATTTAAAAATATCTAAATTCTCATCACTAGGCTAGTCCAGTCTCAGGGATGTGTGTGCCACACACCGCCACCTACTGTGCGGGAGTGTGCCACAGACTTGCCAAACAAATGCTAATCTCTCTCCTTTTCTCTCTCTCTTTCTCTCTATGTCTCATAGGATGCCTTCCCTTGTCATGTTTTAAAGACTGCAGCCTTTCCGTTTGTGTTGGTTGATCTGGAGTTCACAGGCAGCGTTTTGACTTGGTGAGTATACACTATATAGACTTGCTGCAAATCTGTTTTTTGATTCCCAGAAGATTCTGATCTGAATCTGTCATGTAATCATTCCTCTCTCCTTCTCTCTCTCTCTCTCTCTCTCTCTCTCTCTCTCTCTCTCTCTCTCTCTCTCTCTCTCTCTCTCTCTCTCTCTCTCTCTTTCTCTCTATGTCTCATAGGATGCCTTCCCTTGTCATGTTTTAAAGACTGCAGCCTTTCCGTTTGTGTTGGTTGATCTGGAGTTCACAGGCAGCGTTTTGACTTGGTGAGTATACACTATATAGACATGCTGCAAATCTGTTTTTTGATTCCCAGAAGATTCTGATCTGAATCAGTTATGTAATCACTTATCATGTCTTCTCACTCCTTGTCTCTTTATCTCTGCCCCTCCCTCTACTCTGTTCCTCTCACTATCTTTCGGATATGGCCATTAATTGTCCAGGTGGAGATTGAAAGGGCTGAGCCTTTCGGAACTGGGTGAGTATCCAATCTTTTCAGCTATAGCCATCTTTTACATGTGTTGCTGTACCATGTCTCACATATCTCTTGTGTGTGTGTGTGTGTGTGTGTGTGTGTCTTTCTCTCTCTTCCCTATTGCATTGTCTGATTTTTTTTTTACAGTGGTGTTATATTGAGTGATATTTGATAGTGGGTAGTGGTGGTCTAGTGGATAGTGAGTTGGACTTGTGATCGGAAGGTTGTGAGTTCAAATCCCGCCTGAAGCCACACCACTACTAGTGTGCCCTTGGGTAAGGCACTTAGCCCTCAGTTACTCCAGGGGGAATGTCCCTGTAATTCGTAATTGTAAGTCGCTTTGGATAAAAGCGTCTGCTAAATGGCAAAATTAATTATATTGTTTGTATTTAAAATGTTAATAAATAATTGTAATTATTCCTATGACTGCAGAGCTTTTTGTTATACAACTACTTAACAGTATTAAAATGTTAATAAATAATTGTAATTATTCCTATGACTGCCGAGCTTTTTGTTATACAACTACTTAACAGTATTGAGTATGGGTATTGTTTGCTCAGCACAGCAGCCATGTCTCATCACCGTGGAGTCCGTCAACAGTGAGTGAGTACACTGGTTCACACTTGCATTGGTATACTTGCTGTCCATGTCACTTACTCCGCTCTATAGGGGTTTTTACAAATGGTATATTCAACAGACTGCCAGCATGTTGATCGGCGGTGTCGGACCGATTGGCCGGTCTGAGCCACATGGCAGGGCCTAATTTTTGTCCCAGTCCAGCCCTGCTCGTGAGTCGTGATTAATACCAAGTTATGCTGTATTTGGTCAATTATCAGCCAATTAAGTTGTAATGTAAGTATGATTTGTAATTTGTTCGCTTGGTGTACTTTCGACATTACCTACATTGTTCCCCAGAGCCGGTTGTTCAGTTGAACTGACATTCGAGGGTGGGGGTGGGCCTGAGGAGACTGTTGTAAAGGGCGTGTAGACAACTGTTGAAAGTCACTGATGCTACGTTGTGGTGCAGTTGTCAATTAGCCTATGTTTGGAGTTGTATCCTGTTAGGATTGTTATTCATAGAAGAAGCGCGACACTCCAGGGGGAAAAAACACACAAAAAACATTTTCCAGATTAACCTCATGACGTTTCAGTCTTACGACCTTCATCTGACCATTCTTGTTTGTTTATGTTTCTACTTTTCTTGCAATGTATACATTATTAACATTTTAAACACCTTTAGATTTGTCTCGGGTGTGAGCACATACATGAAACATGTTTACTCTGACTTTACAATTGGTTTACAATTGACTAATAGGTGCCGATTGACACCTATTAGTAAATGTTCTTAATACCTAGCAGCTGAGAATGTGATTTATAATTGAGAATCACCTGCATGTTCCCATTCAAAGGTTGCAGTTGCTGGCTAAGACATGGATGGAAATGATCTTAGGTTTATTAAAGTGCATTTTACATTGTCACATTACATGTTAACTCAAACTCACATGGACCCACCAATGAAAGGTTTTGTATTTGGGTTTACTTGGGTTTTGTGTGTTTCCCTGGCCTCTGCTCTCATTTGTTTCCACCTGCTGTGTGTCTGCAGCATGAGTGAGGACAGAGATGAGCTGCTGTGCATCGACACAGACTCCAATGTAGCAGAGCAGAGGGAGAGCTGTAAGGTGAAACTGAAATGGACACACGAGGAGGTGAGTGACTGAGACTGCTCAGCGTAGATGCTAAGTGGAATCCTTGGGACGATCATACCCTTAACCATGATCTTATCTTAATAATAATACTATTAATAATAATAATACATTAGACATATATAGCGCTTTTCGAGACATTCAAAGACGCTTTACAAACTGAAAAGATTGAGTAGTAATAAAAAATAAAATAAAAAATAAAAAAGTATAATTAAGGTAGTGCTGGGGTGCACAAAAATGGTATCACAAATATATAAATGTCTACAAGTACACATGTCAGGGAATACTTTGGATATTAAGGAAAAATGGGAGTTGGAGATCAATGTTATTATTGAAGATGAAATGTGGGAGGTTGGACATAAAATAGGTGGACATAAAATAACATAAAATAGCTCCTTATCTCTCTATGGTACGCATTATGAAGCCAGTTGGGAAAAAAATTTTGGAGTGTTTTTTTTGTCATAGAATAGACCAAATAAACATAATCTAAAGACATTTTCAATAAATATTTTTTGGGGGGTACTTTTTGCCTTGAAGCAACACTGTACCATAATGGTCAGTCAAAGTCAGCTTTATTGTCAATCCAATATATGTACAGACATACAGAGGGCTGAAATTGCGTTTCCCTCTCATCCACGGTGCATAGCAAACAAAAACAATAAATAACAATATAATACGACAAGATTAAAAAAAACTATAGTATATACAACAAATACTAGATAAAAGATTTGAAATGTGCGGTACAATGTACAGGGGTGGAATACAATATGAACAATGACAATAGTGCAATAGCGGTAATTGGCTCAGTATAATAGAGTAAAGTGGCTTAAGTACGTAAATGTAAGTAATGGTAAGTAATGGCATGGAGAGTGCCCCTAAGAGGTGCCCCCGAGAGGCGCGCCTGCCCCCTGAGAGGCGCGCCTGACCAGTGTCATGGTGAATCCATAATGGTACAGTGTTGCCTCAAGGCAACATTTGCAACTTACCATAATTTTAACAAGTTTCCATTACTTAATTAGCAAAGAAAGTAAATTAAACTATTAGAAAGTAAGCTTTACTCATCTATTATTATGAATAAAAAAAATTCCAGATTGAAAAAGGCCAGGAAAATAGGTTTTCAGACGATGTTTGTGGAGAGAAATGGCTATGCTGATCCTTGTGGGACAGTCTGCAAAAAAGGGATTCAGCATGGCCTACAGAGAGACATGTGACAAATTCAAACACTGCTTTTGGTTCCTTATGGCCCTGCCTCTTTTTCTAAGTATTGCATCATAACTGGGGATGCATTGTGTGAATGTAAAAAGCCAAGAATGGGTATGTTGCCTAGAGGCAACAAGGTACCATAGATTAAGGAAAGAATTTAATTGGAAATTAAAAATGAGATATTTTAGGACTCCTTTTATCATATAAAAATATAACAGAACGACAACGAATTTGTGTTGGAGGGGGATTGTAAACAGATTGAAGATCACACACACATATTTTGGGACTGCCCGAAATTGAGGTTGTACTGGGAAGGAATTTGTGCAGAGATATTTGCCATCTTGAATGTTAATGTACCATTAGAACCACAATATTATATTTTAGGAGTAATCCCGGATGGGGCTATGGATAAGAAGCTTTATTTACTACATGTTCTTCTCTTGGTGGCAAGAAAGATGGTGAGCGTGTCTTGGCTTAAACCATTACCACCCACCCTATATCAGTGGCGAGACAGGCTGCTGATGGTGTACACAATGGAAAAAATAACAGGGAGACTCCAGGTGAAGACAGTCATATTAGTAAATAGATGGGCTCCTGTAATTGCTTATTTTGGGTTTCAAGTGTGAAAAGGTGCAGTACAGACATAAAGGTAGACCTGACCATGACTGATTTTTACTTTATTTGAATGCATTTGTGTCTTGTCGAATCAATGTTCATTCATTCCTATGTGTGTGGAAGTAACTTAATTGATGCCATGAATTACAGTATATGAGTTATGTGAGTACATAATGAGTATGAGGTTGAATAAACATTTTGTTAAAAAAGAAAAGAAAAGTAGTGCTGGGGACACATGGGAAGGGGAGGGGGAGAGAGTTAATTGGTGAAGGCAACCATGACCTTATCATAACCGTTTCAAATGTCAACTTCCAATGGCGTGCCGTCAGAGTCAGGCCGTCCCAAGCATCTGACAGCATTTTTTGCTCAGGTGCCACGCCCCAACAATCTAAAATGCCTATCCTATCCTAGTTTGTCCAGACTTGCAGTGACAAACATAAGTACAGAGGTGTCTTCTCTGATTATTTAAAAACATATTTTTGCAGGATGAAAATCTCAAGATTCTGGTTCAGAACTTTGGGAAGACCGACTGGAAAACCATTGCCAGCTTCCTACCAGTGGGTATCGAGAACTACTAATGATTACAATGAAGGCTGTGTAATTGAATTCATTTGTTTTTCAAATGTAATTGATCCATTCATTGCCATTAGGATTTTAAATGTGTTAATGATTGTCCCTAACTGAGGAGAACCTAACACAATCGTAATTCCTATAGGGTCGTTCAGAATACCAGTGTACGCATCGCTTCATGAAAGTTCTGGACCCAGATCTGGTCAAAGGGGCCTGGACCAAGGAGGAGGATGAGAAGGTGAGTAGAACCAAGACGTGTCATCTGGATGGTTCTCAACTCGACTGCTGCATTCATAACATGTCGGAACTAGGAAACTCTGAAATGTCCAACTTGGAAACTCGCTGTAAAAAGATGATAACCGAGTTTCCCGCTTGGAGAGTATGAACCAATAGGAAGCTCTAATCAAAATACCTTACATTGAACTGAGGTTTCTGAGTTTCAGACATGTCATGAATGCAGCATTAGATTTAGTAGGTCACAGAACGTCCCTCTCCCCCCACCCCCAGTCTTGCCTAGAAGTGATAGATATTGAGAGAGGTATATAATGGCGCTTCTCCACTACCGTCCCGTACCGTACCGGAACCCGTGCTCCCGCTTTGTTTTGCTTTCTCCACTGCCAACTGGCCCGTACCAGGCCATAGTACCGTACTGATTTTAGCTACTGCTCCTGAGTCGGAGCGAAAATTACTATCCGTGCTACTATGTGACACGTCAAGTTTGTGTAGACTGTGTAGGCTGGAGGAGATGTCCTCTTTTTACAAGAAACCCATTTAAAAAAAAAAGAACATGACAAATTGAGTAGGGGACAAATTTACTCCAGTTCATATGGAACACAGAAGAGGGGTGTTGCTATAATTATACAACCACACATACCATTTATAGAAGAACAACATATATACGATAAAGAGGGCAGGTTTGTTTTAGTAATTGGTAAAATAGAGTCAAATACTGTCTCATTTTTAAATGTATACTATCCACCGGAATTAGGCCCAGAATTCATGTCAGAAATAATCGAAATGTTAATGACAAAATGTAAAGGAATCACCCTAATGGGAGGAGATATGAATCTTACAATAAATTCTAGGCTAGATTCCTCAAATAATAAACCACACAGAGCTGATAAAACATCATCAATTTTAAGAAGTGCAATGTCAGAATTTGGATTAGTAGACATATGGAGGATGCTAAATCCAACTAAAAAAACATATACATATTATTCTGGACGATTTCCAACTTCCAATAGACTGGATTATTTCTTCATGTTTAAAAAAGACGTAGAGAGGATGGAAACATGTACAATAGGCACAAGGGATTTATCAGATCATGCTATGCTATCTATAACTATACATTTGGATATAAAGCAAGGAGAAAAAATATGGAGATTAAACAACTCACTTCTCCAAGATAAGATCTTTGTTGAAAAAATCAATAAAGCCATAAAAGAATACGTAGAGATAAATGACAATGGAGATACTAATCCAACTATTATATGGGAGGGCCTTAAAGCGGTACTACGAGGACAGATAATATCATATTGCGCATGGAAGAAAAGACAAACACAACAAAAACAGAAAATACTTGAACAACAAATACAACACTTGGAAGACAAATTAAAAAATACAAATGAAATAATAGTAAAAAAGAAGTATAAGGAGTTGGATAAAATTCGTACAGAGGAAGTGGAGAAATTAATGACATACACCAAACAGAAATATTACGATGGAGGACCTAAGTCTTTAAAACTCCTAGCATATCGACTTAAGACACAGACTAAAAAAGCACACATTTCGAAATTGAAGACTGTAGAAGGCTCTGGAACAATAACGGAAAAGGATAAAATAGCTGAAGAATTCGTAAAATATTATGAGAACCTTTATAAAAACACAGGAAACATTGACCTGGGACTAATGAAAGATTTCTTACATAAGTTAAACTTAAAGCAAGTAACAAGATCAAAAAATGAACAGCTCATTAAGGACATCACAGTAAATGAAATACAACATCAAATAAATAATCTTAAAATGGGGAAAACACCAGGTGATGATGGATATACTAATGAATTTTATAAAACTTTTCAAAAACAATTGATACCACTACTTTTACAAGCATATAAGTTTGTATTACAAACGGGAAATTGGGCAACTACTTGGAACTCATCTATAATAACGGTTATACATAAAGAAGGTAAGGACGCTACTGAATGTTCGTCCTACAGGCCAATATCACTACTGAATACGGACCATAAAATAGTAACAGCCATTATTGCCAATAGGTTAAAGGACATCGTGCCAGATATAATAGACAGCGACCAATGTGGTTTTATACCAGGTAGGCTGCTGTCAGATAATATAAGGAGGACGTTAAATATAATGGACTACGCACAAAACAATGGTGCAAACCTTCTACTCTTAACACTGGATGCAGAAAAAGCATTTGACAGAGTGCTATGGCCATTCATGTTTGAAATTGTAAGAAGCTTTGGATTTCATGAGAATTTTAATAAATGGCTTCAAGGAATGTATAAAAATCCAGTGTCAAGAGTAAAAGTAAATGGCACAATATCCAGAAGATTTCCAATCTATAAAGGTACAAGACAAGGAGACACACTCTCAGCAGTTATATTTGCTATATGCATGGAAGGACTAGCAGAAAGTATAAGGAAAAATAATACCATCAAAGGCATAACGATAAAAGAGGAACAGCACAAACTGGCATTATATGCAGATGACGTGGTTGTTTATTTAACATCACCAGCCCAATCCTTACCAAGCCTAATGGAAGCAATTACAGAATATAGTAAACACTCTGGTTATAAACTAAATGAAAGTAAGTGTGAAGTATTAACAATTGGAGAACAGATAGATTCGGAAATTAAGGAAAAATACAAGTTGAAATGGGATGCAAAGAAAATCTAATATTTAGGAATCTACCTCACTGGAGATATAACAACATTATACACCGACAATTATCAAGCCCTTGAAAATAAAATGCGAGAAGATCTTAATAGATGGAAGATAACACCTGAATCCTTAATGAGTAGAGTAGAAAGCGTCAAAATGATGATCCTCCCACAGTTTCTGTTTTTATTTCAAACATTACCAGTTCCCATTCCACAGCGTAGCTTCAAAAAATGGAATACAATGCTCTCAAATTTCATTTGGAACTACAAAAGTAAACGGAAAAAACTTAGTATACTAACTCAAACCAGAGAAAAAGGAGGGTTTAATTTCCCTGATCTAAAGTCCTATTTCCATGCAACTCAAATAGATACAATAATGAAATGGATGAATAACTCGGTTCAAACCAAATGGAAAGACATAGAAAAACAAGCAATATCAATATCAATAGGAACACTACCTTTTCTGAGTCTAAAGGATATTCAAAAACATAGTGGAAATAACAGATGCATAGAAAATACCCTCAAAAATTGGAAAACTATTCGTAAAATGTATAAATGTGATGACAAATGTATTTATTTGAGAGAGATAGCCAGTGACCCAGACTTTTTACCTAATAAAACAGACAAAATGTTAGAAGAATGGGCTAGGAAGGGACTACAGGTGTACTCACAGATGGTTAAAAATGACATGATAGACTCATTTGAAACCTTAGTTAATCAATTTAATATAAGTAATAGCCATTTTTTAAGTACTTACAAATTAGAAGCTACCTTATAACACAGCAGAGGAGACAGGAACAAAGATCACATATACTAATGGAATATCTGATCAAAAATAGAAACAGTGAAAAGACAAAAATCTCAAAAATTTACAAAATCATGCAAGAAATCAAGATACAAGAAGATAACACTAAAGAAAAATGGGAAAACGAATTAGCAATAACAATTACGGATGACGATTGGAAAGAAGCATGCAAAAGAATATTTAAGACAACACAATCAAAATTCTGGAAAGAATTTGCTTGGAAAATAAATATGAAGATCTTCCTAACACCAAAAATGTTGTCAAAATATAGGCCAACAGGCAATGCAGAATGCTGGAGGAAATGTACGGAACGAGAAGGCAATCACACACACATTTTCTATACATGCCCTAAATTGAAAAGGTTTTGGGAGGCAGTTCAAGTAAAAATAAAAAATACATTTACCTTACAAAATCCTATACATCCAGTCAATATTATACTCTGTCTTATTCCATTAGATATATACAGAGAGGGAGATAAATATTTGTACACCATACTACGTATCGCGGCTTTAAAGCAAATCACACGTAAATGGTTGGACTTAAACCCACCATCCGTTAATAATTGGAAAAAAACTGTTGAAGACATAAAAGAAATGGAAAGAATTACTTGCAAAGTGGGAGGCCGTGAAGAGCAATTCACTATGAACTGGAGTAAATGGACCGAATGAATGAGTAGGAAGGAAGCCCCCCCCCCCCCAACCCTCCCCGATCCCACCCCTCCCACCCCCCTCCCTTTGTCTCTTACTTTTCTATTTCTATCCCTATAATTTCTCTCTTCTTTTTTTTTATATTTTCTCTCTAGTCTCTATTCTTTATTTTCTTTATTTCTTGTTCTCTCTATAAAAAATAAAAAAACAAACAAAAATGATGCAGGATGAACTTAAACAAGTGAAGAACTTGTAAAGTGTGTGAAATGAACTTGTGAAATGTAATGTAAAGTCCTGCAATAAAGTATAAAAAAAAAAAAAAAGTTTGTGTAGACAGAGCATCCAGTCCATTTCTTTCTCAGACGAACAGTAACACTCTCAATAGTGCATGTAGGCTAATTGAATAATTTAAACGATAGATTTACATTTTAAAAACGTAAATGTTTTAATACATTCAGACAGAAAGTAATCTCGCGACCCCTCCCACTTTAAGAACCGCTGCAGTAGACTATACCTGCTCTGCAACCCATGATGGATGATATTGTCCCTCCCACCAGATGATGGATCTGCTGTCTAAGTATGGGGACAAGCAGTGGGCGATGGTTGCCCGGCATCTGAGGGCTCGTCAGGGGAAACAGTGTCGCGAGCGATGGCACAACCACCTGAACCCCGACGTGAAGAAGTCCTCCTGGACACCAGAAGAAGACCTGATCATCTACAAGGCCCACTGCGTCCTGGGGAACCGCTGGGCCGAGATCTCCAAGCTGCTGCCCGGAAGGTAGATACTGTATGATGTGTTAAAATAAACTGAATCTAGACTGAATACATCTAAATAATGTGTAATCATCTCAATTGACTAGAATGAATTGCACGTCATTACAGTATATCTCAAAAGTGAGTACACCCTTTAGATTTTTGCAAATATTCTGTCATATCATTTCAGGGGATAACACTATCTTAATGAAACTTTGATATAACTTGAAGTAGTCAGTGTGCTGCTTGAATAACAGCATAGATTTATTGTCCATTGAAAATTACTCAGTACACAGCTGTTAATGTCTAAACAGCTGGCAACAAAAGTGAGTACACCCCATAGTGAACATGTCTAAATTGTGCCCAAAGTGTCAATATTTTGTGTGACCACCATTGTTATCTAGCACTGCTTTAACCCTCCTGGCCATGGAATTCACCAGAGCTGCACAGGTTGCTTCTGGAATCTTCTTCCACTCCTCCATGACGACATCACG
Source organism: Nansenia antarctica (assembly GCF_963989245.1). Taxonomy (NCBI): domain Eukaryota; kingdom Metazoa; phylum Chordata; class Actinopteri; order Argentiniformes; family Microstomatidae; genus Nansenia; species Nansenia antarctica. The sequence continues at coordinate 58,510,797 of NC_137675.1, read as the reverse complement.
GAGCCCACGGATGTTGGACACCTTGCACTCCTCCACCTTCCTCTTGAGGATGCCCCACATGTGCTCAATTGGGTTTAGGTCTGGAGACATACTTGGCCAGTCCATCACCTTAACCTTCAGCTTCTTCAGCAAGGCCGTTGTCATCTTGGAGGTGTGTTTAGGGTCAGTATCATGTTGGAAAACTGCCCTAAAAAACGGCCCAGTTTCCGAAGAGAGGGGATCATGCTCTGCTGCAGGATGTCACAGTATATATTGGAATTCATGTGTCCCTCAATGAAATGCAGCTCCCCAGTGCCGGCAGCACTCATGCAGCCCCAGACCATGATGCTGCCACCACCATGCTTGACTGTGGTCATGTTTCCAGTAACTCATGTTCTTGGATTCATTGTCTTCAGCAAACTGTTTGCGGGCTTTCTTATGCATCGGTTTCAGAAGAGGCTTCTGTCTGGGGCGACGGCCATACAAACCGATTTGATGCAGTGTGTGGCGTATGGTCTGGGCACTGACAGGCTGACATCCCACTTCTGCAACCTCTGCAGCAATGCTGGAAGCACTCGCACGTCTATTTTTGGAAACCAACCTCTGGATATGACGCTGAGCACGTGGACTCAACTTCTTTGGTCGACCCTGGCGAGGCCTGTTCCGAGTGGAACCTGTCCTGGAAAACCGCTGTATGATCTTAGCCACTGTGCTGCAACTCATTTTCAGGGTGTTGGCAATCTTCTTATAGCCAAGGCCATCTTTGTGAAGTGCAATAATCCTTTTTTTCAGCCGCACAGAGAGTTCCTTGCCATGAGGTGCCATGTTGTCCAGCATTCAGAGAGAATTGTGCCCAAAACACCAAATTTAACAGCCCTGCTTATCATTTACACCTGAATCCTTGTAACACTAACGAGTCACATGACACCAGGGCGGGAAAACAACATCATTGGGCACAATTAGGACATTTTCACTATGGGGGTGTACTCACTTTTGTTGCCAGCTGTTTAGACATTAACAGCTGTGTACTGAGTAATTTTCAAAGGACAATAAATCTATACCAGTGTTTCCCCTACCATTGCCTTGGCCAACGGAACCCCCCGCCCCCAAGAAAGAGGAATTATTACGGACGTAAACACCAAACATCTGACAAGCAGGCTAAAATATCAGCTTTTTTTAAATGCACCGAACCCGAATCTGGCGAGTGGCAAGCCCATGTCATGGGCTCGTTGGTAACGTTAGTCCGCCAGTAGTCTCGCATAGACAATTGTATTACGGGACTTTTATTTTTGAAATTCCTTGAAAGAAAGCTACCGGACAAGAGTTTCATGGCATCTTTCTGCACGCGCGTTAACTTGAGTCTGCAGTCGAAGCGGGAGGCGAGCGCTGATGGAAGAACCTGTGTTTACGCGAGCTGCATGTAAGAACGTAGCAAGTCTCTAACACCAGGGACAGCGACGGAAACAAGTCACAGACTTGTCACAGACTTTATCGCCCTAACCCTGACAATCACAAGTAGGATCATTGCTTGGTCGATGTATTGTATTTTTTTTGGGTCAATTAATCAAATCAAATAAAAAATGTGCATACAACATCGTATCTGGTAGCCTACTGGTACTTTCAAACCGCAAGTTGTTTATTAATATCACAAGGTTTTTTGCATGAAATAAACTTCTCTGTGAGCGGCAATTCCTTCGACTCACATACACGCGATGTATGTATTTTTAAGAGAAGTGGCCAACACCCTCATCACCAACGGTGACATCGTCGTTATACTTAGGTTAGGGCGGGAGGTGTGAATGTTGTGGTTAAGTATGCTAGTTCTGTGCCCCGCGGTGGTGTAGCGGTCTAAGCACTGGCCACTAGTGCAAGTTGCCCACCGGGGACTGGGATCGTATCCCAGCTCGCCAGATCCGGATATGGCTGGGGCACACACGGGGAGCAACATATTGGGCGGTATAGGAGTAGTTCCGGACAAGGATCCGTCGCGCAACACCGCCCCCGTCTGGTGCTGGAGTAACGGTACTGGGCTCGAGGAGCCAGTCAGCTAGTCTGCCTGGCGCCCTCCTCTGGGACTGCCGGCCACGGGGTCGTGCGGCGGATCCTACGCAATAGGCAGGGGATAATTGGATGCTAGGTTGGGTTCAATTGGCTACCAAATTGGGTGAAAAAAGGGGATAAAATCTGGAAAACAAATATATATATATTTTTTTTAAAGTATGCTAGTTCTACCGTCAGTTGGCCTCGCCTGTACGTATCCTGCCTTGGCTGTTTATCACACACACACGCTCACACCTTGGCAGTGGGCCTCACAAAAAAGCCCCCTGCCTCTCTGGGACTTCCCCTCCTGAGGTTTAGGGTTGGGTACCGAAAATCGGTACCGGTAGGTACCGGTTACTTTACATTCGGTATGTACCCGTACCGAATCGCAAAGGAGATTTCGGTACCTCATTTCGGTACTTTTCTATCTCGCTCCGGTGTCAACTGGTGACTCGTGACGTCACATCGCCTGTTAAATTTCCACTCAGTGAAAGCAGCGAGTACGGAAGGATAACGAGAAGGTTGCTAATAGCAACTTCCGCTAACGGGTTGGCATAACGCGACGCTCGACTTATGGGTGCATTCCGTAAACTCGTTCTGGAATTCTGATCACCACTCGTGGAATGCCTTCTGTCCAATCAAATGACCCCTTATGACGTCGGGCCCAGTGTGCGCTGCGACGCTCTCAGAGCGAGTTTACGAACGCAAGCCTTTGATTGGACAGTGCACTCCAGGATTCGACGCGTCTGTTGATGACGTAGTGCGGATGTGTGGCTGCGTCTCTCTCTGCGAGGTGGACAACATGATCGGGGATCTCCTGATATTCGGGTACTGTGTCAGATCATGTATATATCATGTAGATATATCCTTATCCTACTACTGTGTCTGAAAAATCAATCGTCATCATGGACCAGAGAGGGGGAGGGGAGTAGTAGTAGCTGAGCGGCAACAGAGTTTGGATTTTGACGAGGTGGAGGGCTCCAGTTCATCAGAGTTATATTTCCTCTCGGTCTTCTTGGTTCTGGGGGCTATGCAGGCCTCTTCACTAGATCCCTTTTCTAAGAATATTCTGATGTCCTTGAGGGGCTGCCGAACAAGTGTGTACTCGTATTCGACATCAGTACCAACGATAGGCACCCCCAGCTTAATGGAGTCCCCAAGGCTCAGGAGTTTTATTTTCATTTATTTTAATTTGAGTGTATATTTAACTAATATATATTGTGCCTCAGCAATAAAAAAGTGAAAAGCTGTTTAATGTTGTCGACCGTGTTATTATTATATATATATATATATATATATATATATATATATATATATATATATATATATATATATATATGTCATTTAAAAAAATCTAAAGTACCGAATTAAGTATCGGTTAGGTACCGGTACCGGATAAAACCCAAACGGTACCCAACCCTACTGAGGTTAGGGTGAAGGGTTTGGTTAAAGGGACACTTCACCAATTTTGAACATCATATCACATTCATTATCTTGGGTCTTGGAGTCAAAAAGATAAGAGAAAATGTCATGCGGAAATTACCCCCTGTTATGTTGATTTGGGTTAAAATATATATATATTTGGGGTAAAAAAAAAAAAATCCATCTGACTGGAAACGCGCATCTTTCTGCACGTGCGTTAACTTGAGTCTGCAATCGAAGCGGGAGGCGCTGATGGAAGAATCTGCATGTAAGAACGTAGCCAGTATGTGCATACAACATCGTATCTGGTAGCCTACTGGTACTTTCAAACCGCAAGTTGTTTATTAATATCACAAGGTTTTTTGCATGAAATAAACTTGTCTGTGAGCTGCAATTTCTTCGACTCACATACACGCGATGTATGTATTTTTAAGAGAAGTGGCCAACACCCTCATCACCAACGGTGACATGGTTAGGTTAGGGTGGGAGGTGTGAATGTTGTGGTTAAGTATGTCAAATTGCAGATAACTAGCACAAATAATTGGGTGGGAGAGGTTTTGGGTCACAAAATCTCACTCCAAACTTTTGGTGAAACTTGGCAGCCCTGGTGTCAAAGAACTAGCAAGCTAACTAGCTAGCTCAGAGGTGATTATATGAGCTAGTCTGCTGCACACATGCCAGCTAAAGAGCTAACTGGATGCACTTTATTATTTTACTTAAAGTAGATATACCATCTTTCTTATTCTGCTAGAATTGGGCTTTATGGTAATACCATAATGGCATATTTACAGTACATGGTCAGTGGATTGAAGCATTGGAAATGTCTGTTTTTTATAGTTGGACATACACATTTTTTTCAGGTGAGAGAGTAAAGTCAAAATGACATTATCTGACTGCATTGCCCACAGCAATCCAATATTCAATTATAATTATGTTATAAATTGATATGGATCAATTTATACCTCTTATTAGATTATACATACTCGGTTGTTATGTTTGCCTTTTGGTTGACAGCAAAAGAGGGAGAGAGGAGGATAGAGAGGGAGAGAAGGAGAACGAGCAGGATGGTGCACCAGAGAGAGAGAGCGCAAGAACCAGGTGAGAAAGTGGACAGGTAGTCAAGACCACATAAGTAAGTAGCCTTGAGAACCGATGGTTCTCGAGCCTAATGGCCCATAGGGCAGGAGCCTATCTCCTGTTTCCATAGCGTGAGGCGGCTTAATGTACAAGTTAGTACACTCCCTGGACATGACGCTGGTATGTCGCAGGGTCTTACCCCCTGGGGGTCCATGCCACGGTCCATGCCACCCCCCCAAGGCAGCAAACCTAGGGGAAACACTGTATACTGTTATTCAAGCAGCACACTGAGTACTTTAAGTTATATCAAAGTTTCAGTAGGATAATGTTATCCCCTGAAAGGATATAACAGAATATTTGCAAAAATCTAAAGTGTGTACTCACTTTTGAGATATACTGTATGTCTGATTGGGTTGCTTAGTGTCTGTTAGAAATTGTTGAGAATTGATGGTCAGAGTATGTTACTGTCATTGCATTCATTGCTATTGTAAGGTTTATTGTGATATGTCAATCTTAGCAGGATCTTATGATTCAGAATGGACGGACATAGACACAATGATATCTCTGTGTTACTGGTCAACAGATGAATAGAATAGTGTTGCTTCCATCTGATTATAGTTGGGTAGGTATGACACACAGCATATTAGATCACAGCTCTGTTTCTCTACCCCTCTGACAGGACGGACAATGCAGTGAAAAACCACTGGAACTCCACTATCAGACGCAAAGCAGAGATGGGATGTTATGTAATGGAGGGGGGCGTCACTATACCTTCTGAATCTACACTGGAGCAGGGAGAGGTCAGCCATCTTCTGTCGTCTTCATGTATACCAACTGCATAGTTCCTATGCAGGTCTGGAAAGTGGAATGAAATAATGACCATTTCCAGACCTGGAAATGTATGGAGAACACAAACAATTGACATGGTCTGGAAAAATGTGATGTCAGACCTATGCCATATTCATACCAGAAGAGTTCTTTATTGAATTCAATATTTCTTTAGAGACAGATCTATATTGTTGTGTTGTGTAGTTGGAGCCTATTTTAGACCAGGATGTAGGTAACGCTACACACGCAAAACAACCAGTTTTTTCAATGAATGCATCTTGTTAATTGTTTCAAGATTAAATGATTTGATTGTAGTCGTTTTGTAGTAACCAACCTTCTATCTTCTCCTCCAGGTGGACTTCTGCTGTGATGTTGTTTTAGACTCTGAGCCGGAACCTCCAGAGGTGGTAAGAATGCGATGGCCTTTTTCCTTGTGGGAAAATAAAATGTTTTATATTTCACAATTTTTATCATATATGAAATATATTTGATCTAGTGCTGTCAATCGATTAACATTTTTAATATTCTAAAATACTAGTATTTACTTACAATACTCTACTTACAAACTCAGTTGCCCTGAGCTCTATTCTACAAACATGTAGCGTTTCAGAGAGCCAGGGAGCACGAGGAGAGGATCGTGCTCGCTTCAAGGTTAGTGGACAGAGGGCGTCGAAGGATGAGGTGAGAGCGGACAGGAGGGTGGAGGATGCTGCATCCTCCCTCCTCTCAAACGCTACATGCTTGTAGAATAGAGCTCAGGGCAGTTGAGAGGAAAGGGAGAAAAACTGGCCTCTCTGATGACCTAAACCTCTATCACTCTCTCCTCTCCAACTCCGCCTCCTCGCGAGTGTTAAGGCGTTAACATTGACAGCCCTAATTTTATCATATAGTCATACATAGATTATGATTGTGTTTATTACATAATAGGCTGTGTGATGTAAGTTGCCTTTTATAAAACGTCTTGCCCCATCTGTGTTCCCTATAGATGAGACAGAATGTGACCCCCAAGCTGAAGATGAAGCAGAGGAAGGACCATCGCCAGGCCAAGCTGAAGTCTGTGGTCTACTCCTCTGTCCCTGGCAGGAGAGACTCCCACAGCCCCTCCTCTACCCCCAGCTCCGGTTCCAGTGGCCCCGCTGTGTCCAAGCTGAAGAACATCACTGGAGACGTGCTGAGGATGATAGCAGAGGACATGCTCCCCCTCAGCTTCGTGGAAGGTTCCGGGTTCAGGACTTTCATGGCGTCCATCGCTCCCCAGTACCAGCGGCTCTCCCAGCGGACGGTGGGGCTGCGTCTCTACGACGAGGTGGAGAAGGCTGTTAAACCGAAACTGATTGGCCGGCTGAAGAACTGTCTGTCCACCGTCTCCGGGGGCAATGCCATGGTACACGTCACCCTCGATGTCTGGGCCAGCCAATACGCTGAGCCCATTGTGGCCGTGCAGCTGCACTTCCTTGATGACGACTGGCAGATCCACCGGCCAACCGTGGCATTCCGTCACGTGGGTCAGAAGAACATGCACGCCGGTGTGGCGAGGGAGCTGGAGGCTGTGTTGCTAAGCTACGGGCTCTTCCCTTACAACGTGGGTTACGTCATCACCAGCGAGGCCAAGCACACCATCTCAACCTATGACCTCTTCTGCGACTACAAGATCATGTGCTCGTCGCAGAGGGGTGACCCCGACGAGGAGGAGATGCTGGCGTTTCTGGACGACCAGGTTCCCCCCAGTGCCGAAGACTTCTCAGAGGTCACGTTAGGGTCACGGTTCAGCTGTATCGCCAACACACTACAGCTGGTCATCAAAGAGGCACTGAAGAACTCACGCGTGGTCGATAACCTCCTCTCCCAGGTCACCAATGTCATTGCGTTCTTCCGTCGCAGCGCCTACTGGAACGAGGTGCTGCTGAAGGAGTGCGGCCTCTCCCTTGCCCCCTCCTCCTCCCCACAGAGCTGCCGCTGGAACTCCACCTTTGTGTGCATACGGCGGATGGTCCTGGAGGCCACGTGGGGGTCCGTTATGACCCTCCTGGCCCAGGCCCGCATCGAGGCCAAAGACTCTTCCAGCTCCCCGCCCATGGTCAGGGCCAAGCGGGAACAGGTATGGTTTAATGTTTGCTGTTATAGTTTAATGTTTGTCTTTTTGTTATTTGTGGTGAGGCTCTTCTCCATGCATGGAATGGAATAACAAATTATATCAAACACGTGATACCCTAACTAACCCTTTCACTTTAGTTTTCGCTTCTAACAACGATGTCATTGGCGATCAAAGATAGTTAGTCATTACTACATTTTTAGGATTTATTTTATCCGTTTTTCTCTGAAATGTTTACGTAGTGGCAGAGCAGCGGCCCTCTTGTTTGTTTATGTACAGCATTTGGCCTTCTCTTTATGTCCAACTGAACAAACTAAACTAAACCTTGAACTGAATAGGTGGTGGACATCATCGGGCTGTTGGAGCCATTTGAGGAGGCCATCCAGGTGCTCCAGAGTGACGCCTCCACCTTCTCCCTCATCATCCCCTCCCTGATCGGCCTCGACAAGACCCTGGAGACGCGCGCCACCACTTACAGCCACTTCTGTAAGGCTCTCCGCTCAGGGCTTCACACCCACTTCCAGACTCTCATCCTCCAGAGAGACCTAATCCTGGCCACCGTCCTGGACCCTCGCATCAAGCTGCAGCCCTTCAATGAAGCCAAGCAGGAGGAGGAGAGTGCCACCCTGACCGCACCTTCCAAGTTCCAGGCTTTGGTGCTGGTGGAGTCAGTGGTGAGCGATCAGGGGTCTTCTCCTTCTCCTGCTACTTCTCCGGTGGTAGAGGAGGAGGAGGTGGTGAAGGTCACTGTGAAGCAGGAGGAGGAGAGCGAGGAGGAGGAATGCCAGAGGGACTCTGAGGCCTCTAGCACCAACAGCAACAACAGCTCCAACATCAAACGCAAATCCATCTTCAGCTTCCTCCAACCGGCAGCCAAAACCATGAAGCTCTCCGAGCTAAACCAATACCTCTCCGAGCCCCCGCCGGATGGAGACTGGCCATCCCAGGCCTATTGGAGAGCTGCCTCGAGGTTCCCCCAACTCCAGAATGCAGCCAGGAAGCTGCTGGCTGTCCCTGCCACCTCAGGGGGCTTCGACCGCCTCTACCCCATGGCCTCTTGCATCGTCAGGGCCAAGAGGAGCCGGCTGCCCCCGCACACCACGGAGAGACTGCTGCTGTACAGGGAGTCCCTCAAGGGTAGGGAGGGGAAGGAGGGGAGGAAGTCGAATGGCTCAGCAAAACGGGATGTGCTGAAATGAAAACGGTGTCTGTGTCTAGCTATGTATCCCACTCTCTGTCCTCCAGAATGTGAACAATGGATTAAAGAACTTTGAGGACTTGGTGATGTTGCAAATCAAGACATGTAACAACATGCAAATAATACCTCAGATGTATGAGTAAATAGTTGTTGTTTTTAAAGTAACTGATGTTTACTGATGTTTTACTTTAAAAACAACAACTATTTACTTTAAAAACAACAACTATTTACTCATACATCTGAGGTATTATTTGCATGTTGTTACATGTCTTGATTTGTTCCTGTTCGCGGATGACTCGGCTCTGCTGGTCTCTGACAGGGACATATTGCAGGTGGAAAAAGCGCTAAGCACTGAACTGAGTAGAATCTGCATCTGGCTAGCTGACAATAAACTATCAATACACCTAGGTAAAACTGAAACCATCCTATACGGATCCCCATCTAAACTCAGAAAGGCTGAAAATTTTAAAATAAAAGTGGGTAACATTAATATCACAAGAAAAGAGGATATTACATACCTGGGCTCCATCTTAGAGGCAAATCTTTCCGGAGATAAAATGGCAGCAAAAGTAATCAAAAAAGTTAACCATAGAACTAGATTCTTGTACAGGATATCCTCACTTGTCAGTAAAAACACACTGAGGACCCTATCAGGAGCTCTCATTCAATGTCACTTCGACTATGCCGTAACATCATGGTACTATAGAACCACAAAGGCCCATAAAACAAGACTCCAGACAGCCCAAAATAAACTGGTTAGGCTTCTGCTAGGCCTCAACCCTAGGACACATCTAACCGCTGCTCATTTTTTGAGCCTTGATTGGCTACGAGTAGTTGACAGAGTGCAGCAGCTTGCACTGGGCCTGGTCTTCAAGATACGCTACACCACAAAGACACCCAAGTACCTGTCAACATACTTCCAAAAAGTGAACAACGTCCACACATACAACACCAGAGGAAGCTCCACAAACCACGTTCAACCGCGTTGCACCACAAACAAGGGGTTAAACTCGTTTGCAAACTATGCAGTAAAAATGTGGAACGCCCTTCCTATAATCTTAAAGGAGTGCAAAACACTGCCCACCTTCAAAACCACTCTCAAAAAACATTTACAGGAGGCGGCAATCCGTAACTGGACCCTCTAAATCAAAAATCAGATTAAAAGACCCGAACTACCCACTGTACATACTTTGTGTTTTGTCCCCCGCCCCCACCTGTGGTGTATGTCCCCACCTGTCCTACCCGCTGTACATACCTTATGTTTTGTTGTATTGTTCTTCCCATGATGGATGTGTGTTTATCTTGTAGATAGTAATAGTTATTTGTCTGTATTATCTTGTAGATAGTACTAGTTTTTTTGTCTGTCTTACATGTAACGATGAATTGAGAATCAAGGACCCCAATTGAAATAAGCCAGTGGCTTTCTTGGGTTTTTATCCTGTTAGTTGACCTTGTATGTAATATGTACTTTCATGTACCTACTTCTGCAAATCTTCTAATAAAGTTTTCAATCAATCAATCAATCGATTTAATTAATTTTGGTATAAAAAAGTGGAGAGAATGTTCTAGACTGCCTTGTCGGATAATGGACCACATGGCAAGATTGCCTACTGTCTGTCTACTCTTTTGTGTTTAAATGTCTAAACCACAATGTTGACTTAGTTGATTTGTCTCATGACAGCCTTTAAGAATCTCCAAATAACTGTCAGTGCATGATTTATTTTTCCATTCTGATTATATACCTACTGTAGTTACTACTTTTAAGCATACATTTTCTCTTTGAGAATCAAGAAGCATACAGGTAACTAACCTGTGTTACGGAGGGACAGTTCAGTTAAGCATGGGAAATGACTGAATGACCTACTACGTACCGTAGTCTTCTGAGGTGGTACAAATAGGTCAGGAATGCGAATTGCCCCAAGAATTGAATTTGAATGTATCCTTAAGAGACTTGAGTGGATCACAAGGGGCTACTGCTGACACAGTTATCAATGACTATGCAACTGGAAGCTGATCTGTGTTTGTTTGCCTTACAGTCTCTCATATTGCCCTATCAGTTAGGTTTCTTCTCTTCAGTCTGTTGCCACTGTGTTTAGGTGTTAAGCAAGTACATCACATTTTTTTAAAGTTATTTTTTCTGAGTGGTGCAGTCCCACTCATATTTTTCATTTTATTGGACAGATACAGTGAAGACAGACAGGAAAGTAAGGAGAAGAAGGGAGAGAGGACATGGCCGGATTGAAACCCATGCCGACATGGGCATGTGTTTACTGTAGACCACGGTGCTAGACCATTGGACCACCCCAGGTCATAGTTACATCACATTCCTGATTAATGAGTTTATCAGCTTTATGTCTATTTATCTTCTGTCTGAAACCTAAAACTTATCAGGATATCCACACAACTGTCAACTAACCACTTTCGCCTTCTAGCTTTGAACTAACAATGCTAACTTGATTTGCTGAATGTCAACAGTTTGCTCCAAGTAGAAGTAGGGGAAAGCACCTTTCGACCACAAGGTCTCATTTTCAAGTGTGCCTTGGTTACAGAAAAATAAATAAACACGTCACTATTACATTCCATTGACAATACATTTACATACAGTTTTCTAACAACAACAACCCTCCATCAAGAATTCGGTAAACATGTTTCTGAAATGGCCCAGGGAAAGTCATTAAGTCTCATTTTACACTGCAAGTCATTCCATGCCCTAGAAGCACAGTAACTAAAGGCAGTTTCAACCAGCTCAGAGACATGGGACCTCAAGGTCTGACTAGTCTGGCTGCATCTGATAAGTGGAATAAACTCTCTGAATAATAAATGCAATCAAATCTGTTCTGTACTATACATACACTCACCAAACATTTTATTAGGAACACCTGAACACCTTCTCATTCTTTCAGGTGGTGTAATGGTGTGCGGCTTCAATCAATCATCGCTTGAAGTTGAATGCCACAGCCTATTTGAGTATTGTTGCTGGTCATGTGCATCCCTTCATGGCCACAATGTAGGCCTACCCATCTTCTAATGGTTACTTACAGCATAATAATGTACCATGTCACAAAGCAAAAGTAATCTCAAACTGGTTTCATGAACATGACAATGAGTTCAGTGTTCTTCAGTGGCCTTCCCAGTCACCGGATCTGAATCCAATAGAACACCTTTGGGATGTGGTAGAACGGGAGATTCACAGCTTGAAAGTTATTCTAGCTTTTTGTCCCTTCAACGTCACCTCCTCCACCCCCTCCCGCCCGGCGGCCACCGCGTCACCCTCCACGACCAGCTACTCGCCCAAGAACAGGCCGGTCCGATCAGCTGTCCTCCGCAGGGGCAGAACCACCCACTAGTGCCCCCCCCGTACAGAGATACTACTAGCCTACCTCACCTCAGGACTATTGTTTACAGCAGACATAGCCTACAGACTTCCTGTTCTTCTTTCAGTTATTCATATAGCCTACATAATGTAATTTATCAATTAATATAATTTATAGGCTATAGGCTACGCTGGGTGTCTCATAGTAATTGTTTGATTTCAAATCCAAACTCTTTTGGAGTGTATAACCTAAAGAAGAACCCCCCCAACAGACAAATATGGACGGACACACGCACATACACGCACACACATTTACTCTACAGAAACAACACAAACACAGACGGGTCAGTAACTGTGGAGAAACAATGTCATTTTTTATTATAAATATGAACATGTAAAATCAAACATACATGATATATAATGTATGGGAAAAACATTGAGAATAGAAAAGACTGGGTTCCGATCTATTGTCAAGGCTGCACTGCAGCGTCCACTCACAGGCGCTATCCCACTACTGGACGGCACGGGGGCTTTGACCTGCTTCGTTTCCGACCTGGGCCGGTGCACCCCTCCTTAGACGACCTGGTAGTCCCGGGCTCCCCCAGGAGCACCATATCGATACCGAACTTAGTGTGGACACCCGTTCGACATGGGCCGCTACAGCCCAGAGCCCCTCAGCTCATTCGATCCGCCAACCTCAGCCTCCCGGTGACTTGGATTACAGCAGACATAGCCTACAGACTTCCTGTTCTTCTGGACTACATTCTTTCAGTTATTCATATAGCCTACATAATATAATTTATCAATTAATATAATTTATAGGCTATAGGCTACGCTGGGTGTCTCATAGTAATTGTTTGATTTCAAATCCAAACTTTTGGAGTGTAGAACCAAAAGAAGAAAACCCCCAACAGACACACACGGAAAAACACAAATATGGACGGACACACGCACATACACGTATGCACATTACTCTACTACAGAAACAACAACAACCCAGGCTGGTCAGTAACTGTGGAGAAACAATGTCATTTTTTATTATAAATATGAACATGTAAAGTCAAACAATGATATATAATGTATGGGAAAAAATAGAATAGAAAAGATTGGGTTCCGATCTATTGTCAAGGCTGCACTGCAGCGTCCACTCACAGGCGACAGCTACAGTATGTAGGTAGTAATCTACATCTTTCCTAGCAGGTGGACCTGGTTCAATCTCCTTAGAAACAAAACATTACAGATTTAGCTATTCTCAACTCTAAATCAACTGCACTGTTAAAACACTAGTATTGTGAGACCTCACCTGTGTCCCTGTAATTGTCTCTGCTGCCCTTTGACCAAAAAAGCTCCTTGTTATGTCCATTTTCCTTTTTCTCACTGGCATATTTGTGTTACAGCTCACCTATTACAAGTGAGACGATTGACAATATCAAAAACATGCTTGCACACACACATATAACTTACTCACACACAAGTTAGTGTTACTGGCCCCAATTTGGTACAATTATTACAGAAATGATTGAGAATAGAGACATGGTTGACATTAAACTAGCTTGTTACAGTTAGCTTCATAATCGCGGGTGACGTCGGGTTGGGTTTTTCACTAAAATAAAATGTAATTAGAACATGTTTGTACTGACACAACATGACATGAACTTGTTCATTAATATATTACATTTGAACCAACAGTATTATGGCGTTTATACAGTTTGTTTAACCGACCTGAATGAATGAGAATCGTGGACAAGGTTTTAACATTAACGTTACTCATGGCTTGTTTATTGAGGAACCGATGTCCCGCTCCAGTGTTGCCAGATTGGGCTACTTTTGGTCACTCTGGACGGGTGGATTCGGCAGCTTTTAGACTGAAATTGTCAATCCCGTCTGGCAACCCTGCGCTCCACTACAGCGCCAGGCTGGGATGGTGAGATGGAGCCGGGAGGATATTGAGTTACCGTTGTGGATAAAATCACCAACATGACAACACGTGTTTCAGATACAATTTTCAGGGGATTTTTTTTTATGCAGGTATGGCGAGTGCCATGAATTGCTAAACCAAAACGACGCCTATTGAGACACAGCGAGCGAGCCACACACTTTTAATGAATGGATTAAAGAGCCGCACACAGACAGGCAAAATAAAATTGTGTACGTACTAAAGTCTATAAATACCAAATATACTTGAGAATGAGCTTTGTATTTACGCCCTGAGATAGTGGCTCAATTATAGCGTCTGAATTAAGCCAAGTGAGCGGGAGAGGGCAGGGAAGGGTGGCTTCTCTGTAAGTTGCATAGTGAGGCTGATAGGCATAACAATTGTGCATTTTATGACTAAAGCATGAAACTTTCTACAGTGTTTCTATAGACTGTAAACTTCATTTTTAGACGTGGAACCACTTCAGATTTGACCTCTGGCGTCAGGTAGACTAAAGGTAGACACTAATTTTCAGGAGTAAAATATTTCTGCAAATCATTCTAGAATTTTGCTGTGCAATCTAGAACTTCCCTTAACTGCAATGTATAATGTCTGCTTGAGTGCATTATGACATCAAATTGAATATTTAGGATGAATGCAACATTCTTAGAACATGGAAGCAATTTACCATGAGAGGAAGGGGGTTGTGGACTCATTTACCACTGGTACAGGGTTGGAAAACCCTGTGATCATCAACCTTGTGATCAACCCTATGATCATTCTATAGTATAATATGATATATTATCATTCTAAGGATATGCTATATTCTTTTCCCATTTTTTTTTCACTTTATTATTTAAAAAAATCATTTTGATCATTCTATGATCATTCTATAGTATAATCTGATATATTATTATCATTCTAAGAAAAAAAGTTTAAAAAAGTTTTTTAAAAGGATGGATATATTAATGGTGGGACACATGACAGAACGGACATTGTAGGCGGTAACTGCCTCCAGCAGAGGGCAGTAATGCAGCATCAAGGACGCACGCTGCCGTTAAAACAAAAAGAAGAAGAAGAAGACGACGACGACGTGGTCTATTGCCGCGATACCAGGGAACGAGAAGTCGATCTAAGATGGCGGAGTCAGTAAACACACACCGTGCTGAAGCTGAAGACCTTACGAGTGATTATTAAGTTGACAACTGTGACAGAGGGCAAACATTACAGCAGTAAGTTTTTTTTTTTTACATAATCTGATCCATTAGGTGTTTATTAATGCCTGTGTGGTGTTATTCTTTAAATGTTGACATTTTTTAGTTAGTAATTCAATTCATAAAATACAAAGGTTCCATCTCACAAAACATAATGGAATGTAAAAACTTTGACGCTCAATATCTCTGAACTGCCCTAAACGGAGATAGAACTTTATAATTCTAAGCTCACGATATCATGTTACTACTGACCACTTCTGTCTGCAGAGATAGGCTATTCTGTCACTATACAATGTTATATATATATATATATATATATATATATATATATATATATATATATATATATATATATATATATATATAATATATGTTGGCGGAACTTGTTATCAGTTTATGTCCGTGTCGCCTGGTCTGGACGAGCACACGGAGGTACTGATGGCGCTTCTCCACTATGGAAGGCCATCAACGCAAATAACGTCTAGAAATCCCGTGTCCACACGTAGCGCCATTGTAGTAGATTTTGGCACACATAAACCGTATAAACTGTATAGTTTGCCTTTTGCTATAAGGACCCTCCTGACTATGGGGGCTAGGGGAGGGTAGGGTAGGGTTTACGACCCTCCTGACTGGCGGCTAGGGGATGGTAGGGTAGGGTTTACGACACTCCTGACTATGGGGGCTAGGGGAGGGGAGGGTAGGGTTTATGACCCTCCTGACTATGGGGGGGAGGGTAGGGTTTAAGACCCTTTGTTAAAGCCATGTGGTCATCTCAAAATGGCTTGTGTTCTGAACCCTACCCCCTGACCTATAACCTGAAGTGACATCATGTGACCGATAGGGGTGTAACGGGTCACCTAACTCACGGATCGGATCGTGTCACGGATTTTGAGTCACGGATCGGATCATTTTTCGGATCAACACAAAACATATATATTTTTTAATAAAAACAACATTTTCCTTGAATTCTGTAAAAACACCACTTTTAATGTGTGAAACAAAAAAACAACATTCAAGATGTCAAAACTGATATATATATATCACATATATATATATATATATAACATCTATATATAACAACATATATATATAACAACATATATATAACATCACTGCTGCAAAGTAACAGAGTACTTTTTTTGTGTGTTTACACAATCACCCAGGCTGCTTAGCGGGTGATATGACGTGATATAATTGGGACAGAGATGAGTGAATGAATGTTGTTGTCAACTCAGTACACATGCAGAGAGTGAGAATAAAGCGCACATGATTGTTTTTCTACCGGTTACATTTGAATGAATGAATGGTCTTTATTGTCATTGCTACAGTACAGGTACCAAACAACGAAATTTAGGAGGGGTGGCTCCCCTGGTGTTAGGAAAAAAAAAAAAAAAAAAAACGGTTTTGCTATTGATCCGCGGTACACATGCGTTCCGAGCCGTGGAGGGTGATCCGTTACACCCCTAGTGACCGATAACCTGAAATGACATCATGTGACTTATAACCTAATGACATCATGTGGATCATCCTAGTTTTCGCACCTTGGGCTTTTCTACAGTAAAGGTGATGGGATATTATTTGAAACTGTATTTACACATCATTGTTTACAAATAGGGGAGTGGAGCCAGGGGGTGAGGCTCTCTTCACCTCAGCCAGCCCCTCACCACCAGCAGCAGCTGCTCTTGTAACTGTTCCTTGGTTTAATAAATAGTCTGAGAACTCAGAGGTTCTACTCGTGATCTGTTCCAAACAAGTTAACAAGGTAACAACACCATAAAGGAAATAAAGTGAACCTGGTTTGTCAGGCGAACATGTCATCATTGTGTAACGTCCTGTCTGATGACATGTCATCATTGTGTAACGTCCTGTCTGATGACATGTCATCATTGTGTAACGTCCTGTCTGATAACATGTCATCATTGTGTAACGTCCTGTCTGATAACATGTCATCAAATTGCTCCAGACTGCTTGTTATCCCGGATGACATTGGCTGACTGCCAGTTTAGGACAGAATGCTTCAAAGCATAACAATCATATTATTATGACGTCATATTGTTTGTTATATTTAAATATATGGGTTAGGGTTAGAGGTTTTAGGTTTTATTTCATTTCTAACATTTCCCCATGCCAGTTATCCGGTATGACATGTTGTGAGTAAAGAGTCTAATAGCTCTTGACCTTTGTAAGGCAGTGAGGGTATGTCCAGCATGTCAGTAACACTAGGCTATGCTACACCCTCAGAACACTTTCATATCATTTAATAAACAGAGATTAATAGATTAAATAAATGTTTTTTTTATAAACATTTTCCTTATTTTCACTTCATAAAGGGGTTTGGACGTCACGTCATTGGGCCAGTTGCTTTTGGTCCCTTGAAAAGAAGGGTGCCACGTATTAAAGAGCTGTAACATCTAAACCTTTCCTCCAACTTGGATCTGGATACCCTCAAATTAAAGAGGGTGTTTGACAGTCTGCACTTTAAGGCCATATTCATTCTATGACTATAACTTGAATATGTTTTGGTAAACAACTAAAATAACAACAGTTCTGTCAAAGAGTCCAAATGGACCTAACTGTAGCTTGGCTACTGTTTTCCAATCCTGGAAAAAGAAATGTTCAATGTTTTGATTACATTTCGTCACTCTGTTTTAATATTTTGATCATCTGTGTTGGTAGGATTCCCGGCACTGTGAACTGTCCATCTGGGCAGAGAGATGGAGGCTTCTGCTTACTCAGTGTCAGAGAGCCAGAGGACACACCTTGGGTCCCCTGATGCAGAGACAGAAGGACAGAACCACCGGAAGGACAATCTTATTAGGCTCCAGCCACCACCACCACCACCACCTCCCACCCACAGGAACCATCACTCTCCCAACATTAAAGAAGAGTACGACACACCGTTTGACAGGTTTCTACGGGACTTTATCAAAAACCAAAAGGCCAAAGATGAGATGCTCATAAGAGATAGGTCAGGGTGTCCCCTCTCTGAAGCAGCGAATGACATGGATAGTGACAGTAATGACATGGATAGTGACAGTAACGGCAGTTCAGAGGTCAAGACTGGAGGTCAGGAGGTCAAGATCGAAGAGTGCTATGGTAGGAATTCCTCTCAGCAAAGTTCAACCACAGGCCGCGCTAGAGCTGACCAATCACATCCTGAGTCAGGTGGTCACAAGAGCAGCTCAGTGATTGGATTACAGGAGCAGCAGAGAAGGACAGAGGCAGGGCAAACCTCTGAGCAAAGGAAACATAGTTGTGGTCATGAGGACATGCGCCAGTGCTACGTCCAGTGTGGGAAGAAACTAAACACGGCGGATATTGTGACAATACAGCAGCGAATTAGAATATCAGACCAACGCCGTTGTGCTACAACTGATCAGTAAGTCACACATGCTGCTAACCCCTAACACATGCTGCTAACGCTAACACATGCTGCTAACGCTAACACATGCTGCTAACCCCTAACACATGCTGCTAACACTAACACATGCTGCTAACCCTAAAACAGGAAAGGGCAATTGGTAATTAAACAGTAGGTAATTAAACAGTAGGTAGTTAAAGGGCAGTTGGTAATTAAACAGTTGGTAATTAAACAGTTGGTAGTTAAAGGGCAGAACTATAAGCACGTCTAACAGATGAATGTCATGTATGATAAGGCAGCAAGCTGGCTTGGAAGGGAGCTGCCAGTCAAGCGTGCAAAGGCCACGCCCACACAGCCTCAGAACTGTCTGACCAGGAAGTAGAGCCTAACTAGAAGATTATTTTCATAGTTTATTATGTGTTAACATTTTTCCTGGACACAAAATACATTTGGAACCATTTAATGTTTACTTTCCAGACCCTTAAATTACAGCAAATGCAATCAGTAATATTATTATTGCATTTGCAGGACGTGTCCTGTCAGTCTAGATGGGAGTTCAGTGAACTGTTTGTCTGTCATGTCTAATCGACCTGCGTTGTTTCTGCCTCCAGTGTTTCCAGCCGCAGGTCCTTTTCAGCTCATGTAACCATGGTAACCATGTATGAACCAGAATGCACCGAGTCCCCCAGGTCTGGCTGTGGTTCTCCAGCCCTGAAAAGCCCACAGTGGGGTCCAGAGATGGTGTCAGTGAAGCTGGAGGAAGAGGATGTAGAGGAGAATGGTGTGATGGTGAAAGAAGAGGATGGAGGAGACCAAAGGAGGGAGGAGGGAGTGATGGTGAATCAAGAGGACAGAGGAAGAGTGGAGATGAAAGGCAGTGAGATGGATGGTAAGTCTTTGTTATTGGTGAGTGTCATTGCACTGTTGTAAAACCAATGCTGCCAGTGCAGTGTAAGTCAGTCAGTACCTGCATCGTCTGACAGTCCTGGGGTCCGTTTCACTAACGGTGGCTTAATATAGCGGCGCTATAATTAAATGCGGCGCTCAGGGACCTCGAGATTGGTATTCAAGCCTCAGGTGATTCCTCGAATGAGGATCAGCCTTGTGTCATCAGTGTTCACAGAAGACAGGCTTACAAATCTTCGATATGGGCGCGTGCACGCAGACATAAAAAGCCCTGAAGTGTCGATCTGTCGAAATGAAGATACTCCACTCTGCAGGGGTACTACATTTGCGCAGCATTCCGAATTATTGATTTTTATGAAGACGGAAAAATAAGATGTAAAATAGTGCAATACTGCCGCAATTAACAAGGCGAGGGAAATGGTTTGGCAAGAAATTGCTGACCGATTAAATGCGTAGGTCATACTAGCCCCAGTTATTGTTATATGTTCTTATTTTAATAAATGAATATTGCTACTGTGGTGATATCCGCAGCAGGCTACAAACCATCATATCGCCACAATGGCGTAGTGGTATTGACTGCTGCCATAGGATTTATTCGACATTTTATATCAGTGGTTCGAATCCCTCTTCAGGCGCACTTTTTACTGCATTTCGTTGTCTGAATCTAATCTAAAATCTCATCTAAAAAAGTATTGTAGGCTATAAAATTATGGTGCAGGCTAATTTACAAGAACTGACACGATTACAATGGTGTTTGAAACCTTTGCATGAAATCTTCGGTTAAATGTAAAAAAAAAAAAAATGAATGATTTAGTCAAGTCTCGAACTCTCAACCTTTGGAACTCGAGTCCACAGCCTTAACCACTACACTAGCTAGACCGCTGTCATGACGGCAATGCAAGTTGAGACAATTACTTCTTTTTTTTTTTACACTCTTTTCTTTATCTATCTATCACACTTTCAAAATATCAAGTTATCTATCACACAATCAAACTATCTATCGATCGATCACACTTTCAAAATATCAAGTTATCTATCACACAATCAAACTATCTATCGATCGATCACACTTTCAAAATATCAAATTATCTATCTATCACACAGTCAAACTATCTAATCTATCTATCTCATGTGAAGTGGGAACTAATATTTCCTAAAAGACACATGAGGAACTTTCGTTCAGGGTTTAGTTTCCGCCTGTGAGCCTTTTTTGACGCACGGATGACTATAGCCTGTGTTTTAGCCTGGTCGGGACCAGGCTAATTATATCTGACTCAGAAGGAGCTCAACCAAGCAGCGAATTATTTGAGCCACATTGATGGCACCGAACGCAAGCTAACATTTTCGAGGCTTAAAACTTTATCGAGGCTTAGACCTTTATCGAGCTTCATGGAATAGGGCCCTGCTCTCTCCCGCTGTGTGGGGTTGATATATCAGGGCTAGTTCCCCAATCTAACCCAGTCCTGGACTACAGGACAGCCACATGTAAACACCTTTATCCCCAATCTAACCCAGTCCTGGACTACAGGACAGCCACATGTAAACACTTTTATCCAAAGTGACTTACTACATTTGTCTAAAGTAAGTGAACCAGTTTACAAAATTGGGGAATAAAACATAATAAAAACAGTCAAGAGAGAAATATGATTTCCATATAATCCATTTTAGGAATAGCAACTGCACTCTACTGCTCTCTACTGCCCCCTGCTGTTCTCTACTGCCCTCTACTGCCCTCTACTTCTCTCTACTGCCCCCTACTGCCCCCTACTGCCCTCTACTGCTCTCTACTGCCCCCTACTGCTCTCTACTGTCCCCTACTGCTCTCTACTGACCACTGCTGTTCTCTACTAAACTCTACTGCTCTCTACTGCCCTCTACTGCTCTCTACTGCCCTCTACTGCCCCCTGCTGTCCTCTACTGCTCTCTACTGCCCTCTACTGTCCTATACTGCACTCTACTGCCCTCCACTGCTCTCTACTGCCCTCTACTGCTCTCTACTGCCCTCTACTGCCCTCTACTGTCCTCTACTGCTCTCTACTGCTCTCTCCTCTCCTCTACTGCTCTCTACTGCCCTCTACTGCCCTCTACTGCCCTCTACTGCTCTCTACTGCCCTCTGCTGTCCTCTACTGCCCCCTACTGCCCCCTACTGCTCTCTACTGCCCTCTACTGCTCTCTCCTCTCCTCTACTGCTCTCTACTGCTCTCTACTGCCCTCTACTGTCACACAATTATTCAGAGCTTTGAACGAGATTATTAACACCCGAACAGCCATGGGTGGGGTCTAACACTAGAACAGCAACGGGTGGGGTCATTTACACTAGAAGTCACGGATGGGGTCATTAGCACTAGAACAGCCATGGGTGTGGTCATTAACACTAGAACAGCCACGGGTGGGGTCATTAACACTAGAACAGCCATGGGTTGGGTCATTAACACTAGAACAGCCATGGGGGGGGGGGTCATTAACACTAGAACAGCCATGGGTGGGGTCATTAACACTAGAACAGCCATGGGTGGGGTCATTTACACTAGAACAGCCATGGGTGGGGGTCGTTAACACTAGAACAGCCATGGGTGGGGTCGTTAACACTAGAACAGCCATGGGTGGGGTCATTAACACTAGAGCGGCCATGGGTGGGGTCATTAACACTAGAACGGCCATGGGTGGGGTCATTAACACTAGAACAGCCATGGGTGGGGTCATTTGACCTAGTGAGTAAAAATAAATTCTACCTTTGAAGTCGATCAAATTTCAGGACCCTCCTTTCATGACTTTTCCGAGATAAGTGTGTTCTACCACCCAGTATCCTGACATGTTCTAAATCTACCTTGTATAAAGCTATTTCTATAACAGGTTTTACCCCAGTTACATACGCAGTAGTGATAGGATATTATATGTCTATGTACAGACAGTTATGAATGATAAACTGTACAGTAGGTCTCGCTATAGCTATCGCAGCAAAGTACTTGCAGTAGCCTACATTTGATTATGTCTGTAATTCTCAACGGATTTTTATGGAACATGGAACAAATACAATTTTATTTATGATACAGTATATAATGTGTATAAAGTGTATTTATGATATTTTCAAATATTAGCATTTATTTTTTATTTTTTTTATAATGATAATCAACCTCTTCTGCATCATCCGTGCAGCCACTCCCTGTGATAATCTGACCGTAATCCTGTATGGTGGTACGATGCTTGTAGGAGGTGCAGAGGTTTATCTCTCTGAGAGACATACTTAGATAGAGAACACTTCAATTCATATATTTGTATTCATTGCCTATTATCTTGTTAAATGTTGATATTTAATTTCTATATATTTTTTTCTTTCTTAATATGCTAATGCTGTATGTAAAGCACTTTGAATTGCCCTTGTTGTATCAAATGTGCTATACAATTAAACTTGCCTATGTAACCTTGGGTCCCCTGATGCAGAGACAGAAGGACAGAACCACCGGAAGGACAATCTTATTAGGCTCCAGCCACCACCACCACCACCACCTCCCACCCACAGGAACCATCACTCTCCCAACATTAAAGAAGAGTACGACACACCGTTTGACAGGTTTCTACGGGACTTTATCAAAAACCAAAAGGCCAAAGATGAGATGCTCATAAGAGAAAGGTCAGGGTGTCTTCTCTCTGAAGCAGCGAATGACATGGATAGTGACAGTAATGACATGGATAGTGACAGTAACGGCAGTTCAGAGGTCAAGACTGGAGGTCAGGAGGTCAAGATCGAAGAGTGCTATGGTAGGAATTCCTCTCAGCAAAGTTCAACCACAGGCCGCGCTAGAGCTGACCAATCACATCCTGAGTCAGGTGGTCACAAGAGCAGCTCAGTGATTGGATTACAGGAGCAGCAGAGAAGGACAGCGGCAGGGCAAACCTCTGAGCAAAGGAAACATAGTTGTGGTCATGAGGACATGCGCCAGTGCTACGTCCAGTGTGGGAAGAAACTAAACACGGCGGATATTGTGACAATACAGCAGCGAATTAGAAGACCAGACCAACGCCGTTGTGCTACAACTGATCAGTAAGTCACACATGCTGCTAACCCCTAACACATGCTGCTAACGCTCACACATGCTGCTAACGCTCACACATGCTGCTAACGCTAACACATGCTGCTAACACTAACACATGCTGCTAACCCCTAACACATGCTGCTAACACTAACACATGCTGCTAACCCTAAAACATGAAAGGGCAATTGGTAATTAAACAGTAGGTAGTTAAAGGGCAGTTGGTAATTAAACAGTTGGTAATTAAACAGTTGGTAGTTAAAGGGCAGAACTATAAGCACGTCTAACAGATGAATGTCATGTATGATAAGGCAGCAAGCTGGCTTGGAAGGGAGCTGCCAGTCAAGCGTGCAAAGGCCACACCCACACAGCCTCAGAACTGTCTGACCAGGAAGTAGAGCCTAACTAGAAGATTATTTTCATAGTTTATTATGTGTTAACATTTTTCCTGGACACAAAATACATTTGGAACCATTTAATGTTTACTTTCCAGACCCTTAAATTACAGCAAATGCAATCAGTAATATTATTATTGCATTTGCAGGACGTGTCCTGTCAGTCTAGATGGGAGTTCAGTGAACTGTTTGTCTGTCATGTCTAATCGACCTGCGTTGTTTCTGCCTCCATTGTTTCCAGCCGCAGGTCCTCTTCAGCTCATGTAACCATGGTAACCATGTATGAACCAGAATGCACCGAGTCCCCCAGGTCTGGCTGTGGTTCTCCAGCCCTGAAAAGCCCACAGTGGGGTCCAGAGATGGTGGCAGTGAAGCTGGAGGAAGAGGATGTAGAGGAGAATGGTGTGATGGTGAAAGAAGAGGATGGAGGAGACCAAAGGAGGGAGGAGGGAGTGATGGTGAATCAAGAGGACAGAGGAAGAGTGGAGATGAAAGACAGTGAGATGGATGGTAAGTCTTTGTTATTGGTGAGTGTCATTGCACTGTTGTAAAACCAATGCTGCCAGTGCAGTGTAAGTCAGTCAGTAAGTACCTGCATCGTCTGACAGTCCTGCTCTCTCCCGCTGTGTGGGGTTGATATATCAGGGCTAGTTCCCCAATCTAACCCAGTCCTGGACTACAGGACAGCCACATGTAAACACCTTTATCCCCAATCTAACCCAGTCCTGGACTACAGGACAGCCACATGTAAACACTTTTATCCAAAGTGACTTACTACATTTGTCTAAAGTAAGTGAACCAGTTTACAAAATTGGGGAATAAAACATAATAAAAACAGTCAAGAGAGAAATATGATTTCCATATAATCCATTTTAGGAATAGCAACTGCACTCTACTGCTCTCTACTGCCCCCTGCTGTTCTCTACTGCCCTCTACTGCCCTCTACTGCCCTCTACTGACCTCTACTTCTCTCTACTGCCCCCTACTGCCCTCTTCTGCTCTCTACTGCCCCCTACTGCTCTCTACTGCTCTCTACTGTCCCCTACTGCTCTCTACTGACCACTGCTGTTCTCTACTAAACTCTACTGCTCTCTACTGCTCTCTACTGCCCTCTACTGCCCTCTACTGTCCTATACTGCACTCTACTGCCCTCCACTGCTCTCTACTGCCCTCTACTGCCCTCTACTGCCCTCTACTGCTCTCTACTGCCCTCTACTGTCCTCTACTGCTCTCTACTGCTCTCTCCTCTCCTCTACTGCTTTCTACTGCCCTCTACTGCCCTCTACTGCCCTCTACTGCTCTCTACTGCCCTCTGCTGTCCTCTACTGCCCTCTACTGCTCTCTACTGCTCTCTACTGCCCCCTACTGCTCTCTACTGCCCTCTACTGCTCTCTCCTCTCCTCTACTGCTCTCTACTGCTCTCTACTGCCCTCTACTGTCACACAATTATTCAGAGCTTTGAACGAGATTATTAACACCCGAACAGCCATGGGTGGGGTCTAACACTAGAACAGCCACGGGTGGGGTCATTTACACTAGAAGTCACGGATGGGGTCATTAACACTAGAACAGCCATGGGTGTGGTCATTAACACTAGAACAGCCACGGGTGGGGTCATTAACACTAGAACAGCCATGGGTTGGGTCATTAACACTAGAACAGCCATGGGGGGGGGGTCATTAACACTAGAACAGCCATGGGTGGGGTCATTAACACTAGAACAGCCATGGGTGGGGTCATTTACACTAGAACAGCCATGGGTGGGGGTCGTTAACACTAGAACAGCCATGGGTGGGGTCGTTAACACTAGAACAGCCATGGGTGGGGTCGTTAACACTAGAACAGCCATGGGTGGGGTCATTAACACTAGAGCGGCCATGGGTGGGGTCATTAACACTAGAACGGCCATGGGTGGGGTCATTAACACTAGAACAGCCATGGGTGGGGTCTTTTGACCTAGTGAGTAAAAATAAATTCTACCTTTGAAGTCGATCAAATTTCAGGACCCTCCTTTCATGACTTTTCCGAGATAAGTGTGTTCTACCACCCAGTATCCTGACATGTTCTAAATCTACCTTGTATAAAGCTATTTCTATAACAGGTTTTACCCCAGTTACATACGCAGTAGTGATAGGATATTATATGTCTATGTACAGACAGTTATGAATGATAAACTGTACAGTAGGTCTCGCTATAGCTATCGCAGCAAAGTACTTGCAGTAGCCTACATTTGATTATGTCTGTAATTCTCAACGGATTTTTATGGAACATGGAACAAATACAATTTTATTTATGATACAGTATATAATGTGTATAAAGTGTATTTATGATATTTTCAAATATTAGCATTTATTTTTTATTTTTTTTATAATGATAATCAACCTCTTCTGCATCATCCGTGCAGCCACTCCCTGTGATAATCTGACCGTAATCCTGTATGGTGGTACGATGCTTGTAGGAGGTGCAGAGGTTTATCTCTCTGAGAGACATACTTAGATAGAGAACACTTCAATTCATATATTTGTATTCATTGCCTATTATCTTGTTAAATGTTGATATTTAATTTCTATATATTTTTTTCTTTCTTAATATGCTAATGCTGTATGTAAAGCACTTTGAATTGCCCTTGTTGTATCAAATGTGCTATACAAATAAACTTGCCTATGTAACCTTGGGTCCCCTGATGCAGAGACAGAAGGACAGAACCACCGGAAGGACAATCTTATTAGGCTCCAGCCACCACCACTACCTCCCACCCACAGGAACCATCACTCTCCCAACATTAAAGAAGAGTACGACACACCGTGGGACAGGTTTCTACGGGACTTTATCAAAAACCAAAAGGCCAAAGATGAGATGCTCATAAGAGATACGTCAGGGTGTCACCTCTCTGAAGCAGCGAATGACATGGATAGTGACAGTAATGACATGGATAGTGACAGTAACGGCAGTTCAGAGGTCAAGACTGGAGGTCAGGAGGTCAAGATCGAAGAGTGCTATGGTAGGAATTCCTCTCAGCAAAGTTCAACCACAGGCCGCGCTAGAGCTGACCAATCACATCCTGAGTCAGGTGGTCACAAGAGCAGCTCAGTGATTGGATTACAGGAGCAGCAGAGAAGGACAGCGGCAGGGCAAACCTCTGAGCAAAGGAAACATAGTTATGGTCATGAGGACATGCGCCAGTGCTACGTCCAGTGTGGGAAGAAACTAAACACGGCGGATATTGTGAAAATACAGCAGCGAATTAGAAGACCAGACCAACGCCGTTGTGCTACAACTGATCAGTAAGTCACACATGCTGCTAACGCTAACATGTGCTGCTAACCCCTAACACATGCTGCTAACCCCTAACACATGCTGCTAACCCCTAACACATGCTGCTAACACTAACACATGCTGCTAACCCTATAACATGAAAGGGTAATTGGTAATTAAACAGTTGGTAATTAAACAGTTGGTAATTAAACAGTTGGTAGTTAAAGGGCAGAACTATAAGCACGTCTAACAGATGAATGTCATGTATGATAAGGCAGCAAGCTGGCTTGGAAGGGAGCTGCCAGTCAAGCGTGCAAAGGCCACGCCCACACAGCCTCAGAACTGTCTGACCAGGAAGTAGAGCCTAACTAGAAGATTATTTTCATAGTTTATTATGTGTTAACATTTTTCCTGGACACAAAATACATTTGGAACCATTTAATGTTTACTTTCCAGACCCTTAAATTACAGCAAATGCAATCAGTAATATTATTATTGCATTTGCAGGACGTGTCCTGTCAATCTAGATGGGAGTTCAGTGAACTGTTTGTCTGTCATGTCTAATCGACCTGCGTTGTTTCTGCCTCCAGTGTTTCCAGCCGCAGGTCCTCTTCAGCTCATGTAACCCTGGTAACCATGTATGAACCAGAATGCACTGATAGGGCTTTCACACCGGCAAAGAACCGTGCCGGTTCGCGTTCGCGTTCGGAAACCTCCGAACCTTGGTGCTGTCTGGCGAAGGAGCCCGTGTTCATACCAGTGTAACCTGAACCATCCGCGTCATCAACGCTGGGTGATGAAGGGGCGGGATAAACAAACATTTCACAACTAGATGGCGGCTACTTCACTGGAAAAGAGGATAATATCTTCCACTACAGTATCTGAAATAAACACTATTTTCTGTGAAACAAAACAAAAGACACTTTCTATATGCGTTCTTTTACTAATCAGCTGCTCCGTTACTGGAATAGAAATGGCTTACGAAATTCGCGTTCGTGCATGTCCGCGCGCGTGTGCGTGTGTGTGTGTGTTTGCTGAGCATGTGAGGAAGATAAAGAGAATAATGCCACTTTTGATATTGTTTTTGATCACTAATGATTAGATATGGATTAGATTTGATTTTGTCTACTTCCTCCTTGCTGGTCTCTGCAGCCTAGAATATGACACACCCACTGACGACGTGACTGTTCTACGTTTTGGTTCGCGCTTGAGAACCACTATTTTTTGGTGCCCGCTGCGAACCAACTTTTCAGGTTCCGAACCAATTGAGCTTCGGTCTGAACGCGCCGGCCGGTTCCAGACTTGGTTTGCGAACGCGAACCGGCACGGTTCTTTGCTGGTGTGAAAGCCCTATGTGTCCCCCAGGTCTGGCCGTGGTTCTCCAGCCCTGAAAAGCCCACAGTGGGGTCCAGAGATGGTGGCAGTGAAGCTGGAGGAAGAGGATGTAGAGGAGAATGGTGTGATGGTAAAAGAAGAGGATGGAGGAGACCAAAGGAGGGAGGAGGGAGTGATGGTGAATCAAGAGGACAGAGGAAGAGTGGAGATGAAAGACAGTGAGATGGATGGTAAGTCTTTGTTATTGGTGAGTGTCATTGCACTGTTGTAAAACCAATGCTGCCAGTGCAGTGTAAGTCAGTCAGTACCTGCATCGTCTGACAGCCCTGCTCTCTCCCGCTGTGTGGGGTTGATATATCAGGGCTAGTTCCCCAATCTAACCCAGTCCTGGACTACAGGACTGCCACATGTAAACACCGTTATCCCCAATCTAACCCAGTCCTGGACTACAGGACAGCCTTTTATCCAAAGTGACTTAATACACTTGTCTAAAGTAAGTGAATCAGTTTACACAATTGGGGAATAAAACATAATAAAAACAGTCGAGAGAAATATGATAGAAAATCCATTTTAGGAATAGCAACTGCACTCTACTGCACTCTACTGCCCCCTACTGCCCCCTGCTGTTTTCTACTGCACTCTACTGCCCTCTACTGCACTCTACTGCCCCCTACTTCTCTCTACTGCTCTCTACTGCCCCCTACTGCCCTCTACTGCCCCCTACTGCTCTCTACTGTCCCCTACTGCTCTCTACTGCCCACTGCTGTTCTCTACTGCTCTCTACTAAACTCTACTGCCCTCTACTGCTCTCTACTGCCCCCTGCTGTCCTCTACTGCTCTCTCCCTCTACTGCCCTCTACTGCCCTCTACTGCCCTCTACTGCCCTCTACTGTCCTATACTGCACTCTACTGCACTCTACTGCTCTCTACTGCCCTCTACTGCTCTCTACTGCCCTCTACTGCCCTCTACTGCTCTCTACTGCTCTCTACTGCCCTCTACTGTCCTCTACTGTCCTCTACTGCTCTCTACTGCTCTCTCCTCTCCTCTACTGCTCTCTACTGCCCTCTACTGCCCTCTACTGCCCTCTACTGCCCCCTGCTGTCCTCTACTGCTCTCTACTGCTCTCTCCTCTCCTCTACTGCTCTCTACTGCCCTCTACTGCCCTCTACTGCCCTCTACTGCCCCCTGCTGTCCTCTACTGCTCTCTCCCTCTACTGCCCTCTACTGCCCTCTACTGCACTCTACTGCTCTCTACTGCCCTCTACTGCCCTCTACTGCCCTCTACTGCCCTCTACTGCCCCCTGCTGTCCTCTACTGATCTCTCCCTCTACTGCCCTCTACTGCCCTCTACTGCCCTCTACTGCCCTCTACTGCCCTCTACTGCCCTCTACTGTCCTCTACTGCTCTCTACTGCTCTCTCCTCTCCTCTACTGCTCTCTACTGCCCTCTACTGTCCTCTACTGCTCTCTCCTCTCCTCTACTGCTCTCTACTGCCCTCTACTGCACTCTACTGCCCTCTGCTGCTCTCTCCTCTCCTCTACTGCTCTCTACTGCCCTCTACTGTCACACAATTATTCAGAGCTTTGAACGAGATTATTAACACCCAAACAGCCATGGGTGGGGTCATTAACACTAGAACAGCCACGGGTGGGGTCATTTAATCTAGAAGTCACGGATGGGGTCATTAACACTAGAACAGCCATGGGTGTGGTCATTAACACTAGAACAGCCACGGGTGGGGTCATTAACACTAGAACAGCCATGGGTTGGGTCATTAACACTAGAACAGCCATGGGGGGGTCATTAACACTAGAACAGCCATGGGGGGGTCATTAACACTAGAACAGCCATGGGGGGGTCATTAACACTAGAACAGCCATGGGTGGGGTCATTTACACTAGAACAGCCATGGGTGGGGGTCGTTAACACTAGAACAGCCATGGGTGGGGTCGTTAACACTAGAACAGCCATGGGTGGGGTCATTAACACTAGAACGGCCATGAGTGGGGTCATTAACACTAGAACAGCCATGGGTGGGGTCGTTAACACTAGAACAGCCATGGGTGGGGTCGTTAACACTAGAACAGCCATGGGTGGGGTCATTTGACCTAGTGAGTAAAAATAAATTCGACCTTTGAAGTCGATCAAATTTCAGGACCCTCCTTTCATGACTTTTCCGAGATAAGTGCGTTCTACCACCCAGTATCCTGACATGTTCTAAATCTACCTTGTATAAAGCTATTTCTATAACAGGTTTTACCCCAGTTACATACCGCAGTAGTGATAGGATATTATATGTCTATGTACAGACAGTTATGAATTATAAACTGTACAGTAGGTCTCGCTATAGCTATCGCAGCAAAGTACTTGCAGTAGCCTACATTTGATTATGTCTGTAATTCTCAACGGATTTTCATGGAACAACATGGAACAAATACAATTTTATTCATGATACAGTATATCATGTGTATAAAGTGTATTTATGATATTTTCAAATAATAATTTATTATTATTATTTTTAAATAATGATAATCAAACTCTTCTGCATCATCCGTGCAGCCACTCCCCGTGATAATCTGACCGTAATCCTGTATGGTGGTACGATGCTTGTAGGAGGTGCAGAGGTTTATCTCTCTGAGAGACATACTTAGATAGAGAACACTTAAATTCATATATTTGTATTCATTGCCTATTATCTTGTTAAATGTTGATATTTAATTTCTATATTTTTTTTTCTTTCTTAATATCCTAATGCTGTATGTAAAGCACTTTGAATTGCCCTTGTTGTATCAAATGTGCTATACAAATAAACATGCCTATGTAACCCTGTATATGTTCCTATTCTTACAGACCAGCAGAGCTCCAACCCAGGTTCAGACAGCGAGCCCAGCTCCACCACACCAAGAAACCATCAACAACACAGGAGCTCGAGGCGGAAGAATCACCTTAAAACACACCCACAGACTTACACCGGAGAGAAGACCTACCGCTGCCCACTGTGTGGGAAGAGTTTTAGTGAAGCAGGAGCCCTGAAGAAGCATCAGAGAATACACACCGGAGATAAACCATACCACTGCTCCCAGTGTGGGAAGAGTTTTAGTGACGGAGGAAGCCTGAAGATTCATCAGAGAATACACACCGGAGAGAAACCATACCACTGCTCCCAATGTGATAAGAGTTTCAGTACAGCAGGACACCTGAAGACGCACCAGAGAACACACACAGGAGAGAAACCATACCACTGCTCCCAGTGTGGGAAGAGTTTTAGTGACGGAGGAAGCCTGAAGAAGCATCAGAGAATACACACCGGAGAGAAACCATACCACTGCTCCCAGTGTGGGAAGAGGTTCAATCAAGCAGGACATCTAAAGATTCATCAGAGAATACACACAGGAGAGAAACCATACCACTGCTCCCAATGTGGGAAGAGGTTCAATACAGCAGGATACCTGAAGACTCATCAGAGAACACACACAGGAGAGAAACCATACCACTGCTCCCAGTGTGAGAAGAGGTTTAGTGAAGCAGGAGCCCTGAAGAAGCATCAGATAATACACACAGGAGAGAAACCATACCACTGCTCCCAATGTGAGAAGAGGTTCAATAGAGCAGAATCCCTAAAGAAGCATCAGAGAATACACACAGGAGAGAAACCATACCACTGCTCCCAATGTGGGAAGTGTTTTAGTGAAGGAGGAAGCCTGAAGATGCATCAGAGAACACACACAGGAGAGAAACCATACCACTGCTCCCAATGTGATAAGAGTTTCAATCAAGCAGGACATCTTAAGATTCATCAGAGAACACACACAGGAGAGAAACCCTACCACTGCTCCCAGTGTGGGAAGAGTTTTAGTAGAGGAGGAAGCCTGAAGATTCATCAGAGAACACACACAGGAGAGTAACCATACCACTGCTCTGGAAACGATCGTAGCTCTACGTCGTGTATTACCTACTGGTTATGCAGAGTTATTACAGGCATGTGAGTCGCACTGCCTATACTGTAATTCATGCGAAGTGAATGTGGCTCGTAATAAAATTAACGATGTTGTTATCAGCCGAGAAAATGAGTTAAGAAATTATTTTCTTTTACAACTTGAGTACAAGCATTTGCCTGGTTAGTAATCAAACGTTAAATCACCCTTCTCTGCCCTCTCCCGCTTCCAGACGAACGCCTACCCTATATTTTAGCACTTGGCTTAATTCAGCCGCTTTTCTTTGAGCCGCTATTCACCTGCTGTTACGGCTGTAGTGGTTGCAGCTGTAGTGTGTGTGTTGTTTCTTGTGTTGTTTCGCCCAGGTGAATGTCCTTCCTCCTGCCTGCGGCCATGGCGACGGCCTGATTGAGCACAGGTGTGCTTGAGAGTTGTTCTTGTTTTGGTTATTGTTAAATGCAGCTGTAATTTTGTATACCTTAGTTTTGTAGTTTGTGTTCATTAGTCTTAGGTTCAGTGTTTAGTGTTATTTGTAGTTTGATCACTAGGCCTATTAAGTTTCTTCATTTATTCTTTATTACCGTTAATATTATATATTCATTCGCTCTTTGTTTTGATAGAGTAGTTTTGAGTTCAGGAGTTTCACGGAAACCAGTTTTTTGTTTATTCTAAAATAAATCTTGTTTATTTTACATTGCCGTTTCTCCTCTCATTCTTGTCCCCCCGGTTTTAATTAATTGTTACCTGTAAGAGCAAATTATTCAATAATGGCAGCCTGTTTCGTTTCAAGATGTATAAGAAAAGATATTTAATATTCTTCTGCAGAAGGAGGAAGTTTACAGGTTCGTCAGACGCATCTGAACGATTCAAAGTTCCTCGTAAAAAGTCCAGCTCATTTATTACGTCTCAGTATTTATGTATTCAGGTACCCCTAGGTAAGGAGTCTGCCCTCTTAGTGAGGTTTAGACCAATCATGAGCAAGGGGTGTGAGTTTGTACATGGATGAAGATGATGGGGGATGAAGGTTAAGGGGGAATCGGCCCCCACTTTCTCCTAGGGACACAAAGGTGAAAAAGGAACACATTAGCCACAAACTGGTTTAGTCTGGTCTTAGAGTATTGGGTCTGGGGAAACACAAAAGTCCAAAACTGTTCTAGATGGCTTAGTCCATTCCGGGAGAAAAGAGAGCAATCAGGTCTTTGTAATCATTTAAATGTGTCTGTTGTCTAGCCAATGTCAAGCTTCAAGTAGAGAAACTGGTTTCATTGTGTGGTTACAAACAGGAAATCAGCTTCTATAGCTTTGCCCTAGATATCCAAAGTTTGAATCTTAAATGTAGAAAAATGTCTTTTACATATAATAATTTTCTCTCACATTTTACCCCCCCTAATTCCTAGACCATCTAGGGGGTCGTAACACCTGCGTTCCATTTAAAGTATATTTGGTATTTATAGAAGGAAGCACATATGCAATGTAAAACAAGCGCAGCTCGTTTTATAAATTGTGACTGCTCCTGGTGTTTCTGGACACCTCTCGGAAATGAGAAAGACGTCAAATTCGTCTTTAAAGTTTTTTTTTTTTTTTTTTTAATTTTCGTTTTTTTTGCTAACATTCAACTCGAAGATGTGAAGTACCCACTCGTTATTTTTCCGAACAGTTTTACGTTCATTAAATAAGTGTAATCTATAACACAATGACTTCGTTTCTTGTTGTTTGATGGGGATTCATTATCTTTGATGCGGATTTTCTGTGCTTAGTGATTTCCGGTGTAGCAACTTTCAAATACTCATGTCGTCTTCAATTTGTTTCCGATTTCAATGTATGATGCATCATTTGAAAGCTTACAATCTGTAGTTTAAGCACATGTAAAAAACAGAAAAATGATTTCGCCTACAGGTAGCCCTTTTCATTGGGCTGTGTCACAATTATGCTTACG
This sequence comes from Nansenia antarctica, assembly GCF_963989245.1. Classification (NCBI taxonomy): domain Eukaryota; kingdom Metazoa; phylum Chordata; class Actinopteri; order Argentiniformes; family Microstomatidae; genus Nansenia; species Nansenia antarctica. The sequence continues at coordinate 58,476,563 of NC_137675.1, read as the reverse complement.
TCCGTTTAGAAAAATGTGCTCACGTGAAAGTCAAAGATGACGTTCAAGTACCTTTTTATAAATGAGGCCCCAGGGGTGGCCAACCAGTTGGAGACTAAGAGCCCCAAATAATTGTTGGGGTACCAGAAAGAGCCACATCATACATGCAGGCTCACAAAAGCTCTCACTCACAATAGGCTATGAGACCAGTGGTGTCATTTCAGCAAAAGCCAAGGCATGGCAAGGTACAGAATAGGGGGGTTGAGGGGGGGTTTCAAATCAGTTGTGCAATAGTCTAATTTGGTGAGTTGTTTCTATACAATTGACTTATATTACATTAAGGTAATGAATAAAGGAGACAGCTACAGTATGTAGGTAGTAAGCTACAGTATGTAGGTAGTAATCTACATCTTTCCTAGCAGGTGGACCTGGTTCAATCTCCTTAGAAACAAAACATTACAGATTTAGCTATTCTCAACTCTAAATCAACTGCACTGTTAAAACACTAGTATTTTAAGACCTCACCTGTGTCCTGTACTTGTCTCTGCTGCCCTTTGACCAAAAAAGCTCCTTGTTATGTCCATTTTCCTTTTTCTCACTGGCATATTTGTGTTACAGGTCACCTATTACAAGTGAGACGATTGACAATATCAAAGACATGCTTGCACACACACATAACTTACTCACACACACACACAAGTTAGTGTTACTGGCCCCAATTTGGTACAATTATTACAGAAATGATTGAGAATAGAGACATGGTTGACATTAAACTAGCTGTTGTTGTACCCTTTAACATTCGCTAACTAGCTTGTTACAGTTAGCTTCACAATCGCGGGTGACGTTAGGTCGGGTTTTTCACTAAAATAAAATGTAATTAGAACATATTTGTACTGACATGACATGAACTTGTTCATTAATATATTACATTTGAACCAACAGTATTATGGCGTTTATACAGTTTGTTTAACCCACCTGAATGAGAATCGTGGACAAGGTTTTAACATTAACGTTACTCATGGCTTGTTTATTGAGGAACCGATGTCCCGCTCCAGTGTTGCCAGATTGGGCTACTTTTGGTCACTCTGGATGGGTGGATTCGGCAGCTTTTAGACTGGTTGGGCTTGAAATTGTCAATCCCGTCTGGCAACCCTGCGCTCCACTACAGCGCCTGGCTGGGGGGGTGAGATGGAGCCGGGAGGATGTTGAGTTACCGTTGTGGATAAAATCACCAACATGACAACACGTGTTTCAGATACAATTTTCAGGGGATTTTGTTTTTATGCAGGTATGGCGAGTGCCATGAATTGCTAAACCAAAACGACGGCTATTGAGTCACAGCGAGCGAGCCACACACTTTTAATGAATGGAGTAAAGAGCCGCACACAGACAGGCACAATAGAATTGCTTACGTACTAAAGTCTATAAATACCAAATATACTTGAGAATGAGCTTTGTATTTACGCCCTGAGATAGTGGCTCAATTATAGCGGCTGAATTAAGCCAAGTGAGCGGGAACGGTCTATGCTGTAGGGTTAGGGTTAACTAACGGTCTATGCTGTAGTAGGGTTAGGGTTAACTAACTGTCTATGAGTAGGGTTAGGGTTAACTAACGGTCTATGCTGTAGTAGGGTTAGGGTTAACTAACGGTCTATGCTGTAGTAGGGTTAGGGTTAACTAACGGTCTATGCTGTAGGGTTAGGGTTAACTAACGGTCTATGCTGTAGGGTTAGGGTTAACTAACGGTCTATGCTGTAGGGTTAGGGTTAACTAACGGTCTATGCTGTAGGGTTAGGGTTAACTAACGGTCTATGCTGTAGGGTTAGGGTTAACTAACGGTCTATGCTGTGGTAGGGTTAGGGTTAACTAACAGTCTATGCTGTAGTAGGGTTAGGGTTAACTAGCGGTCTATGCTGTGGTAGGGTTAGGGTTAACTAACGGTCTATGCTGTAGTAGGGTTAGGGTTAACTAACGGTCTATGCTGTAGTAGGGTTTAGTTTAGTTTAGTTTAGTTTATTAGTTTATTATATCGAGGACAATCCTAATACATGAACCATATAAAATATAGTAAAAAAGGCAGCGTTAGCCTAGTCGGCTAATTTTCAGCTGAAGTCCCCGGCCAGTTGCAACATGGCATCCTGAAAAGTAACGTCATTAGTTAAAATAAAACATTTAAAAATTCTAAGAACACGTGGCTGAGACAAGGTACCCCAACATCACACTTGACAAAAAACACACGTAAGCAAGCTGAGGTGATTGAAGGGGCTACAACAAACACCACATACACACTTATGGGGGCAGCGACATTTCAAGCACATAGAAGCCACAGGACAATTACAGGCCACACAACATTAAGCACTTACAAACAGTTAAACAGTTAAACATTAAACAAAACAAAAAAGGCATTATGGGGAGGCAGCACAGAGAGGGATTAATGAGGACAAGTATAGTTCTGTGTCAGCCAGGCTTTCATGTGTGTTGTGAAGGTGGAGTAAGTATGTATGTCTTTGAGTTGGTTGGGTAGTGAGTTCCAGTTTTCTATTGCTATCACTGAGAAGGATTGCTTACTGAAGGTGCTTTTCCTGAATGGAACTATAAGGTCGCCACGAGAGGTGCTTCTGGTGGGCCGTAAGCTGTGGTCACGCTGGTTTATGAAAGAGTTAAGCGGGGGAGGAGCTTTGTTATGCAGAATTTTATGGATGAGACAGATGTTTTTGTATTTGATGGTGTCTTCCCAGCTAAGGTATTTACATTTGTCTAGGATGGTACAGTAGTGTGTGCTGTTTGGCTTCTGGTCCATGACCTTAAGGGTCCGCTTGTATAGGGTGGCTAATGGCTTTAGGGAAGTGCTGTATGCATGGCCCCAGCTTGTCAAACAATATGTGAGGTGCGACATAATTGATGCGTCCATGTATAGTCTGGCAGCACTCATGGTCAGTGAGCTTCTGATGTACCTGAAGTTTGCCAGGCCAAACTTCACCCTACCAGACACTTTCTTGATGTGCTCTTTGAAAGTCAGGTTTGAATCAATGATGATCCCTAAATATTTGAACGACGGAACTATACTAATGTTTTGCCCTGAAATGGTTATGTTTGCCGTGGTCATATTGTGTTGTTTGGAGAAGAACATTCCTACAGTTTTATTAACATTGAGCTGGAGGCAAGAGCTGTTGAGCCATTTGGTGACCTTTTCCATAGCAGAGCTAAGTTTGGCAGCTGCCAGGTGTTTGTTCTTGTCATGCACATACAAAACAGTGTCATCAGCATACATTTGTACATGCACTTCTGGGCAGACAGATGGTAGGTCGTTGATATATAGGCTAAACAAGAGTGGGCCAAGTATGGAGCCTTGTGGTACCCCGGTGCAAGACATGATGGTAGGTGAGCGCTGATTGTTTATCTGGACTAGCTGATTTCTGTCACTGAGATATGAGTCCAACCATTTAAGGGCTGATGGCAAGAAGTTAAAGGCAGACAGCTTGGTGATAAGGACCTGGTGATTGACTGTGTCGAAGGCTTTGCGGAGATCTAAAAACACAGCACCTACAACACCTCCTCTATCAACCATACCTTTGACCTTTTCTAGGAAGTAGCAGTTGGCCGTTTCTGTAGAGTGTAGGGTCCTAAAGCCAAACTGCATTGGATGAAGGGGAAATGGGCTATTGCTTAAAAAGTGAACGAGCTGCTCTGTAACCCACTTCTCAGTGACCTTGGAGATAATGGGTAAAATACTGATTGGCCTATAGTTACCAACATCCTGGGGGTCACCTGACTTGAAGATGGGAGAAACAATAGCTGTTTTCCAGGTACTAGGGACTGTTTCCTCAAGTATTGATTGGTTGATAATTTGTGTAATGGGGTGGACTAGGTGTTCTTTCAGAGATTTCAGCATTGTCGTGTCCATTCCATAGATATCCTTCGCTGTTGAGAGTTTGAGAGATGAAATTATGACTTGGGTTTTGTGTGCCGAGATGGGCTGAATGCTAAAAGAGGGCTTGGTTTCATCAAGTTCAACATTATTGTTGGTTATTTGAGGAAAATTCTGTGCGATCTCTTTTACAGAGTCAATGAAATATGTGTTAAAAGCTACAGCTATTTGGGCTGGATCTTGTGTTAAGTTGTCATTCAGTTTCAGCTGTATCTGTTTCCTAGGCCTGTGGTTGGTTCTAACTAACGGTCTATGAGTAGGGTTAGGGTTAACTAACGGTCTATGAGTAGGGTTAGGGTTAACTAACGGTCTATGCTGTAGTAGTGTTAGGGTTAACTAACGGTCTATGCTGTTGTAGGGTTAACTAACGGTCTATGCTGTAGAAGGGTTAGAGTTAACTAACGGTCTATGCTGTAGTAGGGTTAGGGTTAACTAACGGTCTATGAGTAGGGTTAGGGTTAACTAACGGTCTATGCTGTAGTAGGGTTAGGAATAACTAACGGTCTATGCTGTAGTAGGGTTAGGGTTAACTAACTGTCTATGAGTAGGGTTAGGGTTAACTAACGGTCTATGCTGTAGTAGGGTTAGGGTTAACTAACGGTCTATGCTGTAGTAGGGTAAGGGTTAACTAACGGTCTATGCTGTAGGGTTAGGGTTAACTAACGGTCTATGCTGTAGGGTTAGGGTTAACTAACGGTCTATGCTGTAGGGTTAGGGTTAACTAACGGTCTATGCTTCAGGGTTAGGGTTAACTAACGGTCTATGCTGTAGGGTTAGGGTTAACTAACGGTCTATGCTGTGGTAGGGTTAGGTTTAACTAACGGTCTATGCTGTAGTAGGGTTAGGGTTAACTAACGGTCTATGCTGTGGTAGGGTTAGGGTTAACTAACGGTCTATGCTGTAGTAGGGTTAGGGTTAACTAACGGTCTATGCTGTGGTAGGGTTAGGGTTAACTAACGGTCTATGCTCTAGTAGGGTTAGGGTTAACTAACGGTCTATGCTGTAGGGTTAGGGTTAACTAACGGTCTATGCTGTAGTAGGGTTAGGGTTAACTAACGGTCTATGCTGTAGTAGGGTTAGGGTTAACTAACGGTCTATGAGTAGGGTAAGGGTTAACTAACGGTCTATGCTGTAGTAGGGTTAGGGTAAACTAACGGTCTATGCTGTAGTAGGGTTAGGGTTAACTAACGGTCTATGCTGTAGAAGGGTTAGGGTTAACTAACGGTCTATGCTGTAGGGTTAGGGTTAACTAACGGTCTATGCTGTAGGGTTAGGGTTAACTAACGGTCTATACTGTAGTAGTGTTAGGGTTAACTAACGGTCTATGAGTAGGGTTAGGGTTAACTAACGGTCTATGCTGTAGTAGTGTTAGGGTTAACTAACGGTCTATGAGTAGGGTTAGGGTTAACTAACGGTCTATGAGTAGGGTTAGGGTTAACTAACGGTCTATGCTGTAGTAGTGTTAGGGTTAACTAACGGTCTATGCTGTTGTAGGGTTAACTAACAGTCTATGCTGTAGTAGGGTTAGGGTTAACTAACGGTCTATGCTGTAGGGTTAGGGTTAACTAACGGTCTATGAGTAGGGTTAGGGTTAACTAACGGTCTATGCTGTAGTAGGGTTAGGGTTAACTAACGGTCTATGCTGTAGGGTTAGGGTTAACTAACGGTCTATGCTGTAGTAGGGTTAGGGTTAACTAACGGTCTATGCTGTAGTAGGGTTAGGGTTAACTAACGGTCTATGCTCTAGTAGGGTTAGGGTTAACTAACGGTCTATGAGTAGGGTTAGGGTTAACTAACGGTCTATGAGTAGGGTTAACTAACGGTCTATGCTGTAGTAGGGTTAGGGTTAACTAACGGTCTATGCTGTAGTAGGGTTAGGGTTAACTAACGGTCTATGCTGTAGGGTTAGGGTTAACTAACGGTCTATGCTGTAGTAGGGTTAGGGTTAACTAACGGTCTATGCTGTAGTAGGGTTAGGGTTAACTAACGGTCTATGCTGTAGGGTTAGGGTTAACTAACGGTCTATGCTGTAGGGTTAGGTTTAACTAACGGTCTATGCTGTAGTAGGGTTAGGGTTAACTAACGGTCTATGCTCTAGTAGGGTTAGGGTTAACTAACGGTCTATGCTGTAGGGTTAGGGTTAACTAACGGTCTATGCTGTAGTAGGGTTAGGGTTAACTAACGGTCTATGCTGTAGTAGGGTTAGGGTTAACTAACGGTCTATGAGTAGGGTTAGGGTTAACTAACGGTCTATGCTGTAGTAGGGTTAGGGTTAACTAACGGTCTATGCTGTAGTAGGGTTAGGGTTAACTAACGGTCTATGCTGTAGAAGGGTTAGGGTTAACTAACGGTCTATGCTGTAGGGTTAGGGTTAACTAACGGTCTATACTGTAGTAGGGTTAGGGTTAACTAACGGTCTATGAGTAGGGTTAGGGTTAACTAACGGTCTATGCTGTAGTAGGGTTAGGGTTAACTAACGGTCTATGCTGTAGTAGGGTTAGGGTTAACTAACGGTCTATGCTGTAGAAGGGTTAGGGTTAACTAACGGTCTATGCTGTAGGGTTAGGGTTAACTAACGGTCTATACTGTAGTAGTGTTAGGGTTAACTAACGGTCTATGCTGTAGTAGTGTTAGGGTTAACTAACGGTCTATGAGTAGGGTTAGGGTTAACTAACGGTCTATGAGTAGGGTTAGGGTTAACTAACGGTCTATGCTGTAGTAGTGTTAGGGTTAACTAACGGTCTATGCTGTTGTAGGGTTAACTAACGGTCTATGCTGTAGTAGGGTAAGGGTTAACTAACGGTCTATGCTGTAGGGTTAGGGTTAACTAACGGTCTATGAGTAGGGTTAGGGTTAACTAACGGTCTATGCTGTAGTAGGGTTAGGGTTAACTAACGGTCTATGCTGTAGGGTTAGGGTTAACTAACGGTCTATGCTGTAGTAGGGTTAGGGTTAACTAACGGTCTATGCTGTAGTAGGGTTAGGGTTAACTAACGGTCTATGCTCTAGTAGGGTTAGGGTTAACTAACGGTCTATGAGTAGGGTTAGGGTTAACTAACGGTCTATGAGTAGGGTTAACTAACGGTCTATGCTGTAGTAGGGTTAGGGTTAACTAACGGTCTATGCTGTAGTAGGGTTAGGGTTAACTAACGGTCTATGCTGTAGTAGGGTTAGGGTTATCTAACGGTCTATGCTGTAGGGTTAGGGTTAACTAACGGTCTATGCTGCAGGGTTAGGGTTAACTAACGGTCTATGCTGTAGTAGGGTTAGGGTTAACTAACGGTCTATGCTGTAGTAGGGTTAGGGTTAACTAACGGTCTACGAGTAGGGTTAAGGTTAACTAACGGTCTATGCTGTAGGGTTAGGGTTAACTAACGGTCTATGCTGTAGGGTTAGGGTTAACTAACGGTCTATGCTGTAGTAGGGTTAGGGTTAACTAACGGTCTATGCTGTAGGGTTAGGGTTAACTAACGGTCTATGCTGTAGTAGGGTTAGGGTTAACTAACGGTCTATGCTGTAGTAGGGTTAGGGTTAACTAACGGTCTATGCTGTAGTAGGGTTAACTAACGGTCTATGCTGTAGTAGGGTTAGGGTTAACTAACGGTCTATGCTCTAGTAGGGTTAGGGTTAACTAACGGTCTATGCTGTAGGGTAAGGGACGGGTTAACTAACGGTCTATGCTGTAGGGTTAGGGTTAACTAACGGTCTATGCTGTAGTAGGGTTAGGGTTAACTAACGGTCTATGCTGTAGTAGGGTTAGGGTTAACTAACGGTCTAGCATCATACTCAAACTCAGGCAGAAGGGCATCATTCAGCTGGTTATAGCGGTTTCTTTTTCTATTTTACTATTCTATTCTACTTCTGCTGTCTGCGTCTCCCTGGGTATTCCTAGACCAGATGGCAAACAGTAAAGAAATGCCACAATATACCAGGACTTAAGAAACGAGATGCCCAACAAAGGATGTGACAAACCCTGGCCTATTATGCGCAACAAGTAGACTCTGATGCAGCGGAGACAGGGTTGCCAGATTGGCTGGTTTTTGGTGGATTTAGCTGTTTTTAGATTGGTTAGGTTGGAAATTCTCAATCCCATCTGGCAACCCTTAGCGGAGAGTCTACAGATTGTATCAGATATCGCACTGCTGTGCACACCACACTTTGTTAAAAGAAATAAAGCTTGTACTTTTCTACTTATAATACATTCTACTGATGTGGTCTACCATTTAGTTTTAGTTATCTATTGCTCTCACTTGTTTGTACCTTTTGCTAAGTCAAGCATTTAGAATGTAGAGTGCACATTGCGAAATTTCGCAACGTCAATAATGCATCGGACTCTAAAAAACACACATTTTTTTTAACCTCCGTTGCGAAAGGGCCCCCGCCGCCACCTTGCGGGGGGGCCTCGGGATTTTGCGGTACGCCACTGCTGTCACCAAAGTTTGATTGATTGATTGAAAACTTTATTAGAATGTTTGCAGAAGTAGGTACATGAAAGTACATATTACATACAAGGTCAAACTAAAAGCCACTGGCTTATTTCAATTGGGGTCCTTGATTTTCAATTCATCGTTACATGTAAGACAGACATAAGAAAAGAACTAGTACTATCTACATGATAATACAGACAAATAACTATTACTATCTACAAGATAAACGTACATCCATCATGGGAAGAACAATACAACAAAACATAAGGTATGTACAGCGGGTAGGACAGGTGGGGACATACACCACAGGTGGGGGCGGGGGACAAAACACAAAGTATGTACAGTGGGTAGTTCGGGTCTTTTAATCTGATTTTTGTTTTAGAGGGTCCAGTTACGGATTGCAGCCTCCTGTAAATGTTTTTTGAGAGTGGTTTTGAAGGTGGGCAGTGTTTTGCACTCCTTTAAGATTATAGGAAGGGCGTTCCACATCTTTACTGCATAGTTTGCAAACGAGTTTAATCCCTTGTTTGTGGTGCAACGCGGTTGAACGTGGTTCGTGGAGCTTCCTCTGGTGTTGTAAGTGTGGACGTTGTTCACTTTTTGGAAGTATGTTGACAGGTACTTGGGTGTCTTTGTGGTGTAGCGTATCTTGAAGACTAGGCCCAGTGCAAGCTGCTGCACTCTGTCAACTACTCGTAGCCAATCAAGGCGCAAAAAATGAGCAGCGGTTAGATGTGTCCTAGGGTTGAGGCCTAGCAGAAGCCTAACCAGTTTATTTTGGGCTTGTTTTATGGGCCTTTGTGGTTCTATAGTACCATGATGTTACGGCATAGTCGAAGTGACATTGAATGAGAGCTCCTGATAGGGTCCTCAGTGTGTTTTTACTGACAAGTGAGGATATCCTGTACAAGAATCTAGTTTTATGGTTCACTTTTTTGATTACTTTTGCTGCCATTTTATCTCCGGAAAGATTTGCCTCTAAGATGGAGCCCAGGTATGTAATATCCTCTTTTCTTGTGATATTAATGTTACCCACTTTTATTTTAAAATTTTCAGCCTTTCTGAGTTTAGATGGGGATCCGTATAGGATGGTTTCAGTTTTACCTAGGTGTATTGATAGTTTATTGTCAGCTAGCCAGATGCAGATTCTACTCAGTTCAGTGCTTAGCGCTTTTTCCACCTGCAATATGTCCCTGTCAGAGACCAGCAGAGCCGAGTCATCCGCGAACAGGAACAAATTGCAATTACATGCTGATGACATGTCATTCACATATATTAGGAACAGTAAAGGTCCCAATATGCTTCCTTGTGGAACGCCGCAGGTCACTGGGAGGGGGGGGGGACAGTGTTCCGTTCACACTAACCACCTCTTCCCTCCCCTCTAAGTAGGATTGCATCCAGCTCACCGATGTTCTATCGAACCCAATTGCTTTCAGTTTATCTAACAATATGTGGTGATCTACTGTGTCGAAGGCCTTCTGGAGGTCCAGCATGACCATGCCGCAGTACTTGCCCGAGTCCACCTCATGGTTGATGTGGTCGTTCAAATAGAGAAGGCATGTGTCAGTGGAATGGGATGTTCTGAATCCTGATTGAAATTCATACATCAGATTTTTTTCGGTAAGGTACCTATCGACCTGTTCATAAACTATTTTTTCCATAAGTTTCGAGATGGAATTAAGAATAGAAACAGGTCGGTAGTTGCCTGGGTCTAATTTGCTTCCTTTTTTATACAGTGGGGTTACCCTTGCTATTTTAAAGTCAAGGGGGACGTGTCCCTGTTTGATGGAGAGGTTTATTATGTGGGTGATGATTGGGGTAATGGAGGCAGCTGAGTCTTTTAGAAATCTGGCTGGAATATTGTCATGGCCCGTGGCCTTTTCTGAGTGTAGAGCGCCTAGCTTTTTAAACACCTCATCGTTTGACACCATGGAGAGTTTAAAATCATCATTGCGTACACCCAGTTTATTGTAGAACGCACGGATGTGCTCTACACCATAACGCCCTGAGTGGGGTGGTAGATTGTTAACTAATTTAGTGGCTATGGTTGTAAAGAAAGTGTTTAAGCACTTAGCCACATCCAGCTTGTCTGTAAGGAGAGAATCACCAGATTTTATGCTGATGTTTGTAGACCTGGTTTTGAGTTTTTGACTGCAACCTAGTTGGCTATTAAGTAGCTTCCAAAGGTCACGTGGTTTGTTTAAGTTTTCTTCGATTTTGTTATCGAGGTATTCTTTCTTAGCAGATTTGGTCATGGTAATTACCTGATTGCATAGTTTGTTGCATTGTTTTTTAATTTTCTCAAAGTGGGTTTTGTGATCTTCGTTTAAGTGTTTCACTAATTTTGATTTGCATTTTTGAACTTCAGAGCATTTTAGGTCTCTGACTTTCATAGCATTTAGAATGTCCGAATTCATCCATGGTTCCGATCGGGTTTTAACCCTGGTGGTTCTCATGGGGGCTATACTGTCAATAATATTTAGGAATTTGGTTTTGAAACCTAGCCATGCCTCTTCAACCTGTGTGCATTTTAGTTCATCTAACCAGTCTTGATTCTCCAGTTTATGGTTTAAGGCCTCACTAGAATAGGATTTAAGGGATCTAGTGGTTACAGTTTTATGACCGCCAGCCTTGGGTTTATGTTTTTTACGAGTGCAAAAGATCATGTAATGATCACTTAGCCCACATACAATAACCCCACTCTTGGAGATTTTGGACTCATCCGATGTTAGAATGAGATCTATGGTGGTTTGAGTAGAAATACACACCCTAGTGGGTTTGGTAATTTGTTGACGGAGACCGTGTAATTCAGAAAACCTAGTGAAGGATTTGAAAACGGATGCTTCATTTCTGAGCATGTCCGTGTTCAAATCTCCAATAAGAATCTTTTCCACACAGTCAACGTCATCCAAGCACCCCTCAAGAATATCATAGAAATCATTCTGATCGGGAGGTCTGTAGATAGTACCAACCAGCACCGGTTTTGCTTTGTTAAAGATAATTTCAACCCAAACAGATTCTAATTTGTCACGATTCAGGTCATCACGGGTGTTAAAGATAATATCGTTGTGAATGTACATGCAGACACCACCCCCATACCTGTTTCTGTCGTTTCTGATGACTGTGTAGTTAACTATTTCAATCTCTGGGTGTGGCAGCGAGCAGGCTGAGAAAGTCAGAAAGACAGAATCGTCCATGACCAGGAATAACAGTTACCGGACTGCGGGAAGGAATCACGTGTTAACTCCGTTAAGACGTGAGATAGTTCAACAGTTTACAACCAAATTAAAGTTTGCCCATATACATCAGGGCTTTCAAGTTTCACCAAAAGTTTGGAGTGAGATTTTTTAGCAGTGGAGCGACCCAAAACTGTATACGTTTTGGCAGCGGCGGCCCCTCTCTCCCACCCAATTATTTGTACTAGTTTCCTGCAATTTTACATGTTGTTCATAATAAACCAGCACAAGAAATTAAAATAATTTACATTTGATAAAAGAAGACAAAAATTCAGACAATATATCATATTTATGAATGTTAATAAACAAATACAGTAGCCTACAGACTCTAAAAGAAAATTGGACTCCATCAACAGGACTCATGGTCAGCAGCAGAAAGACCCTTGGTCATCATCTTATATACAGTGCATTGCTCATAGATGGCTATCATGTTATACAGTACACATTTTTGAGGGACCCCCAATTGTTGTATTTGTATTGTAAATTGTAATAATTAGGGAATATTGCACTACGGTCATATATTTAGGTGCACGCACCGGAAACGGAAGTGGATAGACTACTGTTATAATGTGTACACCTGCATTCGCCCTGCTCAGGACTTGTTTGATTATTGTCATTTTGCAGAGTTATTTCATTAAAGAAGCGAATGAACAAATGGAATATCGTTCTTATTTATAATCAAACAACGTGATGCAGTCAAGCAGACAAACCAACAAAGAAGACGCATGTATCCGCGAACGACTCACACGGACATCGGCAAATAACGCCACCCGGGAATCTGAATACGGACATGTCGTCAAAGAATATAACTGGTAATTAACAGAATATTTTTTTGGGGGAGTAGCTGTACTAATGGCACCTGTAATAGTGGATTGCCCGATCGAGGGCTGTGACTATGTAGCCAGACATGAAGAGGCAGCAGTGGTAGTGGCCATGCTGAACATACATGCAACAACACACACTGCAGTCCCCAGAGCGCCGAGCAACAGTAAAATGGAGAAACTCAGGCGCCCCTCTATAGCACTGGCCGGGACGGCAGAGACTTGGTCATACTTCGTAACCCGCTGGGGTGAATACAAGAGGGGCACTAAGCTGATCGGACCCGACATCGTCACACAGCTCCTAGAGTGCTGCGAGGAGGATCTGAGGAAAGACCTCACTCGCGCTGCAGGCAGAAGCCTGGTAGACAGCGATGAGAGAGAGGTCCTCGCGGCCATGAAGGCGCTCGCCGTCCGTGCGGAAAACACCATGGTGGCTCGGGTGGCCCTATCTAACATGCGACAGGGACATGAGGAGCCCATCCGATCATTCCACGCCCGCTTGAAGGGGCAGGCAGGCACTTGCAAATATGAGATGAACTGCACTAAGGCGGGGTGTGATCAAATCAATAACTTCACAGAGGAAATATTACGTGACGTGATCGCCCGCGGCATCGCGGACCAAGAAATACAGCTCGACCTGCTTGGCGAAAAGAACCAGGACATGCCATTAAAGGACATGATAGAGTATATCGAAGCCAAGGAGTCCGGGAAACGCTCAGCATCGCGCCTACTCGACCCTCAGAGCACAGACATGATCAGTAGTTCATATAGGCGAGGGAAACAGCAGGACCTTCGCACCAAAGGGGCCGCCAGGTGGGAGACACCGAAGGCCAAGCCTGACGGAGCATGCGTTTACTGCGGCGAGATGGGCCACGGAAAAACGCCCATATGGCGCACCAGACGTGACGAGTGCCCCGACTATGGCAAGACATGCCGGAAATGTAGCCGCCAAAATCACCTTGAGAAGGTCTGCCTGGGTAGCCGGCCGGCCAAACCCCCACCTGAGAAGACAGATGTGGTGGGCGACGAGCAGGCGGCAGCCTTCGTCGAGCTGTGCACGCTCACAGTGGCCAGCGCGGATGACAAGCTACACACACTTCCCCTCGCTCACCACCTATACGACGATATGTGTGACAAGTGGATGAAGCGTACATCCAACCCGCAGCCTTACATCAACCTCTCCCTCACCGTCGAACGTGAGGATTACAGAGCACTGGGATTTGACCTCCTGAAACGCACCCGCGCAGTGACCCTGCCTGCCATGGCCGACACGGGCTGCCAGAGCTGCCTGATCGGTATCAAGGTCGCCCAACACATGGGGTTGAGTACGGAGGACCTCATTCCCGTATCCATGACCATGAGGGCGGCGAACAACGAGGGAATTCGAATTCTTGGTGCCGGGGTGGTCAGGTTCGCCGGTGACAGCAACGACGCTCGGAGGTT